>NC_064906.1:3788000-4419333 GCF_929443795.1 Astur gentilis | reverse complement strand
CTGAATAAGACCAACAAAAAGATAGTGATTCCTTAACTTCACGGAGAATTCTTTCAAAATAGCTCTCTAAATATTTTAATTGAACTTTTAATTTCTTTGTGATGCTGAGAAAGATTTCTTGAAGAGCTGCACAGGTACAGACCAATGGTGACATCAAGTGGTGATTTACATTTTGATTGTATCTGAGAATTACCACAGTGGCAATGTAATAAGAGATTTCCTCAGAGTTTTTCCTCTGGTGATAAAATCATTTCTCAGAATATTACTTCTACCTACATTTGGTTACTGAATAAAGGATAAAACTGGCAGAGGGTTTTTCTTGATATTTTTAATTTTTTTTTTTTACTTTCTGCATGCTTTCTGTAGTGCTTTTTCTTTTCAGTTCTGCATCACCCATTGGAAATGCTAAATACCATCCAGCCTGAAGGATGACAGCATATGTCTCCAAAGACCGCAGGGTATGGTTTGTTGATGTCATTAGTGCTACACCAAATGTCATAACCAGAGACTATCATGGATAAACTAAAATCTGGTATTCAGCTAGCTATTTCACTTCTGATACGTGAAAGTTACTCCTTTCCCTCATTCATGTTCTCAATTAAATGAGAACTCCGGGGGATATGTGGTCCTTTAAATTCTAAATATTATATAATTTTAACACAGTAAGTGATCAAAATACGCTGATGTGGGGTTTTTATCATATTTGCACTTCATACTGGCACTTCCTAATAAACTGCTATAGAATGATTAAGTCCAGAAATGTCAGGACTTCTAAAACCACCTTTTCTGCAGACTCCAGCAGTATGCTACTCCTCAGTGAGTGCTAAGAGGACACCCTGTTTCTTTCTAATTTGACCCAATACCAAATACTAGTCTTGAGTCTTGCCACTCCAGAAACCACACGAAGCGCTGTTTTCAGTGGTCTTCCTAGTTCTCACCAGCAGATGATGAACTGTGTTACCGTAAAGCCTCCACATTTAGAGAAGTAAAGTATTTGTCAGGTGTTTCAACATTGTAAGTAGCAAATTGGACGTTGTCAGTGGGCATAGGGCATGGGAAGAAATAGCAGCCAGAGCCTGCGAACACGGGAGTGCAGTGATTGCACAGTTTAGGCTTCAGGAGTCTCCTTCCTGCAGAGATGACCTGTCCAGCCTTTTTCTTACAGAGCAGATGTGACTCTCTGCATCCTCTCCATAGGTCCCTTCCCAAAGGCCTTACCCTTACAGCGGCATGGCATAACTGGCTACAGTATTTTTCCCTTTAAAACCTCAAAAAGCATCACAATGCTCCCTAGCTAATCCTTGAGGATTCATACTGCACTGCATAATTAGGCTTGAAATCAGCTACAGCGCTAAACATCTCTATCTGTAATCATCTTTTGAAAAAGAACATAGCACAAATAGTTGCAGCAAAGAGTAATTATTAAAACCAAATTTCACTGATTTAGTTTGGTTTGGTTTGGTTTGGTTTGGTTTGGTTTGGTTTTTCTAACCCAAGCTTATACTGCTAGGATGTCAGTCTGACTGTGAAAATGCATATAGAAATTACCCTGCATACAATGTGCACAACAGTCATGGCTATTCCTCTTGTAGCTTGAGCTGCAAATTAGTCACCCGCTTGCAAGAGGGAGTTAGAGCCCAGTTTCTCCGGTGTCCAAGCACCAAACAAAATCTTTTTTAAGGAGAAAATTGCCCTTTCTGAAAGCCCAAGAGCTGTGGGTCTCAGCAGGAGCTGCGAGAGGGAAGAAACGTAGTCCTTTTTATGCTTATGGATAGCACAGGAGTTGATCAAGCTACAAGGAGTGCTCCCAGCCTTCACTGATGATTGCAAAACTCGGTAATGTATTACATTTCACCTGGACACATGGCCATAGTCGGGGAATATTCTGGGTCCTGTGACATCCAACATAGTCAGTTGACCAGTACAATGATGCTTATTTCTATTTTTCTTTCTCTGTGTTTAAATATTACTAACATAGCAACTAGAGATAAAAATGAGAGTTGTATAAAGCTGATTAACAGACGGAATAAAGTACCTCTTTTCATAATGTTCCTGGAGGAAACTACCCAAAGAGATACACAAAAGTGATGAGAAAGCATAAAATTATCCGTGGAAGGTTTAGAAAATTTTTACTAGCTTTTGATCAATGTTATGGTAACACCTGGCCAAATTTATCTCATGAGGATTAGAAGTTAGAGTCCATGATGCCCTGAGACAAAGTGTTAACTCCTGATGCCTTAACTGCCAGAAATCTTCTCTTTATTTTAGACTGAATACCCCTTATCCCTGCTTTCAGCTTTCCTCTATGGAACTTCATTACATCTTTTTCCACTGTATTAAATAGCCACCTGCCAGCCAAAATCTGTTCCCATATATCTACCTGGGGACAGTGGCCAAGCTGGTTTTATCCTTCTCTTGAGTAAATATTTGAGATTGATCTTGTTTTCATGAGGCAGGTTTTTCATACCTCACTTCATTCTTCTCAAGCACTCCCAATTAACCTTTCTTCAAAAAATTAACTGTCTGTTCTCAAAGTATGTGCATTCCTTTTCCCCTGAGAAAAAAAAATTCTAAACATTTCCAAAAATTAAAGAGAGACAGTGGGGTGATTGTAACCAGTATCAGTTACTACAGAACTTCTTTCATGAAGACATAGCATGGAGCTGCAGCACAGAGGAACTGAATTTCAAAGCAAAAGCATTTATTATGTTCTACAAAACTTGCTCAACAGCAACAGGGCTGTTTCTTTTGCTTTAAAATGGTGGGATATTTGGCCAATTTCAGTGCACAGCTAGTCCGTGGCTAGTGGCAATCTAAAATAATAGTGTGGAGTTCCATTTTTGTTGCCCATTAAATGCCTCCCCAGCTGAATCTGCTGTAGTGACATGTGTGTGGATCTGACCATCAGAGCGTTCGATCCCTGGGACGATGAGCAAAGCCTTATGCCGTACTCCGTTTAAAGACAATGACTTTTAATAATGCACGAAGAGCAAAACTGTTAAAGTAGAACCAAACGGTAACCCCCTTGTTGGTACTGAATAGGACCCAGCTCCACAAACACTGCTTGTTAGCTGAGGCACAAGACAAAGGGAGGCTTCTGAACTGGGTTTTATGTAATCAGTTCTTACTTGGGATTTTACGTTTATGTTGCACATTTGGGGGTTTTTTCTTTCCACAAGAGGGCACTAGTGAACTATAAATACATATTTTGCCTGCACTCAGCAGTGTTGAGATGATAGTAAAATGATTTTTCCTTTGAAAGAATCAGATGGCACACTACTATAAGTCAAAATTACTCTCTGAAATTAAAAAAACAAAACCAAAACTTACCTCTATAATAGAAACTTTCACTTAGAAAGAAGCACTACATATAAGTTTTCCACATGTTTCAGTTTCAACATGCTCAAGGAAGAGCCTGAGATGCTGGAAATTAGTGTTACATCCATGACTAAAGAGCTTTACTCATGTCTGTACCAACTGAGGACTTGTGTTATCATTCATTCAGTACTGGATGTTAGGTTTCATTTGTTTTATTCTCATCATTATTTCTTCCTCATGTTTATGTTTTTATTCATCCCATGCAAAATTTTAATTTATTCCACTTATGTATTTTCCATATCAATTAATACGGCTCTCTTCTCATCTGTTTGCTTTTTTTCTTGTCTCAGTGTAGGTAATTACTGCTTTTTTTATGGATCTTACATATGTCTTGAACAATTGACTTGAGAGGAAGTGTGTGTGTATGTCTTCCCATGAAAAAGAATGAGAAGATTCTGTGAAATTTTAAATGGTAACTTTCTTTTTAATTTTGTTTTAACATTAACAAAGACGGGAAACCTATTTCCCACTCAGATCTGTTACAATGAACAGATTGCTCCTGGAGTGTAAAGAAACTATTTATATCAAAGGGCAATTCTTTACTTAAAGTTACTTCCATGGACCTATCAGATGGATTTTAAGCACTTGAATAATGCTAACTTAATCCTGCATAATTAATTTTCTTGCTTTTCTTGCTTATTATTGTACTAAACACCATTATAACTGGGGTTATCCATACATTTGATCTATATTCTTTGAAAATAAATCAGTCTGGGAATTTGAAATGAAATTAAGATCTTGCAATTAGCCAAAGGCATTAAAACTCTTTGAGAAGTCTGTACCTTGAAAAAAAAAAACATAAATGTTAAAAAAGCTAACTATCTGTGGGCATCAGTAAATTTATGAGAAACTATATGGGAAAAAGAATGAAAAGGGAAAAAAACTAATATACTATATAAACTATAAGGGAAAGAGAGTTTAAGGACTATGAATAGGCCATTCTTCAGTATTGAATTGGATATGTTGGCTTCACTTGATGTTTCATCTACTTTAAAAAAACCTTTTGTCTTATACTGTAGTTTCCAAAGAAATTCCTGAAAATTCATGTCTACCTCATGGCTTAGCAGAACTTCATTTTTAAAGTAGACAGAAACACCTGTTCAAAGCTGACCCAATTTTTCTTTTCACCTGGTATATCTCATCAAGTACTTTATTTCTGTGCATTAGAAACCTGGAGGTTTTAGAGCTTTACTTCATTTTTATTACAAAAGAACAGAAATTTTCAGTCCAAAAAAGGATAACAATTTTGGCCACAAGCATTAACATTTCTGTGTTTTCCCACTGTCTCAGGATGACTTTTTACTAATGATTAAGGGCAATAAAGACAAAAACACAGCTGTAGTCTTGGGATCCTGTCCACATGAGATGAGCAATGTGATTCCCTGGAGTAGGAGCATCACTTACGTGCATATTAATCCAGAAAGATTTGAATCTGAATATTTGAAAGGAGTTTGTGGAATAGCTGTGCAGCCAGGTTTTCTTTATGTTTTATCCTGCTGGAATTTGCCTGAACATCATCTGAATAATGTATCTTTAATCATAACAAAGATCTTTTTATTTATTGAAATACTTGCTATGAAAAAAAGCCAACTAGGAAGTCAGGCACTGTTTATTCACTTGGCACATGATCAGCAGGTCATTCTTGAATTTTGTGTAGATAACAAAATGAAGTTAATTCTCTGAAGGGATTATCACATCAGTCTTAAAGAGTACTGAACATTTCCCTACTGTGTTTTTTAAAGCTGATTTGCGTGTAAAATCTTGCATGTGCTTTGGTGAACTATGTTGAACATGGAAGCACCTGGATTAACAGCAGTGGTTTATGTTTAAAAATACATGTACAGAACTTGTTTCAATATCTGCAATATACCTCAGTCCTACCCTCTCCCACCGTAGTTTAGTTCTCCATTGCATGGAATAGCAAGGAACTAACCCTAGACCAAACCATGAAATGTAAAAGCAGTCACTGGAGTCTAAGCAGAAACATCTGAAAGTGTTTTCTTACTCCATCCAAAAGCTGCCCTTGAACAGCCTATAAACACAGGACGACATTTATAAGCAAGAAAGACAACTGTCTTGCCCAACATGGCTTCTCTAAGATTACAGAGCTTTCCAGGCCTGGTTTGCCTAACCCTTCTTTCAACCATTCATCAGAAGACAAAGCTGTCACATTCTAGTCAATAGGCTAAAGTCACGTTAAAAGGCTGGCAAATCGTAGGTGTTGGGGACGAGCTGTGAAGAAAAAGGGAGATACCTGGGAAGTATGAAGAAAGGGATTTGTGTGATAAGGGGACTTTTGCAGTAGAGGAGGCTTTAGGAGAAGAAGTTTGAGAAAACTGGAGCTCTGTGCCAGGAGGTCTTGGTGACCTCTGAAAGGACTGCAGCGTTTGAAGAGCGCGGGAGGAGAAGTGAGCAGCTGAGGGCTCAGCGGGGAGTAAAGGAGGGAAGACTTTGAAGCGTCAAGTCGCAGGAAGAGGGACTCTGATACCTGAGCCTCTTGTAGGTCCTTCAGCTCCAATTTAGATATCTTGCTGACACTACCAGTTGTCCTTGTTCACTCAAAAGCTATCATGAGAATATACCCATGAGTCATCCACTTCAGGGTGTGAGAGTGGAGAGATGAACACAGGGTTGCTGACGTTTGACATTAGAGGACAGAGACTTTTAAATTACTTGGGAATGGACAGGGTACAGAAGATCAATAGAACTAAGAGAAGGATGTTGCAAAGATGAAAGATATTTCAACCTAGCCATGGAGAGAAAATATTTGAAGTAAGTAGCATAGTGTCATAGAAGCAAGCCAGCCTTAGAGCAGGCTGCCTCTTACTCCATTTCAGGAAACTGCTTTCATGACATGAAAGAAACAAGCAAGAGCATGACTATGGCACTCAGAATAAATGGTCAGTCTGATCAGATTCCTTTGCATATTTTTAACATTAACTGCTGGGTGTACAGTAGCCAGTTGCGCTGCTTGGTGACCCCCTGGATGAAAATCAGAGGTGAAGATGTTCCATCTGATGAGAAATACAAATGCAGCCCAAGAATGACTCATAAAGGAGGGCCCAACAATTTTTGCATATAGGTACAGATGACTGAAAAAGGTAAAGAAGAGATCCATGGAAATTTAGAGAAGGGGGGAACTAACTCAAAAGCATCTATGTAAATCATTACATAAACCAATGAAGTAACATAAGAGTTATAAGCATCTCTGAATGAGTAAGAAGTAAAAATCAAGAGGTTTTACATATATTGGGTAATGGAAGGAATTCTGGTAAAAAGGAAGCTTTTTAGGAAGAGGAATGGGCTTTAACTTGACCTTGTCTGTTGGCACAGAAAATTATCAACAAGATTTGTCTGGACGGTAGGCTCTCCCTCCAAGTAAATGTTAAATTATTCCATGGGAAATTACCCAAAAGCCAAAATACTGTCATTGGGAAACATTGCTCCATTTATCCCATAAGTATAGTTCAGGTACTTTTCATTCCATTTCTCTTTTGGTCATGTCCACCTCTCAGAATATACCCCTGAGGAGACAACAGTCTTCTCCACTGATGAGGAAAAGCAAAATATTATAGAAGTCCCTGGCCAAAATACCTCACATTGGAATGTAGCCTAGCCAAAAGCCCTGTGCCAGAGAGGAGACGTGGAACAAGCTAACCTAAATACAGTTCCTACAGGACTGTTGTGTCATGGTATGATACAAATCCAGCAGACTTCTCATATGAATAAAGATCACTATTATAGAGTATATTCAGAGAATATATGTCGCTCTCTTTTTTTTTAGAATTCATTATAACATTTCCTGTTGCTTTATTTTTCTTCTTCATCTTGCTGGTATTTTTTTCTTTAGATTGATAAGTAATACATAAAATTAAGCAAAAATAATCTTCCCCCCCCCCCCAAACAAGTACTGTTTCATATTTCCTAGAAAACTTGGACTAAAAACTGCCATTTGAAATAGATCATGGGTGTATACACTTGAAATTATACAACTTTCATTTGATCCCAGTGACATTGAAGCTGGGCTAGCTTCAGGGAAACTAATGATTTTCTATATTGTCAGTATCTCTGCGTTTCCCTTAATTTACTCTTCATCTGTGTGCGCAATCAAATTTAGAAGAGAAATGTCACCTGAATTAGAACAGGGCTGATCTCAGATTCTGGCACGGGCTAAGAATTTTAATGAAAAATAACAACAAAAGATGTCAACTAAACGTTGACAAGGACAATAGAGGGCACCTGCAAGGTCATACATGATCTGCAATTTCTGTCTGTTGAAAAGTTGTGACATAAAAGATATTTGTGAAATATGTTGGAATGAAAAAGTCTTTTTGAGCACTGTCATACCTGTGCATAGTTTCTACAGCATGACTAGATCATGCAGTTACAGAACTGGAGAAACAGTTTGTCTCTTGGGGGACTTCATAAGAGGCAATGAAATATTTCAGATGGAAGAAAGGACCCTACAGTAGACGCAGCCATTGAGTTACATAGAAAATGGGCTGTTATCTGTTAAACTTCTTCAACAATATTATACTAGAGTATCTTAAGAAGATAACGAGTATAAACTGTTTAATGGGAATGACAAAGAACTGGATATTTTCATGTTTGAGAAACAGACATCAGTCATGAGATAAGCAGTATTAAGAGGAAATTTAAACAGTCAGATATCAGAAGAGGCTTTTTCCACCTAGCAAAAAAGAATGCACAAGAAACTATCACTCCCTGCAAATATATCAGAAGAGTAAGAGTTGTTTACACTCAGGATAATGCTACTGCAGGAGCAAGATGGTCATTGTTCACTTCTATTTATACAGGGCTTCCATTTCTGAGCTGAGTAAGTCTCAGGAACAGAAGGCATAATGAGGACAAAAATACCTAACCAGTTTTAAGACAGTGCTGCAGAGATCACACAAAAACCAAAACAAACCCAAACAAGGTTGCCTTCAATAGCAAAGAAATGGATCCACATGTCCCAGCTGACCAACATCAGTGACATTCTCTTGTCTTACATTCTAGAACTGTCAGCTGCGAAGTGTCCTTGAAAAGCCTATTTTCTACTGTCAAGTAAAATCCTAAACTGCATGGACAATTAGACTGACCTATAGATAATGGTAATTATCATACTAATTAGAAGTGAAAGGAATGAGACTAGTTAGATAAACACTATGTCATGAGTGGATCATTTACCAATATAACATCCAGTTCAAATTGCCTGTTATTTTCCATATAAGCACAATAAAATATGATGGGTTATATGGTCTCCATTTTACAATGCTTTTTCTCCTCTTCCTCTGGCTATACATGGTACACATGCCTCTAAATGAGTAAATGAAGATTTAAAATATATATATATCAGCATATATTAAATATGGACTTTTGATGTCGTTCACCTTAATCATGTTTTGAACTGATGAACAAACATGGTCACAGTAAAAGTATTATAATGCTTAAAAAGTAATTAGGTAGTTACAATCCCACATTTTGAAAAGTGAAGATTTTTCTGTTGTTGTTGCTGAATGGACCTGAAGTCAAATGAACAGTCTGTAAGCATTCAGATCAATAGGTAGTATGTTCATATATACGGTCTAGGGACCCACCAGGAAAAGGATCCAGCCGTAAATGAAATATGGTCAGTATCACTGCCAGAGACTGAAGCCAACTGGCACAGAGTGACCATATGCATGCCCATAAGCACCTTGGGAAAAAAAGTGGTGTTTATAGCCTAACTGTATCTGGGATTTGTTTGGAAAATAGTTGGCATGGCCACGAGAGCAGCATAGAACATTGTCACAGTTCAACGGTGTGTATGATCATGTTGGAGTACTCATAAAGGTTTCTGGGTATTTTAATTTATTAGTATAAATGTAGCTGAGAGAGTCCAGAGTATGTTCAGCACAGTGTATCAGAAACATAATTTGGGCAAATGCAAGTGGACTACTATGGGAGAGGAAAAAGTCTAGCTCTTCCTAATTTCAAGCTCTAACGCATGTACACAATAATGACCATCAAAGCAAAAGGTTGGTTTTTAATGTATTTTCCTTGTTGTAACCTAGAACATTAAAAAAAAATCCAAAACAACTAAAACTAGGGATTTGGAAGAATGTGAGTCCTACTACAAGTACTATCAAACAAATGCCTAGGGATATGTTGGTTTGGAGGTATATATTAGTGTCATTGATGGAAATGACATGAGTCAAATGATGCAGACTGATTATTTTAACTGCAGCTTTAGTTATTTTTAGGTATGGAAACCTAACTGAATTGTAAAGTCTGCTGGAAAATACCAAATTATCTGAATACCAATCCAGGAAATTAGTGTGGGCTAGAGAATTGCCTGCAGTAAATATATGCAATTTCTTTGACTTCTGAGACTAGACTCATAGAACTGAGCTTGATTGTCTTTTCTCTTTTAATAACTGCAGCCATCTCAAAGAAAACAGAGTATGAAACAGAAGTGGCAGCAGTAATGCTGAGAAAAGTAAGAAGTGATAAATCTTAGTATCTTTGAGATCTTCATGGAGTAAGCTTTTTTTTTATTTTATCCTATATCTGCTGTTCAAAGCAGAGAATGAGACTTTCAACCCCTTCTGAATCACTTGTATTGCTGTCTGTATTTTTGTTCTGCACATCTTTAAACTGCCTCCTTCCATCACACCAATATAAATCAAGAGCAAATCCACTGAATTCAGCATTTCCACTGAGTTCAGTGGATCCACATCTGGAAACAAACAAGAAAGATAGGCAGGTTCAGTCCACTGGATAAAAGCCTTCCATTATGTTATGTCTATTTCCTGCCTCAATTTGATGAGAAATAACATATAAATCTGGATTTACAATCTGATTTGAAGTAATTTAGAAATACTTAATATGTAAAGAATGCAAATAGATGCTAGCTAAATAAATGGCTGGCAATTAATCTAAATATGCTAATCCTAATTAAATTGGATTAAGACAAAGTTCTCTAGATCAGGGTTCTAAGGAAGTTACTCTTGATGAGATAACAGATCGCACCTTCGATGAGCAGGTTTTTTTCTAAGAGTAGGAATGATTAAAGAAAATCTGGTTTTCTTTTGAAGATCTGTTTAAAAAGTTATATAACAGATTTTACATCACCATTTGGGAAAAATAAATGTCCTAAGCTTTAGAGTTTTAGGTCTCCATGAAAAATTGTCCAAACTGTAAAGCCCCTTTGATACAATAACCTTCACATTTTCTGTGCTTGCTCAGAAAATTGGTTATTAATGCGTGTAATATACATTTAAAAAGATCAGTAAGGTATGAAAATCATAACATAATGAAAAGTGCAGTATTGTCACCTAGTCAGTACCATTCTAAAAGAGAGCTTCCAATTAAAAGACAACAAAAAAATCAATAAAAAAAAAGAATAATATCCAAACATGCTGAAAATAGTATATGAGAGAGTGGAATAAGTTATTAGCCATTCAAATACATATGGGAGAGGGGTCAACTTTCTTCACTGTGGAACTGCTGCTTATTCATTGTTTCATTGCTGAGAAAAGATATGCTTGCCAGAAGATAAAAGCCAGATAACGATCATAGTATTACCTGCCATTGAACGTCATGTCCAATAAAAAGTCTTAGGAATTTAAAAGTGTCCTGGTTTCAGCTGGGATAGAGTTAACTGTCTTCCTAGTTGCTGGTACGGTGCTATGTTTTGAGTTCAGCATGCGAAGAATGTTGATAACACTGATGTTTTCAGTTGTTGCTCAGTATTGTTTAGACTATAGTCAAGGATTTTTCAGCTCCTCATGGCCAGCCAGGGCACAAGAAGTTGGCACAGGACACAACCAAGGCACCTGACACAAACTGGCCAACGGTGTATTCCATACCATGGGACGTCCCATCTAGTTTAGGAACTGGGAAGTGGGGGGGGGCAGGGAATCGCCGCTCGGAGACTGGCGGGTTGTCGGTCGGCGGGTGGTGAGCTATTGTCCTGTGCATCATTTGTACATTCCAATCCTTTTATTACTACTGTTGTCATTTTATTAGTGTTATCATTATCATTATAGTTTCTTCTTTTCTGCTCTATTAAACCGTTCTTATCTCAACCCAGAAGTTTTACTTTTTTTTCCCGATTTCCTCCCCCATCCCACTGGATGGGGGGAAGTGAGTGAGCGGCTGCGTGGTACTTAGTTGCTGGCTGGGGTTAAACCACGACAAAAAGTAACAGAACAGACTCCCATGACAGAAACCGGAGGCCTGTATGAGGCTGATGAACTCCCTATGAAAGCACCAGCAGTCAAGTGCTTCAGCACAAGATGGGAGCACGCTGGCGTGGGGCACTTGGCTCGGTATACACAACAGAAAAAGGACACAACAGTGTCAACAGTTCACAGGAGGCCTACCCACGGCGTAAAGTAAATGAAGCTGACGGATGGTGAATGACTGACGTCTCACAGATAATAAAATAGAATTTGAGATGTGGAGACATTGTACCACTAGTAAATCTGTCGAAAAAAGCATCACGACTGCTGACAAGGGCAGGCATGCTTCTGGTGCCGTAGACATCTTCAGCCCAATAAAAATACGGTAATGTATACTGGCTGTGTGTCTGACAGCTATTCTTGAGCAAAGCAATCTGAGCAGGTTTATGAACCTCTGCCTGAAAATCTGTGAAAGATAAAAGCAAGTTTGGCTCACTGACAGGAGGCAAATGACCATGGGTCCCAGTCTTGAAAAATATCCAGCAGTGCTTACTCAGTGTTAATACGTTTCATTTTCAAAGAAGCAGTCACCTCCACCTCCTCATGGCAGGGTATATTCTGTATACAGGGTATATTCTGTATACAAGCTGTATTCTCTAACAAGAGGATGAGAACAGATTTTGACACACTTAGTAAGGAACCTGAATGAGTAAAAATGCAGGGTTTGACCAGGTTTTTTTCATGAAACTCTGAGTTGTGACTCATTCCCACAAGACCCTTGAGATACCAGGGAAGGCACCTCTTCAGAACTCAGGTAATCTAACCTATTCTATTAATAATTATAAATAGACTGTGCTGGGCTTTTTTGACGCCAAGAATACTTCAAGTCAGGAAGCACTGGTCTACTTGTCTTGTAATGAGACTACCATTTTGCTTCTTCCTGCCACAGGGCCAGGTGTGACTCAAAGACTCTTTTAAGTTAGAGGGCCAGGCAAGTTCCCTAGGATACTGCAGGAAGGATCCAGGTGCTGACATATCATTAGCTAGCACCATTTGAGGTAACTGCTTGTGTTCAAGGCATCTACTTGGAGATACACCGCAGGACCATGTAACACCACAGCCCTCCTTGAGTGGAAGGTTGTTGGTAGCCAGGTGGCATCACCCATGTAGAGGATCCTGAATCCCAACCGCTGCACCTTACTTATGTCTCAAGGCACAGGACTGAAATTAAGATGTTCAGATCAAGGCACAGACGAGCAGGATGTGTAGCAGTGGCACATCCCTATTTAAAGCAGATAAGGAGCAAGCCACCAGTGATTTCAGAAGTGTGAAGCTTCTTGATGTATTATGTGTCACTCTCACAGGCATAACAGGAAGCATGAGGTTATCATTACTGAGGGGGAAAATATTGCCTTAATTTAGTCACGTGGGTGCAGCCTAAATGTTGGCTGCGAAACAAGAAAATGAGAGTAGTTGTATGGACAAGACCAAGAAATGAAAAACCTTGACAGCAAGAAGATGTTGAAGTGATGAGGAAAATCTTGAGGCATTTTTAATACATTTACAATGAGAAAAGAAAGCTTTTGCCAGCAGGGTGTTTGCTAGCCTTGCACAGGGCAAAAAAATTGAAGACATATAGTTGGCCAACTGTAGTATCTGCTTCTCCCCGCAGGAGACTAAAAGCCGTCAGCACAGGTGTTGAAGAATTATGAGCTCCAAACCCATCACATTTCAGTAGCATTAAAAACTTAATTCCCTCAGACCTCTTGTGAACTCTGACTTCTAACTATGCTGGGTGAGATACAAATAGTGCACATTTACATATGGAAATTACTATGCTGCATCTGACTTCTGTGCATCCTCTGGCACTGTGCAGTACCTTTAAAGGAAAGAACCTCTGTTACAGAGGATCGTGAAATAACTTTCCTCTATGTGGAAGCTGGCTTTCACTTAGTATCTATGACAAATTTCTGCTTTCCACAGAAAAACCTGATTTATATCACTGTTTAGTGCGGACTAGAGTTGTGCAAATATTAGGATGAAAACGGAAATATATTAATCAGAAAATATTCTTCTCACGACTGACAGAGCTGCATTTCCTCATGCACCCACCCTCTATGGGCTAGACTGCATCCTACAAGCTGTACAGTATGCTGCAGTAAATTTTGCTTAGGGAGAAGCCTGAGAAATATGAGATGTGCATGCATGTTTTTTTCCCAAAAAATTCTCCAGTATTTCAATTTTCACCCAATATGAAATATAACACATCTTTTTTCCTGCCCTCTCATCATTACCTGTGCCTTGTCATAAGATAAATTTCCTTCTAGCACTTTGTTTGCCTTGTAAGATTTGATTCTCTTGGAATTGTACTTACCTCTTCATGTCACCTGTCTGTGATTAAAACAAGGACAAGGAATTTGGTAAGCTTGTATACTGTAGACTTCCTTATTTTCAGAAGAACTCTGTTGGATGTCTTTTTTATAGCAACTAAGAAAATAGAGTATTTTTCCTTCATTTCATCTATACCACAGGCTTGAAATAAGCCCAGCACTATTTCTCATCTCTAGACTAGCTGACCCCAACCAATTCAGTATCTTACAGGGAGGTATTGTCAAAGCTCAGATAATTTAGATTTGAACCCATTCTGTTTTAGCCATATCTGCTTTTTCCTTTCCTTAGAAGTCAATGATGTTTATTGAGCATAAAATTTGTGACATAGCCAATACAAGCAAAATGCCACAGCTTTGAAGTGACCTGACAGAGCAGGATCTCAGGACATGTCTTGGCCTGCACCTATTTAATATTTATCTACTAGTGAGGTGAGCGTTGCCCCACCTGTTTTAGTGTAAGCACTGTGACTGCCATGTCGGTAAAAAAGCCAGCCAAGGCAGGAGTCAGCAGTTGACAAAGAGCAGCCCCTGAAGCGGAGCTGGGGCTGCTAGAAAAGAAAACATACAAACCCACTACGAGTCTAATGATAGTATTTTAGCTTACTCTAGTCCACCTTAACATTGTTTGAAGTTCTTCATAGTATGCTCTTTCACGTGGTTTTTTTCACGTTGTTGCAATCCCTGCTGCACATTGCACACAAGCTGTACCTGAGGTCTCAACAGTGACAGGGAGGAACTGGCATTACCAATGCTGCTGTTAACGTAGAACCAGCAAGGGAGAACCCCCTGCACCCCTCACACACAGTACCTTGTGTTGGTTGAAAGAAGTTTAATTTCTCCATGCTGTGTAGGTTTGGGGAGCTTCAGAAAGAGCTGTCGACTAGCTCAAATAAGTCTACTTTCACTTTTTGCACTTAACTATTTTTTCTGAAAAAATAGACCATTCTGTGACTACCAGATTTGTATTTGATATACACTGAATTCACTTTGGATGTCTTACTGAGACGCTGTACATATCCAGTGGCCATTTCTGACCTTTCTAGATGCTCAGGAGGCCTGGAAACCTGAATCACTGTCCAAAGTGGAGAAGGAGAAGATCGTTCCTAGAGTCAGTGGTCAGACTCAAATAATTGTAGGGCTGCTTATCCTGCTTTAGCTGGGACTGGGGATATAGTTATGTGGTGGCTAAAAGAAAGGAGTCACTGGAAGAGTCATTTTGTATTGTCAGTCTAGAACAGGGATTTGGATATGGATACGAACAAAACAGAGTTATTTAGGAGGACATTGGCCATCTAACCCATGGCCTTTAGCTATTCCTGGGAATCTGTCCAGTGATTTAAGGAAGCAAAGAACACCCTAGTAAGTGCATTTAACTCTCTTCTGTCTTTCAAATCAATTTCATACAGCAGATCCCACCAAGCTGTGTCCTAACCTTATGAACATCACCCACACAAAAGCTGGAGAAAAGGACCATCACAGTGCTTTTGAAATTCTGCTGCAGCTTAAGAAAATGTGGGGAGGACCAGAAATAAATTAGCCAAGGTAATGTTCTGGGAAATGTTCTCATTTCCGTAATGTTTTTATTTGGTTTTTTTTTGGTTGGCCTTTTTTAAAAATATTTTTGCCTTCTATTTTCTTCTGCTTAAGCCTGAAATTTCTGAGGTTTTGTGTTCACCTAAAATGTCATCAGCCCCTTCCGTAGGGAATTCTTAATTATTTTAACCATCTCTAGATCAGTGGGAGGCAGTCACCATCTGTATAATGTGCACCTCACTTACTTTTCTTCCTTCATGGAAACAGCGCACAGAAGCTGTCAAAACTACTATTGCACACTACATGCTGACAATATTCTCTCCACAGCTGAATCTGTTTTTTAAAGCTGGTTTATTTCAGATACAGAGGGAAGAGTGGTGAATGTTAAGAAGCAGAGAATAAGAATTTGTGTGTTCATCTGCATGAACAGCAATCTAAAGAAACGGACTCTCTCCAGGGGAGTAAACAATGCATTGAGATGAGATGCATGAGAAACTAAGGATGTGATTTGAGGGATGTTGGCTTTTTCAGCCGTAGTATATGAAATAGCTGGTTAACACAGCCTCAGGGGGAGAAAAAAAAAAAGAAAAAAAAAAAAGTTGTTTTTCTCCGACATAAAGAGAAGCTCTCATAAGAGTTCATTAAAACTCTGTAAACCTCACTTGCTCATTAATGTACCCTCCTTTCTGCCAATTTCTGAGAACATGAGAACATATTTGGAGTTCTGAGAACATGAATTTACTAATTTAATGATATAAGGGAAAATACAGCTCTTGGTTGGAGGCCCAATCTTGAAAGCTGCCTACTTACCTGTCCCTTAATTTTGTGTTAGTCATCATGTTTAACTGTCATACATAGAGCTAAGTGCTTAAATAATATCAAAAGACAGGATGGGAGCCTGCTAGCCATCATTGGGTGAAAGGTTTCTTCCTGAAAATAACAAAAATTGCAGACATTAGTTCAGGGTTTCTTTGTGGGGAAAAATAAGTGATGATAACATAATTTATGGTCTTATGAAGAAACCAATATCTTCACAGCTCTTGTTTACCTGTTCTGAATTATGATAATGGGACAGAGGAATTTTTTTACATATATCCTAATAAGAATCAATTTTCCCATGACCAGTAACAAGCTGCAGACCTTATACCACCCTGGCAGTAGAGGGTCTCTGGGCTCATCCAGGCTCGCCATGGATTCAGCAGTTGCTGAGGGGGGCAGTGCCTGTGGAGTCTCCTCCTGTTTTAGCTTCACCTTGTGATCCCCAACGTGGCACTGGTCCCACCAACCACAGTGGGGACTCAGTGGGTGACAAACAGCAGCCCTCGAGGGGAGCTGGGGCTGGGGAAGGCCACTGTGCTGCTCTCTGGCTTTAGCTGGGAGCCCCTCAGAAGGAAGCTGGGGTGGTGAGAAAAAAAACCAACAAAAACACAAAAAACCCAAACACATAAAAATAGCCCCAAGCAGACCCAAGGCTGGCGAGGAAGAAAACCCAACCTTGAACATCATGTCCCTGCTAGCAATGATCCCAGGACACCCACAACTCGTTGTAAGCCTCCCCATTTTTTTATCATAGAACGCTGAGGGATACTGTAGGTTGCATTACCTATAGAATATAATAGATGACAGTAAGTTCTCTGAAGCAGTAATCATCACTTAAAATGCAATTTGTAAAACATACGTCCCAAAGGGGCACTTGGCTCAGTTCAGGCCTCCAATGCTGCCACAGCACAATGATGCAAAACAGCTCAGACAAAAATCAAATACTACATATGTAAATGCATATACTGTGCAAGCAACTACTGAATTGTATTTAACAAGCACTAAACTGTACTTGTTAAGAAAGAGAGAGAAGAGAAAGCAAATCAGTAATAAGAAATAGTATTTTGGTCAAAAGTGAAGCTACCAGAATCCTCTTACAAAGCAAACACAATGAAACATTCCTCAATTCTCTGATGGACAGTGGCTTCTAAACAGAACTTATGCATTACAATGGCAAGAGTTTCCAGCCTTCAAATTACTCTGTTCAGCTCCACCTAGCTGACAGTTTATGTGCATTTCCTCCTCCTTGGTTATAAATGGTACTCTCTCCAATTACAACTGTAGTTGATTATATTAAACTGAGCAGCTTGATGAATAGAAATGCCATTTTGGGGGGAAAAAATTAAAAGATTAATGAGCTAGCAATTGACTGATTGGCAAGGAAACTAACAGATTTTTTTTAAACGAGTGAAATGTAAGTTATGGCATACATCCCATAGAGTAGGTGTGACTGCAGAGGAAAATCGATTGTGATTAAGTGATAATAGCTTGGTCCTACAGAGATTTATTTTTGTTTTGCTTTATACTCTTGTGTGTGTTCCAAGACCAAAATGAACCAGCTTATGAAAGAATCAAGCTTGGACTCAAACATTGTGTTTAATGTCCTTGTTACTGTTTAAGTGTTGTTTAAGAATAGGGTGCTCTGAGAGGAGGAAAAGGTGAACAAGACTGAAAATTAGCAAGAAGTTCCTTTCCTGGAAAATGCAAAAAGGAAGCCTCATTCTCCATTAAGCCTATATTGGTCTTCTCTTTTTGTGATCTGCTGAATGATGTAAAGTTCTGGCAAAATAGGAAAATCATTGTTGTCCAAGAGTCATCACTGGTAGTGCTGGTATAGTTATTAAAACAGCTGATTTGCCTGACTGAGTGGTGAAAGTTGGCTTTGTCCATGCCTTTCTTTTTCAGAAAGCATTATCTTATTATTTCATACTGATTTATCTGTATATAAGAATCCTATCATCTACTGCCTCCTGCATGACTCTGTTCATTATTTGCATGAGAAACTAACAGTCATAATACTGATCTTTTTACATAAAACTGAAAAACTTCATACATTGGGTTTTTATTTTGTCCTCTTTGTATTTGAGAAGCACTTATTTTACCCTCTGTTTCCAAGCTAGCAAGTCATTCCCACACTGCTGCTTTTCTTTTGCTGTTGCCAGTTGAAAATCCCAAACTCTGGTCTCAAACTCAGCTTGACAAGGAAGACAGACAATTTAGATCCCTATTCAAACTCAGTGTGGAGCAAATGTGTTTCTCTTTGTATATAGAATTAGCTACAGAATGTTTTTATCGCTTTGAATTTGTGTTTTCAAGTGGCCTGTTGTATATCCAAACTGTTACGATTATATGGCAGAACGAATGTGAGCTTCCACAAATGAAAGCAGTTATCTGTTGATAAATCACAGCACATGTTTTGGCAGTCAATAGATGCATTTTGAGAGAGTTATTCTTCTCCCAGAAATGTGGACCTAATGCAACTCATTATTCTAATCCCCAAAGCAATAGTTTAAAATTAAGTACCTAATATTAAGCACATGACGAAAGCAGAAACAGAGAGACTTAATTGTTGGACTTTAAGTTAAACTAAACTAAATTGGAAATTACTGATGATAACCTGTCCACAAGTAATTGAGTTACAGAGCTGTATTCACGGGGATGCAAGACCTCTTCTGGTGAGCACAGCAGACAGGCACAGCAGTGTGTGCAAGCAGGTGCACTGAAGGGGACTGCAAATGGATGAAGGTAGTGAGGGTCCACTACCATGGTAGTGATGCCCCACAGGGTGCAGTGCCCATCATCCACAGGACTGACTACCCCAGCGCAGCAAGATCTGCTGACTACCCAGAGCAAGATCTGAGGGAGGATGCAGATCTGCAGGTGAGCACCTCCTCACACAGATGTCAACACCGGGGAGCTCACTTTTACAGCCATGGGATCCTCTCTGAAGATGGATGACTCCTAGGAAGAGATGGGATCCACATGACAAAGTGGAGCAAGGGCATCTTTGCCAACGGGCTGGCCAACCTGCTGAGGAGGTATTTATACCAGGAATGATGGGGGAGGGAGATTGTAGGTGACAGTTAAAAAGGAAAGAGTAGACATGGGTAGAAAACAAAAGATGAAGGACAATGGGAACAAGAGAGTTACCTCAGGAGTGGTAAAAGTGGGCAAAGGAACACTGGCCTCCACTGCACATACAGAAATGCATGCATCCCAGGAAACAAGCAGGAGGAGTTAAAGCTGCGTGTGCCATCACAGAAACGTGTTGCAAAGGACGTATATAATCTCTCCAGAGAAGACAAGCAGGGAAAGGGCACAAGGGAACTTGTTGCTCTCTACGAGCAGGAGCAGCTTGGATATATGTGGCCGTTGAACACGATGGACAGCAGTCTGGGTGAAAGCCTGCAGGTCAGGGTCAGCAGAGAGGCCAGTTAAGGTGTCATTGTGGTGGGAGTTTGTTACAAACCACTCAGTCTGTGAAAGGAAGTTGGAGACATTGTCTTTAAACAACTCATGCAAGTCTCTGCACCACAGACCCTGGTCCTTGCAGGGGTCTGCCAGCTCCTGGAAGGGCAACAGGGAGGGACCCGAGAGTCAAAGGATTTCTGGTGGGTTTTGGGGATAACTTTTTGATGCGGGAGTTTCACATAATTTGTAGAGTGAATCCATAAATCTAGAATCCAGACATGGACAAACTGGAGCATATTCAGCAAAGGACTACCAAGATGGCACAGAGGCTGGAGCACTTGCCTTGTCAGGGAATTTGGCTTCTTCAGCATGGAGAAGGGATGGCTTTGGGGTGACTCAACAACAGCCCCCCAGCACCTATGAGGAGGCAATTGATGGAGCCAGGCTCTTCACAGTAGTGCATGGCAGGAAGATGGGAGACAACAGGCATAGCTTGAAAGAAGTGAGGTTCAGACTGGACATAAGAAAGAACTTTTTCACCATGTTGACAGACAGGCATAGGCCCATGTTGTCTGGGAAGACTGTGCAGTCCATCTGTGGAGGTTTTCGGGACCTAAATAAACAAAGCCCTGTGCTTTGGACTGGAGACCTCCAGAGGGCCCTTCCAACCTTAATTTTCCTATGCTCTTATTATCTTGCGAAGAATGTATGCTGTTTGGATGCAAAAGTTTTGCAGGTACCACATTCGTGTTACTACATTCTACCTGAAATTTTTGGGTTTTTTCTATTGGTTTCAGATTTTTTGATGATTGGTTAATGGGTTTGGGTGTTCTCTCCAGTAGTGTAAGACCACTGTGCTGTGTTACGGAGTTGTCATTTAAAGTAGAGAGAGACATAGAAACTATTCTACTGCACCTCCTGTTGAGGATGGCCTCCCTGCCTACCTGCGTGTTGTACCTCATCGCAAAGATCACTCCACTCCAGTCCACTTATTGCTTCAGCCCCCTTTTCCTGTCATTCTAACACGTGCATAACTTGGTAACAAACAGGATTTTTGCTTCATCTTTGGGCAGCAGCCCTGGGGAAGAGGCAATCCATCAGTATTTCTACCTTTCTTCTAAGGAATTTTTTGCTTCACTTTTTTAACAAGCATCATATTTATGTACCTGCTCACTTAGAAGCCCTTCTGCCTTGATGTCTTATTCTCCTTGAAGAGGTTTTTGGCCTTAGTGATTCAGCCTTTATCTGTTATGTCAGGCTAGCAGGGGAAAAAAAAAAATCCAGTCACTTTTTTCTCCTCAGAATTTTCACCTCAAATTGTTTGATTAGAAGGAATTCTAGAAAGAAATTAAGGCTGTTGGAAATAGCAATAAGCCAGGGAATATTTCCCAACAGAAAACAGCAATAAAAAATGGTAAGAAACTCAGCAAGCCTGTAGTATCATTTTCTAGAAGAAAATTTACGTTGGGAAAAAAGTTTGTCTCTTATCAAATATACACACAAATACAGCTACTTTCTGCAATAGTCATTGTTTGTTTTAATTTGCCGGTTGACTGCACACCTCAGATATGTCTTCAAAATGCATCAATAACAATAGGAAAGTATTAATCCAGCTGGAACCAGGGACAGGAAAACATAAAGACGGTCAATATTTGGTGACTGAGTTCAGCTCTAGAAACACATCGCTGCAATGAGGCAGCTGCTAGTGCAAGAGTTCTACAGAAACACTGCCAAGCTTTTTCAGTGAAAATAAATATTTTAGCATAGGATGTCAGAAGTCATAACTTCAAAATGTTTATAGGAAGCAGAGCAACACCTGGGGTGGGAGAAGGCTCAGCAGGAGTGCAGCAGGCTGTCACTCAGCTGCCTGGCTCCCCTGTAAATCACCCTGGAAGGTGTATGGAGAAAGTCTGCTGCATCAGGCTCCAAGCGTATTTTATAAGGGGGTGCTAAACTCTTTTTTACTTACCAAAATGAAGACAGTGGGTGCATACAATTGTTAGCCGTAAAGGAAAAGGGGCTGGCTGAGTTCCCACCACCAAGGAAAAGGACCTACATAAGCTCAAAGTTGCTGCTGTCCCAAGCAGACCTGCTGCAGTCTGCTTAGGGAAACACCAAGGCTGGGAGTCACACCACTTTTAGCTGGGGAGATTTCAGGACAGCCTCTAGCAGCAGTGACAAGGAGAGGAGACCTAGCAAGTTTTAAAGCATTCTCTGATGAGACTGTGGGGAGGATTATATGACATCTTGCCTATCAGAGAGCTCGGTGGTGCTTCCTCCATTGTTCCCTCCAGAGCACTTCTCATAACCATTCACCTGACACTGGCTGTTTTTTCCCAGAAATAATGGTTTGTTTTATAGGACAAAGAGTTGGAATATATGTGGTAAATCTTGCTTGTGAATTGTGAGTTCATGATAAGAGGTTGAGTGGACAGCTACTACTAATTTTGCCTCCCTTGGCAATGGTGCAATGAGAAAACAAGCTTTTTACAAATGTTTTTTTCGCTTTTTCCTGAGAAGCCATCAGCTCAATGTTTGTTATGGTCAGCCTGTCCTGAAGTGAAACCTGTGTACATTGTTCTGGCATTGTCCTTGTCTTTTCCTCGCTGTTACTACCCAGAACACTGTACTTCCTCAGAGAGGTGGAATGGGACATGCAATTGACTGAAAAATATGGTTATAATGTTGCTACCTTCTCAGGTATTTTGTTTTCCAATTCTCAACCCCTGTCTGTCTTCTTGTTTTCATAAGTATATTCCATACCATTGTCATGTTTCTTGCAGTAGAAAATTTCTTTAGAAACTGATGTACATTACCGCTTACTTAGGATGCCCCTAATGGCAATTTCTACCTTCACCAGGTTTTCCTGAGACCATCCTGCATAACCTATACTGAATACAAATCCTGTGCAGTCTGTGGAGGCCTGAGCAGAAAAGAGATTTATAAAAACCACAGATCAAGATGTTCAGAGATAACATTCTGTTTTCCCAGGAATAACGGAAGGCACTTCAGTTGCATAGGTAATAAAACCTCAAGGAAAAGGAAATGGGACAGTTTAATGGTGATACAACAGCCCCAGAAAGATAATTAAAGTTTATCCAGTGGAGGTAAGAGTTGTATTGTGTGACAGCTAAGGACTAGTGATTCCTTTATGATCAGACTATACAGAAAGTATAGAATAAATGCATCCTCAAGTAGAAAAAGGGGAAGAAAAGGTATAAGAAAAACAAAAAACAGTTCACCTAAGGTTACTGCTGCTGAAGTGCCTCTGTCTTACTATGCATTCCAATTTATTTGTTATTACACATGTCCATTCTTGTAGTATATTTCATGACAGAAACATAGATGCTGGGAGGAGAGAGTAAAAAAATCTTGCAAATATATATATTTTTTTTTTTCCTTCTTTTTAAAGTCTTCAAACATTGATACCAGCCTGCAGGATTCCATGCAGGCTCAGCAAGTGTGCAGCATACAACAAATCCTGTGATCAAAGCCTCAGACTATGGCTTTCAGTAAGCACCACATGGATCTATGCTGACATCTGTGCAAAGTATCTCTTAAGCTCGGCACAAGTGCAGGCATTTGTAGAATCACAGCCTTATAATCCTCTTTTTCAATACACTGCTTGAACAGCAACATTCAGCTCTCTGTAGGCCAGAAGCAAGAAATTAAGTACAGAATCATTACCATGTGATGCTGAAACTTTTTTCTTAATCCTTGCAATTTTTTTTTTTCCAGAGGTGTTCATAGTCTGACAGCTCCTTAGCTGTACAGGGAGGATAGGCCAGCAGGCAGGCACCCTGCCACAGCTGCACTGCACATCTCCAGAGGGGATGGTTCTCCAACAGTGGAAAGATTGGTGACGGCAGAAGGCATTGCTGTGATGTCTTTTCCTTTCGACGTTCACCTGTGAAGAGGTTGACTCTACTGACCCCCCACGAAAAGCACTGCTTAGTTTCAATGCAAGGATGTCACTATACTTTCTGTCCACTTCCAGAAAAGGATTATGTTGTTCTGCATTGACCTTTATTTGAAACAGTTGGTAAATTATACTGCCCAGTCCTGCAGAAGAAAAGTAAAAAAAGCCCCAAAACCACCACATATGCCTCCTTTAAAAGTGAGTCTGTTTATATGCTCAGAACAGTGAAGATGTCACTAACAGAAAAGTGTCCTGTGTCAGATCCAGAACTCCTGACCATAGGATCTGCAAAATTACTCTTGTTCCAATGCAATTTGGTAGCTTGAATTTAATTTTTTTCCATAGTGCAGGGATTCAACACTTCTGTTCTTAAAATAATACAATGATAATAAAGAGAAATCTTTTTTTTTTTTTTTTTTTTTATTTTGGAAACAAAACAAAGATTTCCTGCAATCCTGTATCACTTTTTCAGGCTACTGGCCACAAAGCTTGCAGCCAAGAAGGGCGCCATGATTGCTAATTTCCTGTCTCTGAAGGAAAGCTGAAGATCTTTCTAGTTTCCAACCAAAGACCTGAAGACATGGACATACATGCTTGCAGGAATTTAGTTTTGTCTTTGTGTGATTAAACATCTTATTTTCTGAATATACTTTTCTTCTTCTCTTGAAACCATGCCCCAGGTCTACTAAAAAGTTATTTGGCCATTAATCATCTGTTAAAGGAGGTGAAGATGATGCCAGCAGAAGACCTGAGTCAGCATCCCCAGGAGGTCTTGAAAGCTCCTCAGTATAAGTGATGCTCTCCATATTTCCATGCATGCACACAAAAGCCAAAGCTCTAGACTCAAAGGCCATGAATAGGCATGTTGAATCATTCATTATCCCCAATTCTTTCTCTTTAAAAAGTTCCTTTTCTTTTGAACTCTTGAACACCTTCTTCCTTTATCCTGAATATCCTTTCCTTCAAAAGCCCAGTTATAGAAAGCGTCACTGCATCAATCAAGAAGCATTAGCAAATTATTTTATATTCTTCCCTAATGCTTCAGCTAGACCATTCACATCCGGGTACCTACTACAACTTACTGTAAAAAATGTGCTGTCAAGTGAGTGTTTCAAATCTAACTATACTCCACAATAGCCCAGCTGGCATGCTATCATTTCCAAATAACTCATTTATATGAAAATATATCAAGTGTCTGGAATAACAATACGATGCACAGCTGATAGGATTGCTATACATGAAAAAGTACTATAACATATAACAGAGTGCACTTTCTACAGAATACTTGGTAGCAAATATACTTTCTCAATTTGAAACAATTTCAGTTCCTCATTATTTTACGAAACAGTTCACATTTTTTAGTTCAAAGATTTCCTTTTTGAAACAAAAAAATATGGTTGCAGTGTGCTTCTGGGGAAGTGGAAGTGCCTAAACATCTGCCTAGGAAATGAAGCTCTTATTTTTTTTTCAAAACAATAATACAATAAATGTATTTAGAGTCTTAATAGTCAAAGTTCCACTATTCACGTATGCGTATTACCTGAGCCTTCGCAATTCTGATCCAGCCTCTATTGAAGCCCAGAGACAGAGTCCTACTGACTTGAATGAATGAGACTCTGTATTTAATTTTTTTTTCTCATATATACACTATTAATTTAAATTCTTTCTTTAGGTAGCTACACAACTTTAATGATTCCTTTTTCTCCTAAAAGCTTTCCCAGTAAATTCTCTTTGTCTCTTCAAGCACACACACAGCCCTGACACATCATCTTCAGTGCTTCCCTGACATCCCTGGTTACTGTAACATTATACAAGACAAGCACTCTTACTGCCTTAGTATTCAGCATGGGTATAAAATAATTATTGTACTGTTTTTGTCAACAACACTCAAATTATTTTAAAGTTGATTTTGTATGTTCTTTCCTTTCCTTTTGTACTTCGCCAAGAAGACACTTAATCTTAAATATTCAAAGACTCCTGTATCTTGGACTCTTTCATCCTCAGTGATCCTGTATTTTTAGGATCAGGTTTTGCACTGACTTACGTTAAAGTTAAAAGCAACAAACAAGTGATTGTAATAGGGTGTAAATGCATTAGCTCCTCATCAGCAAAAGAAAGCCATGCATTTGAACTAGCCTTAATCAGTTGCCAGGGAATACAAAAAATTAAATAACCCCGGAGTTGATTTCTCAGTTTAAGATGAAAAGAGGCCACATGCTGCCATGGCACAGTGGATTTACAGTGGAGCTGGGTTTTGTTAAACTCCTTCCTTGCACCACACAGATAAGGTCTGAAGCTAGCTCCAGCTGAAGAAATCAGGGTAAGTTACTTCTGTTCTGTCTTGAGAACTGGGGGTCAAGAAGCTGAATGCCAAATTTCTTGCCTATAGTCACCCATTGCAAACTTCTGGCATGATATGAACAGCTTTGCTTCTACAGGCCAGGGTTTTCAAAGTGCCAAGTTACTGTTATTTACATAAAAATAATAATAAATGTATATTTGTTTCTCAGTAAATGTTGTAGAGTCCAAGTTTGCAACAATTGTATGGAAATAACACTCTTGAAAATTAGCCAGTCACAATCTGATTCACATATAAAATGTCATTTTTTGTTTCTTTTGGATTCAGAACTAGAAAATGCCTCTTCTGTTTGGTCCCGACATGATACCAGTGTTTTAGGAACAGCTGCTGTCATGATATTCCTACCACTGACTCCCTCAGGATCTCTTTGAGGACAGAAAACTTCTGGGAACAGTTCCTTGGACTGTGACACTCACAGACTCAAAAATAAAAGCATTAGAGTCTGAAGCTAGCTTCATAAGGAAACCCAGAATATATATGGTTTCATCTTTTTTAATTTTATTTTTTCATTAGCATGGTCACTTTCCATTCTGCCTCTTTTTGCATTGTGTGATAATAAATGTTCAGAAATCGCTAAGACTAACAGCAAGTTCCCATAAGAACTGTTTGCCAAGGGCATACTTCAACTCAAAAGGCAGTATATGAAAATAGAGCAAAAATTCCACAGTTCTAGTTTCCAGTGTCCAAACATCCACCTGAATCCATATTATGTGTGAAAGGTTTGATGACATATTTCTCAATATATGCAATTTAATGACAATTTAGGCCAATCCTGCCCTTCACCCCCGGACACTGGCTACATACTGCAGCCCCTTCCTACCAACTTCTCATGAAGCTGTAGCAAGCTGATTCAGGGAACTAAAAACTAACACTAGAAAAACAAATGAAAAGACAAGACTCACACAAGTGCTACTGCTGACAGAGTCAGGGGCACAGGAAGCTCCAGCTTGGAGAAGGAGAGCAGGCAAGAGGTCAGTTAGTAGGGTTTAAATTGTCAGAAAAACCTGCAAAATCATGTATACCAACTTGAAACTTTCAGGGAGCTAAATATAAGGGAACTCTACAAAATGTAAAAAGCCATACTATTCCACACTATTGAACAGTCCAGAAAAACTGTGCCAGTAATAGATTTCATCAGCTGTATGCAGCATTACAGTAGATTAAGTTGTAACCTCTTTGAATCCGAGAATCAGTGTTCTGGCAAAACATGATATAAAAAAGAGTTTTACACCTGGAAGACACTGAAATAATATTACATCTTTATATGAGTTCTATCAAAATAGGTGTACTGGAGGTACATGTTTGTAAACATAAATAAAAGAAAACAGTGATGATATAGACATTGTAGCAGAATGCAAAACATGACAGATATTTTGTCAGATGTCAATTACAAAGGAAGATTTCACTAGTTTAAAAGAAAGTCTGAATTTAGTACTGAGGGACCTCAGAGTTCAGCAGATCCAGCTCCTAATGATCAAAGACACAAGCTGAATATTTTGTTGCTATTCTACAAGGAGACTGTTTCAGATCCGTCAATACTTTTCTAGGCTAAAGTCAATTATAGGCTGCTTACAGCCTTTTGAGTTTGCAAGTTTGCACCAGTTTCTCTACTTTCACTTATATAACTCTTTTTTTTTTACTTCTCTGATGTTACTTAAAAGGTGTGTGGAAAGCAACTGCCTCTCAGCCTTTATTTGCACCCCTCCTCTTCATTCTCCTGATCATCTTTAAAAATCACAAGAACAAATGAAGTCCTAGCATTGGTCTGGAATCACGTGCCATTTGTACATCTATGGGAAACTTTATTGTTGCACTATTTCACATCAATGAAAAAAACCCCAACGAAATCATAAGAAGTGCTGAATCATACATCCTGAAAGAAAATTTTTGGTTTAGAGGGAAGCATTCTAAACTCACTTATGATGAAGGAAATTATTACTGTGTTTCTGAAGTCTGTAAGTACTATTATGAGAGTATCTGACACTACAGTTGTTAGGGGTTTTTTTATTTTATAGGCCCAATATTTGTTCTTTAACAGGAAGAATGCATGTTACTGTTATACGGACAGGAAGGAAATTACTGATTATGTGTTTTCACCTCTCCGCCCAGAAATAAGCTTAACAGACCATTGGGAAGGTGAAAGCATGCCTAATAAGAGGCTACTGGAGAGTATACAGAAAAGTAATAATGGACAAAGAAATTTAGACTGAGAATAGGTGGGTTTGTCAAGAAAACATTAATTCTGAAGGTTGAGAGAAAATATGATTTTTTTAATAACCACAGCTCAGATTAAACATCAAAGAAAGGAATAATTAAAGGATTATATTGATGCAAAGTCAGATAGCTATAAATTGGACATTTAGATTGAAAATAAAGGGTTTAAATCATTTAAGGCATGAAGTTTCTAAAGCAGTCTTCCAAACATGTCAATAGTCTACATTCCTTTAAGCTAAAGCCTGCCAAGTCTATTGAAGGGCACATTTGTAAAACAGAGTATGGGTGACCTACAAGATAGATATGAGTGACCTACGAGACAGAAACATGATAATTCCTTGCCTGAGAAACGTTTCCCAATTAAAAGCTTTACTAAAATGAAAACCATATAACAAGTTAGTCCAAAATATCCAACAATAACAGACTTTGGAAAAAGGTTTCGCAAAATAAAATTAACCGTTCAGCAAAATAAAAATATCAATTCAAATTATTAGCATAGAGCAGAAGATTCTGCTCCACTGCCTTCTAAATGTCTTACATCTATCTCACATACATATATTGGTCCCTGCGTAGAGGAAATTTTGTGGAGTTCAAGTCTGTGGATCTTTTACAGTGAAATTATGAGCACTTTATCATGAGAAATGCAAGGTTTCTTTTGGGGGGGAGGAAGAATGCCAACATGTCACATATGGAAAAGGTTTGTGAAAATGCAACTCAAATTCTCACCTAAATGTATAGGAAGGAACTTTAGTATAACACAGCAAGCTGTAGCTTGATGGACTTATCATGTTTGAGGAGATTCTAACTACTGGTGTTCAGACACTATACAAGGAAGCTGTGATCTGGACCTCTGTGCTTAGACTATGAAGATGATGCATGCCTCAGATCTGTAGAAAACAGGAACTTTGGAAATTAATTCACTAAGCCAAACAGTCCTTCTTCTCTGACAATGAGAGTACCAGTAGTTAATATTCTCTGCCTTCATCACCTACCTGCAAGCCTTCCAGCCCTGGGAATCACTTTCACGGTGGTTTGGGGTTTTTGTTTGGTTTTGGGTTTTATTTTGGTTTTTAATTATTCCCTGAACCCCTACCCTCAGAAACTAACAAATATATCCTCTTGGGTAATCATTTATTTACTATTTTTCCAAATGTGTGGTTTTGAGTTACCTCTCCTGGGCAAACATCAAAAGGTTTTGAAAGTTCAGGCTATTCTTATGAATGCATTACAGCCCCAGCTCAGTGCATCCCAGGTCATCTTATCATTTTGGTTATTTTTTTCAGTTTGTCTTTCAGATCAGGAGGCTTTTTCTGTATGAGGGTTTGTTTTGGGGGCAAGTCAAGATTGCCACATAGACCCATACTCAAGAGACTCAGATATCACCATCTACAGGGTAACTACTGAGAGGGGATCATCAGACGGGTTTTACAACTGTGCTTCAAAACATAGGCAAAAAAAGAAAGGGTAAAGTGAATAAAGATCATAATATACTTTGTTTCACACACCCTAGGAGGGTAATTTTCTGAGCAGAGCTTAAAACTGACATCCTTTTGATGCTGGCTTCCATTAGCTTACCAGCAGTTAGGATATGGGGCATTAAGTTGTTTGGTTGTAGGTTTGGGATGGGGCAGGTTTTTGGGTTGGTTTGGTTTTTTTAAAGATGACATAATGGAACAAAATAATGAGCCTTCAAGTCCTGAAGAAGGAGAAACTAGCATATGGCAGGACACTTTCCTTTAGAAAATAGAGACATGGAAGTAACTCTTTAAAAAAAATTATGCAATTAGGACTAGTGCCCTGGAAAGAAACCTCAGCAACTGTTTAACATGGGGAAGCTGTCATCTGTTGCTGGTGATGACAGCCAAGCTGTAGGAAGAGTTTAAACTCTAACAGCTGTTAATCTTTCACAAACCACAAAACATTTAACAGGAAAGTCAACAGAATGAAGGGAGCTTAGAATGACCAGCTGGAAAGTGCTAAGTCCACCTCACCTGTAATTCTTTCTTTCCAGGCTTTCCAGGAAGAATTACATGAAGTTAAACTTCTTCATGTGTACAATAAATTTTCAACCAACAACCAAGTAGAGAACCATACAGTTTCTTTTTAAGACAGAGTTTCAAACAGAAATAAAGTGGTTTAGAAGTCTGAAGTACATTTATTCGTACATGGAAGAAACTATGGATAACTTTTAAAAGCACTACTTGTGAGTCAGCTCTCATTTGAATGTTGGTGCATCAGTTTAGATAACACACTACCTGAACTCTTAAAAGGCTGAGAGGGGAAAAAAGCAGCCTTTCCACTTTGCAAATCTCTTCACAATTTGGTTAGTGAGCAGCCTGCTCTTCAAAGCCAGGAAAACATTGGAGCCTTTGGACCCATCGATGACTGTTACCCCTAGTTACTAGTAAAAACAAAAGCTGTAGCTTATACCCAAAGAAACACAAATATGGAGTCAATACAGAAAATATCAGCTTCCCACAGTTCTTGCCCTCTACCGCAATTTCCCTCCCCTAATCCTAGCTAAGTCAGACAAAAACATATGAAACTTACCTAACATTTCAGTCTGATTTTGTTCTCTCTTAAATAAGGTTCCTATAAACATGCACTATTTTTTTCTCTTGAGAGAGGCATAGGTAGAAATTATGCAGTTTCACAGCCAGTATTTCTATTTCTAATAGGTTGAGCTATTAATAAAAACAAACAAAACAAACAAACAAAAAAAAAACAAACCAAACTACAAAACCCAAACAAATTACTAATAACTTGTCCTGAAATTTCTTTTCTCTGTTATTATATATGTAACTACTGCCTGGAAAAAGAGTTCAATTACAGGTGTATAAAGATATCATTAATATACCTAGACATTTGTCTATTATACAGCTGTGATATTCTCTAATCTCTGCCCTGGAAGGTGTACAAGTCACTGACTTCGATGAAAAATAAACTCAGAAATACTGGGAAACCAGAGAAATAAAGGTTTTCATTTTATTGTGGTATGGGGGTTTTTGTCTCTTTTTAATGTTCAGCTTCTTGCTTGGCATGAAGAACGGTTGAATCCTAAAGGGGAACTGCAATGTCTGGGAGTGCATCCCACCTAAATATTTGTAACAAACTGTCGTGGTTTCAGCCCAGCCGGCAATAAAGGGCCAGGCAGCCGCTCGCTCACTTCTCCACCCCCACCCCCCCCCCCCCCCGTGGTGGGATGGGGAGGAGAATCAGAAAGGAGAAAAAAGAAAAAAAACCACGGAACTTCGAGGGTTGAGATAAGGACAACTTACTGGGACAACACAAGAAGAGAAGTTACAACAACAGCAACGGTACTAATAAAAGAATATACAAAAGGAGCGATGCACAGTGCAACTGCTCACAACCCGGGACCCAACGCTCCGCCACTTCCCCCACCAAAAACAGAGACCACCCCCCGGCCCGCTCCCCATTTCTATACTGAGCATGATGGCACATGGAATAGCTCCTTGGCTAGTTCAGGTCAGCTGCCCCGGCTGTGCCCCCACCTCCCAGGTTCCTGTGAAAATTAACTCTATCCCAGCTGAACCCAGGACACAAAAGTGATGTAGGATTTCGTTAATAAGTATTTCAGGGCTTTGAACTAACACAGTTATATTCAGACCATAGGGGTGGGAGAGAGGACTATTCATCAGTGCATTTTAAACAGTCTCTTTTCTGAAGTACCCCTCCTTGAAAAAGGTTTCCCATTCCTTTTCTGTTCCTGGGTGGCAGCTGAACGTGTCATGGCATCAAGTTCTGCCCAGGGGTCAGGTTTTGTTTTTACTTTATGCTCGTGTTTTTCTTCCCAGCTTTAGAACTCGATTCTGTTATGTTCCCTTCATTCTCATGTTATTCGTTATTCAGATGGGAGTTCATGATGCAGTTGGTGCCCTGTCAATGCTCTTCTCTTTGCAGCACTGTCCTTGGTGTTCTCTGAGCTGTGTTCCGTTGCATTGCTGTAGCTGCAGTTGTAGTTGTAGCTGTAGTTATTGTTGTAAAAGGAGCACACCTTCAGAGATTCAGCTGACCATACCAGCTGATAAAATCAAAGGAAGGATATATGATTTGCTGTCAAATTCTGCCTCTGACACTACAATAAATGACATCCAACGTTAAAATGAGTAATGTATCAGTGCACTCAGAAATCTTAGATCGGTTTTCATAGTTCATTATAAACTAAGTTTTGTCCTAAAAAGGGGCAGATGTATGCTCAAAGAAGTGTCTTTCAAATATAGCATCACATATTTAGCTTACGTACCTTGAGGGAACTGTGAGAAGATGCTCACATTAAAAATGTCCAGCAACTTTGCATATACTGTAGATCTTTTTACAACTTGATAAGCGTGAGCTGCGAGTTTGAGGGGAATTAAGTTGGTGGTAGCTGAGAACGCTGCTTTTAGGTGGCACTTCCAAGCAGACTCAGGGGAAGGTAAGATGCAGACTGTTTTTCTGTGTCAGTACAACATATTTGGCTCGTGTCCCTTTAGTGCTAACTTGTGCATAACAGTGGGAGAAACATCCCAGAAAACCCTGGTATCCCATCGCAATTGCCAGACAACCCAGCAGCTCCTAGCTTGAGAATATGTATTCAGCCATGTATAAACATGGAACATTTTCTACCACAGACTTCTCCCTTCTCTCCTTATTCTCCAAAATGTACCCTACCCATAGCAGAATATGGGCTTTCTATGAGTGAGTACCTTAAAGAAGGAAGTTACTGACAGTAAAGGAGCCAGTGACAATGATAACAAAAAAAGATAGATGGGAACAATGGAGACAAAGCGATTAGATGTACAGCAGACAAAGAAGTCACAAGAAGAGGAGGGATACTGGAGGAAGCAGATGAAGTTTTGATAACATTTCAGATGTTTATGTGCTTCAGATGATTCAGGTGCCTTGCAACATTCCAACCCTCACAAAATCCTCTCAGGTATGGGCGTGTTGTTAGACCTGTTGTGGTTTCAGCCTAGCCGGTAACAAAGCACCACACAGCTGCTTGCTCGCTTACTCCCCACCGCCCCCCAGCCACGGTGGGATGAGGGGAAAATATAAAGGCAGGCTCCTGGGTCAAGATAAGGGCTGGGAGGGATCACTCACCACTGATGGTCACGGGCAGAAGACAGGCTCAACTTGGGGAAGAAACAAAATCAATTTCATTGACTACCAATCAAAACAAAACAAGGATATTAGGAAGTAAAATGAAACCTCAGTATACCTTCCCCCCAGCCCTCCCCGCTTCCTGGCTCAACCCCACTCCCGGTTCTCTCCACCTCCTCCCCCCCGGCAGCACAGGGGAACAGGGGATGAGGGGTGGAGTCGGTTCCTCACACGTTGTCTCTGCCACTCCTTCCTCCTCAGGGGGAGCAGGACTTCTCACTCATCCCCTGCCCCACCATGGGGTCCCTCCCACAGGAGACAGTCCTTCATGAACCTCTCCAACATGAGCCCTTCCCATGGGCCGCAGTTCTTCACAAACTGCTCCAGCATGGGTCCCTTCTGTGGGCTGCAGTCCTTCAGGAGCACACTGCTCCAGCGCGGGCTTTCCCATGGAGTCACGGCCATCTTGGGGGGCCTCCACTCCCCCGCTCCCCTCCATGGGCCGGGGGGGGACAGCCTGCCGCCTCACCACGGGCTGCGGGGGCAAACCCTCCTCCCCTCCTTCCTCCTCACTGACCTCGGTGTCTGCAGAGGGGTTCCTCTCACACCCCACTCCCCCCACTCACTGCAGGTTCCCCTTCTTAAAGCTGTTCTCCCAGAGGCGCGACCGCCGTCGCTGAGGGGCTCGGCCTGGGCCAGAGGTGGGTCCGACTTGGAGCTGGGGAAACTTCTAGCAGCTTCTCACAGGAGCCGGCCCTGTGGCCCCTCCCCAGCTACCAAAAAAACCCCCACAAACCCACGCCACACAAACCCGTTACAGACCTCTCTACAGCTGGAGTTCTAGGGAGATTATTCCTGCTTTGAAAAGGATATATTGCAGAACATTTCTGTGCTGCTGGATAAGTGAATTCAAAAAACTGTATATTTGAAAACTAATGCATAATTCTATATATAAAATATATTATAACAATTTAAAACTAAATATACCGATACCAGTAATTCATTTATCTCTTGTAAAATTATATAGCAATAAGAATTAATTATCACTTGCTATGGTGTTCCTCTGTATATCTTATTCTGGAGGTTACAATATTGAAGCTGTGGAACCTACATTTTTACAACTAGAGAACTAATTTTGTGAATTAAATAAAATTTCAGCAAAGATTGACAAAACTTTTGACAAAAATAGATTTGGGACACTAAAAAAATATATTTTCATATGTTTTCATGTATGCATATATATGATTGTAGTAGCCTGAAATCCTTGGGAAGGTAAGTTCATTTTAAAGGAAGAAATGAGCAGAAGGCAGAAGTGGAAGTGTTTGAAGTATACCCTACAATCCAGAACTTAGGTTACGCATGTGGAAAGGTAGAAAATCGCATTTAATCAAAGTTAATCAAGGAGAGAATATGTTCAGGTGTTCCTTCTTCCATGCCAGTTCCATAATCACTTGGTATCTATAGGAACATAAGTGTCTCCTTACCCTTTTTTGCAACTGTCATTCTACAGAGTCTCCCCTTAAGACTCCAGCCCTCCATATGTACTTTTTCTAGCTTTTATTTCTAAAGAGTGTTTAGTTAGTTTTGCTTTGAGTGAATTGAGAAATAAAAATATTTCATTCCCACAAATCTAAGGTCATCAGCACAACCTTGTTGATTGCAGAGCATGTTAAGACATCTCAGAACTGTGTGTGAACACCCCCAGTGCAAACTAAGATCTCTCTCGTTCCTGATAACTTGCACTCCAGAGAATTCAGGGCATGATGCATGAAGAGTCAAGTCTATACCCACATCCAGATGGGACATCAAGTAGGGGAGGTAATAACACTGCAACAAGAGCCAGGTAGGTAGCCCCAAAACAGCATAAACAGCAGAAGTCCTGTTGAACCCATGGCAGGGTTGTGATGGGTGCCATTTTAAAGCATTTCCTCTCATCCTGTCAAGAAATGGTTGCCCCAGTGTTGCAAATATTCTGGTAAAGAAATCAAAATTTAATTACATAAAAGAGTTCGGTTTGATCAAGAATTAGAAAATTGTGAAGCATAGGTATGGGAGTGTTAAGTTTGAAATGTAGTCATAGGAACTTAGGAACTTTAGAAAATGTACTATGTGTAACCATAAGAATTCAAGTATTGTCTAAAATCATTTAAGCACAGAAACTTTGACAAAGATTTGTTGATTTGTAGTGTTTTGTTTTAGGAAACTAAGGAACCATTATGGACACCAGTTTGCTGCTTGGAAACCCCTTACCCTCCCCACCTCGATCTAATTATCGAGGATTCCAATCAGTAGAGTTAAGTGAGATTAACCAAGTATTGTTTTAACATAAGAATATTAATAAGATGGTGTGACTGAAGGACCAATTATTAGAAAGGTTAAATTTAGGAATAGACATAGTATGTATTTTTATGTAAACTAATATAGATGATGGTGAGAATTGTACTGCGCAGAATCACCTAAGAGAGGTCAAGAAGCGGACAAATGAGGAAGACTTTGGAAGACCACCAGAGGGCTTCTGAAGACCGCTGGAGACCTTCACTGTGCCTGCGTGAAGAGACATTTACATATGCTAATGATTTATCAGAAGGTTAATGATTCTGTATAACATTTTTCAGAAATTTAGTGAATATGTATAACAGGTGTGTATTTAACCTGCACAGTTAGACTAGAAAGGTGCACTTGATAGGTGGAGCAATCCCCTGTGTGCCCAGCGCTGCAAAAAAGGAGTGCCTGCTTCTTAACTTCTCATTGCTGTTAAGGAGTTTTATTCCGGATTTCAGTAACACCAGTGCTAGCCTGCGGTCTGGAAAAGGAGAAAGGAACTGAGGGTCTGTTGGTCAAATCCACCTTCTGGAGCGTAGAACCGTGTCACCAGTGCTGTGTTTTTTAAGTGCTCGGTACTGTAGAATGATGCTCTTATACGTTTTATCTTTAGTGATTTAAAAGACTTTCAGGAATTCTTAAAGCCCAGTGGTTTGTCAAGCTGACAGCATTACCACTGAGCGAGCACATGCCACGTGCAGTGAGCTGTAAGACTGAGACATGATTTTTTTTTGTGCTTGGTTCCATATTCAGGCAGAGGATAAAACAGTTCTGTGAAAGGATGTTGGGTGAACAGTTTTATTTCCAATACAGCAAATGTGTTTACATGTAAATATTCTAAAGTTTACTAATTTCCCCACCCAGAAAAAAATTGAGTGAACCCAGATTCGGTTAGCACAGGAGAACCTTTACTCTTCTCTGTTCCTCCTGGCCAGCTACTCTGACAGCCTTCCTCTAAGAGGGAAATGTAAGGCATCTTTTCAGAAGAATATAAGACTAGGGTTCTAAAGCATTCTGGTGCTTTTAAAGAACAGTTCCCATCTGTGAGAGACTGAACTGTTATCTCGAGCTGTTTGTCTCAAAGATTGTTAGGTGTGAGAGACTGGACTGTCATCTCAAGCCATTCATCTCAAGGATTGTTTGATGTGAGAGTCTGAACTGTGAACTATTTATCTCAAGCCATTTGTCTCTGTGATGGCCTGTTTAAGCAGGACACTCCTATGTCCATAAGGACTATTACCAGGCCACTGAGGTATGCGGGGGAGGAAATGGGCTGGAGCCGGACAAAGCATGCAGGAATGTGGACACTACTATTCCCATGGAAACTGTAGTCTTTGAGGTAAGATACTGGATTCTGGTATTGATCACGCAAAGGTTCTGTGATAGACGAAACCTGCAGCACGTGAACAGTGCATGAACAGTAACGTATGTGCATGTATCATCGAACTATGCCCTATAAAAAAAACGTGGAGACAAGCCATGGTGTGCACCCACCATCGAAGAATTGAAGACTGAGGACCAACAGGACACCACTGGATCCATGGTGGTGACTATTCTTGCAACTCTATCCTGACTGTTTGCTTGATTTCTGCCTTTTCTTCCATTCTGTCCTATCGCTACTATTTTCTACTTTTGATACTTTTGATAATAAAAACTCTTTGGGGTATATGGCATTTGACCTCTTTTGTGTCTTAATCTTGCTCTTGGGATCATACCGAAATGTTCCCCAACATTGGATAGGGACACCATCTCTGTAATTTTTTCTACTATGAGAGAATGGAAAGTACTGCACTTTCTTTTACAGCATTTTGAACACAGATGTCTCTCAGTTGTTTTTAACAGTAAAAGGATATACTGTTGCCCTTGACTTTAAATGCTTCTAACTTTCATTCAAATTTAATGAAATAAATGTTTAGCATCATGTATAAAAATTTAGATGTCTAACAAACAGCAAAACCTACAAACATGTAGATATAGGTTCCAATTTCTCTACTCTCTGATCTTTCTCAAACTTAATTTTGGAGACTTCACTGACTTAGGAAAAAACATTCACATCTAGGTTTGAAACTGCTGTAGAATAATGACTGAAACTCTATAAAATAAAGCAGCTGTTGAGTGACCTGTGTGAAATAGGTTGGTAGTGTCTGTCCTGGTTTCAGCTGGGATAGAGTTAATTGTCTTCCTAGTAGCTGGTACAGTGCTATGTTTTGGAATTAGGTATGAGAAGAATGTTGATAACACTGACATTTTCAGTTGTTGCTAAGTAATGTTTAGTCTATAGTAAAGGATTTTTCAGCTTCTCATGCCCAGCCAGCGAGAAAGCTGGAGGGGCACAAGAAGTTGGCACAGGACACAACCAGGGCACCTGACCCAAACTGGCCAACGGTGTATTCCATACCATGGGGCATCCAATCTACTATAGGAACTGGGAAGTGGGGGTGGGGGGATTGCCACTAGGGGACTAACTGGGCATTGATCAGCGGGTGGTGAGTAATTGCATTGTGCATCATTTGTACATTCCAATCCTTTCATTATTACTGTTGTCATTTTATTAGTGTTATCATTATCATTATTAGTTTCTTCTTTTCTGTTCTGTTAAACTATTCTTATCTCAACCCATGAGTTTTACTTCTTTTTCCCAATTTTCTCCCCCATTCCACTAGGGTGGAAGTGAGTGAGTGAGTGGCTGCGTGGTGCTTAGTTGCTGGCTGGGGTTAAACCACAACAGTGTCAAAGCAGCTTCCTCCCACAGAAGCTGTTGTCAGTGCTGTCACTAATTGGTAGCCTTAGTGACATTCTCAGCAGAAATCAAGGACTGAGTAGACAGAGATGTGTTATATCTGGACAGTTTGCCTATGAAACTGGATGTCCAAGTGACAGAAGAACAGTGGCAGTTGTATAGAACAATCTACATTTCTTCTATTCCTATTTGGTTTTAATAAGGCTATTAATGGAGTTGAAAGTAACTGTTGTAGCATCTCTAAAGAATATGACTGTGGAGATGGTTTGGGTTTTTAAAAATGTGGTGGCTACAGTGGGCTGAGTTTTGGGCTGAGTTGTCATTAAATATTTTGTACCTCTGCAGTACAGAGAGATGCAGGCACCAAAAAATGGAGGGGAAAAAAATTATAGGGAAAAAATCACTGATCTATATTACTATTCTAGGTAACACAAATACTCATTTCTTCACTATATCTTTTCAGAATTTGGCATGCAATGCTTTATAATGAACTGAAGAAATGTGTGTTGTAAATACATTTCAGCAGGTTTCTTGCTGTGCTTTTCTGTACTACTTCAAGTAAACAGAAGAATGGAATTGAGTTAAGTGTAAGACATGCATGACAATAGTTCAAATGTAGAACTTGCACAACCTGAGTGAATAAGTGAATAGGACCTGAGTGAATGTGACCTTCATGCAGCATGGTAGCTCATTCTCTCTGTGAGCTAGTTACTTATGTAACTTGAGAAACAGTATTAGTGAGGCAGTAAATGAATCCAAAAGGAGAGAATAAAACCTTAAAAATATGTGGCTGCACAGATGCAATTTCCAGAAGAAAGCTGGCTAAAGCTTCATCTAAATTTCTGGTATTTCGCTTTACAGAAAATCTGTGTTATTTACTATTTCTATCAGGTTATTGAGAGCAAACAAATCAATGTCTTCCAAAGTAGACTAGAAGACAACACTGGCACTGAACTGAGGAAGACTGCTGAGAACGCAGACACTGAAGGTAGCTTTCCTTACACAGTCCTCTCCACTCTCCTTTGCCACAGGTTTCTGACCGGTGAGAAGATAAACCTAATCTTTCACTGTCAAACCCTTCATCTTTAAACTTTATACTGCTGGGGTTGTTGCACAGTCATTCATATCTTCCAAACACAAATTTCATTTGGTTACCAAAGACAAATACATGTCTGCTTAAAAATGTCTCTTCGATGTCTTCTTAATTGGCTTGGCTTTTTCATGCTCAGAGAAGCAAGTTTAAAAGGAGTCCAGCCAGACTTGTTTGCTTTGTTCAAATGATGGTTGTTATCACAGCTATATGATTTATCTGTCAAGGACAGCAGAGGTCCTAAACCAGCACCATTCAAAACTTGAAATGGCCTTGGAGCTACTTGTGCTCATGCAGAGCACATTACAACCACAAGAGCAAAGCCCAAGATTACTACAATAAAATCTTCACTTGAATGGCTGAGTATAAATAACAAATACCCTCAATTCCATTATCATTTTGGAATGGATGGGAGAACAATTTCATGTGTTTGTTTTCAATTTCATGTGTTTCTTTATTTAAAAAAAGCATGAGCAGTGTAATATGGAGTACAGAACACACATTTCAAAGACCTATTGAATTTTCTGTAAGGGCTTAAGGCAGCCCCAACAACTTGTAAGTTTGGGATATGATAACAGACACCACACCAACAGCTTTAAGGATAAACAATCTATCTCTAAATAACAGTACTGTAACAAATACAAATCAGCAGCTGTGGTGGGTTGACCCCCACCAGCAGCTAAGCCCCCACCCAGTTGCTCACTCACTCCTCCAGAGAGGGATGGGGAGAGAATCAGAAGAGCAAGAGCAAGAAAACTTATGGGTTGAAATAAAGCCAGTTTAATAAGGGAAGGGAAAGCTGTAGGCATAAGCAAAGCAAAATAAGGAATTCCTATTCCTTCTTCGTATTGGCAGGCAGATGTTTAGCCATCTGCAGGAAAGCAGGGCTTCATCACGCATAATGTTTACTTGGGAAGACAAATGCCATAACTCCAAATGTCCCCTCTCCTTCCTTCTTCTCCACACCCCCTGCCACCTTTTATTGCTGAGCACAGCATCATATGGTTCGGGATGTCCCTTTGATCAGTTGGGGTCAGCTGCCCCGGTTGTGTCCCCTCCCAACTTCTTGCTCACCCCCAGCCTACTTGTTGTGGAGGGGCAGAGTGGGGAGAAAAAAGACCTTGATGCTATACGATCACTGCTCAGCAACAGCAAAAACATTGGTGTGTTACCAACATTGTTTTGGTCACAAATCCAAAACACAGCACCAGATGGGCTGCTACGAAGCAAATTAACTCCATCCCAGTCAGAACCAGTACAGCAGTACAATTATCCAGATCATTTCAGTAGTGCTATTATCTGGCTTGAAACAACAGCAAATCCAGTAATTCACTTTTCTTGCCCTAAACTTGATTCCCAGCTTAATTAACTTAAGCTCAAAGACTTAGGTAAGCATGGCAGTCAGGGAGGCCAGCAGAAAACAGGGCATGGCTTCTCTGGATGGGCAACTCAGAGCAGCCACCAGCTCAGGACATACCCAATTCCCCAGTTGGACTGTCCTCTTCTGGACTGTTCCCCCAGCAGGGAAAATGTCTGCAATGCAGGTGGGGACCCTGCGGCCAAAGAGGCTCCGGGAGAGGACATGGGGTTGGCACAGCTTAGAGCCACCCTTGAGCAAAGCAACATGGAGGAGACGTTATTCAGGAACTGGAGCAGGCTGTGATTTGTTTGGGCAGTCAAGGAAGACTGGGAAAACTGCCTGATTGGAAAGCGAGATTCAAGCAAAGGACTTGTACACCAAGGAGTATGTGACCAGGCAGGAGACTTCATTTTCAAACCTTTTTATGTTGACCTGTCTCATTCAGAAGAACTGAATGTCCTCTGGTTAAAAAATACTTTTTATTCTTAATTAAAGTATTGTAATTTTTATACTCTAGCTCTCACATAGCTGTGAAGATAAGAGGCCTTGTCATATCTTCTGATCTTTCACTTTGAAAGAAAATGGAGGCAGATCCACCTCAGGTTCCTCGTCAGCTTCAGGCTCTATCCCACTGTTTACACACTGGCTTGGATACAGGGTGTGAGTCCCTCCTTAAGTCCTGAAGTTATCTGCAAGTTAGAAAGTCACTATTCTGACCTCTCCAGCTGGCACTGTACTATTGCAGATGCTTTGGCAGTTCCTGCAAAGCACAAGATTTGTGACTGCAAAGTTTGAAATAAAATAAAGATTATATCCTTGTCAGCTACTTCATTGTTTGCTGTTAGACAGCATTTCAAGAAATTAAAGTTTTCAACACTTGACCTCCAAATCACTAACATTGGGACTATACTTACTGGTTTATTTTCCCTTTTGAAAAATAGCATTACTTCACAGGATAAACTGCAGCCAAAACAAGTGGTCTTCTGCTGTTTAATTAGCAACTACTATAATTGTAATTTTCTCCAAAATGAAAAAAAATGAAGTGATTTTTAATTCATAACAGGAAGAATTAATTTGATACACCTAAGGTATACAGTCACAGGAATCTAATGGTCTCAAAAAGCAGCACGTGTATATATATATATATATACATATATATATATATGCACATACATCCATGATGACTTCCGAATCTTGTGACTCATATTTGAGCATGGTTAAATAAATACAATGTCACTTTCTGGGCTATTAGAATCAAACTAATATATTCATAGCTGACTTCTGGTTTTGTTAGGGGTGCAACAGTGGTGCAGAGAGGTTGCAGAGGATTAAAGAAAACGTAAGAGAAAAGCCCTACTGCTGAGATAGGTCATACATTCAAGACTAAAACTGTGGTCTCAATGCATAAAAGACACATTTTCAGTACAAAAAGAGAAGAAAGAATAGAGAGAAACAATGTCCTTGAAGCGAGGGGGGGCTTTAATATTAAAGGAGAAGCTTAAAAAACTGCCTTCTCATTAATATTGTTGTTTTAAGATGTCTCTTTGAGACCACCTCTGAGAAACACAGCACTCTGCAGTGGAGAGAGAGGAATCTTTGGAGAGAAATCCTGATGGAGGAAGCAGAAAACATGGTTTCACTAAAAGTGAAAGAAGTGGAGGTCAGCAGACAGAAATCCTTCTTGTCTTGCACAGGAGATGGCAGATAATGTTTAAGATATTTCTTCAGGTCCTTAAGAATATAGACACTTTGCAGGGTGAACGGCAGGGATTTGGCTATAACAGAAGTTCATTTTAATTCCTTCTTTATGTGAAAGGAGAAAAAGACACCTGCTTCGATCTATCTAAAGTGAAGCAGATGACCCCATGAAGAAATCAGGGAAAGAAGAGGTCTTTAAAGGCTTAAGAGTACCCTTCCATAATTAGGGCCAGAGGATATGGCAAGCCTTACATCTCTTGCTCTTCAGTTCATGCTGCAACAAAGACAGCTATGTTGACAGACAGTGCTACCATTCTGCAATGAATACATTGCATGGTGACTAGGACAGACTTTGTTGGGACCTTCACTTGCACCCAGAAGGTTTTCGCAATATAACAGTCATTGCAGAGAGATTAAGTCAAATTCACCCTTCTGGTGTAAGCCACCAGTTTCAATAGGACTGCTTGACTGATATTCGGGATAAATATAAGCATAGCCAGCACATCTGCAGGATCTGGTCCTAAGAATTTTGTCCGTACTTCTTGGGCAGCCATTATCAGGTCTGGATACATGAATGAGGTGGAGTTGCCTTACTGAGATAGTATTTTCTAGGAGCAGACAGCTCTAAAATAGAATATAAAAGTCAGAAATAACACCCTGTGAACCAAGTCTCTTACTATCTATTCTACAGATTCACTTGAAAACTTTAGGAATTACAAATATATTTATTTATTGAATGTATATCATTGGGTTATCACTCATATTTGGGTTTTTATTTTTTAAATTAGGCCATCCATGTATGCATTGAAATTAGGTGGATTTTTCCATCCCAGATCAGTGAATATAAAGTACAACATAAGATGTAGTAGATGTGGGCGGAAAAATCATTTTGTGAGCAAAAGCTGAATTCTTGAAGGCAAGTAGATACACTCTTCTTTCTGCTGCTACTCAGAACTTTCCTCTTCTGTGATCTGAATGTTAGGACTTGTGGTAGTAAAAGGGACTCCACTGCAAATCCCATGATCATCTCTTTGGTCAGTGGGCAGACCCAACAAAAGCCTCACAAGTTGGAATGGGAGGTAGTTCTTTGTACTTTCACTCCTGCCTTATAATTAATCTATACAACATAAATCTGGATTTTTGCCATATTAACTCTGAATAGTCAGTACAAAATGAAACAGCCCGGATGTGTTTGTTATTGAGGACATAATTGCCTAATCTGTGGTTCCACTTCCATTTGCCTTTCAGGTATAAAGGAATAAATTGATATTCATGGAAAAGGACAAACAAAGGAGGAATTTTTATATGCCTGAACACTTGTAGCACAGCTACATTATAGTTTCTTTAGGTAACTATTCCAAATGAAAAACAGTATAAAGAGAAAGGAGATATGGATGTAGTAAAAAGGGCTGATGAAAATAAAAACTACAGGCTGTTGTTCAACTTTCAAAAAATTAAAACTCAAACTTAGGACAAATTGAATGTCTAGATATATCCCAAACATGCATTTTACATAGTCATCTAAAATAGGTTTTCAGGAACTGTGGAGTAGGAGGTCAGATAAATCAGAAGATGTTTATTTTTGTAACAATTTAGAGACGGTTTATTTGTACATTACTGTTTCAATATTGAACCTATGTGAAGACATTTCATGTAATAAGTTGTCCATGAATCTAAAAAAGTTCTTACTTTAAGCATGCATGTCATCCCACTAAAACCCATGAATGTTAAATATTCATCAAATATTTAACAGGGGATAGGAATTTAAATTTCAGCTGAGCATTAGTGCAAGCTCATCAGAAAAGAATATTAGTTGCAAAGCAAAAAGTTTAAAGGATGCTCGGCACCACGGCATTTGGATGCCTACCATACCAAAGGCTTCTTTTTAAGCAGGAGCAGCTCTTACCTTGAGGATAGTGGTGTCCATCCACACCAGAACTTAATAACCCTTGGTAAAATCTTTCTGATCCTTGTCTACCTCTTGGACTAAATGCAGAAAATGCACACACCAGCATTAAGACTAGTACCACAGCAGATCAGGAAATACACACCTGAAAAGGCAGTTTACTGTCCTGTGCATAGTCACGAATGGGGATTCCCTTAACTATCTCAAAGTCACAGAGACAGGCATGTGGCAGCCTGAGCTCGGCATGAAAAGAAACACACAGGACAGAGACAGAGTCCCAACACCGCAGCACTCCTGTGACTTCATTTGTTTGTGAGCGATGAGAATTCGATATATAACTGGGTCCATCATCCCTTGCATTTGTGATGAAGTTGAACCCTTTTGTGTGCAAAACCAAGTTCAATAAATGTGTTGCAGAGCTCTCGTGCATTTCCATGTCTGCACAGTAGCTCTCCAGAGGGAATTCACTGGCTACCCCCATGGGCATGTGGCAACTCAGACTGCACATGAAAGGGGGCATGTAAGAGAAAGACACATGGTCCTTCACAAAATAATGTCAATTTTATTTTTTTCATACATAAATCGCTGCGATGCCATAATTTCAAAAGCAAGGAGGAAAGTGCCAAAAAATACAATGATGAATCATGAATCAGCTATTCATGTGTGCTATAGATCCATTTAAGTCATGAAGGATTTTATTCCTCTCTGTGAAATCACATTATTTTCTCCAAGAATGTGTGCTAGTAGCTGTTGTCCAGTATTTTGCAGAGGGAAAGCATGATATACCCTTGAAAAACATACTTCTGATGTGCCAGTCACCATTACATTTCTTGGGCTCAGCGTTCTCCAGCCATCCTACCAAAGCTACATTTTATGTAAGGTACACTATTAAATCCAATTTCTCCTCTCACAGAGGCCACTGTCAGCATTCTAACCTTCACCACATAGGTATGAAAGGGGTTACAATTTGTGAAGCAGAGGATCATCAGGCCAATTAAATTTTAGTAAAAGGGGGCTATTATCCTGTCAACAAAGCTGATACGGTTATAACCCATTATGAACGAGATACACATGATAACATCCTGCTATTGTGAATACAGTAATTACAGATAAGTGGAAAAAGAGTTTGCTCACTCCATGAAGCCTATAATGATTTCTAAAAAGTGTCTGGTTTCTATCAGGACAAAAGTTTGACCTTTGTAAAGCAGTGGAAGTAAGACAGAAGTTTGGTGAAACCTGGAAAGAGATCTTGCCTCATCAAAATAACAAATTCCCAAATGGTTACTGCAGTCATCCTTGGTCATCCTGCAGGACCATTTCTATTTTGTATTAATTTGGTCTAAGAAGAGAAGAGTTGAAGCAAGGACCAACATACATCCCTCCAAAACGCTGAATGAATACTCCAGCCACCAGGAAACTAATCTTTCATGGATGATGATTGTGTGCCTGACTTCTGATTTGTTTTTTTCCTTTACTTCTTATTTAAAAAATTGTTCATTACATTTACGTTGTTTACTACAATTAAAGAAAAAATTGCATGTAAGACCTAAAAAGACTTGCCAAAAAGAGTTCAAATGAAGAAAATGATTCACTGAAAAATTCTCCAAATTGCAACCAGGACTATTACTTTAGACATGAGAATGTTAAGAAATTTTATTCATTCCTGAAGGGTGTTTGGAGAGGAAGGGTACATATTTCTAAATACACTTTATTTCTCGTGATTTTTATTTCAGTGACTGTGAAGATGAGGTAGCTTCCAAACTGTTGTCAGCCCTGACAACATGCACTGAAACACTGTACCCTGTATTTGGAGTCTTGATGGAGATAGGTTGGGGTTTGTAACCAGTCACTTAGGCATTCATGGGCAAAACTGGGAATTCAAAGTAGCACAAACTGGGTTAACCAGGAATTAGTCCTCAGGTAGCTTGGATAGATAATGTCATCAAGATAAACACTGGGATACTAGAAGACAAGTAAGGATCCCAGAGGTCAACTAACAGGATCATCTGGTAATTTCTGTCTGTAGAGATTTCAGCTAATGGAGGCAACAAGACCTTTGATTATAGTAATGTAATGGAAATGATTACAGTTGTCACAACATGAACTACATTGGCAGGTGTGAGAAAATCATTAAACCCATGGGAATTACAAAACAGAAATGCAAAGCGATTCTCCATTACTGACAGATTCCGTGTACTTTCCCTCCTGCTATTTGTACCATGTTTGTGTAATGAAGGAAAACTTTCACTCCAGTTTTGACTGGAACCAGAATTAAAAAAAACTCATTTGGAAAATGTTTTTGTCAATATGGTTAATTCTCTTGAGAAATCTGTCTCTTTTTTTTTCACTTGATGGACTCTACAGGAAAAAAAAATTTTTCAAAATGTCAGCCCATGATGTTTCAACTTAAGACTTTTCCATCTTTGGAAACAGACACCCTTTCTGCTTTCCATTTACAGCTTTGTTTTTTCTGTCAAAGATTCTAAAATCCTCTCTCTGTTTTTTTGGGAGTTAACAAGGTGGTGACTTTTTTCCAAGGTTTTCCTGTAAGAGTAAAGAAATGGAACACTTTCTTTTTAGTTAATTTAGAATATTCCATGGAAATAACTCAAAATCTTTCAGGAAAGAGTCTTTACCAAAAAAAGAAAAAAGATAGGGTGGAGATGTCTCTTTTCACTTTTTATAAAAGATATTATGATGAAGGCTGTCATAGAAATGTTATCATTCTGCAAAGGACAATGTAACAGAACTCTTTATTTCTAATCCTGTCAATCCCAATTGGTTTTGCTATTTCTTGTGGTACTATTCTCTGACAGAGAAACTTGCTAGGAAAATAGTCTACAACTGAATTAACATCAGAATAGGAAAATGGGAAAGAAAGTGGTCTCTTCAGGTCCCACTTTTTTTTGGAATACACAGTATGCCTGCAGAAATAGACATCTTTAGAACTAAAGAATCTTTGGGGCTGGACTCAGTTACACATCACTTTTTAGTTCTTTGACATAATGAGGATGAAGCTGAGACATGAAGGGAGCTCAGTATGTTTGATTCTGGTCTTCTAGCAGCAGACGCCCTAGCCTAGATCTAATACTAACAAATAAGACCATGTCCTCACTAACTCATACTCAAGCAACTTCTACAATCACTATCAATAATCTGTTTCAAAGCCCTCTGAGGTTTGTTGCATTGATTTTTCTTCACTTCCATATGCTTTATGGAACAAATTTAATGATGTTGAGAAGCTGGTGGAAGAAATTTTTACCATGATATTACAGAAACACTATCATAATACCATAATGCATAATAAAACACAGTAATATCTGCAATCATTTTGGTCATCCTAGAAAGCTGATCTTTTGAAGAAGTGATCACAAGGTTTACTTCTATAAAGATTAAAAAAGCAATCTGAGTCCTCAGAGAAAACTTATTGAGTTTTGTTGAGCTTCTAGCAGTATCCTTCAACAGTAGCTATATCTCAACTTTCCTACTTCTCTCCAAACAGGCACAAACATTTCCTTCCTTTTCTGCTAGCCCTCACCTGATGAATCTACAAATTTTGAGCAAAAATCCAGTTGTGGACATGTTCCTGAGGGATGGCCTGATGAAGTCCATTTTGTTTTAAAGGCAACTACCTCAAAATAATGGTTTTACTTATCCTTTGGTATAGGTTTTCAAATGTATCATCCAGCTGATCTCTGCTTCCAGCAACTTCCTCTTGCAAGGATGATAGTTTCTGTAGTCCAGTGGACTGTAGCTGTGATCAAGACCGATGACCAGTGATGGCAAGGTGGTTCATCACAGTGACTCACACTACAAGCAGTTTTTAAGATAGAGACAGGCTTACTGTGTACACAGACTTAAATTCTTTAGCATTAGCGATGATATATTTCAGATGCCTGAGAGCTGAATCAGGCAGGAGGGGAGTTTCCTACTAAAAATGGATGGAAAAGGGTATTTTGAGGAATGCACTTTGTTCCGAAAGGCTACCTCAGTCAGAAAGCTCTGACTTTTCTAGCCATGAACTTGAGTTTGTGACTCAATTGCCCCTCAGATTCTTTCAATCTGACAAGAAAACAAGCAGCAAAATGGCTCACGTTGACATTTTAGACTACACTTGAAGGAGGAGGCCATTGTTTCTGTTGGCTTCTCGACAGCAACATGACCCATCATCCTCCCCTACAGCACTGAGCTCCTGAAAGAGCTGACAGATTTCCTGCCAACTGTCATGTGTAATCATTATGCTCAATTAGGCCCAGAGCTACTGCAGGAGAGGGTACATTCAGGCTCTTAGAGCAAAAAAAACCCATTAATTTATTCTTATGCAAGTTATAATATTCAGCAGAGAAACATAGAAACTCTTCTGTGCAGCTAAAATTTACCATTATTTTAAGTCCTGCAATTACCACTCTTTTAACTGCTGCAAGGTCCTAATTTTTTCTCTGCATCCTCTTTTTGTTCATATTCTCATTATCCAAAAAAGTAAAGTCCAGTTACAGCAATAGTTATCATCTTCCTGAAAACTACAGCAGGATGGGGGGGGGGGGGGGGGGGAGGAACGTGGTTTTGTGTGATTGACTACTAGACTCTTCATTTTGGTGGTTATCAGCTGCTTAAATAATATTTCCCTTAGGCAATCTAAAGGCACAAAATCAGATTTTATAATCTGCTTATCCATCAGATAATAAGTGTTTGTTTTAAACAAGTGCCGGTGAAATCCCTCCTACCTTCCATCCTCAACAGTACAGCTTGTATGCTGATGTCATATACAGCTTCCATGAATTAGTGATAAATGACAAAAACATCAAAAGGTGACCGAAATTTCAGGAGTGCTCATTTGTAGAGATTCCATGTCCTAGCACACTCAGAAGTGCTCTGTCTTCTAGCTATGATTGCATTAAGTTTGTATTTGATAAATACATTCATTGAAACTTGATCTTCCTGTAAAATTAGAAACAATAATGAATAGTAATTGTTTATCACCCTTCAATGGCATAATTTTTACTTATCATTGAGCCTTTGCACTCAGGTTTGTAACAGTGTTAACCACAAAAATGTCACTCTACAAGATTTATTTTAACCGGTGTTATCAAAGATAGTATATTCGAACCAGTAGGAAAGGGTACACTAGAAAGATCTGAAGTAGAAACACTTCTATAACGCACTTTTTCCCAATTAAATTTGATTTTACATTTCCAATGAATCAAGTGATATTTCTGGGAATATTCATGCCTCCATGAAGGAACCAGGTGCTATGAACAATGAAGTCAAATTACATTTAGGATGGAATAATTTGTTCACTTCTACTGTCAATGAAAGGAATGTCTCTAAAGGTTAAATTAAAGTGATCTTGGTCAGGCTATTAAGGCAAATTTCTGATACATTGGCAAAGGAGCATCTCATTAAAAAGACTGTCTTGTCAAAGACTTGTCATTAAAGACTTTCTTGACTGAAAACCAGTGTGGAAAGAGCAGAAATAAAGCCTAAACAAATGCAACACAAACTATTCAAGTTCAAAATACTTCTTCTGTACTTAGGAAGGCTGTCTTTCATGTCACACATTTTTAGTTTCAGCAAATATTTCTTTTTCTTGACAAGAGCCTGGTCTAGTCTCTGGGCACAATATATGCATATACAGCCCCAGTTCTTGCCACCCAGACCCTTTCAGATCCCAACTGTACGCGTCGCTGGCTATCCGTACAACATGAGAAGATGTGTGATTTTACAGGCTTTAAATTGGCTGGCTCATGCTATGGCTGCAGCCCAGCTTCAGCACAGCCTGCCCACCTCCTTAGTCACTGGGGGTGCCAGCATGGGCGCAAGTGGCTGACACAGCCATCTGAGTTCAACTCTTATCCAAATCAGCTGGATAAGCCTGAGCTTAAGCACATCTATACATGCGGAGAGCCCTCTTTTGATACCTCTGTGGTGTACTTAAACTTGCTGCTTTCAAAAGGGCCCCAGGAAGCTGTTTCATAAGGATGCTACATTTCCATCTGCTTTTGGTGGATACCCCTTATTACACATCTTGACTGAAACTGAGTGAAATTTGTGAGTTCACTTTCCATTCTGTGTTTCAAGCATGATATGCCAATTTTGAAAGTTTGGACCGGATTCAGCCACTCTTGCCCACTTTCAGCACAACTTCTGGAAACTTCTGGAAATATCAGAGGGCCATGCCATAAATGTGCTAGTTATTGAGCAAGGTTCTATTAACAGTTACAGAAGACGCCAGGATGTAACCCGTAATAAAATGACCCTAAAATTGATTCACTTGAGTGCATTTGCAACTGCATTGCAGTTCATTGTGCCCAAATTGCTTTATAAATATTAATTAAAGCAAAAACTGCTGATAAAGCAGCACATTCTGAGCTCTGGAGAGCTGCCATTGTACCATGCAGTTATAATTTTAATGCAATTTTAATATAATGTAAATTATATTATATAAATAATAAAAAATAATGTAAGTGAATATATCTATTATACATGTATGTATATAAATAAATAAATAAAATGTAAAGTGTATAATATGATATTAATTTAATATTATTTTGCGATGCAGAGCTCATCAGCAATGTAGCGGCTGTTCAGCTGTCCATCAGTCCCCCATAAAGTCAATCCCTCAAATGTAATTTTGTGGAGTTATGTATCAAAGACACTTTGTAGTTAAGAAGCTCCCTTATATACATAACACAGAACATTGTGAAAGGATATTGTAAATTCAAATCTTTCCATAATTTGCTGGTAGTCTTTGATACCGTGTTTACCAGGAAATCAGGAAAATTGGTTTTTGCATTACAGTTCCAGTTATTTCTAATAATTCAGAATTTTGGCAGTTGTAAAATTGATATGGAATTCTTGTTTAAATATATATGTAGTAAATTTCTAGGATAGCAATAATTAAGAAACTGGTATTGTCTTCAAAGCCTCTCCTCTGTAATTTGGAGCCTGCTAATACCATACACGGGACCAATTGAAGTATGGCTCTTCTGGTTCATTCTAGCCACCATACAGAAGAAAGGCACAAAAGGAAATACAAGAACTTTGAGATCTCTGTGCTCAAAGATCTAAATTTTATAGGCGAAGCTGTGGAAGAGTCTTATAATGTCTTAAAATGAAGAGTACTTGAACTTAATAGTTTCACATCCCTTGATGTGCAGATACCACTCCCTAGAAAGAAAAGGTTTTACATTCCTATAATTTCTTGTGGACTTACATACCTGTTCTCACCAAGCTGCAAGTAAACATTTACTGGCACTCTGCTTCCCTGTACCTCATTTGAGGATGTAAGGAGAAAAGACAGCCTGAGCTCATCTAACAGTCCTCTCTCGCCCTCTTAGCAACTCACCCAGGGGAAAAACAAGTCTACCTTTCTCCCTCGGGAGAGAAAGGTGAGCACCAGAAAGGCGAAGTGCCGTCGGAAGGTGGGAGGAGGAGGAAAACTGTAGCCTCATCTTGCAGGGCCAGCTAGCAGCTAGGCTGGCTCTGTGCCTGAGCAAACCACCACTTCAGATGAGAGCAACAGAGCCTTCCCTGAAAGCTTGTTCATGAAGGTGCAATTATATTGTAACAGGGTGAAATAAACAAGTCATACACATAACCTAATAATTCCATGTATGCAATTATGGAAGTAAATATCATGTATCATTTTGTGATTAAAGCTATCACACAGAATGTCATGATCTTTAATTTCCTTTTTGTTGTTGTTATAAAGTTTCTCTTGCTCTGGGAAATGTTTCCACCTCTAAGGAGTTATCTATCAAAGCAGACAACAAAATGTTTGCAAAGAAGGTTATAATTGAACTTTTTTTTTTATCGCTATAATTGTATTAGTGTTAACATAGATATTAATAAAATTAATTACCAAAAGAATATATTACATCTGGTTCCCATATTTTAGTGGACACAGAAGAAGCCTCACTGTTCATCTTTCAATCTTTGCAGTGGCCACACTAAGTTCCTAAAAGAGTTACATTTTGCAGATGCCACATTTCCCATTTTCAGTCATTCAAGCACCAAAGGGTTGTATTTGACTTGAAATTGTACCTAGGCTGAGTTCTCAATTGGTTTGTTTTTACTACAAGTAAATGTTTGAGCTTTACTAAGGTCATGGCTATTTATTCCCAAGTTCAGCCTTCACTGCCCGTGAAGGTGCATCCAAAGGTCCGTATCTTGCAGTGCCGGGGCTCAAACAGACAAGCACTACAGCACACCACCTTCTATGCACCAGTGCTGGCTCCAGCTGGCTTACAGCAAATGCCCTAAAATGTAACAGGTGTCTTACTTTTCAACCAAATAGCTCCAGCAATGAACACTTCTAGATGAATATAGTATTTCAGAGAGCTGGAACTAAATTAACTAGCCGTGTTTAACAACTCTTGGAAGCATGCTCTGCAGCCACAGGGATGTCAGGTTTCATCTTCAGAAGTAATGCCGGCAGTGCAAATTAACATTTTTTTCTCAGAACAAGCAAAGCTTTTATTGTTTGTTTCTTTTTTGAATCAGACTACAGTCTAGTCTAGACTGTTTTTGAGAGCACTTGTGACAAAAACTCTGTTTTGCCTCCAATTTGAAAATCAGACATTAGCAGCAGGAGAGAGGCAAAATGAGGTCTCTGTTCTAGGAGGCAAGCAAGGGTAAGCACCATTTCCAATGAAAATAAATAGCTTTTGACCAGTTTCTGCTAACACTGACCTCCCATAAACAATGAAACAGTCTTAACATAGCCAATATCAGACCATTATTTCACATATCACCTCCAGTTCTAAGATCTCTTTGGGCAAAGTGCTTTCACGCTAGTTTTGCCAGTACCGCATGGCTCATTCAGCTCCTCCTTTCCTGAAGATTTGTATGGAATGGAATGGAATGGAATGGAATGGAATGGAATGGAATGGAATGGAACAGAAGAGAAGAAAAGAGAACAGAAAAGAACAGAATAGAATGGAATAGAATAGAATAGAATAGAATAGAATAGAATAGAATAGAATAGAATAGAATATTTCAGTTGAAAGGGACCTACAACGATCATCTAGTCCAACTGCCTGACCACTTCAGGGCTGACAAAAAGTTAATGCATGTTATTAAGGGCATTGTCCCATTTCCCACCTCAGTGCTCACAGGCTGTTGGGACTGGCAGCTAGATCAGACACAAACATTTTCGTACCCCTTTACCTCTTGTGAAAATGGCAGAAATGATGGCCTTGTTCCTAACATGGTCTTTCTCCACATTCTCCTGTCTTTACTTACCTTTTAACTACATCATCAGTCTTTTCTTTTAGTTTGTTGTTTTAAATTTAACCAACCAGTTCTGACTCTCTCTCCAAGGCTTCCAGGACCCTCCAGCTCTTCTTCCTTTTCTCAAAACATTTCTTAGGCAACCCTTACTGCTCCCTATACCAATATTTCCCCACTTGTAGTGCATGAACCACAGATGATCCACAATATATTGAGCAAACTTGAGAAAAAAAGTATTTTAAAAACCCACAATGCATGTATTCCTTTCCCTCCCCTTCCATGCTGTGTTATTCCCCAACCAGGCAAACACATGTGCAAAATAGGGGGCAGAGGGGAATAAAAACTAGGCAGAAGCACTGCTAATTGAGTTATATTCAGATAACCCTGGACTTAAAAAAAAAACTAAAGAAAAAATAAGGAAGAATTGGAAACTCCCCATCTTGTAATTTAAATTGAGAAATAAAGCAATAAGCATGCTGTTTCCATTTCTGGCAGCTTTCTTATGAAATTACACTTCATTGTAATGATAAAAACATCAAAAGAAAGAATCTACAGCAAGATCCTGTTGATGCAGATCTTTTCACACATAAGTTTCACATTATGGATCAACAAACTTGAATTAAAGTTGTATCTAAAAGGAGTACATTAACATATTCATTATCCATAGTTTCAATTAAACAATTTAAAGAATTAATTCCCTTTCCTTGAAGAATTATAACAGCAACTGTAACCACATCAAGAAAATCTTGATTTCACAGCTCTCATATTAGTTTCTTAAATGTTTTATTTATCGCATTTTGCCTCTTTCCCTCCTTTATTCTGCAACCAACAAGTAATAGACAGAAAATGCCATGTGGATTTTTTTTCCAAAAAGAAAAGTCTCTAGTTGCAACACATCATTCAAACACACTCTGCTGGAGACTGAAATGCCTTTGATGTTATATGACAGTCAATAGAAATGTATTAAAGGAGATGGTATATTTGCCAAAGATAAATTCTAGTTTTCTACAGGCAGCTGCCTGTGCGCCACCATTGTGTGACATATTCCACCCAGAATGCATTAAAAACAGTCCCCCTTATTTTGACATACTACACTGTTTGCCTTGGATAGAAGGATGGGTTCCACTGATTTTTTATTTAATTTTATTTTATTTTTAAAATGAGCAAGTCTTGTGACTGAATCTTCTGTGATTTCCCCTTTATTTCTACCTTAAAAAGTAGAAGCTTTACTCTCTGAATCTGTGAACTTCACATCTCTTCTGCAGAGGCTCACTATCTTTTGGAGGATCCCTAAACCCCTTGATTACTTCTTGAGTTGTCTTTCCATTGCTTAGATAAGGGTGTCATCATTTTTAATCTGAGGAATTGTCTCTCTTTTTCAGTATATTACCTACCCATATATTAATTTCACACACAGATTTGGTTGGCATCAGCTAACTCAACACTGTGATGCCCAAATTTCATTCATTAACTTTCCATCTATCGGTTTCCATCAAGTTGTTCTGCGCTCTTATATTCATTTTACCATAATACCTTTTAAAAATTGAATAATAACCCAGAATTATTCCTGAAAACTCACCTTTTCACTCATTGCCACTGGTTACTAAATATTTTCCTGCTTATGAAGCTCCTCCTTGAAGGCATGTTTACATGCACACTGCAGTGCTATTATGGATACAAGAGCTATCTTCAAATATAATAGCTTAGAAACCAGAAATAATTTTGCCACCCTAGAACAGAGCCCTGCATGTGTTAATTTATAATGTCAAGAAACATTATGGTACTCCAGTCTGCTGTGGCAAGGTTGTTTCAGACTATAAAAAGCCCCCTTTTTAGTAATGCACCTATGCAAACAAAAAAGCTGATGTAGCATTACCTTGATAACACCTGTTAATCCTTTGTGTTATAGTAGTGCTTAATACATGTCCCTGTAACCTCCTTGTATCCAAAAGTATATAGCATACTCATGACTGCTATACAATTATTTAATATCTTAAACCATTGCAAATCTGATAAGCATTGCACTCCAAAGAACACCCATCCATATGCAATAGTACTATTTACACAATTCAACTAGAGGTTTTTATGTGCTTACTGATATGCATTTTCCTGTGTAGCAAATACTCTTCCAATACTTCCCCCCTACATACGCATGTATGTTTGTAATATTATAATGCCAAACTGCATAGAGGAGATTTGAAAATTGACATGGTGTGGTCAAGAGAATTGTCTGAACCTTTCTGTGTAGAAAAAAAATTCCTCCTTATGCTGGTTTTGGCTGGGGTAGGGTTAATTTTCTTCATAGTAGCTGGTATGGGACTATGCTTTGGATTTGTGCTGAAAACAGTGTTGATAACACAGGGCTGGTTTTGTTACTGCTGAGCAGGGCTTACCCAGAGCCAAGGGCTTTTCTGCTCCTCACCCCACCCCACCAGCAAGGAGGCTGGGGGGGCACAAGGAGTTGGGAGGGGACACAGCCGGGACAGCTGACCCCGACTGACCCAAGGGATATTCCACACCATAGGATGTCATGCTCAGCGTATAAAGCTGGGGGAAGAAGGGGCGGGGGGGGGGGAGGGGGGGGGGCATTTTTAGTGATGTTTTTTCTTCCCAAGTCACCCTTAGATATGCTGGAGCCCTGCTTTCCTGGGGATGGCTGAACACCTGCCTGCCCATGGGAAGTGATGAAGGAATCCCTTGTTTTGCTTTGCTTGTGTGTGTAGCTTTTTCTTGACCTGTCTTTAAACTGTCTTTATCTCAACTCACAAGTTTTCTGACTTTTACTCTTCCAATTCTCTCCCCCATCCCACTGGGGGGAAGTAAGCGAGTGGCTGTGTGGGTTAAACCACGACACATCTCTTCTCCCATGTTATTTCCTAGGAGGAAGAGAGGTTGACTTCTAACTCGGTGATTAAGGCTCATTTGATCAGAGGCTCATGTTACCATGACAACACAGAGGGATCAAAGTCAGTTTTGTGAAAGACAACCAAGCTGATGCCAGCCACCTCCTCATGAAAATCTAGCAGAGCCTCAAGCAATTCTTCACCATCCAAAGCACGTCTGGGCTTCTCCAGCATTCCCTTACCCTTTGCATGGGCGACCTGGTCCTTCCAGGCTCTTGAGGCTCTGTCCTGAGCAGCACTGAGAGAAAGAAATCTCCGGTGAATGGGAAGGGAGGACTGCAGGACATTTCATCCTTGTCATATGCATACCTTGCATTCACTGATTTACCTCTGAACACATTTGTGGTGTGAGTCACTTCCCATTTGTATTTTGAAATGGGTAGTCGGGATACTCACCAACTCCTAATGACAAACATTTTATAAGAATGTTATAATTTATAGCTTCTTCCTGAGGTCCCCGTATCCACTTTTCAAAAATCGTGTAAGTGTGGATACTGAAATGTAATGTATAGAACTGTTTTATCAAGAGAAATGTAACTGCCTCTTCATTGTCTTAAAAACAAAAAGGGAGATTACAATGGTAGTCTCAAAGTGAAAAATTATCCATTCAAATTTAAAAAATATTTTATTAATCTCAGCTTGGGGCTGAAATAAGACTAATTAGATGTACTCTATAACATAATGGACTCCCTGCAGTATGGTTTTGTTTAATTAACTAAAGAAAAATTAACAACTTACTAAAGAAATTATTCAGTATATTTCTAGAGATAAAATTCCCAGGCTCATTTGTTGAAATTAATTAATTAATTTAGAGTAAAAAAAAAAAAAAAAAAAAAGGCAGATCTCTGTTGGGTTCATTTTATTTCCATCACAATAAAGATTTATTTTACTTTTATAGGCAACATTATAGACATTAGATCATTTGATATACCAATGCTTTGCTGCAGCTGTGAGAGTCCAGACATGTGTAAAGATTAAACTATTTGTTGGAAGGTTTTACTCTGGAATCCTTATCCCAGAAAAGAATCATAAATACATTTTGGTAAGCTATTCCCACCTTGTTTAGGCATCATCGGAGCTGCATTCATGCCCAATAAACTTCCAGTTGTTAAGTTAGACAACTGTGTCAAAAAAAGTGTGATCTTAGAGAAAGCACCTTTGCAGAGATGGACCAGAGGGTGCTGGTGGGCAACAAGTTGACTACGACCCATCAATGCACCTTTATGGCAGTGAAGACCAACAGCATCCTGGGCTGGAAACAGAAGACCATGGCCAATGGGTTGATGGAGGTGATCCTTCCCCTCTGCTCAGCGCTCGTGAGACACATCTGGAGTGCTGGCTCCAGTTCTGGGGTCCCCAGAACAAGAGAGACGTGGGGAGAGTCCAGTTCACTGGAGATAGTCCAGTGAAGGGTCACAAAGATGAATAAGATAAGAGCTTGTTAGAGCATCCCTCATCTGGGAATAAGCTGAGAGAGACAGGGCTGCTTTGCCTGCATAAGAGAAGTCTCAGGGGGATCTTATCAATGCGTATAAATACCAATTGGGGGTGGGAGAGGGGGAGTGGTGCAGAGCGAAGAAGACAGGGAAAAAACTGTGCTTCACTCAGTGCATTATATGGCTGGCAGCTCTGGAATCAATAAAGCTTGACTGTTTTACTAACACTTGCAGTTTTCAAGGTAATTGGATAAGCATAATTAAACTTCAGAGATTTAGGCATCAATCACCGTATAGGACTAGATATACCACTTTCTGTGAAGATACTACTATCTGACCTGAAGTAGAAATGCACAGGATCTCAGAAAGTCATTCTGAAAAGCTGCTAGGGGGCCAATTCTGACTCCTTTGTGAATGGTGGATCTCCAGCTCAACTATCAGTGTAATTTAAACTTGCTAGATTTGAATGCAGTAGAGAATGAGTCATTCCCTTGTGTAAGGAAGTCTTCGTATCCAGGACAAGAATATTAAAATCAGAGCTTATCTTACAGCTGTGAAAGCTACAGAACAATTCTATTCTTCATTTAAATGTTGAAAAGAATAAAAATCTGTTAAGGGATGAGACAATTACAGAAGATAAAGAGAAAGAAAAGGCAGGAAATGAACAAAGAAAATACAGGAAAGAACAGCAGACAAAAATATAATCTAAAAAGAAAGGAAAAAAAGACCCACATAGGAGATTTATAATACTTAGATATGAAAAAAAAATTTATTATAGAAAATGCACCAGCACACCAAAGTCATGAAGCAGATAGGAGCAAAAGAAGTGATGAAACAATACCATGAAAGAAGACAACACTTCATTAGAAATAAAACTTGAAGAACAAAAAAAGGTGTTTAAGATTTCATCTGAAGGAGTGAAGTAGATAGTAGTCTGGAATTTTCTCCATGTTAACATCTGCAGTAGGGATCATTTGTTTGAAGCCCCACTGTAGGATATAGATAAGAAGGAGAACACTGGTCACTGGAAGGTGTCCAGAACAAAAAAGTGTTGCATCACTATAACAGTTGTTGAGATATGCAAGCTCCCATCAGATATTTGTAGATGTTGAACCCCACTGAAACTACTGAAATCTGACTGAAATCCCACTGAACAAGAAAACCATAGTTTAAGCAGCTTAATCAGCCTCTGCCACATAGACCTTATTCTAACACACACCTCTTACCACACTACTCCATCACATTTCATTTGTGCCATACCAGATGGTGGTACAGACATCTGATTTAAACTGATCCAGAAAAAATAAATTAAAGTTTTTTTAAAAAGGGTGATTCTAGTGCATCAGCTGTGCCAGGACAAGGAAAGAAGCCAGGCAAGAGTGGTGGACAACTATGGTGGACAGTGGTGTCCATCATAGATAGATCATAGGCAGATGGGACACCACCTTCTTTCCGAAGTAGTACTGGATTACAATGTCCCTTAAACTGCCTTAAACCAGCCTTTCTGGTTGCAGCTGACACTGCAAAGGCAAATGGGTAATTTACCACAATGTAACCACAACATTTTCAAAGAGGGCTGAAAAGTTCTTTCCTTTCACTGTTGATGGGGGGGGGGGGGGGGGGCGGCACCCTCCAAAAGTTCAGTTTCTGTCTCAGTTTCTGCTGTCTAATCCAACTACTTCCCTTGCACCAGTTGAGCACTCAGCAGCTCACTAAACGGGTAGAAGGTGGTTTGAGTAATGCATTGGAGTTTTCAGAGCTCAGGGTACTCCTGTGGCTCCCCAAGTGAGACATCTAGTGCAATGTAAGAGCTGAGAGCAGGATGACTTCTTCCAGTGGCTAGTAGATGGCTTTGCCATTTGCTTGAAGTGATCCCATCTTTGTCCCACACTTCAGACATTTCTGCTTGCCACCTAGACAAATAACATTCATGCTAAGTAGTTGCAAAGAACACATTGCATCCATAATTAGGTAATGTAATTCTTACTGCAAGCTATAATACTTCTAGGTCAATGCCTTCACAGAATGCCAGAAGATGTATGGAGCACCATTTTTAGAAAGAGCAAGTTACGGGCTCTCTCAAAAAGAGACTGAAAACAGTGAGCCTATACAGGACCTAAGTTCCCTTGAAGACGACATATTCCACTTTCAGGATCCAGAGCGACCTGTTAGGAAATAATGACAATGAGCACATTTCCAAAGGTGTCTGCTGCAACGGTGGTGAGCTGCTAGCAAGTGCCTCTGGTTCCTGGGTACCCATAGTCCCCAGGGTAGATACCTACAACTTTTCAGCCCCGTTCATTCTACCATTATTCTATTATTATTATAGGTGAAACAAGACAACCCAAATGTCCTAAAGTCATCTAGTTCCCATGCCATAGAGTACAAAGCTCCTCTTCAGTCTTGGAGGAGAGTATACTCCAAAACAATTTCTCTGAAAAATGTCCTTGTTTAGGAACAGTGTGTTTCATCAACATTCTGTTTCCCTGAAAATATTCTAACAAGTTTTTGTGCGCTGCTCTAATTGCAGCTAAAAGACTCAACCACCTGTTATGCTTGCTGCATGTTTGGAATATTTAAGTGAGGAATTAATTCAACTGTTTCTCCTTTAGTGGTTTGGAACCCAGCAGAAGTCCTCCATCCTCTCTGAAACACCACCACACAAGGCACTAGTGCTGATGCGTGTGGCCTCCTGGGCTGCCATGCTTTGCAGCCCCCAGTGCTCCATGTGGCTCTTTTCACTTAAATTCTTTGAACTAGGGAAGAGGGACTCTCATAGTCTTGCAAACCAAGGTGCTGGAGGAACTAACCTAAAAGACCTAGTCAGAATAAAATGCTGCTCCTTTTTTCCTAAATGTTCTTGTAACCAGGAAAACAGAAACAACGACAATGCTGAATGCATCATTGCTGGTGTCAACTCTGGTACACAACAAACTGCATAGATCAATTTGTATGACTCAACCCAGTTATTTTCAGGCCTCGAGCAGCATTACCAAATGAATTATAACGTCCAGTTACCTTCAGTCGTGTTTTCAAGGTTTTCCATACAACTGTGACAACACAATACTTCCTGAGTCTCTTGTGGGATTTGGGGTGTGTTAGGTTTTTTTTATTGTTTTCCCTTTTTTCTTAATGACAGGTGACAATTAGAGGTAAGAGCTAGGAGAGTAGCCAGTATGCAATACTGCTATGTCTCTGACAGACAGGGAAAAGAGAACAGTGTTTGAAAGTAGGAGTGAAGACAGGAATAAATGCTTCCCCAGTGATATTTCAATGCACGTTATCAAATCTTCCCCAGTGTAGGCACACATGCACTAAAATCTCATCCACATCTGTAGAGAAGTGAGTCTTATTTTTACCATGTCAATTTACACAGGCTGAACAAGGTGAAATATAGATAGCCACTGTCATGCAGAGCATGATTTAAACACAACTTTCCTGCCTCTGGAGGATTTTCCCTGTTAGATGGTAGACAACTGATAAAGTAGGATTTATTCTTAAATACCCTTGCATATTGGGGGCAGGGGCGTGGAGGAGGACAGAACGTGGAAATGTATAGAAAGCCCTGTTTCTCTGGGCACATTAGAAATAAATAGCTGGTAAAAGGATTTTATTCAGATATGTCACTACAGGGAATCCTACAGCCAAAAGGATGAGCATCTGTGCTGCTTCTGCAAACACCTGCATTTACAGCTGAGAAAACGCTCCATTACGTAGGTCTTATTTGTTATACCACCATATGCCTCGGGTCTTTTCCTCCCCACATCTTTCCCATTGCCTTTACTAAATCAAGATGCTTAACTGCTCCTTCTGTAAAGTCTGAAAGATCATTTGTTACTTACATTCATTTTATAAATATTATTCTTTCTATCTGAAAAAAATATGCTAGTATCCATTAACTATTTCAAGCATAAGCTGTTTTGTTCAATTCTTTTTCCATTTTCTTTTTCTCTTATATAGTAATTGTAGCAAACTCTGATAAAACCATTCTCATTAGGCTATTCCAAGTAAGCAGTTCACAAATTACAGGATGCAGGGAAACCCACTACATGATTTCTTTGTGGCAAGGGACTACACCATTCATGTGGGCAAAATTTGACCTTCTGACAAAACTGAAACTGGTGTTTCGTAGAGCTTTCACAAAACAAACCAAATCTTTCTGGGTATGAAAAGTCAGCAACCATTGCAAACCCAGCAATCTGGCACTGTGGTGTTTCAATTATTTTCTTAGCAGTTTGCTTGTAGCAAATGTATTAAATCTCAAAAAAGATGTGATCCAAAATAAGATTTTGCAGAGAGACTTTATAATGAAGGTGACTTTTAAAGACTTTTTCAGCAATGGTGAATATATATGGGTGTTTTCATGCGTACATAAGAATATATAAGAATTTCAAATCACTAAAACTAAGGGGTTTTTTATTGGTGTGAAAATCTCCTTATCATAAAGCCTCAAGCACTCCATGTCAAGTAAATCTTCTTAGCAATAATAAGACACACCATAATTTTAACTCATTGCACAATTGCATACAATTAATATATTTTTTCTTTTCTTTTTAATTAAGCATTAACACTTGAAGATGTGTAATACATGTTTGCTTGTTAGTATACCATCCTAACTAACATTACTTTCAGCACAACTTCTTAAAACTTGTAGGGTATCATAAATTGACATGGGGGAGATTGACGTGACCTTTCCCAGCAGTGCATGAATATTCAGAATAGCAGGAAGATAAGCCAGGGGTGCAAACTTAGCACCACACTTTCGGCCACTAGTTAGTCATGTGTGATTTTTCTGCTGGTTTTTACCCGCTGTTGCCTCCATCTAGAGTCTTTAGTGTTGCACTGAACTTCTCTAAAAAAAAATGGGTTTTTTTCTTTTTTATAAATTGCACATTAAACATTTAGAGAAAATGTTTGTTCCACATAGACTGAAAATGTAGAGCTGTGTCGGCCCTATGGACTACAAATCACCCCTGATCTGAACACAGATCCTTAAGCCAGGAGCTGTGCAGGCTTCACCAAAAATTAACATGGACCTGACTGGCTAGGACTGGACAGGAGACACTACACCCAAAGGATGACCATGGCAGGGCTATACTAACTCAAAATATCCCTTTAGAAGCTTTTATTAAGAGAGTTTTTACATTCTACTGCTATCAAATTTCAAGTTTCTTTCACTTTCAGAAAAAGAAAAAATATCTGTCTTCCTCTGGAGCTGAATTACATTTTAGAGTTGCAATCACACCCTCCAGGTAGGACAATTACAAGTATCTTACTCATTCAATCATACTTTAATGAAAGCCATGATTATTTAATGATATTTAATAGTTTGTATTTAATACCAATCTTTGTTGTTTCTGAAAAATCTCTCTCTTGACAGTGTAAAAGCCAGCATATTTATTATCCACACAATGTTAGACCTAAGTTGGTGACTGTGTACAACCGTCAATGAACTTTATTTTTCTTTTTGCTGAAGGATAGGAAATTTCAGTTGACAGCACTTACATTAGATATTGCACAGTCGAAAGTAAAACATCAGGAGTGGTTCTCAAAGAATACTTTTCTACTGCTAATATCTGTGCAGATTTTTCCAAGCAGCAAAGCAGTAGACAACTATGACTTGTCACTGTTTCGATTCTACCTCAGTAATACTTCTGAATGAGACAGCACAGCGCTGTACTTTCCAAAAGAAAAAAAAACATATGAAAATGTATAAAATGCAGTGTAAATCTAGCATGCTAGGTTTTCCTTAGTCCCTTCCCCACAATGAGGGTTTTAATAACCCTCTTATTCTAAATGTTTTTACATATGGCTTTCTCAGTTTGTTTTGTTTCAGTGTAAGGTCTCAGGGACAGGGACAGTTCACATCTGTGCTCCACAGGATCCCAAGCACACTCTTCACACATCCCAAGCAGCACCATGCCACCTGTCTGCCTGTCCTATAATGGGAGGTAATTGGTATGATCTGTTGCACTGTGATTATTCTGTTCTGCACACTTTCATTTGCACATTTTAAAGGCAAGCTTGAACTGAAAACCTAGATCTGGGTCAGTGTATTTCTGTAAGTCCAATGTATTTCTACACAGCTGAATCTCAAGGACAAGTGTGAAAATCCTAAGCTTTTTTAAAATTTAATTTATAACTGGATATCAGAGTCCAATTTCAAAATGTGTATTTCCTAGTTTTAGATTCAATGAGTCTTTCTGTTGCTGTCATACTGAGAGATACCTACTTTTTGTAATTATTGGTAAAAAATGCCTATAATACCATTTGAAAATTGTCCAGTTGATAATTCTTTCAATGAAATCAGCTTACATAATTGCAGAGAAAGAGAGAATGGCAGTAACATATAAAGGGAACGGTGTGTCTGAAAATTGAGACTTAGGCTAATGTTTATCATAGGTGTGGATGGACTAGACGGAAAGGGCACTCAAGAGGGACTGTAGCAACACCCCCACAGAGAGCAACAAGATTCAGAAAATCTTGAGACATAGCTGATTTTCACTCAGGTTTTTACGCCTGAAAATGTTCAAATACTCATTTGCCATTTTTAAATTCAAGTAATGTAGGAGAGGGACTTATACACTGAGAACAATGCAGGCGCTCCACATCCCATCAGCAATCACTGAAAGTTGTCCTGCATGTTGTGAACATATACAGTTCAAATTAATGCTGGTATCTCCTGACAGGCCAAAGCACAGCCAGTTCTCATACCCTTCCACCAAACAACCCAGTATTGGCAGGCATTCCAAACACGGACTTGCTGTCACAAAGGATGAGCTGTTTTTCCTATACTTATCTCATTTACTATGTTAAATCCAGCTTGAGGCTACCTTTCAAATTTTTAAAGGAAGAAAGCCACTGTATTTCTTCATTTCTGAAGTGTAGTTTAACTATTTTACTGTCAAGGTATAAATCATGTTCTTTTAGTTGGAATCAGTAAGAGAGTTCAAATTCTCATTATTTCATGTGGCGAATTTAAATTTCGTTACAAAGATCAAAACTAGCAGTTACTGCTAAGTGAGCTATTGTGATGCATTGCAAACATCTGTGTTGACAAGTTTAAGTGTCAATAATTTTTTAGTCGTACATGGATAACAGCATTGAGATTTGAGGGTTCCTTGACTCTCTCTCTCTCTCTTTCCTACAATTAGAGAGCAGCCATATGAGACACTGGAGTGGAGCTGCTTTACTAGAGCTTGCAATTCACCTCTACGATATTCTAGCTAGATTGGGACTGCAAAGTGGGGAGCTTGCTGAAAACCTACATTGTGCTCAGAGGTCCTACATGTTTTCCAGTCACCTTGCTGACTGCTAGCCTGGCTAGTGCCCAGGGTCATATAATGCAGATTTTGCTCAGAAAGAATCAAGCTAGGCCATCAGCTTGTTACCTGGGTTGTAAGAAATTTATATCTGTTTCTGTGAGACCCTTCCAAAAGAGGTTTAAAGCTCCTCTGAACCACCTGAGGATAAATGGTGTGGATCAGAGATGGCTCAGTGTGAAAATAGGCTCAAGACCCAGGCTTACTTCAGAGTGTAGAGGTGCGCCTTTATACTTATTTCAATGCACCTTTGTGACCCTATTGGTACCTTCCTTTCTTCTCACCAAGCATGCGCACTGCTGTCTTTCTAAGCAATTTACTTAGACCTTCTGCTTTGCACAAACACTTACTCATCTCTTTGGGATGCCAGTCTTTTGACCTTCTTCTGGTTCAGTTCAAAACCTCCGCTGATTAAGCTCCATATGTTCTTCCCACTATAAGATTTAGCAGCAGGATGCATTTCTTTCTTTCTGTCTTTCATCAACTCTGTCATTCTTTCAGAGTTGAAAAATGTTAATAATGCTTAATCAGCCATGCAATACCGAGCTTTCCCATCTAGATGCCATCCTCTAGTATAGCAACTACTGAAATAACCCATAATTGTACTGGAAATAGTTTAAAGATTGTTTTTCCGGACTATTCTTTTTCTGTAAGTTGCATGACTGAAAACTACTCACAGATAAAATCATTAAAATCATTAGCTCTATGAGACATGCAAGTGACAAACAGTGGGCTAGCCCCCCAACTCTTCTACCTTCTTCCTTTTTGGCAATATTGCCAGTTTGCTTAGTCATTTTCGCAACAGAAGGCCAAATTTTGAGATCCTTATTCCATCCCTCTCAGGTGAATGCTAACTGAACTCCACTGATAAAGAAGAGACCGCAGGATCGCATGTGATCCTGTGTACAGTCTCCAGTTTCATGTGTTCCATCTGTAGCATTGCCAGTTTTGCTCTTTGGGCAAAGTTATTTGAGCTGATATTCTGAAAAACCTGTGTCTTCTTTCCACAGAGCCCAGGCTTTGCCGTATCCTTTCATCTTCACTTTATTCCTGCAGCTGACTTTGGTTCTTGTGTGAATAAAGGCAGGTTATAGGACTAGAAGATTTCTAACATCAAGTCAAATCCCCTGGTGTTAGGTGTGATAACATATAAAATCGCTTTCATAAGTTGGTGCTGGAGAGTGTAAGGAATGGCTGTTGTCTTTGTGTTCTTGTGATCCATAGCAGTAAGGCTGAACTAATGAGTCTGTAAAGGAAAGGTGGATACATGGGTCTTTCTAGTGGCTGCATTACCCAGAGGTGGAAAAGATTCCACTTTTGATCAGGAAAAAGTCTTTTAGAATTACTTTTTTTTATCAGTTTTAGTATTTGAGATACTGAGGTCAGAAAACAGAGCCAACAGTGCTCGTCAAAGTAAACCAAAACATGCAACAGGATAGAGATTCTGTGAAGAATGAAGACCATATTCAAAAGAATTAGACACACACAAAGATTTTCCTATAACCATCTATACAGCAGAGACTAGATCCTCTACCTTGTTGTTTCTCCACATCTTCACCAGATAATGTTCTTGTGATATCTGGAGATGCCCAACATGACCTGGGTTTGTGGCACACATAAACAAGGTAAATAGATAATTTTGTGGAATGAAAGATGGAATAATAGACTGACAGAGCTCTGTGCAAAGGTTTACAGAAGTGAAGTTTTAAAGAAGAGCCAGGACTGATAGATATTATTGACGGAAACAATTGCCAAACTGCAGCTTTTTGAGTAAAATGGAACCCACTTTGTCTTTTGTAAACACCTCATGGATGAAAACCCAGCTTCTGTGCTACTGAAACATTTAATTTTTTTATATACTACATCTGAGAAGACAATTCTCTCTCCATTAAGATCCATTGAATCTGAAAGTTGTATTTTAGCTACTCATATGTTGACTTTATTCAGCAATCACAAATACCAGTTTGATAGTTAAGTTCACCTTAGTTTAATTCTGTCTACAACAAAGGCTCTGTTAACAAGAATTTTCTATTTAATAATGTGTTTCCCAACAGGATCTCTAATTAAAGCTTGTACATATGTTTTCTCCTACTGAGTAAACTGTGGTATGGATAGCTACTCTTGCCACACAGCTACATCTAAGTAAAAAAGCCAAAAGCCACTGTATTTTGCAAAACAACAAGCTCTGTCCATGCAGCAGCTAATTGGAATTTATGGAAAGATTATCAGCTTGTAAAGACTAATTCATTAAAAGGAATGTAACAGAGACAATGCCAAGCCATTTAGAGTGCAGAGATGAGCAAGCAGAAGGGAAAGTACACTTTGGGTGTAGTAATTTGTTAGTTTTAATCTTAAATTCTTTTTGTGTCTAGAGATCTATGGACTTTTGCTAGATACACGGAATACATTAAATGGGAAGAGCTGGGTTGCAGGTTTCAGCAGATTGCATTGTCAGTGTCATGAAGGAAAATCACATTTGTGAACAACCTAGATTTCTTTTTACTTAGCCTTTACATCTACCATACTTGGGAAATATCTAAGGCCAAATTACCCAGCAGCACAGATTAGCTGTTGCAGCAACTCTAGCCTTTATCCAACCATTTGTGGATACAAACACATCCAACAGAATAACTATACAAGTCACTGGTGGTTGTTTCTTTTCCTTTTCATTGTCATTGACAGGGAGCATGTAAGAATTAAGGATTTTACAGAAGTCCAAAGTGTGCCTAATCTTTACACAGAAATAGAACATTATTTTTATAGTACTCTGATACACATGCAATTCTTGAACGTAGGAGCAAAGTAATTGCTCTAACCCTGCTCTTGAAGTACAGCCTAAGGGATCTAAAAAGAGAAGACTAGGGGAAGGCACACAGTGAGAGTAGACTACTACCCAAAACCAGTTTTGCTCCAAGTCATACTTCTCCAATGGGATATTCAGTTGGGAGGGATGACCCTAAAGCCTGGGAGGCTCTTGCACTCTCTCTGAATAGGACAGTAATATTGACACTGCACCAGTTCATGCATTAGTTTGTAAAAGCCTGTTCCTGGTTGCTGAAGATATCATGAAGGTCTTTTCTAAATAAAAATAAGGGATTCTTTAGTTAGTTTTGACAGCTAAGAAAAGCATATAATATAAAAGCACTGAATCTCTTTTCCGCAACTCAGGGGGTTCTGGTACAATGGGAACCATTTTGAATATAAATGTGCAATAAACTACCACTTATGAAAAGAATCCAATTAGCTTGCTCTTGAACACCGAATATTTGCTTTGCATAAATATTCTTTATTATGCACTTGAAGAATGGGGAAATTGTAATTGTGGGGATCACAGGAGGGAGGAATTTTTCTTAATTTCAAAAGCAAAAGCAAAGCCAAAAAGCTTTGGGGTAGGGCTGCGTGACTGTGATGGGGAAAAGAAAAAAGGAAAACTGGAAATATAACAGTAAAGCAATGCTATAAAATACAAATGTTGGCAAGAGCTAAAACCGAGCCAATGTCACAGTACAAACACGCTTTTCAGTGACTGTATATTCTATTTTCATATCAGAAAAGGTCCCCTGATTTGAATTTAGGTTTAGGATTAAGTTGATAGTGGAATCCGAAAATCTTTTGACGTAAAAAAAAATCTTTTAATATCTGACATCTTCAGTGGGAGAAAAGGGATATGCTGTTTATTCCAGCTTTAAATGCCCCTCCATAATTTTTCTCTAAGTGAAGCCTCAAATACTCTACTGCCTCTATTTTCAGGAACATTTCTATGCTTAAACAAGCTGTTTTTCAGCCTCGGAGGGACTGGTTAAGCTCGCTAAATTCTTTTAAGACTTAATTAAGTTAGCATTAGGAACTGCATAAAATAGTATGTTTACTCAATTTCTTTAAAATATTCATAGCAAGGAGCTGATACTTTTGAAGTTTGCGATTTAACAGTTATAAATGTAGTATATGGGCCAAACTTTCAAAATGAGCTCTAAAATTAGTGGCAGTAAATCTTAATGTCTGCCTGGGTGCATTTTCCATACAATAGGAAGATACACACAAGGTAAGAGCACGGAGTCAAATTCTGCTCTATTGCTGGATAAATCCATTCGGCTCCAAAAGATTCATTGTGGTGCACATAAATGCAGCTTTTGACCTATGAAGTGGAGGAGTGACAGGGAAGCATGCTCTGCTGTTAAAAGCAAGCTGTATCTGCAAGGAACAGACTCCCTTTCCTTGTACCTTGCCATCCTTGCATGCAAATCAGGGTGGTCATTTCTAATAGTCTACACAGCCTGCAAAGGTGCAAGGCATTTGTGATTCAAAACTTCAATGATGTCTTGGCATTAGGTGAAAGGCAGCAAGATCAGAACTTGAAAACAGAAGCTACTGAATGAATTATACTTCTGAAGAATGAACTTTACTGGTGGTGCTTGACAGGTGAAAATAAATCTGCCTTATAGATCTGCCCAGTAACAGGACAGATCTGCTAGGAAAGGGATTCACATTATGAACTCCATGCTGCCAACTTCTCCATATCCTGCAGGATTACGGGAAAGAAGCCCAGATATGCAGATGGAAGCATCTATTATGTTATTCTGCAGGTGAATCAATAAATGTCGAGAAATGGGCTTCCTGATTTGGGGTTAAGTTAGTGGCTAGCCCAGTGGCAGTGCAAGTGGATGAACTGATAATAACAGCCACGAAAGTGATGAGAGAGTAATATAGGAAAAGAATGGCAAAAAAAAAAAGAAATTATTAAAATCAACATGTATTTTCCCTTACATTGAAACAATTATTTTGTTGCATGAAGACTTTCTAGCTCTTCCAGAATAATTTCCTCAAAATCTAGAGTACTTAAATTATTCTCTCTTAGCCAAAAGTGTTGTAACATGATAGAATAATTAGAAAAATATTTCCAAATTCATTCATTTCTTAAATACCTTGTAGCAATGAAATACGCAAGGAAGGCAGCACAGGAGTAGAGAGCAGTGCCAATAGGATGGTAAGTATCATAAAGGAAGTAAGTTTTAAATTCAAATAGATATTCTCCTGAAGAGAGTAAAGAATTGTCCGAGCAGACTGAAAATTGAACCAGCAAGGGGTTTTGGTAAGCAAGGAACCGTACTCTCATCTCTTTATCCTGTCTTCTACCTACTTGGTCACTGTGCTGACTTCTTTCAGCACATTTTATCACAGTGGTGATAAAGACTGGTTAAAACCAGTTCTCTGCTGACTTTCTCTGCTCACATCATGGCCAGCATTCCATGAAGGGAGCGCACAGGCAGCAGATAGAAGGGTCATGCCCAGCCACTAGGCAGTACAGTTAGAAGCTGAAGTTCTCCTTATATTGCATGAGGCAGTTATGGATTCAGAATACCAGTGCTCTACACTAAAAACTGTGCCCATAGGAAATCACAGAATCATAGAATGGTTTGGGTTGGAAGGGACCTTAATGGTCATCTTGTTCCAACCCCCTGCCATGGGCAGGGACACCTTCCACTAGACCAGGTTGCTCCAAGCCCCATCCAACCTGGCCTTGAACACTTCCAGGGATGGGGCATCCACAGCCTCTCCGGGCAACCTGTCCCAGCACCTCACCACCCTTACAGTGAAGAACTCCTTCCTTACATCTAGTCTGAATCTACCCTCTTTCAGTTTAAAGCCATTACCCCTTGTCCTATTACTACATACCCTTGTAAAAAGTCCCTCTCCAGCTTTCTTGTAGGCCCCCTTTAGGTACTGGAAGGCTGCTATAAGGTCTCCCTGGACCCTTCTCTTCTCCAGGCTCATCAACCCCAACTCTCTCAGCCTGTCTTCATAGGAGAGGTGTTCCAGCCCTCTGACCATCCTTGTGGCCCTCCTCTAGACTCAATTCCACAGGTCCATGTCCTTCTTATGCTGGGGGTCCCAGTACTGAACACAGTACTGCAGGTGGGGTCTCACAAGAGTGGAACAGAGGAGCAGAATCACTTCTTTTGAGGTGGCCCAGGATACAGTTGGCTTTCTGGGCTGCAAGCACATGTTGCCAGGTCATGTTGAGTTTCTCACCAACCCACACCCCCAATGTCAATGTCAAAAGCAAGCCAGTTTCTGCTGTTTCTTGCATGATTGGTTACCTCACTGTTCAGGCAGGCACTTGTGAAACTAGAGCTTAAAGCTAGAGTCTGGATCAGCAAGTCAAGATGCCATATTCTCACACACATAATGCATATCTTCTACCTTGGACAATATCAGTGAGAAAACAGAAATAATCCAAAGACTCTCTGGCCTCAGTCAAGTGATCTTACTTCTCAGGTTGAAAGAATCATGCAAAGAAAGATGCCAAACCAGTTAGCTCAGTTTGAAGAAGCCCTACTGAGGAGGCTCTATAAGTTCAACAAGTCCAATAACACAACTGTAGATACCCTGAAAACTCTCTGCACAAAGCTTTAGGCATTTATGACTTTGTAAGCACCACTCAGGTATTTCCTTGCTTTATTTTTCTGAACATGTGCTCTTAAATTCTATTTCCACAAGCTGACTGGTTTATTTAATGTCTTCCTAAGCTCTGTTAAAGCATTTGGCCCACTGTGTTTCCTTGGCAATTAAACTGTTAGAAATTTGAGCTGTAAAGGGTTTCTGTCATCTTTGGCATAGCATATTCTTTTAACAAGTTTCATAAGGCTAAAAATAATAGAGCTTACTTGCCTTTTAAATACTCTAGGTTTCACCTGAGTTTCCTGTTATTGTTCTGTACACAGCTTAAATTTTTCCTCCATCCATCTCCCTGCATATCTCTATTTTTCTGTTAAAACTGAAATTTGTGGTTGTCTGGTACAGATTCAAGAAGTGGCACAATACATGCATTATCTAAAAAGGTGATGCTATATAATCTCAATCATTTTTACCTAATGGCATTTTGCAATGTCAGGAGAGTGTCTGACCTCTGAAGTTATCCTGAAGTACAAAGTAAGATGCTCAAAAGGAAAATAGTTCATCTAATATTCAGGCCATTTCTACCAGAGATAAATAGACTGGCAGGATTTCTGTGTAGTATGAAATAAAAAAGCTTAGTATTGTTTAGATTACAGAGGAGACATACAAGGAAGTAGTGATAAAGTTATGCAGAATAAGCAGTAGAACCAGAAAGGTAAGTCAGAGCTTTCTTCACTTAATAGAGGACCAGGAAAAAAATTCAAAGTCCATAGGTGGATATATTTTTGTGCACTGTGCAGTTTAGTTGAACATGAGAAAATTAGACACGTAGAGGCAAAATAAGAATTTGAAAATGTGTAGAATTCATGTGTTTGATTCAACTTCCCACTGAAATTGATTAAAAATCTCTGACTTTAAGAGTTATTGGTCAAGTTTTAAACCCTGCCTCCCTTCACATCTTAATTCTTCTCCTATGTCAGAAACCCAGGAAAAATGGCTACCTTTTCAAAGCTAGTGACAAACCCTCTTGGGAGCAAGAATTCATATAATTGGACATATGGAGAAGACTTTTGTGTCTTATGTTGAGATCTTTAGTATTGGCCCCTGTCATGGACGGAATAAAACAGATTGGTTTGACTTAAGAGATGATTCCTATTTTCCTGAAAGTGCACACTTTATTGTAAGTAGCAAAGAAAAAAAAATTAGACATAAGCCTAAGTATATGGCTTTCATCTACATTTTTACTTCACAACACTTCAACATAGAATATTCCACTTGTCACCCACCAAACAATTCCTATCAGAATATAAAATGTCACTCACTAGACAGGACTAGATTATGGAGATAAGAAGCACACAGTGCTTGCCCTTACATTGGAGAAGATTACAGCAGTAACATAAGTCAGGCACCACTTTAAAAAGGCACCCAAGAAAATACTCAGTTCCCATTAATTGTCTAGGCATTTTTCACCATACAGATCTCTGTCTCCAACGAGCTGATCGAACTTTAAAAGATTGTGTTCCACTGAACACAATTGCAGAACTCCTTTTGATGTCCATCTAGCAGGTTTGGACTCTGTTCTCACTGAAAGGAAAATGAGAAGAGAGGGAAAGAAAAAACTTCCATGTCAAAGGAACTCTGAGATCTGTTGAAAACCTGTATCTCCAGAATTCCTTTCCTACTTCTGTCACCAGCACATCCAGGTCGCTGCAGAGGACCTTACCCAAGACCTCCAGTTTCTGTGTTAAAGCTAAATCCTTTTGAGACAGCTGTTGTATCACACTCATTCCACTTCTTTTTAGCTGATTTTATTGGTAGATTTCAAAACTGAAATCTTTAAAGGTTTAAGTTTGTCCAAAATACAGTTGATACAGTTAGTACCTACTGAATAAAAAAATTATCATATAGAAGACTTTCCCTGTTAAAATGAAATATTGCATCAAAGATTAATGGTAGCCTTTCTTTTCCCACAATTGCTGAAATCTGGGGAGAGGACAGAAGCCTGTGGAAGCAGCCTTAGTACTAGCAGCTTCAAAACAAAAACTCTTTACTTTCAGCTAAGATGCATACTGAGTATAACTGTTATTATTAACATACATTTCACCTTTTTACATTTATAATTATTTATTTTTTAGGCAGAACTGAATTCTATGCCATACTGCAACTTAAATACCCCCCACATAATGAGACATTCAGTTCCTAGCAGTTTTCTTATTTGACTGCAATTAACACAGATGAGGGATTGTAAACAGGAGTGCTTTTAACAGGAGTAGGCTTTTCATAAAACACCCCCTGAGAAGTTAGTAATGTGCAATTACACACAGACAAAAATGTAATTTATTTGGAATAAATATGTGAGGTGTAAAATTAATCCTGTCAAAAAAAAGATGAAGACTGTCAACTGAATTGCACCTTTCTGTGTGCTGCTACCTTGAGACTGATATGTTACGTACAAAAAACCTACACTGCTGCTCAGATGACAAGAACTGAAGAATCAAGAGTGCCATAATTAGAGTGCTCAAAACAAAGAGGGGTCCTAAAACATGACACTTAAATTTGAAAGGCCTGGGAAGATTCAAGGACTCTGGACTTTTACCAGAAGCAGACATGCAAATACACAGTACTATAGAAAGAGCTTAAACAGAAGTGTCAGGGCAGTAACTGGCTTTAAATTACTTCTATAAAATAGAAGTAATAAAATTACAAACTACAAAATTACTTCTATATGCATAAGTAAAGGGGGGGCAAGAAACCATTTCAGACACTGCAATTGGGTCACTTATGTCTTAATTATTATTACAGTCTCTGACACACTTCGGACTGTACAAATTTCCACTCTCCCACACCATTCCCAGGCATGGTTTGTGAGACAGCAGAGGTCACAAACAATTGCCAGTCACCCACCCTGGTTTGCAGGGTTAAGAAGCTTAATTAGTAGCATTAATTAATTGCAGGTCATTCAAAGCCAATTGCTGTTAGGACCACAGAACAGTTGTACACCTATTTAATTTGCCAGCGTAGACACAGGCTGGTGGACTTAGGAAAGACTCTAAGGTTGATCTTCGTTTACACCATATGCTAGGTCCAGAATGGGGATTCAACCTGCAACGTATTTTAGGGTTCAGATCAATCAATGTCTGAATCCTATATCCTTCGTTCCCAGCTCCTTCACCCCGACAGACACGGCACAGTGCAGGGGGGTGAAGGACGGGGGCTGTGGTCAACCATTGGAACCCTCTCCTCACAGAGGCTGCCCTGCAATGACAACTCCCCTGACTCCATCCTCCTCTGCTGCTCCACCTTGTACAGCATTAATTAGAGGTCCCCAGACGTAGTTAGACCAAGAATAATTAATCACATAAAATCATTCCAGTTACCAAAAGATTGGGCATATGCAGAATTTTGCATACTTTTTTAATTTTACTTTTCTTAGACTAACGAGGTTCTGGAAATGCAGCTCGCCCTTGGCTTTTTGCAGTTATCTGATGGTTACAAGGAAAGGTTTTGCCGACATATACACCAACATTTTTGGGAAAATGAAGCAGTTCTTGTCATCCCAGGAGACTTTACTCAGGGCAAGAGGGACTCCTTCCCAGCGCTTTCTGCTCGGACTTTCCAGTGGCAGCATAGGATACGACAGGTCTGCAATACCAGCACAACCCATTTGTGCACAGTGTTTGATTTAAAAGGCTAATTTTCTTATCACTTTCTCATAGGACAGCAAATCCTTCCTGAGATATTGAATTCTTATTAATAATACCATTAGTCGTAGGAGTCTCCTGGGCTAGCTGCCACTGTTTGAGCAAACACTGAATAAACAATAGTGTGTCCTATTGTGTATTTTCAGTGTTTCCAACCACCCCGGGGAACTGCAAGCTATTAGAATAAAATACAAAGTTTGAGTCAGTCAGAGAGGTTACCTTTCATCCTTGTGAAAATCTTGCTGTGCAATACTGTGCATTTGTAGCATCCTTAATGAGAGAAAACAGGATAACTTGGTGAGTCGTTAACATTAAATGGAAAATCAGAATGCACGTTTGCTTGAAATGCAATGAAAAAGCATTGCATTTCAGACTTCATTAAAATATTCCAATACTGTACAGACATAAAAACAGGCTGAAATAAAGCCTAAGCTTTATTTCTTTTTTTTAAATTAAGCTTAAGCTGGTACTAGAAAAAAAGCTATAGAAAAAAGATTAGTTAATATTTGACAAATGTTTTCAGAGAAATGGGAGAAGTATTCAGAATTCCAGCCAGTAAATCAGCTTCATGGGGGACCCAACTTAAAGGCCTCTATGCAAACAGATGTAACATGGGCGACAAAGAAGAGGAGTTAGAGACATGCGCGCGCTGGCAGGGCTATGATCTTATTGGCATCACAGAGATGCGGTAGGATGGGTCCTATGACTAGAATGTTGGAATTGAAGGATACAGGCTCTTTAGGAGGGACAGGCAGGGGGGACGAAGAGGGGGTGTCACCCTCGATGTCAGTGACCAGCTGGAGTGCATGGAGCTCCACCTGGGGATGGATGAGGAGCTGACTGAGAGTTGATGGGTCAGGATTAAAGGGAGGGCAGGGACAGGTGACATTATAGAGGGGGTCTGCTACAGGCCACCCGAACAGGAGGACCAAGTGGATGAGGCCCTCTAGAGACAGACAGGAGCAGCCTCACATTCACAAGCCCTGGTCCTCATGGGGGACTTCAACCACCCCGGTATCTGTTGGAGGGACAAAATGGCACAGCATAAGCGATCCAGGAGGTTCCTGGAATGCGTCGATGACAACTTCCTTCTCCAAGTGATGGAGAAGCCAACAAGGAAAGGTGCTGAGAACAGTGTTGATAACACAGAGATGTTTTTGTTACTGCTGACCGGTGCTTACCCAGAGCCGAGGGCTTTTCTGCTTCTCACCCCACCCCACTAATGAGGAGGCGGGGGGGGGGCACAAGAAGTTGGGGGAGGGGGCAGCCAGGACATCTGACCCCAACTGACCCCAGGGATATTCCAGACCATATGATGTCACGCTCAGTATATAAAGCTGGGGGAAGAAGAAGGAAGGGGGGGGATGTTCAGAGTGATGGCGTTTGTCTTCCCAAGTCACCGTTAGGCATGATGGAGCCCTGGCTGTCCTGGAGATGGCTGAACACCTGCCTGCCCATGGGAAGTGGAGAATAAATTCCTTGTTTTGCTCCACTTGCGTGCACAGCTTTTGCTTTACCTATCTTTGAGCTGTCTTTATCTCAACCCATGAGTTTTCTCACTTTTGCTCTTCTGAGTCTCTCTGCTATCCCACCATGGGGGAGGGTGAGCAAGGAGCTGTGTGGTGTTTAGTTGCCAGCTGGGGGTTAAACCATGACAGAGACATAACTGGAAAATATGTGTAAACATCAAAGTGAAAACCAGATCATGGTCATTAAAAAGAAACAATAATGGAAAATCTTTAGCACTGCTGGGTGTGCATTTCTAGAAACAAAGGCTAGAGGTTATATAATTGACAGGGCAAACTGTTCTTATATGAAGTAGTGTAAACAGTGAAAACTTCACCAAACACCACAGCTACTAGGTTTTCGCCATTTTATCAGCAGTGCTGATGATTGAGCTTGGCCCACAGTGTCTCAAAACCAGTAAACTATGAAATACATTGACTGATCCTATCTATCTAGAAAGATTATTTTTAAATGGCTCTTCTATGAAGTCTGACAAATGGACTGCATGCCAGTTTGGAACCGCAAATGTACTGATTCTTCAATGAATTTAGCTGGAAATGCCTCAGTGGCTATGGATAAATTGAGTTTTATTTAATATTTTAACCAATGAACAATAAGAGGAAAACAATACATTAATTTAAATGAAAAAAATGAAACCAGTGTTTACATTCTGCCTATTTCCATTTGAAAGGATAAGGCGGAAACAAAATTGTTCAAGAAGCTTTTCTACACCCTGTGATATTATGTAAAGATCACGTGTGGTCATAATCTTTGTACCCGTATGGCTGATACAAAAATTTCTGAAGACAACTGGAGTCCCTGCAGTAGACACTCTCTCCAGGGAAAGACTGATGTGGCTACAAAGGCACCGGCTACCCATTCCAGGCTTCTGTGTTGAGATATGTCTCAGATTTCTTTTTATGGCCCTGGAACGTTTTTTTTAGACATAGCCTGAAAAGTAGGAACTGCCAACAGTAGAATGAATCCTCCTAGGTAACATTATCAAATCCACGGAGTTGGGGACAAAGCAAGACAGGGCAAGGCCATAGATCTATCTGACATAGCTGCAATGGCTAATGGACTTAGGCTGCATTCTTCTTTCTTAAAGGGGAATTTTAAAATGTTTTTATTTCATTCATAAATTTCCACAGAGGTTGTCCATTTAATAGTCAGTGGAAGAGCACCAGACTGATTTTTTCATTCATTGGTTTAAATGATAATTTGAACCTACTCCTGGCTGAACACCATTTTACACAGTTCTTGCAGCCATTTCCAATGGAAAAAGAAAAGAAAGAGAGAAAGCAGGAACCAGAAAGAAAGAAAAAATTGAAATCTTGAAAATATTTTATTTTCCCAGTAAATATGTTTCTCTGAAAAGCTATTTTTCATGAGAACGCATGTTATGAATGTCTTACTTGTTTTCCTTCATAAGAGAATGTAGTAGGCAACAGTTATTCTGAATTTTATTCCAAACTCAATTACTGAGTATTTGCAGCAGCCATTTCTGAATGAATAGAAAAATCATTATAATGTCACTCAACAGTGTTGTTGCATGCCTGAGTTAAAATGCTATGTATGTTTGGATTTTTTTTAAGTGAACACTTTTCAGCCTTCACTTGCATCTCTGCAGTATTTTAGGACATACTATAAGACGCTCTACACTTATTCAAATGCATGCACAAAAACATTGCCCTTGTTCTACCTCTCACAATTTCTAGCTTTTCATTCATTTCCTTCTTTTGGGATCAACGCTCCTTTCAAGCTAACTTTGCACTGCACTATTCCTGCTAAAAAGCTTGGGAAATTTTGCAATTTTTTGCTCACAGCAGCAATAGGACAGAAACAATGCAAAAGAAAGATGTGCTTGATGTTGATGAAAGTTGGAGTCAGAAAGATAATGAAAATAATAAGGCCTTGTGACCTGATAATTAAGAGTTAGAGTGTTTGGTTGACTGCACAGAAAGGAAATTATTAAGTCTAGTCACAGGGAACAGAAATGCAGTTTGAGTTCATTACACAGAAGAAGACATACAAGAACAACCATCACCCCTTGTTCAGGTCCAGTAACAAGAACTGCATTGTTGACAATGGCAAAGAGCTAGGGAATGAAGATCCTGGAGCATAAAAAGTATAGTTTCAAACTAGAAATAAATCAATGAAAGACATGATCCACCCATGGACTCCATATGAACAGAACAGGAAAATTAATCCTACAGACAATTTATCCCATGCTAGCAGCATCCAAGTTATTTTTCACAGTAGTTGTTATCTTAACCCATTTATGCCATCTTGGCATTTACTGAAAGGTGTATTTTCAAAAATTTTATTCATGTCTTCGTTAGTCTGACAACTTCGCATAGAAATATTGCATATCGGTGAATTAAAAGAATCTAATCTAATTTTGTATTAAACCAGACAGTAAAATGTTAATGTTTCTGCTGTCATTCCCATTTTAAATTTTGAATCTACCTTAGGTTTTTACAATTAATAATTGTAATAATTGAAAATGCTTCACATTAATATGTCAATCAATTCAACTATACATCTTGTGATCAGCTGGGGTAGGGCTTAAGTTAGAGATCTAGTCTAAGTAACTAACCTAGTTCTTCTCTAAACAGAAAGAGATACATTCCTCCAGACAAATATTTACCCACCCTTAAATACTTGGTTTGAAAGAGTTATTATACCAAGGGGCATATTATCAGCTGTGCAAGTGTTAATAATTAGAAGACTACCATGCCTCTTTTTTTGCAGCAATCAGCAGTTCCAGAAAAGTGAGGAAGAGTTTAAATATTACTCAGCCAAAAGAATTTTTATTAAAAATCTTGTGACTAAAACAGATCATCCAAAAAAATCCCTTTCAGTTAGCCAAGAGTAGATGTTAGAGAAGGTAAGCCCTATGAAAAAAAAGAACTATGATGTTCATTCAAACACACTGATCCTTGAAGAATTAATCTCTGAAGGCAATACTTCTCATGTCACTGAAAACAGGAATAAGCCAAGTCATGTTTTACTCCATTTCATGGCCTGTAGCTCAAGAAGAGTGTCTCATCCTGCAGGAAATAATTGCAACTGAGTTACCAGTTTACCAAGCTGGTTCCATCCAGACAGTGCTAGCAATATTTAAAATGGAAGCTTTAAAATCAATAATTCAGATTTAGATTCCTCAGTCAGAATAATCAATGTAATAATTAGTAGTAATAATAATAATAATAATAATATGAAGTCACAATACACAAGTAAAACAATTATATGAGAGTAAAAGTACTGAGTGAGGTTTATATATTTCACACCCTCAGTGAAGGCCACAGCTCTCCTAATGTCTAAATGATGTGCTATTATTATTCATAAAAGGCAGATTAATCTAGTATTCTTACATAATGCCAGCTGCGCACAGTATTCGTTAAGTGCACTTTCACATCTTTCAGATGTCCATGAATTGTAACGTGCCACAGACAAAAACTGAAATGCTTTAAATAAATTCTTAGGAAATATAAATCTGCTCTTATTTTTAAAGTCAAGAGCCTTGCTTTAGGACAACTTACATCACTGAAGAAAATGGGGTATTTGTGCTAGGACACCTCTCATTCCAGGGCAGCGGAACAATTTTTGCAAAATTCTAAGACTTTTTAATATGTCTTATAAGGAGTATGTGCAATAATTACCAGCATACAAGTGCTCTATGAAACTAAAGTTTTTAACACAAGAAAGACCAAAGAGTGTTAGAGAGGTCATTCATTTACTTTCCTATAGCTTTCATCTTTATTTTGGATGGCAACATTTCTCTTTCATCAAGGAATAAATTGTGAATTCCCTGAGATTAATCTAAATTCAGACCTCCTGCACGCTCTCTGGTCATCTTCCAAGTCTTTTGGGATTATAGGTCTGTTTGCGTAGACCTCAGCCTGCATCACAGAGGAAGAATTAAACAAGTATTCATGAACATTAGTAATGGTTCCTTTATGTTTGGTGTCAAATTAAAAATACCTTGCTATGCAAGGAAGACACTGTCCTTCCAACTCAGGGCTGTCATGTCAAAGAACCCAAGGTAAAGGAAGAAGAAGAAAAGAAAAATAGGAGCTAAAAAGAACTGGAAAAAAAATAGAGAAGTTTTATAGACACTTCACTGGATTCTGCTGTCATTTCTTTTCTTGTGTGTGTCACTTTTGCTACAAAACTGTTATTGCAAAATGTAGTCCAATGGAAAAAAATTGTGTGAAACTCCCCTCATGAAGCACAGGAGTCATTTGTGCGGCTGAAGCATGTATAGCAATACAGTCTTGCATATGCAAACACCCACATATGGCTGGCACAGAACTTTTTTCTTTCTGTATCAGTCAGCTGGTCAGCATCTGGTGTGTCACAATCAAAAAAAGCAAGTAATCCAATGACAGCATCTTTTTCTCCAGTTCTGTTATATCAGGCTTCTGCCTTTGCCTTTCCTATGATAACCACTACTAGGTACAGAAAAAGTACCTAGTAAAAGTGAATTAGTTTTAACTGAAGGTCACTCTACATAACTCATGCACTAGTAGTCAGCAGCAATATTCTCCTGCATACAGCTAAAGTATACGACAATTTTATTTCATCTTTTGTTTTTACATTCCAAAATTTTTTCTTCTTTCAAAGCACAAAGTTGAATATGTTATTTGTTGTTTAATTTGTTGGTTCATAGGCACAAATGCGAGCTAGTTGTCTACTCACAATCTGTACCTTTTAAAATATTTCTTTTCAAGAAATATTGACTGCATATAAACATGTTGGTTTTTTTTTTTACTACTGCTATTCAGCAAGTATAACTTTACCTGTTCTAGCAGGGTTACTGTTGTACAGCATGTACTGCTGTGAGTGATGTTAGGAAAATTTCTTTGGATTTTAAGGGTGTAAGCATGAGCCTTTAGTGAGACTACAGAAAACTGATTTAGTAATGATATATCACTCCGGGTGTGGGTGTGCGCTTGTATTTAGATTTGAAAGTAGGAGGACTCGGCTGAGCAATTCTGTGTGAAAGAAGGAAAAAAACCTGCTATGATGCATCACAGTACATTATAAATCAGAGTGGTTTGATGGCATAATATGTTTTTTTCTCCTGTATAGATTTCACCTCACTGAGGATTTGTCCCACAGCTTACAGAAACAGCAGTTCTACTTGTAGGGTTAAGTTTTCACTTCAGCTAATATTGTCTTAGGCTTTTTTGCAGAAGATGTATTCCCCGAATTACCTCTTGAACTGAAATTCTGCTATAAATATAGAACATAACAGAAGTTATTTGCTGTTCTTACTTCTGCAGTAGCTCTAAATCTCCTAATAGGCTTTCTACAAGCAGGGAAAAAAGTGATTATTTTCACATTACTGAAATCTGGTACAACAATATCAGATTGCTCCTCAGTTTAGCACACAAAACTGTGCTCCACGCTGGAATAAGAATTCTTAGTGAATAACATTCAGATGCCTTGGAATGTGTCACTAAACCAGAAATTCCAGCTCATTCCTCCAGCTCAGGTGGCTTAGATGCAAGAAAAAAGCACGAGTGGCTGATGCTGGTGAAATCTAAAGGCCCATAATTTTAAATGGGAGCTACGTAATGCCAAATTATTTGAACAATACATCTGTAAAACAATAACAGCAAGCTTACAAAACCCTTTTTAGGAAGATGAGATGCTGGGGTGCCTCTCTGAAGTGCCTCTATAGTATTGCACATCCAGAGGGACCTCAACAGGCTGAACAAACAGGCTGACATGAACCTCACACAGTTCAACAAGGGGAAGTGCCAAGTCCTGCACCTGAGGAGGAACAACCCCAGACACCAATACATGCTGAGGGCTGACCAGCTGGAGAGCAGCTATGCAGAAAGAGCCCTGAGGGTCCTGGTGGCACCAACCTGAACGTGAGCCAGCAATGTGTCCTTGGTCCAAAGAAGGCCAATGGTGTCCTGGGCTGCAATAGGAGGAGCATCGCCAGCAGGTCAAGGGAGGTGATCCTTCCCCGCCGCTCAGCTCTGGTGAGGGCATAATTAGAGCGCTGGGTCCAGTTCTGGACTCCTCTGTACAAAAGAGACGTGGTCATACTGGAAAGAGTCCAAGAAAGGGACAGGAAGATGGTGAAGGGATGGGGGCATCTCTCCTGTGAGGAAAGGGGGAGAGACCTGGGTCTGTTCAGCCTGGAGAAGAGGAGGCTCAGGAGGATCTCATCAATGTACATAAATACCTGAAGGGAGAGTGCAAAGAGGACAGAGCCAGGCTCTTTCCAGTAGTGCCCAGTGACAGGACGAGAGGCAATGGGCACACACTGAAACACAGGAGGTTCCCTCCGAACATCAGGAAACACTTTATCCCTGGGAGGGTGACCGAGCACTGGCACAGGTTGCCCAGGGAGGCTGTGGAGTCTCCATCCTTGGAGATGTTCAGAAGCCCTTTGGACATGGTGCTGGGCAACTGGCTGTAGGTGTCCCTGCTTGAGTAGGGAGGTTGGAGCAGATGACCTTCAGAGGTCCCTTCCTACTTGAACCACTCTGTGATTCTGTGACATTCTAGTACTCCTAGGGGTATTGAGAAAGCACTTGTGTGTGCGCCCAGGTTGCCCACACACACACAGATAACATCAAATGTCAGATGAGACATCCGACTAACTTCTCCAAGTTGGATGGAGGATGGCTGCTGGGTTGTATGGTTGGTTTTACTGCCTGTTTTTTGAAAGCCCTCAGCATAAACCACTTTCTGGGACCGTCATTTTGCTGGCTGTGTGCTAGTGGTAGCAAGGTGACCATGTCCCTTGAGCTCTCTGCTCTCTTCCATGGTAGATTTTTCAGTGGTCATGTTTTCAGTCATAAAAGTAAAATCCTTTCTCTGTTAGAGGAATGTCAAGTGTTTTGTAATCTGAGAAGAAAGAGAATAAGTTGACATGCGACTGCCTAACGTACTCTCCTGCTTGATTTCCTGCTACTGCAAGGGAATGAACTTGACATAAGTGGTCTTCTTTGGCCTTCTTGGTTTTCTATATAGGTTCCAATATCCCTGGATAATTAAATGAAAGTTTTGCAAGGGTAAAATGGCTAGAAACAGCATGTTAGTTACCAGGAATTGAAGAAATATTATATGCCAGAAAAGCCTGTCCCATACAAGAAACAGGATCAGGGAAAGACACCTAAAACTCTCACAGGATGCTGGAAGTCTCTCCAAATCAAAAAGTTCATACTTCATTGTTTTCTATTTCTTTTTTTTTCCCCCATTTTTCTTTTATGAAAGGGAAAAGTTGGCAATTAATACAAAAAAAGAAATTATTCTGTTAGAAACCTAATCTATCAAAACACAATTTCAACAGAGAATTTTCAACTCATGCTATTTTCCATATCACTCTGACTTTAATTGCAACAAGGGAATTTTAATTTACATATGAGGAAACACTTCTCACAGCAGCAATAGTGAAAAGCAACACTTAGGGAGGTTGTGACATACCAAAAAGTAAAGGTTTCTAATAAGAGGTTAGTAAAGCAACCTGTGTAAATCAGGATAGGTGTAGGTGTTTCTGCATTGGGGCCAGGGAATAGACTAGTTCAGCCCCATTTTCTGACTTTTTTGTAGTTTTACTGGAGCTAAGGAAACCAACTGTCAGTCCAACTCAGTAGTAATTGTTCTAGACTTAATACAGCAGAGTCCACAAAAGATGACTGTGAAAGGCCTAAGGCTATAAGCGTTGTAGAAATAGACTTATAATCTGACACCTTCTTATAATACAATACAGAATGAATGCAGTGTTAGGGCAAATGATAGAGGACTTATGCAAACCAAAAAGTCAGTAATTATCTAATTATTTTAATTTGCTAGAGGTTTGGTATTTGTCATACTTAGCTATTGTGACACTACCTCAAAGAGGTTTTTTCTTCTTTTTGAACTATTTATATATGTTTACAATGGCATTTATGAAATATCACACCTTGACTACCAGATCTGGGAGATGTTAGGAAAAAGGAATGTTTTTCATTACACTCCATGTGCATCTCAGCTATTCTGAACTGACCTGCCATAACTACACCTTAAAAAAAAAAAATTCTACATAAAAAGTAGTAGCCTATGATACTGATTAAAGGCAATGAATTCACCAGAAGCTGATGAGGGGATGACAGGTTTCAGCAGGTAGGAGAAACACACAGAAGAAGCAAGAGTTTTCTGTTTGCACATTCCACTTGGATTTCATTTGTGCTTCACAGCTCTAACTTGCATTCTTTGACTTCAGCAGGATCCTGCTCTGTGTATAATTGCATATATAAAAAGTATAAAACTAGAAAATAGCCAGCAATTCTCCATTACGTAGAGATTTGGGTTGTTGTGGGTTGTTTGTTTGGGTTTTTTTAATCAAGCTTGGACATCTTTCTGAAAGATGGGCTTTAACTTATCAAGGAGAAATGAATCCTGATGCAACAATCATGCTGAATATGTCTGCACAGCCTCTTACAGACAGACACAGGCCAGTTCTGCCTGTTCTTCCATTCAACCAGCTACAAATCAAATCCAAACTGAGGCTATTAGCTTAGATTCTGCATCCAGCTAATGTATCCCTGTTGCTCCCAACCGAGAACCAGATCCAAATGCAGAGAAGAGAGTGAGCCTGTTTCTGCCTGTGATCATATCTCATGTACCAGCTACAGCCTGGTACAGGAGGATGGACCACTGTGGCCTTCAGGATTTGAAGGGAAAAAAGGAATAGGAGAAGGCAAAAGGGATGCAAAACAGAAAACAAAACTTGCACTGAACACTAAAAGGACATCTGAAAAAGAAAAAAAATGCATTCAAAAGCAAGCATGTGTCTCCTCTGTCCATATTATCTACAATATTGTGTAGTCATATTTTTTGTATGCCTCCCCCTGCAACAACAGAAAATAATCAAAGGGGCTGTCTCTTTAATCAGCACATAAATCTATTTAGACACAAGGGTTTGATTAAACAAATAATACTGCTATCCAAAGATACAATCCAGCAGGGAAACTCTGACATCTGTAATAAAAATCTGGTTGGCAAAAAAGCAAGATTGTAGTGGAGGGGGAAGAAAACTGGTATCATCAGTAAGCACTCCCCATGTAGCAGTTTAGTTGTTCTCATTTACTGCAGCACAGAAAAATTCCCCAGCTCTCCAGATCTGCATAAGAACTAACATGTGAAGTGCAAACCTCTTTTCTTGCAGAATCCTCTAGAGTTAACCTGTGCAGTCTCCCATTAATAACATTGTGACTTTGTCCCCTAAAGTAATTGATAATCAATCCCAAGAAGGGCTGGAGGTGGTTTTCTTACAGTAGAAATGCTTAAGTACCAGGATGCTTAAAAACCACATTTCACACATCAAGCGCTACATACATGCATCTCAATTCATGACAAAGTCATTGCACTTCACTATCAATTGTAATCCAGCCTTGCCACTGTTCACAAATGCTACGAAATTGCTCAAGAAACAGTTTAGAGATCAGCTAAGTCAAAATAAGACTTTTAACGTAAAATTGATGTACAAGTGTTCATTAAATTAACAATGTCGAAAGCCTAAAATGATTACGTATTTGCAAACTAGCACTTTGGGGAACTGCAATTTTTGTGAAAGCAGACATTAACATAACATGGAAAAAAAAAATCCCTCAGAAATCTACCTTTATAGGTCTATAAAGAATTATTTTTTAGACAGACAGATAACAAGATAAAAAAAGAATTCTCAAATTCTACCAGATTGGAAACATCTAGAATATTTGTGAAGTGAATATTAATATAGTTCGGTAATCTTTACCTACAGCAGAGATTTAGGGAATAAGCAGAGTAATAATTAGTCTTTACTTAATAATTAAAGTGAAATGTGCAAAACTGACTATAATGGTAGAAGCAGTCAACTGAAAGATTTATTTCACAGAAAGGGCCCATTGCAAACATTGTTCATGTGAACTAGCCTTTGCCCTGCACTTGAGGAGGAAAAAAAGAAACTACTCAGAATTGTTACACAAATAGAATTCCCCTGAGAAAAGCCAAAAGATTCATCCCAGCATGTGGCCATTATGAACTGTACCTGTAAAGTATCTCTTTTGCTACCTCATATTAAAACGTCGCCAGGTGGTTTGAAAACATGTTTTTAGAATACTGTGAGACAGTAGGTGGTTCCTAGCTGTTACGTAGTTCTGTATATTGCATAAGTGGTTGCTCTTGGAGAAATGCCCATTACAAACTGTGCCTGCGGAGCACTCTGACGCTGGACTCTGTGTCGAGTGCGATGCATCCAGGCTCTCACTTCACTGAAATCAGTGGCTAAATTGCTCTGTGAATATGGTGTTTGTGGTTAGTGTCACTGACTGGAGCAATAGCTAGTAATTATACTGTATTGCAATGGCCATGCATTCCGGCATCCTACACAATACAGGCCGTAGACATGCTATGCATTAAATGTTGGTTTAAGTCTAGTCTTTGTGCTTGAACAACAATTTTTGTTTTAGAACAGCATCTTGATTTAAATTATCACCACTTTACCCTTCACACGTTGTCCCTGTTGTTAACTATAAAAAAAAAATGCAAATCTGAATATATCCATCTTCCACTTTGGGCTTTTGTACTTTGGTCAGATGTTTAAAACCCTCTATTTTGAAGCTGCTGCTTGGGTTTCTGTAAGCTGTATTCAGATCACTCCTGAATTCTCTCTCTTGCAGTCTGAACAAATGAAGTAGAATCTGGTATTACATTGTGCTATAGGCTCAACTCTTTGTAAGTAGCCTGAAGTTAAAAAACATTTTGCACATATCTTTAGAAATTGCATATTTCAGCAAATACTTGACACACAGGACAGTTTGGAAAGGGATGCCTATTTGTAGCACTGTGTGCCAAATTTTCAAACAATCATATTTGCAAACTATGTGTTTTCAGGCTTCTTGAGCAAGCCCTGCACCACTGCTAGTGGGTGTCTAATTCGGGGACAGCAAGTGTTCTGGATGTGCAACTGCTTTTATGCAAGAACCTAACTGTTCCTAGTGGATAGTCTGCAGGAGTGACAGACTTATCTCCCTGGTTTTCAGTTTAGTAGTGGTGATGCCTTAGAGTTTGCATGTGGCAGTTTTTATTTAAAAAAACATAAAGCACGGACAGCTCGTGAGAACTTTTGTATTTATTCAATATTCTGCATGCACAACTATGCCCTTTGCAATGCTGCTTTTGTAAAGTAGAGAGGTTTATAAATAGAAATGAAAATGCGCATAATCTACAGGAATCTTTTTTTTTAAGACACTCTTCATTTTATTAGCATAATGACTGTCTATTTCACTTCTTTTTTTGAGCTCTTTCTTGCTGAGCATCCTATATTTCCTCATCTAGCACAGAGCCCTCTTAGTGGGAAAAAAAAGTAACTCTTCGACTCCATTTGTTAGCAAGGCTCCAGTACCACAATTACACACAGATGTATTTATAGCTGTGCATAAGCATTTACAGGAACATGAATCTCTCACAGATGGCAAAATGCAGTCACTCTACCTTTTGCCATATCATTATCCTAAAAGGTGATAATTAAAATTATTTCAAAGTTCAGATTTAAATAACACTTTGATTAATTATGGACTGTTCATTATTGCCATATTTTGAAATTTCTGTCATTAGCCCTGTATTCCATAAGCAAATTAGTATGACTGAATTATCATTAATAAGTCTAAATAGAAATACTTTTCATAATCTGTACACTGGATGTGTCAAACTGTACGATTTTTTTTTTTTTTAATTTCACTTTCTGAACTATTCCATCTTTCAGGCTTAATGTAATTATGCACCTTCTTTCAGAATAAAAAGCAAGCTATTTTGAGCTCTCCTGAGAGCAAATATAGCTCTTTAGCAGCCCTGAACTATAACACATAACTTGCTGAAGAAAAACATTCTCTGATTAAAGTGGTGAAGGAGGTAGCGTTCTTTAACTATCGTACAAAACATCAAAGATCAAGCACTACAGTCAAAGCGCAGGAATTCTGTGTTAGCTCTCCAGATCAACATGATCATTAGAGATGTTTTCGTTCTTCTGCTTCTTGGAATTATTTCAAACTGTTACAATTTTAGCTATTGCACATAATAATCCTGGTGGGAAAAATCTTTTTTCAACTGATTTTTTTATAAAGTGTTTGATTCAACAGCTTTAAGATCACAGCTGACCTGTCCCAATGCTTCCCTAGCTAGATCATGTCTCTGGCAGACACATCTTACAGACACATTCTGTGTTCACGTTGCCTATAAATTGTATCGCAATGAATAAACTATGGAGAATATCCCAAGTGCTTATGTTCCCTGAGGGTGATTCGGTTGCACTGCCCATTGGTGGAAAACAGAAGGAGGCTGAGAACAGTCTGGTCTCCCTTCTGGCCCATTTATTCAACTCGGTGGCTGAAAACACAGAAAGAGTCTGAGAAGAAGAGGACTGCAGCAGCAATTGTGTCCTGCTGAGAAATGCGACGTCCTCATTTCTTCTTCTATTACATATCAGTGGTAAGTCAGTCAAAATATAACAGAAGTTAAAAAAGTCAAATTCTTTATGATCAGGAACTGTCCCAACTGTGGGTGCAGGAAGCCTTTAGGTCTTGTCCCTTAGAGAATGGGTATGAGAGATTGTCCTATGGAGCAAGGTGTCTTCAAAACCTGGCTTCCTGATTCATGGAAAGCTCAGGAATGTTGGGGTAAAAAAAAAAAAAAAAAAAAAAAAAAAACAAAAAACAAAAAAAACCACAAGAAACTCCATTTCCAGAGCTGTTGTTTCTGGAAATACTGAGAGGTACCAGCATATCTGGAGTTTGGCTGGAGCAGGTTTCAGGGCAGGTATGTCAGGGCAGTTTTCCTTTCTGCCCCTGCCTTGCAGGCTGTCTCGGACCCCAACAGGCAACTTAAGAGGAATTGTGCAGGCTGCCATGGCCCTGTTCAATGGCGGCTCTGTTCAAAAGTCTTTCCTTGAGACCTTCTCACCAATTGCAGCGATCTTTCCTGCTGTAGGATCTTCACTTCACTGTAGTTTATAAATAGTTAAACATCTGTAATGATCTGGGAAATTTTTCCATTTGCCACCTATAAATTGCTTAGTATTGACAACTCAATATATGTAATAGCCAGATTAAAAATCAAGAATCCCCAGATTTCCAATGTTTGCTTTCTTTGTGGCTTTTTAATTACATTTAGAATGCAGTTCCAAGGGCTGGTGAGAGACCATAAACAACAATATTCATTAAACCGTGACAATCTTGCATTTAAATGGAAGCAACACCTTGGCAACAAAATACACGAACACCGCTAAACCACATCAAAGAAAAGTGCCTGCTAGTTGCGAGACCACAAGGTAGGAAGGCGAATGCCTTGACAAAAGATATAGAAACTACACAGCAAGGAGGAAATTTGGCAAGAATGAGTTAAAGCCAAAAGTAATCAGCTTTTTGCAGGACTGAGAGGGAGAGATGGAGATGCAAAAAAGAAACCATGCATAGAGGTATAAAGATCCTGCACTCCATAACTGAGTGTGACAGAAGTTCAAAGACCTCCTGGTAGGGAGAAGAGGCCAGAGCATGTTGCCCACATTTCTAAATGTCTAGTGTAGATATGTGCATTTTCTTTTGTACCATCAATATACAGACAAGGATATTTAGATTAGAAAACATTTATAGGCTCTATATTTATTGAAGATTCAGTTTTATTTATACCTGGAGGCTTAAATAGCACAAAATTCCTGGAGGCTTAAGCAACTCAAAAATTTGAAACCCTTGGAAAGGTTATGCTGAAGTTAAAGATGAAGATATTCCTGGGAGAAACCTCAAATCAGAAGAAAGGTCCAGCCCCCTAGCTTTCATAAGAAGAAAAAAAACCCAAGACCCTGATGCATGGGACTGAGACAAAAAAAGCTCATTGTTCAGTAGAGGAAGAAAATTGACCTGATCAAGGACATCACCAATAGGAAAATCACGGCTATATGTTTCAATATGCCATTACCCCTGTCTGTCTTTCCCACCAAAACCCAAATTGTCCTTCACAAAATGAAAACAGGACCTGTATTCTAAACAATAAAAGCAGGATGTCCTTCCCACTGAAAAAAAATCCCACAGGTCATAAACCTGAGGAACTCATTGCAAAAGGATGCTGAAAGTTTACATGAGCACGAAAGGAGGCCAACCAACCCCATTAAAAAAAAAAAAAAAAAAAAAAAACCAACAACCCAAAAACCAACCAACCAACCAAAAAAAACCCCTCAAGCTTACTAAGTACCCAGAAGCAAAATCCCGTGAACTGAAGAAGTTAGAGCCTTGTTCTTGAGGCATCCACCAATGGTCACTGCTGTAACCAAATACTTCACTAGCAGGACCTTTGGTTTTACCTGAGCTCACTGTAGGCATGTCCTTACATCCCCTCATGGAGCTCCTTGCCACCACTGAGGTGACCACTCTCTGCCTGACCAGCTTCTGGGCCCCACCAGAAGAACCTGTGGTTAGTCCTGAAGATTTCTGTTTCATCATCATCCTCCTCCCTGCAGCGCTCCCTGTTGTAGTCTTGGACAGCAAAGCAGCCAAATAAGCTTCAGAAAGAAGTGCTGCTGCTGGTGTGCCTCTGCCCTGGGACTTGGCAGCAGCGGGGAGCCAAAACTGCAGTCAGTGGGGTCTCCTGCAAGCGGTCTGTAAGTGAGCAGCAGCGGGGTTCCATGATGTTCTTTCAGGGTTCAGCTGCCTGTGCAAATCCAGTTTCCAGCCCAGTTCCGTGCAGCTTTTGCTGTTCACAACAGCTGAGCTAATACCGATAGCTGGTCTAAAGCTAGTTCTGAAGATCTTTTATCTTACTGTAAACAGGCCCTTTTCAGCTTCTCCATGGCAGAGGCAACTAGAAAAAATGAGTTAAGACCCTTTTTTTTTACCTCAGGGGTGCTGTGCAGATAAACATACTGAAGATGATGGTGCATTCAGACACTGGAGCAATAGAGACCAAGCAAATGTCTTCTTTGTTTGCTTTCCATTGTCTTCTTACACTAACTTCTTAATTTAATGAAGCTTTGTGCTGCAAATCTATTCTCTTACATACCTTCATTACTGGATTTGTTTTGGTATGTGAACACATTACAGAAATTTTACAAACAGTAAAAGTCAAGCTTCCACAAGCTCCACTGCCCCCTCCTACCACCACAGCTACCCTCTGGCTTTGGAATTAAATTAAGATTTTTAAAAAGGGGGAACTAAACGGAGTCTCTCCCTTTTTCTTTCTTTTATTGCCTACTGATCCCAAATGCCACTTGTGAAGATTATTATGAGTACAAAAATTCCAATTTACCGATGCAAACACATTCACATTTTTGCTCCAAGTCTCAATACCCATGCATGGCTGAGAATGACAAATGAACAATATAAGAGGCTTTTCAATTATACATAACAGATAACCAAACATTGTTTTTGGAAAACGTGTTTAGTGGGAATAATAGGCAGGTAGATACAAACTAGATTGAGAACAAAATGCAAGTCTTTGTTGATTTTCTGTCACACTAAACTACTGAAGCATTCAGTAAAAGCATGCTATAGAATAATTAATAGTCAAAGGAAAAAAAACTGCAAATGCCTGAAGAAATGTTCTTTTCCTTCAGTTTGTATCATGAGCCTAAAACAAAAGCTGAATATTAATGTCTTAAAAGAAAAAAGCAATAGACAAAGCTGTTACATTGTTTATCTCTTGTTCTTTGCATGTCAAAAATGATAAGTATGCTATTTCAGAGAGTAATCATTTCACACTAAACAGAATATGGAGAGTACACAAACAGCACTTTAAAAATGACCTGATTCATAAAGCTAGAAATGAAACGTAAGACAAAAAGTTGTCAATTAAAAACAAATCCAAGTTAAAAAAAGAGACCCAAAAGATACCAATGCATTTAGAGACTATCCAGAGAAATTGTTCTTAAAAATCCATTTGGACAAAGGTTTTGTTTTTATCAGGTAGTGATACGTAACAGTCATTGGAAAAAGTAAATTAACACATTTCAGCAGTAACAGCACCTTCACCTGTCTGTCTTTGGGGGTTTAATTGATATGAAAACTGCAAGGGCTGTCTCTGACATTCCAGGGAGCCCTCCTCCACTTTTACTTACTTGTTTTGCTAAAGGTAACGGCTACAAAATCTGAGACTTTAGTAAGTATTTGAAATAGCTAATAAGCTATAGTTGATGTATTCCCTCTCTACTGGATGGAAAAATTTTGTATACTGTGGAAATAGCATTTGTGTTTTTCTTGGCCCATCTGAGGTCCCAGTTTTCATGCACTCCTCTTCTAGTTAACTTCACTGATCATGGCTCCTCCCTGAAAGCCTGGACTATTTACAGAGTTCTTTACTGCTACAATTTCTAGATCTCCTTCTCTCTTCACATGTTGTGAAAATACTGGCTTTTTTACTCGGGTGCTCTTCGGAATTGAAACACAGTGGGATGAAAACATACACAATATGAGTCAATAATGTCAAATTGGCTATAGATCTGTAAGCACAGAACTGGTAAAATCACTGTAAGACGTTTGTCAGTTGATAAGGTCCTTTTCTAATTATTTTGCATTTTCAGCCTTCAAATTAGAATTGTCTACTGATTTCATGGCTCAATAAATATAAATAAAAAATTTTATGAAGTGCGATAACAGGGATTCATTTTTTTATTTATGACATGCATTTCTAGCTGCTTTTTCATTGTAATTCATCATAGTACATCTGTTTTACACTAGTATTTTATGCAAAAAAATATTTAATAACTCTTGGCCCCTCTCTGACATGTTTTTTCATCTTTACATACCTTCCCTTCACAAAACAAAACAGAAAATTAATGCATTAACATCAGACAAACTGTTCTGCCTAAAATTCTAGTGTTTTGTTCTCTAGGTAGGTGATTTGTTAAGGGGCGTTTTAATTTTCTCACCTCTGATCCCCTCTCTAAGTGCTCGCAGTCCCTTCCAGAATAAGTCTCTGAATACTAGCCTTCCTATTTCTTACCATTGTGTTTGCTCAAACACTCACTGCACGTTTAACCGTAGCATCATGCATCTCTGCTGAGCAGCAGAGGTCCTCTATAACCGGGTCAAAAGTACAGTAAAGGCAGCTGAAGCTCTTTTACTTCTGCAGCTTTGTACTTGATGTGCCTCCTGGAGGCTGAGACTTTTGCTAGCTGCAGTTAGAGCAGAAGGCACGATGTTGTCCCTTGCACATCTACAGTTCCATCTCTGTTGGGCTGGTAAGAGTAACATTCACATTACATTTGAACAAAGATATTTGAAATATTAGTAGAGACATGCTAGTAGGCTAATGTAACCTGAAGAAGACTTCTCTGAGGGCCTTCTGCCCTTCCGCTCAGAAGTTTTAAGATAATAAAATGATCGTAGGGCAAATCATGTTCCCAATTCTTTTCGATAACCTGATAAATCATCTGAATTCAATGAAATCAATATAGAATCATAGAATGGCTTGGGTTGGAAGGGACCTTAAAGATCATCTAGTTCCAACCCTGTGCCATGGGCAGGGACACCTTCCACTAGACCAGGTTGCTCCAAGCCCCATCCAACCTGGCCTTGAACACTGCCAGGGATGGGGCATCCACAGCCTCTCTGGGCAACCTGTCCCAGTGCCTCACCACCCGCACAGTGAAGAATTTCTTCCTTATATCTAATCTAAATCTGCCCTATTTTAGTTTAAAACTGTTACACCTTGTCCTTTCACTACAGGCCCTGGTAAAAAGTTTCTCTCCATCTTTCTTATTAGCCCCCTTTAAGTATCTAAAGATCCCAATAAGATATCCCTGGACCCTTCTCTTCTCCAGGCTAAACAAGCTCAACTCTCTCAGCTTATCCTCACAGGAGAGGTGTTCCAACCTCCTGATCATCTTCACGGCCCTCTTCTGGACTCACTCCAACAGGTCTATGTCCTTCTCACACTGGGGGCTCCATGCACTCCAGCTGGTCATCGTCATAGAGGGTGACACCCCCTCCTTGTGCCCCCTGCCTCTCCCTCCTAAAGAGCCTGTATCCTTCCATTCCAACACTCCAGTCATGGGAGCCATCCCACCATGTCTCCATGATGCCAGTAAGATCATAGCCCTGCCGACGTGTGCACATCTCTAACTCCTCTTGCTTATTCCCTATGCTACATGTGTTTGCATAGAGGAATTTAAGTTGGGTCCCCCATGAAGCTGATTTACTGGCTGGAATTCCTTTGTGCTGCTTGTCTGGTGCTCTCCTGCTGACCGCTCTTTAGTTGACAGCAAGTACCTTCTGACTTTCTAGACCTAAATAAAACTAAAAATTGAATTTTTGTATTGTACATGACCCTAAACATTGTTATTATGAATTCTGACTTCATTCTCAATTCAGACTTGATCCAACTTATTTGTTGTCTATGGCTGAGTGAAGAAGCCTCTGTGCCTCCAGTGTGTTTATTTTCTCTGCAACCGAAATAAAACATAAGCACAAATTTACAGACTTTTTTCCTTATTAGTAATTTATTACACCTTATGGTACAGACTTTTTTGTGCATGCACTGCTAGGCTATGTAGTGTACTCTTAGTATAGAACAGAAATTCGCAGCACAAGAAGAGGTGAAGGCCTTCCACAATTAACTTCCAAGGCACCTAATGAGTGTCTTCAGGTCCAAAGCAGTGCAAAAAACCTGAATTCATAAGGAGATGAGCTCTGCCTGACACAATATAGAATGAGTGCCCTTGAAGCTGGAGCTCAGGAGCAAGGACCATGACTAGGTTTATTTGAAGGTGGTTGTTCAAATGATGGACAAGGCAGGTGAAAACAGTAAAAAAATGTTCTGCACTCCTGTGACATCAGTCGTATTGACTATTCTTCCACACCATGGATACTTCTAACTATTAATTATCTTTGTATATCATAATGACACTCAGTGCATCCAACTGGTCTAAGCAAAAGGAAGCTAAAAAGCAGAAGATGAAACCTGTGTGCATTTGAAGATGGAGAGTAAGAGTGAGGCAATTTTTTCCTCCTTGGAAACCTGAAAGACACTTGAATATGACGAACACACCTTCCATTTTCTAAAGTTTTCTTCTTCTTCAGGTCGCCTCCCCTCAAATGTGTTGCTAAGCCTTTTCCCCTCCAATTATTATGTGCCAGGGACACAAATTACTCTCACTGGAGCTGTCAAACTGCTAACTGTAGAGGGTTTGCACACAGATGAAATAAATCCTCAGTTCCCGAGCCCAAATTCACCCTTTCTGTAGTAGGCTTGAGCTTTTGTTTTATTTCCTGGAAGCAAACAATTTTTCTCAGTTTATACTGTTAAGAATATGATTCTGCTTTGGGGCATTGCTATTTAATTGCAATTTAATAGATCCAAATGTGAAGTGTTTCCCTAAGGTAATTAACTTATGCTGTTCACCCCTATTTGTTTCACTAATAGGGACTACCACCTCTTTATGAAATATTGTTAAAGCTCAGTACACTTTTTGCCTTCATGACCTGAATTACAGTTCTCCATAATGATCACTTAAATTTATCCAGACTACCACAGTTGAACTTTGGTGTTGCCAGGTTCTTTCTACCTCTTTAACTGTTCAGTTCAGCTACCAGTCGTGTCTTTAGTAGAGGTCTTAGACTGGGAAACAAACAGTGACAATCATCTTGATGGGCAGCGAACGTCCTATGACGTCTCAACCATCCACCTGAGTGTTATTTATAATACAGACCACGGTCTTTTTGTGAATAGAGTCCTTGATTTACAGTCTGCCAAATATTAGGTTCTAAAGATCAGGAGTAGCTGAAAGGGTAATCCTGCTGAAACATAGAATATTTTCCCTTTGGGCATCTTTTCTTTTTTTTTTTTCCTTATAAATGTTTTCAGAGACAGTGGATGATTTATTTTAAAGTGACCCTTATTCAAGGTTATGCCAACGAGACAACTGTCTTTCTCTTTGATTTAGATGTTCCAATCTTTCCTTTACGCAAAGGCTATGTTGGCTTCATTTCCTTTATAAGTAATCTTGCTCCCAGAGTTACCAGCACACTGACTCACAAGTTGTTTCACTAGCAGGTAAGTGGAGGTTTACTAAATCTATCTAAAACTCAGAAAGCCTGCTTGGAGAAAGTAGTGAAAGATGCAATGTTATTTGTGGAATGAAGTGACATATTTCTAATGTTCCCTAAAATGTTTCATCTTACAATCATTCTTCTCTAAAGCAAAATTTTGGCAGGGGCTTTGTGCGTCTTTTATGAAGTTTGAGTAAGATTTTCCTCTTTACCACTTGAAGAAGTTAAGCTATATAGTAGGAAAGCTTCCACTGAAATCTTTCTTATCTTTTGGATACTGCTTTCCCTGCTTCACCTCAGTTTTTTCACTGCATCAGTCAGAGGTCACACATCTCTCAGACACTTTCTAACTGGTCATCAGTGAGTCTTCTTCTGGATCTGGACTGGAAATTATGCAAGGAGGGCTACTCCTGCCAGGTACCGCTTTGTAGCATTCTCTGCTGCAGGGAGATCAAATTCTGCTCTCACTCTAGTGTAAATACTGAGCAATTCCATCGATCTGCCTGATATTATTAGACATTTTCAGGAGTATAACTGAAAGGAGACAATGTGATTTGGTGCACCCTAACTGCCAATACTCTTAGATACTTAAGCCTGTGTCAGTCTGCAGCACACAGCAAAGGGAGGCAGAGGACAGCAGAGCTCTCTGTCCTTGAGGGAAATGACCACAAGAAAACCTGGGGCAGAGTAATCACCTATATTTAACACATGTTGTTGTAGATACCTGAACTAACATTTATCCTCCGACTCTCCCTGTTACTTTAGACCAGAAGCAAAAGCCAAATGACACCACACACACATATATGGGATACCCGTGCAAAAATGGAAATACCTGTTCTACCACAGCACCATTGCTATGAGGTTCCACATCCTAATGCATGGAAAATACAAGCAAGAATCACCTAATTTGGGGTATCTTCATAAACTTCCCACACCTCTCCAGAGGTGAGTTCGGATGACAACACACCTTTTGCAATGTCTTTGTCTACTTCTACCTATAGCAGAAGCCATGCCAGCACTGGATGCTGACAGGCAACCAGACTAAAGCTTTATGTGGCCACTGCTCCAAATGCAAGCAGATTTTTATGTGCTTGCGGAATTTAGGTTTGGTTCTTCCCACATTTGTTTTCCTAGTCATTATTTCTCCCTCCCAGACAGATGGGCATGAAGGTGGCTCTGAAAAGATGCGTCTCAAAGAGGTGTTTTCTTCACCCTGCCCCCATCCTATAGGTTTCCTAGAGAGAGTCACCATCTGTTGAATTCATTTTTTAATCATTCTGTTTTCACTATTTTTCCTTTTTAGCATAAAGAGACGTAAATGTTTTAGCTCAGTGGCAAGACAAAAAGCACAATAGTATTTTTAAGTAGCTCTCAGGAAAGAAGATCCTGTATCTTTCATGCATTTTTTTTCAATAAGACATACCTGGGTTTATAAGCTAGTGCACTTAAACAGCAGGGGATGCACTAAAAATTTGCACCCTCATTTTCTGTCATTTAAAAATATCAAATATTATTCTAATGGTTCCATCCACTTAAACTTTTGTTTTGTTTGCAACTAATAGAGCAATCGCAGCCAGAGAAAAAGATGGGTGGCTCCTAGAAAAACACTAGGAAAGCTGCTTTCTTTAGAGCAGAAGCACAGAACTTCTTTTTCAAGACATCATTAATGCTTTTGTGTAGAGCAGATTTCCTTGATGCTTGTTGGTAAAAACATTTCTGTGATGGCACTATTACTGGCAAACTTAATGATTTACTGGAAAGAATAAGAACAGAGCAGTGGCCTCAGAAATGTCACTTGAAGGCCTCTTGATTGATTTTTAGAATGATCCCAGAGCACTATTTGTCCTGTATTCAAATTCACCATTATTTTTCATTCTTTGTAGAAAATTACAGCTATAGATAGGCTTAAAATTAATTTATTCTGGAAGCAAATAAGAAAGAATAGTATAATAAAAGCAGACTGTGAAGTCTGGAGCACAGTAACTAATATTTAAAAAAAACCCAAGAATCAGCCTACTGCAATCTTAATGAAGAAACATATATTTAGTAGGCATTGATCATTGTAGTTTGTCACCAAGTCACTCCAATGGATTGAGACTGATCTACTAGAGTGAAGGATGAGACCAAAGGGTATAAGCACATTGCTTCCAAAGCAATTATCTGCACCAGGCGCAGCGGAGCGGGGGCTGTCCCTTAAGTAGATTATGTTGTTACAAATTACAGTAGACTAATAATTATATTTGTTAAGGTATCACAAATTTAGAAAGCAACAGCAGCTTTATGGAGAGTGAGACTCCATATGTTCCAAAAAGAAAACCCAATGCTCATGATCACATATGCTGTCCAGCTGCAAAGACAGGGGAAACCTTCACTGAATTTCGTTGCCTTCCCTGATAGCTGTGTATCAAATGACTTGTAAAAGTTCCTCCTCCCCAGGTCACGGTGTGCTGTCTGCACCCACAGGAAGGCCCCTCCAAAGTACAAGTACTGGATAAGGAAGTAAACACCGGTCAGTAGTGCAGTAGTGCATTTACAGCCCTTGATTTTCAACAAGTTCTAGTTTTTCTCTCTACAGATTGCTTCTTTTCAATAAATTGTCCACACACTTGATATGAAGAGGGTTGTTTCACTAATGAGTTTGCGGGCATTCTGTGTTTATGCCTCATGACAAGACAAGCATTTTTATATAACCTCCAACACTTTATGCAATTTTTTTTAATTCCAGATACTTGAGATGACAGCATAGTTTATAGTCTCAGCAATTATATGTGAAAAATGTTAACGCCACAAGGACTTAATCAATTACAAAACATTTCCTGACTTTTCTGATTTATTTTTCTCACTGTCATTTTAATGGTTCTTGTCATTTCATTCATAAACATCCTAAATAATTCCTTTTCCTCTTTGCTAATGCAAAGGGGTTTTTAAGTATATTGAGAACTCAGTCCATCTTTTCTTAATCATTTTTACTTTTCTTGCTTTCAGTATCTTTGCTGAAATACCAGGGCTATGCATGTTTTGAATGAAGCTACACTAGCATCATATAGAGAGAAGTAGTCCTGGCCAATAAGTTTCTGCGTAGCTTAGATGCTTTATTGCATTTTTTGGTGTTTGCAACAAAATCATGGCATATTGAATATGCCTAACCCTAATGACAAATGAGGAAGACTTTCCTGAAAGTAACACTTTTCCTTATTCAAAAAACAAACACATAATTGTGTTATTTCAATGCTGATCTTGAGGAGGAAAGAAAAAGAAGTATCCATAAGAATTAAACACATCTTTCAGATTTTCTTCATCTGTATTCTTTGCCAGACCTCCAGTCTGTCCAGTTTCTGATCTGGTCAGAAAATTCTTTTTATACATTTTCCAAAGTCAGCAAAAACTTAGTATACAGAATTCTCTTCAACATATACACACATACATGACATTTAAAGTTCCGGGAAGTGTGATTTGCAGCCTAGCTTCACTCTAGAAATGCTGCTTATAACGAAGCCACAGTTATAACCATGTGAGAAATATTTTGCTAGTAAGTAGGCCGGTTGGCATATGTATGGCTTTAGATACAACAATATTTTTTCTATACTTAGCTTGTATATTCGTACGTTTCCTTTTTTTTGTCTCTTTGCTCTTTTCTTCCAAAACTACTGTCTCCATCAGTGTAAAGTTATTTCTAAGAAAGTAGTAGACATTGAAATCATATGGGATACATATTCATTATTCTGATGCAGTAAATCTCCAAGATATATGGCAGTGAACATCCTTATACAACAAAATTTTATCTAGGCCTGATGCCAGTTCATGAACTTGAGATTAGGCTACATAATGTTATATAGTGTCTGCACATGTGAGGAACCAGAATATCTGTAGTCATTAATACCTGGCTAACCCTATTTTGTTGAACACTAGAGGGAGATCAAAGCAAAAGAATAAATTATCTAATAGATTATGGTTACTAATTGGAGTTGTTCACCTCAACTGATGATAAGATGAAGCACCAGGTATCATAGTGTCTTAATTTTTCATCATAGTTTTCACATACCCTTATTTGATATTGTTTTACCTAGATTGTAATTTTAAAGGATGAAAAAAAGACTTAGAAGGAAAAGGACTGTGCTTATATCAATACCACAATTAATGTATTCTGTGTTAAATTAATTTTTCAGATGACATATGTTTACTTCAATGAGAAGATAGAGGTTTTAGCAACTGAACAATGAAACATAAGCACAGAGTCCAGCTATCTCACCGTTCTCTGAACATGCAGTGCTTTTTTCTAGCATGTACCTACAGCAGTAAGCAGGGGAATCTCATGTTTCTGGAAGACCTTCTCTGGAAAGAGATCTTTCTGTTAGACCCAAAGGCAAGCAACTGAGACTGTTCATGTTCAGAACAGAATGGAGGTGAATGCTGTCATTCTTTTGCCCACACAACTGCTGTTTTGTTCAGTGTTTGCTGAACAAAGTTTGTAATGTCAAATGCCTATTTTAAAATAGAGAGTTTTTTAGTTTTGCACAAGAGAAATTTATCAAATGCACACTTTTTTGCGCTCTCAGCTACTGCTGGGAAATACCCACACTTTCAGCAGGATTTGCAAAAGAAGGGCCCTTAGGACCTTGAATAGTTTCCCAAGAGGAAGGACCTGGTTAATCAGTCCAAGCAGAGCAGGAACCCTGGCATCCCAATTTCACAACCAAGGAACTACTCATGCTGCAGTTTGTACAGAGATTGTTACGCTGGTAGGGATGTCTGAGCTAGATGGAAACAGCATGGTGTTGGCACTGGTAGAAATGTAGTTATTGACAAAGAGGTCACAAAGTTAGGGTTATTTTATCCTGAGTAAACGCCTATGCGTAGTGGATTGCAGCTACCTCACTCGTCAGTACACCATGCTGCAGCCCCTGCACCAGTTGGCACTGCCAGCATACCCCATTTTCAGTGTACACCGTGGTGTAAGGAGAAAATGTGATATAGACACACTAATAATTGCTATTGTTATTGAAGAAAAGGTGTGGATAGGCTCAAAGAAGGTAACAGGAATGAGAGGGTGGGAGCTAGGCGAAGCGCAGATGGGAAGGGAGAACTGGAAATCCACCTTCCAGCACAGTGAGCTGCTAAGCTGTCTCAGGGCTTGCTGTGGAAGAATAACCTCTCACAAAGTTACCAGTCAGCTTTCCTCCACACAATAAAAAAAGAATGCTCCAAGATTCACTTCACGGCTTGGTTCAAAAAGGAGAAGTATTTATACATTATTGAAGAACTGTGCTGCCACTAAAGTTAAGTGGCAACTTCTTGGATGCTTCCTGCACTATTTGGATCTGTTTGATAAAGGGTGAGGGATTTAAAATCCAGGCCATCTGAGGAAACTATTTCCTTCAAGAGTGAAACAATTGCAGCTGAGGCTGTTTCACATATGATCTGCTGCTGTTCATCAAGCAGACAGATTTCTGTTGGGTTTTTTTATACAGGCCATGTTGAGGTACCTTAATCACAGTCAACCTAGAAGTCAGTGAGATATTTTAAGTACTCTGGGACTGCCAGTAATCGTCACTTTAGGTATGGCCAGAAAAGCTGGGGGAGGTAGAGCAGTCACCTTGCAAGCTAACAGAGCCCTTAGGAGTCTGTAAATATCTTAGAGTAATTCCTCTGACTCAGAGCTACTTTTAACATTTGTAAAGAACTGTATCACGTGCAGGGCAAGGCAGAATCAGGCTCTGTGTGTCCTTTTTCACTTACTTGCTCATACAGGGCTAAGCTGGTAGACAAAAAGAAATGCCTGTTAGAAAGTGTAGGGAACATCCTGTCCTCATAGCTTACTATGGTTCCTATAACATACCTTCCTATAACAGGTCCAGTCCCCTTTTTCTCCATGAAAGTCATTGCTTACCTACTGAAGAAAAAGGGGGGGGGGGGGGGAAGGGGGGGGAAAAAAAAGGTTGTCCTTTCACTTGTTTTACAGCTTTAAAAACTAAACCTCCACATCAATGTTTTTATGTGGCTTGTTTCCTTCTTAAATGTCTGGTACATCTGGAAAACCTGGAGTTTGTCAAATGTATTTTGAGACAAAATTGTAACAGCTTGAATGGAGATGACTGAAAAAGTATATAGCTCCCATCCATGGGACTCTTGCTGTCATTTTCAGAAAAAGAAGGTTGTCCTAAGTAGCACCAGGCAGCGTAACCAGTTACACAGAGCTTGTCCAACTACCTCCACAAGGGATTAATGTTCCACCATGACCAAGTTTTAGGAGAGCAAAGCTGAACGGATTACCAGGGGCCCTGATGCCCAAGGTACTTTTATTCAAACCAGTGAGAGTTTATACACTGGATAGCTTTGGGGATGAAACGCTAGAACTAATGATGTCAGAAGGAATTTGTTAATACATTGGAGACTTTTTTGGATTGAGAAAAGGTCATGGTATTTTAAGTGACAAATAAGCACCTCTGTATATACAGAATGGATTGTGAAATATACTGTATATACTGTTTCTGAAACACAAAACACTTGTTCTTTTTCATTCCTAATAAATTACTTTTTAAATATATACATACACACAGAAGGACAGGGAATTAATACATTTCATGGTTCTAGAAACAAATCATTGCATCTACATAATTGGCTAGTGAGGTGGTTTGTGCCTTCCAAAAGCAGAAGAAACTACTCAATACCCTTTCAGGTTTTGTTTACTGCCAGCTGTTTAGAGAGCAAATACAACTCAGGGTGTCTCCAACAAAGGGAGGTATGGTTTTCTAGTAAATAGTTAATAGATGGAAAAAAAACTGGGAAATTATTCAGTATTTAAGGAATATAATTTCTTTACTGTATCTTATCATTATAGTTCACAGCTGAAATACTTTCATTGCTATTCCAGCTGATCAGGCCAGTTTATTTAACATTTTGGGATTGAGGGAAGTATGTTGTTTGTTTATTTATTTAATGAATAAGTTTTCATTCAATAAAAAAAAAATTAAATTGAGTGCAGACCTATTACTCCCAGACATTTCAGGTGCTAAGTCATTGCATTTCTACTGTAGAGAAAATTGAATTCTTGTCATTAATAGGCACTGGGCACACAGGAGAGAATTATGTTTTTTGTCCAAGGTCAATCCTGCATGGTACTGGCAGCTCCCAGCACCCACAGAGGCATTCTCAGCCTTGTCACAAGCTGAAGTACTGGGGCTGGCTTTTAGCTGTGTAATATATACTAGTGCAAACATGCTTTGCAAGTGTCAGGGTGTTGTAAAGAGCCAAACCATAAGCATGGTGAATGAATACAATTGACTGGTAATCTGAATTCTATTTGTTTCCTAAGTTTGTACAATATGGTCAGTATAGTTTCTGGTCCTGGCTTCTAGTCTCTCAGTTTCCTGCTTCATCTTGCTTTAGTTAACTACAAATTGAATAGAAATTGCTGATAATATTACAAATGTATATATTTTTAGTAACTTCAGTATTGCTATCAGCTCATTGTTCATTATACCAGCTCGGGAGGCTGCCTTTTTCTAGACAAATAATGTTTCTGAATACGCAGTATTACTGAGCTGTTGATTTCTCCCACCAGGACCTAATTTAAACATGAAAAAGAATGGGTTGACGTTTTTGCAGGTTTTGTGATACAGCTACATTGGCAAATGTATTTCAAACTTAAAAGGTCTTTTTTGTCATTTATTGCTTTTTTACTGTTTTGCATTTCTTGCTACAGTCAGACAGACTTATTTTTAGACTGTGAATGACCTTAAGAAAGGTAAAAATCAAATAGTTCAGCCATTGCCAGGAAAAAATCATGATAGTATAAGGCACTTTTTTATTCTTAAATTGTTGTGTTCTATTTTTAACAATTCTGACACGTAAACACTAGTTGTGAAAGGCTGACTTTGCAGATACCTACAAAAGATAAATCTGAGGTCTTCCAGAAGTCGGTGTTGGTGAGTGGCATGAACCCTTTATCTGGATAATACAATGATGAAGCAAACTGGCAAGGTATTGACAGTGCAGAAGAAATCTGTTGCATCCGAGCCGTCTCTGGTAGTGCGAACAACACAGGAGGGTAAACTGTTTTTTCACCTGATGATTATTTATAGCTTTGTGTGAAATGACCTTGGTTCTAATTTCTGTAGCCAGTGGAAATATGCATCCAAGCTCTAAGGTGTCTTCTTTTTCCATTAGTTTTCAGGACACCCTGAGGTTACTCATCATCTTCACAACAGCTTTACATCCCTTGTGTAGTCTGTCTGTCCTACACTGCTTAGAAGTGTTAAAGTCAAGTGTTACATATTTGCAATATGCCTATACATATGCATGACCTATCCCAGCTTCATATTAAAATTAGCTCCGAGAGGTCATTTCCATAGTCTTCTCCCAACTGCGCTTGCGCAGTGCCTCTTTATGGTGGTCGTCTGGTGGTCACAGAGATGAAGATAGATGCCTCCTCCTCGTCACCGCTAGTAACCTCTTTTCTTGCACAGGGTCAGTGATTTCTTGGTATTCACCCAACCCACAAGACCAGTCTTGGCTGGCTCTTGGGCCCAGCTCCTGCTTCTTATCAGGAACTGTCTCTGCCTCATTGGCTGGTTCTTGGGACCAGCTCTTCTTCTCAAGGACTGTCTCTACCTCAGCTAATTTCAATAATGTAAGCGCTAAACATCATCTTTCATCCCCCTTTATTATGTCTACTGAGATTCTTTTGACTCCCCTTGTCTCAGCTGAGGGACCTGGGGCCGTTTAGTCTAGCAAAGAGGAGGCTGAGGGGAGACCTTATCGCTCTCTACAACTACCTGAAAGGGGGTTGTAGTGAGGTGGGTGCTGATCTCTTCTGTCAGGTGGCTGGAGATAGAACGAGAGGAAATGGCCTCAAGTTGAGGCAAGGGAGATTTAGGTTAGATATTAGGAAAAATATTTTTACTGAGAGTGTTGTCAAACATTGGAATAGGCTGCCCATGGAAGTGGTTGAGTCACCATCCCTGGAGGTATTAAAAAAGCGAGTGCACGGGGTACTTCAGGACATGGTTTAGTGGGCATGGTTGATGGTTGGACTCGATGATCTTAAAGGTCTTTTCCAACCTAAATGATTCTATGATTCTACGATTCTAAGTTACTGTAAAATTATAAGCAGCAGATGTAATATATCATACCATTCATAATACTATATGTTTTCAGTGAAGGAACCTTCATGTTTGTCAGGCAGATGAGTTCAGCAATATGACTATATCAGCAAAGAAACATTACTGAAAAACAGTTCTGAGAGAATAGTGACTCAACAAATGCACTTTTGCCAACTGATTGTCCTGTTTAAATCCCATTGAAATGAGTCTTTTTCTGAAGCGTCCACACTGACTTTCTATTAAGAGTGAAAATTAGATTGCGAGACTAGAAATCATAAAACTTAACTGTGACAGTAGCTCTAGGTGAGAATAGGAAAAACATATCATTACAAAGACACTGCTGAGTCTCCTACTCTTACTAGTAATTCTGTCATTCACATACCTACAGATGTTGACCTAATTGTCTTTGGGAATGTCCATGTGTGCTGCAGTGCAATACAGTTCATTTATTCCACTACACAGCCTTTGCTTTCAGATAAGTATGGGTACTCTTTTGAATGTTTTCTCTTAAGTGAGCTTGTTTCAGTTGAATTCGTGATGGATGGTTGTCCAAGTCTCAGCATTCTTCACCACAGCTAGCACCTTACTGCCATTCTCAGCAGATAACATTAGCAAACCCAGGTCAGAAACCTGTTTCCCATTGAAAAACAGCCAAACATTCATCTGCATTAAGGCTAATCACATTCAAGCAGCAGTTCAGCTGTCCCAATTACAGATACCCACTGACACTTGCAGAGAGCATTGTTTGTATACAAAATAATTAAAACTTTTTACTTCTCCCATTGAAACAGTAACAGAGTGTGCTACAGCATTCAGCAACCCTGACTATGAACAAATGTCCACAGGAATTTCAAGACTTACTGGTATGAAAGTGTCAAAGCTGTTTTAAACTTAAAAACAGTGAGAATATATCAGTTCTTTAAAAAAGGCGACTTTCTAAATAGCAACTGCATCTGTTTTTCACAAGTGGGGCTATAAAAATAACAAGAAAAAATGGGTCTTATTGTTCATGGCTAATATCCAAGCTAAATTAATATCATATTCATTTATACATTAATGAAAAGCCTAATCCTTAGGAAAGATTCCTATATGCTTTGATGTAGTTTAGAGCAGGATCATTGTGGAGAAAGGAAAACATCATCTTGATGCTGAAATAAACATTTGGTCTTTTAGATAGCTGTAAAATACAGCCAAGAAAAGATTGTACTTTGAATGTTAATCTGCATTAGAAATATGTTCATCAAATCACAAGAAGGTTTCAATTTAAATGAAAAGGAAGCCTCTCACTAATATCTAGCATGCTCCTAAAAACATCAGTGTTTACAAATGTTCACATCTAAATTGAGGGCATTTCATTTCACCATCAGTAGTGTGGTGGTAAACATGTTACTGTCCTGGACAACAGTTTATCTTGGCATTGGTCTTATTTGTGTCTAATACTGTAAATCTTGTGAGAAATGCCAGACTTTCTCAAAGCAAACAGCTGGGCCAGTAAAGATTGCCAAACTCTTGAAGTCTGTCAAATCAGTTTCAGTAAATGTGGGATGTTTATTGGTAAAGAAAACTACATATATTTTTTGAAAACTGCATATATTTTTTAGAACTGCTTTGAAGCTAAAGGAGAATTTATACTTTGTTTTCCTCTAAGGCTCAGCAAAGCCTGGAGCAGCTCTTATTTTATCCAAACCAACTTTGCCGCTCTCTGATGATACGTTCATTACATTGCAATAGGTGATATATCAAATGTCTATTTTTGCCATATCTGTGTGGTGAATTTCCTCTTGATATTTATGTTTCTACATGTTTTATTGTAGGAGAAATTCCAAACATTTCAGTTAAGTCTTAAAACTGCTCCAGATGAAGGAGAAAGCCTTCATTGGAAGAGGAATGGTCTGACTGACAGGTCAGCTTCAGAATAAAGCCAAGCCTGAAAAACAACAGTCCAGATTCTTTCCACAACAAGAAGAAATGAGCTCTGAGAGACCTTCCAACCTAATCAAACACCCAGGGCAGACAAGCATTCCTTCCCTTGAAAATATAAGTGATTTCTCCTTAAATATCACTGACTGCACCCAGGTCATGGTGCCAGAGGAAGTTTTTTTCACTGTTGCTGCTGCTGGAATACTGGAGAATCTGCTTGTCCTTATTGCTGTTGTTAGAAATAAGAATTTGCATTTGCCCATGTACTTCTTCATTTGCAGCTTAGCCATTTCAGACATGTTAGGTAGCTTGTACAAAACTCTGGAGAACATCTTTATCATCTTGTGCAAAATGGGGTACCTGACACGTCGTGGGGATTTTGAGAAAAAGCTGGATGATGCCATGGATTCCATGTTCATTCTGTCTTTACTGGGGTCAATTTTCAGCTTGTTAGCTATTGCAGCAGACAGATACATCACTATCTTCTACGCTTTGCGGTACCATAATATCATGACACTAAGAAGGGCCTTGGTTATCCTGGCAATCATTTGGACATTCTGTGCAGGCAGTAGCATTGCCATTGCCCTCTTCTCCTATGAAGCAGCAACAGTCATTCCCTTCACCATCCTGTTCCCTTTAATGATGTTTTTTATACTGTGCCTCTATGTCCATATGTTCCTCCTGGCTCGATCTCATGCTAAAAAGATCGCCTCACTGCCAACCAGCACAGTCCATCAGAGAACTAACATGAAAGGAGCCATTACATTGACTATTTTCCTTGGAGTTTTCCTTTGCTGTTGGGCCCCCTTTGTTCTTCACATCCTCTTAGCAAGGTTTTGCCCCCATAACCCTTACTGTGCCTGCTACATGTCCATTTTCCATGTAAATGGGACACTCATAATGTGCAACGCAATCATCGACCCAATGATTTTTGCATTCCGAAGCCCAGAATTACGGAGTACATTTAAGAAGATGTTCTGCTGTGCCAGATCAAACTGGAACTGGTAAACACTTCATGAAAAACGAAGGTCATAGAAGCACACCTATGGGGTGCTGTGCAACATCAGTTTGCAGAGTTAAAAATACCAACAATTATGCCCAAATACTATGCTTGTAGGGTACTGCCAGTGATTTTCAGAGGGCTAGCAAAGAATGCATAAAAACTAAGTATGCACACAAAGCCTTGCCAACCAGAACTCCAGAAATATTACTGATTAAGTTAATTCTGCTGACATTTTTCATGCAAGTAAAAAAACCCTGTATCTTAACTATCTTTTGTCATTTCAGAAAAATTCAAATAGAAATCTTCTGCATTACCCCAGAGATGTGTTTATGCCAAATCATTTTGTATCACTAATTTCAATCTAAGGTGTATACTACTTTAAAATTCTGTTGTTTAAATCACAATGAAATAAGCATTTGTTTCTAAACTGCACATTCACATAAAAGTCTATGATAAAGTAGAAAATATGGACATGTAATTGGAGTTTGCTGGAAAAGTGAATTCATGACTGTTCTTTAACATCTAGCCTCCTTAAAATCATGTAATTAGCATTTCAACAACAATTTTTGGAGTGTGAGTCCAAGAGAAGATATTTTGGTTTAAAATCTATTTTTAGTGACTGAAGAGTTTTTTTCCAAGATTAAGTTGTTGTGGCATGAAGACAGGTTTTGAATTTTAAAACCCCAAAGCTAGGTCTGGACTAGCAAAGGGAATTGCTGAGCTTGCCAGCTCCCCATTGGAAGTCCCTGGGCCAGTTTGCTTTAATGAAATAATAAGCTTTGCAGACAGTAAAAGAAGTTTGATCCAGCCACGACTTTCTAAACATGTTACAACAAAGAATTCAAAAAACAAAATACAAGAGACAAAATTCAAAGACCTCCAAGAAAGTCAGCCACCTGGATAAGGAATCAGCTAACCAGTTTGGAAGGATGCTACAAAGTAGTTTGTGATTTACAAAATCCTAGTGAGAAAATTTTGAATTGTCCCTGCCAAAATAATAGAAAACTCACAAAACTTTAAGGCAGAATAGTTTTCAACAGCAAAACGTCCTGAAGCAGTCCAGAGTATGTGGTGAGGAATTAACCTCACAATAATTCAGTGGAGTTATTCAGCTGTGCCAGAGAGAGAATATTTAGTAAGAGCCAGCCACGAAACTGAGAAAGCCAAGACACAGCTAGAACAAGAAGGAGAGGAAAAGATAAACTCTATTAGAATTCAGAGGTAAATGGAAGAATTTACTCTGATGGAACACTAAGCAAAACAGGAATTTCAAGATATATGGAATATGGACCAAATCATACATATTCAGGTGGACTTAGGCGTACAGATAAAGATATAAGAAAGGGAAAATAAATCTGAAAACCTCTATAGAACAAAGCAAAGAAAATGTCTTAAATGAGAAAAGAGATGCTCAAATGAAAATTTTTCAAACGTATATATTTATTACAAAAAAAAGGTTTATCTGTAAAATGCAAGTTCACAAGGGAGTTCGGATATAATCAAACATTTTATTTTAATGAGAATGTTTTCTTTTCCATCAAAAGCAGAACAAATGTAAAGCTGCACAGCAAGAAATGACTGTTAGACCTGGGGAAAAAAGGAAAAGATTATACAATATTAAAGGCAAGTTAAAATAAAAGACCTACTGTACCATAATACCCTGTGCACACAGTTGATGAGCTTCAAAATTATAAAAAATATTGGACAGAAAATTGTGATTTAGGCAGCCTTTATGTTAACTCTGCAACACAAAATATCTGTTAAATGCACCTTTCCTCAAAACTTTATTTTCCATCTGCTTTCCTAAAACAGACATAGATAAGAGAGCCAAGTAGCCTCCACCATGTTAGAAGTCACTGCATCTTGTAAGGAAGTCCACTCTAACCCTACAGATGCAATGTCTCCATGTTCAGACTGAGCTCTCCAAATGTAAATTTTAATAAAATATGAACAGTAAAAAATTAACCTCATAACTTCTAAACATAGAGGAGTAATCATTAAAGAAAACACTATACATTTGGCACTGCTAAGAGGAACATTCAAGACAGACTCATGTCAAAATCCAAAATTCAACAGTTAAACAAAACATTCTGTTTAAAGTCCTTTGCAAAGGACCCCTTGTCTTGGGGAGACGCTGGCAGTTAGGGCTAGGAAAGGGACAAATATGAGAGCCCAGGCTGGGGGTGGACATGGCCATGGCTACAGCAGGCCCCAGATGGGGCCACCAACTACTGCTTTCTTCTACCACACCAGCATGTGGCAGCTCAGGGTAGTCCTGAGACAAGCATGGCTTGGCCTGGAGGAAACAGGACAACTTGGACCTGACTGCCTTCAGCCCTCATCTGACTGCCCTCTCCAACTCAAGAGTCTCGGGAACTGGCTGGTGCTAACCTTCCTCGCAGCATCCCCAGGCCCCAGGGAAAGAGGAGGGGAAGCGGTCGCTCACAGACCCCAGCAGCCAGAGCCCAGCTCTCATCCCTGCACTGCCAGTACGTTGCTTTGCAACGACGACCTGGGCTCCTACCTTGTCATGAAGCCTGACTCCCAGGCCATGCCAAGGGAAGAGTGGCCAGAGGCGAGGGCATTGGATGAGGCATGATTCCCACCCTCATCCCAGACGTCCAGCCTTACGGGTTTCCCCACTGCCCTGCATATGCTGCAGCCTCAAGAAATGGCTGGAGTGGTGGCACTCTACTGCCATGGTCCCAGACCTACACCAGGAACCCTCAGACAGCCTGTGTGGGGCACAAACTTCTCCCCAAGCAGCTGGGCTCACTCCCTCCTTTTCACTACCCATGCCTCAGCCTCACCCTCGACCTAAGACCCTAAGGGCACCTAAGATAAGAACTTAAGATACAAAATCCATGCTACAAGCACACCTTTGATCCCCTTCCTCTTGGCTCTACTTCAAGGGCAGAGCAAATTGTCCTCCAGTAACCCAGCAACTGTCCACTCCTTCCCCAGGCTGTCCCACTGTCTTTCCCAGCACCATCCCCAAGCCTCCAGCCACCATTTACCTGCAAAACATGGAGCAGCCATGGTTATGTAGGTTATGACTCAGTGAGATTTTTTTCCATCTAGCTTGTTAAAACAAGGAGTCAACACTTCGGCAGCAAATTTTTGGCAGGTTCTATCCCACATTGTTTTCTTTGACTTGAAAGTTTTTCTGAAGTTACTGATGTTGGGTCTCAGATTGCCATGAGATCCAAGCACTGTCCGGAACTGGTTCCCACCTGATGTTACCAGGAATTAACTGCTTATTCTTTGTAGCCTATCTGGTCTCATCTGTGGATACACACAGAACAACATCCCAAGCATTTGTTCATCTCATGATGCCTGAGCAACACCTAAACTTATGGTTTGAGGTTACATCTTTGGTGGTAGAAACTTGATGGCTGTTACTGTTAGACTCTATGTCTAATACCCAGACAACCAGCAAGGCTGGGAAAAAGCTGCTACATAAGGGCATCTAAAACAAAGCACAGAGACAGCAAGGTTGTAAACTATGAGAACTGTCTGTTGTTCTCCATTTTTAATGTGTTTAGGACAACAGAACTTGCCTTGTAAGAAATTTGTAAGAAATGCATTTGCAATGAAGCTGAAATGTGCATCACAATATTAGGTCTCAAGCTGGGCCTAAAGTGTTACAAAAAAGGGAATATAAAATTCAAAAGACACATATAAAAAAATTTTTTTTTTTTTTTTTTTTTGCACTAGTTATGATTAAATGGAGCATTCTTTTGAAAATATTTCCTTTCTGGGAAGGCAGAGTCAGGAAGAGCATAAAATATTCTTGAATAAAAAAAAGCTTCTACGAAGATTTTCATTTTGAAGTCTGCCAACATTCGTTGCATGTCAGCAGATGGGTAAATCTCCATACATTATCTCCTAATTGGCTGTAAATTTGGCTTGCATTTTAGCAGTTTTGCAGTCTCCAAGCAAAGAAGTTTTTCTGTTTCACACATTGTCTCCATATATTTCCCTATGTTGCTCTTTGAACAGATTCTTCAAGCCATGATTTGTGAAGCCTTCATTGTATTGTACTGAAGTCACTCTTGAAACTGTACTCTGATATGTTAATATATAACAGTGAACTCTTTTCTCAGATTTTGGGACTTCCCTTCATCTGCCCAGCTTTAAATTTCAAGTGTTTGGGGGGCAGAACTGTACCTTAGCTTTGGGAGAAATAAGTTCATCTTGGATCCTACCAGAAGCTAATAAGCCTGGAAGGAAAATTCAGTCCCTTGAAAATCACAGGCAACACTACAATCGATGTTTCATTTGGACGGGTCCACCCGCAGAACTTCACATCCCTGTGGCAACAAAACATTTCCCAGTCACTTACTCCAAAACCAGAGAAGAAAAGCTCCTCCTCTGTTTCTGTTGTTTTGAACTGAACTTCATGTTCAGGAACAAAGTGAACAAATCTGATAAAGGCACCCAGGGGAATTAATTCCACTGAAGAAGTCAGTATGCCAGTGAGGGACAGACTTGCAGAGCAGTTTGACTTTGTTCACAAAATAGCAAGACAAACATATTTTACTTGTGAGAAAATATAACTTAGGGTTTATTTATGTGAGAAAAATCTTCTTTCCATGAATTATGGTCCTGGGCAAGACTTTCAGAAAAATAAGTATCTTGGACTCCTATTAGGTGAACAAAATTTCAGTTTTTCAAACAATATTTAAGTAACTGAAAAAGAAGGTTGACTTGAAGTGCAGAGCACCGTCAAAGGCAAGCAATACTTATTTATAATATTTGTTTATAATATGAGTAAAGGCAAATGTTAGCCTTCTCTTTTTAAAAACCTCAAGCAAGACACTTCATATAGTGTCAGTTAAAATTACAGGCAAGGAAAACAATAAAAGGATCTTAAAGTATCTATTTATCGTGAGACCTAATGCTGCTTGTAATAGTACTGAATTGCAATTATGTTCACAACCTTATTGATTTTTTTGATTTGGTTTAGCCTTGGAGGCTTAGAACTTCCAGTACTTTTGTTTCAGTGCTAAACATCTACATTTCAAGCCATTACTTTTTTAAAAAATCTTTTTGAGTCAGATTTGAACTAAACTCTTCAAACTATACATTCATTCAAACAGAATCTATTCCCCAGGCAACTACAGGGTCTGGTTTTTAATTCTCTCAGGGTAATTACAGCAGATAGCTGTCTGTGAAAATACTATGTGTTCATCATTCAATAGTGCTTTGATACAGCTTCGTTTGAAGTGTCGCTTTTACACATGACACAATGCCATTGTGAGTTTCTGATTCAAAGAGGATGACTTACAGTACAATTCTGGAGAAATTAGTGTGACCATTTAAGAAAACTTTTTATGTCTACTTGAAAGCAGTTTTGGTATGTCTGCAAATCCCCTCAAATTACTGCTATAACACAAAGAACATACTATTGGACTGTCACACATAGTCTAATGAGTGACCATTAGCTGTCAAGTAATTCTGGATAACCCAGCTGGAGGGCAAATGCCTAATGAGTAATTAAAATCATTTATTGCTTTCCATATTTTTTTTTCTTTTACTTTAAGACCATGAGACAGGTTTGTTACTCCACATTCTATTGCTTCAGCAGCACCTTTACACTACCCTTTACTACAAGTTCAGTCCTTCAACAGTTACACCTAAACTTTGTATGAACTATCTGAATAAAGGTAGGGCTAGTCAAAAAATATTTGCTAATGAAAGGAGTTACTCCACCGGCAACTTCTCACCCTCTAACAACCTGACCGAGGATGGAAGAGATGAAGCACATGGCCTGGGTGGATACTTGTATTGGCAATTCAGCTGTAGTAAGTCAGAGGCCTGCTTTACGTGGATACCCAAACAGCCCCTTTAACAGTATTACTGTATAGAAAGGTTTCCAGAAAAAAAAAAAAGCAGGCTGCGCTGTATGCAGCTTTACAGGTCAGCAACTCATTTCAGTGTCATGGCCCTGAGGCACTGCCACGTCCGACTTTCCCTGCCCACCCCTGGGGCTCCCCCGACCCTGCTCGTGGCCCAGGACCCCATTTCAGCCCCCTGGAGCCTTCAGCCCCTGCCTCAGCGATGCCGCTGTAGGGCCGGTCTCCAGCTCCCCACAGCTCTGCCTTGCCAAGCCATGGGCCCTGCTGAGCCGGGCCCCCCACAGGCCCATGTCCTGGCCCAGCCTCAGACCACCCCAGGGAGGTGCCCGCTGCCCGGGGCTGGGGCTGTCTCAGTGCCCCCCCGGCCGCCCTGCTCCTGGCTGGGGCGGTGGGACGGGCCCTGGCTGCCAGGCCCTGCCCTGAGGGAGCCCAGGGGAGCCCCCATGGCCACCAGCCCCCACAGCACCCTGACTTTAAGCTGTCAGTTGCAAACAGGCAGTTAAGAGCCACTTTGGCAGTCTGAAACCACACAGGAGCCTCTGCTGCATAGCATGAGAGCATTCAGCTCTGCAGGGAGCCTTGGTGTCAGCATAATACCATGTAGTTTAATACAGTCTCTACAGCCAGCAAGAAATATCTTCAGACCCTTTAAAATGCTATTACGTAAGTTATTCTGGCTAATTGTCCCTTCCTGACAATTTAAATTTGGTCTCAGTATTTGGTGGCATTGAAAGCCTAGGGTAGATGTCTTCCAATTCAAAACTAGCTTCCTAGTCCCAGGGACTCCTGCTGCTACCCACTTTCAAAATTAATTGATATTATCCACCATGCTAAATATGCATTTGAGCTTTCACTTGAATTTTAAAGAATGATCTACAGAGTCTGCTTCACTGATGTGCTGTTTCAGTCTTACAGTCTGCAGTCTTACATTTTCATTTCCTTGAGAAATGAAACCACAGCCAAGCAATTCAGGTAATCACATCATCTGGTATGACAGCTAAATCTGTCTTAACTGCCAGTCTGTGCAATGAAGAAAAAAGGAAGAGAGAAAAAAGCTCTTCAGCCCGGCACAGAGTGGTCCATGTCAGAGGGCAAGCCGAGAGGAACTGATGGAGGCTTCGGGACTCTCATCTGCGCTTAGCTTCCTCTCAGATCACAGCAGAACCTTCGAAGGGGGGAGGAAATTTGGATAAAAGGCAGCTGCTGGTTTCTGGATGAACAGGCAGATGAAAGAAGCACAGCTTTGCAAGCAAGAGCTGGCTGGTTAAAAAGGGGTTGAGACTGGCAGCGTTTCCCATTACAGGACCTGGCACTAGGTAGGGGTTGTTAGAAGTCTGGGAACAGGCCCAAGGACAAGGGTCACTGAAGAATAATCATTTTTTAAAATAACGGTGTTAAATGAACCAAAACAATTGTTCAGCCTTTTTCTATACATAGGGGTCTTTACTGAAGGCTTTGTCTAGGTGGCTCAGGAGTATCAGGGGCATGAGAAAGCTCATCGAGCAGAGGGGTCCCAGCTGGAAACGTTGCCAGCAAAGCCAGGGTCAGGCCAGGAGGGAAGAAGGCAGGGAAGAAAAAAGTAATTTCTAGGATTGGGTAGGACAGCATGGAAGCAAGAAGAACAGAGAAAGAAATGGGTGGACATGACATACTCATCTTGCACTGCTGGAAAGAAGTGAGCAGACCCAAAAGAGAAGCAGATATGAAGAAAATAACATTCCGGTTCAGACAAAGCAAAGGAATGTTGAGAGATAAGTGAAAGGAGCAGAGACATCCAGAATAGGGCTTTTGTTCTTGATTTGCAGTAACAACCAATAATTGCTTTTTTTCAAAAAAAATGCATTTTCTGTGCAATATTGATATATCGGGTGCACGTGCCCAGGTGCTGGCAGTGGAGGGGATCTGCAGGGGTGGCCTTTGTGAGAAAAGGCCAGGGCTGCCCCATGCCAGACACAGCCAGTTCCAGCCAGCTCCAGCCAACCCACTGCAGAGCACGGCTGAGACCCTCAGACAAGGGGGAGGCACCTCTGTGAAAATGTGCTTAAGAAAGAGTAAAACCACTGAGCTGTGAGAGAAGAGTGGGGAAAAAATGTGAGAGAAACAGGCCTGCAGACACTAAGGTGAGAGAAGAAGGAGGGTGAGGAGGTGCTATAGGCACTGGAGCAGAGATTCCCCTGCAGTCTGTGGAGACAACCATGGTGAAGCAGGTATTTTCCTGCAGCCCTTGGAGATGACCATGCCAGAGCAGCTATTCACACTGCAGTCCATGGAGGACCCCACACTGGAGCAGGTGGATATATCCTGAAGGAACTGCAACGTGTGGAGAGCCCATGCTGGAGCAGGTTTACCCTGAAGGGCTACAGCCCATGGAGAGGACCCATGCTGGAGCAGAAAAAAAGTATGAGGAGGAAGGAGCAGCAGAGAGGAACTGCTGTGGTTGACTGCAATCCCCACTCCCCATCCCACTGTGGGACAGAGGAGAACATAGAGGACATAGAGGAGTCAGGAATGAAGAAATGAAGTTGAGCCTAGGAAAAAGGGGAGGGTGGGGAGAAGGGCAAGATCTTTTTAGTTTTGTCTTTTTTTTTTCTTGCCATCCCACTCTGTTTTAATTGGCAATAAATTAATTTTCCCCAGGTCAAGTCTGTTTTGCCTATGATAGTAACTGGGGAGCAACCTACCTGTCTGTATCTTGACCCACAAGCTTTTTTCATCTTATTTTCTCCCCCTGTCCTGTTGAGGAGAGAAGTGAGAGAGCAGCTGGGTGGGCATCTGGCAGCCAGCCAAAGTCAACCCACCACAATCAATTAATCCTACAAATAAGGATTAACAGTTCCAGTCTAGAGATCAGGCGCAGTAGGACTGTGAGGATGGGCAAACCACGGGTGAAGGAAATGGCTTGCAGTAGACTGGTTTTAGTGAACTTGCAGCAGCTTTCTTAGAGATCCCAACCTCAAGCATCCTTAGGTGCTCTTACACTGATGGGAAAATGCTGACTTAAACTAGCCAACAAATAAACCACAGATGACAATGATAAACTGTGTTCTGTGCATAAGCCTTGGACATCCTTTTACCTCAAAGCACTGGGAAATCTCTTGTTCCAGCTGATGAGAGTAAACTTTGCAGGTATACATGGCTTTGTTTGCTGATTATCATCTGCCAGCTTTCTGCCATTAGATGGTGAAAACTCCTCTGACTGTTAGAAGGCAATCTGAGTTAAACAGAAAGGTGATAATAAAATGGTCTCAGAATTTAGCACTATTGCCTTCATAGTGCCAAATAAAGTCTGAACACTCAAGAATAATATTTTATGTTGAAAATGTAGAGCAGTAGCTTTTTATAACAGAATATTCCATGCCAGCTGCTCAGGAGTGTTCTCAAAATGGTCCAGATATTTACTGTTTATTTAACTGTTATTTAAGCTTGAACCCTGTAATCTTTTTTGGAACCAATGTCAGTCTTGGCATGTCAAAGGGAAGATTTTTCGGACAATACTCTAGCAAGATATAGAGAGGAGGCAGAACTGGCATAGCCTGTGAAGCAGTTATTCTGTTTGACACACTAGTGCCAGAGCTACAGTACCACATGGCAAAAAGAACACTTGCCTCAGAAATCCCAGTGAAGAGGTGGCTAATAGGGAAAAATTATCTTGAGCACCATCAGCCATTACTGCTGCCAAGGAGGAAAGACATCAGCGGTGGCAGCAGCTGGAAGGAGTGCCTGGTGCCTGGAAGGAATGGCAAAGCTGTGGCTATCTGATTCACCCAGATCTCTTGTTGTGGCTCTTCTCAATGTCATGCCACAAAAGATTTGAAATATTTGTACCTATCTTCACAGACGTACAGATAGATATAATTTATATTGCTTTCTTCATAAAGGTTCTTTCAGCTCAGTCACACAAACTTTCACTCTCAGTCCTGCATGCATTTGATTTAGTGACCAAAGAAGCCTTAAAGTGCATTTCCTGTGTTATGTCTTTGGATATGTGTAAATAATAAAGTGATACCGTATCTCACGGAAGGAATTCAAAACAGGTCCTGAAGAATCTATAGAGTAAACAGGGGTTATGTTTTGCTTGATGGCTTAATTATTAAATTCATTTTTATTTTCTTCCCCATACCTTTCAAAAATATTCAGTTTCTTCCTCAAATCATCATCATAAAATTGTCTGCTGTGACCCTGGTCCCTGCTAATGTATCTCATCTGGGTGTCAGTCATATTGGAGTCAGATTAAGTGTGGTGCTTCTGGTATTCCAAAAATAACCTGATAATTTAAAATTTAGAACATATTGCACATTCATTTGAAATTCAGATGTTGAGGTTTCAAAATATACTTCATGCATTATACCTGCAAAATGCTTTATATCCATTCCATAACTAAGTACCTTACAGTATACTTTCCTCAGCTGATTGTCCTCCCAGCAACTAAGGCATGATCATAAAATTGATTTTAAGTTACTAAAATTACTTAACATAATATCTGTACTGACATTCAGTAGTCTATTCAAAGGTCTGTCTTCTTATATTTGTAACAGAAAATGCGGATAAAAGGCAGTACTGTGAAAAAATATTTTAGGACTAAATAAAATGAAGGACTTTGCTGGAATTTGATGCCTAAACCAGGAACACCTACAGCTCTTTCTGTTTTCTTTGCAAGCAAATTCACACAACCTCAGTGACACAAGCAACCCCCAGGAAATGGGAGACCAAGATTCACATTCTTCTTACGGAGAGAGAATTCAAAACCACATCTATAGCTTTTCTAAAGCAACTGTTGGGCCACAGGGGTTTATGTAGGTAGAAAAATTTCCGGTTGTTTTTCCTTGAAGAAGTTCCTGCTGTTGAAACTGTGCAGTGAAGAAACGAGCATTTGCTGGAACAGGAGAAGAGAGAGACTTGTGGGTCAGAAGCACCCCGTGAGTCAAGGAGCTCTGTGACCCAGGTCCCTCTCTCTGCACTGCTGAGGTACTTCAGCAAAAGTGTAACAATGTGATCTCCCAGGAATTCTGAACTAGAAGTCCCTCAGGTAATAGAGAGACCAGAATCCAGCCTCACGTACTTCTGGAGGGGTGGTTTAAACATTAGTCTATGGCATGAAGCTCATAGGCTTACAACCAAGACAATAGCAGCATTTTACAAGACTGGTATCTAATACACAGCTCCCTCAAAAAGGAAGGGCATATTTTAAAAAAAGACATATTTAATATGGGGTTCCATATCCCACAAGATTATTTGCGTCACCTCCCTCATCACTGTTTTCAATATTTCTCACTCTGTTTTGTGACACCTGCTTGTATCCCCACCCAGTTTGGGGAACCTTATACCTAAGCAGGGCTCTGGATTCTTCTTCTCTCCTGTGTGCACAAGGAGTGGATGGTGACAATTTAGCTCCATTCCCAACACACTCTGCAAAATCAGAGCTCCGTAGCATCTGTTTGGCCTATGCAACCTGTGCAGCATGAACCGTCCAGGAAAGAGTATGAAAAAGGTACTACATAGCCCCAGTTCCCAACTGCAAGCTCACGTGCAAAGCAAATCTCTGAAAAGTGAGAGCGATCCTGCTTCCTATCAATTACAAAAAAGATCTGGTTTTGAACCAGTTAGAAAGTGTCTTATTTTTGTTAAGAGGCCCTCTGTATTACACTAAGCCTGTAATGGAGAATTTCTCCCCTAAAGAAGACCGATAAACTTAAGTTTACTGAATTATCTCAGACTGCCTGCAGTTAGCTTTGTAAAAGCCCAGACTTTCAGTTTAAGGGTTTGGAAAACATTCTCCTGAAAGAAGGTGATAGGAAATGAGGGGAAACAAAAGGTCTTCTGAATTAGGTAAGTGTGCTCTCCCAGCCCTTCTGTCTATATTGATGACAAAGCCTCCCCCACAAGGAATATGCCTTACCAACTGGCAATGTTTTGAAACAAATGCCTAGAGTAAGAGTCAGAAATAGCATTTGGCAGTTCAAAAATGCATCTGTTCTGTTAATGATACTTTCATATCGGTATTTTTGGGTCACAGATGAAGCTATATGGAAATGAAAGTGGTTTTACATTAGTTTAATTTTTCTCACACTAATTTCAAGCTGAGGCACACTTTTTGTCCATTGGCGAATCTCTGCAACAAATATCTCTGCTCGGGTCTGCTTAATAAGTCCTGGAAAGGCATGCACCTGACCATTTACCAAATTCTCCGCAACAGACTGCAAGGCAGATCGTCTTGCTTGTGAGCTTAGATGCCCAGAGCATAGCTTCGTTAGTACAAGACAGCAGGATGGCGGTGGGGAGAAGAGGCCTTTCGCACTAAAGAGAAATCTGACGTTTGCTAGCGCCTGCAGGACACTGGGTGACAGTCCCCCCAGGTTCTGAAAGTGGGTACAGGTAGAGGAAGCCGCATGCTCCGAAGTGCACAAACCTCTGCAGCAAAGCGTGGCGGCTGCTGGCAGGTAGGCACCCAGAGTTACAGTATAGGTGACACAGAGCAAAGGAGTTGCCAGCAAATGTAACCTGAAGAGAAAGAAAAGGCAAAGAAACTAACTGCTTCATTTTAGTAGTGCTTTCTAGCAACAGTAGAAATAGTGTCATAGTTACCAAGAGAAAAATGTCAAACACTACTGTCCCCAAGATGCTGCAGGTTGCAAAAGAGTTCCTCGGCACAATATTCAAGCAATAGGAACTGAGAAAGGACTAGAGATACAATGTTAAGAATTAAATTTAAAACAGTATATAATTCAGTAGTGGTAAAAAAGGAATTTAATTCTAACATTTCCGCTTAAAGCCTAGGAATCTGTGAATTACCTGAAGTGCACACTGATTTTTGAGATGTTTGGCTTTTAAAGGATATTGTAGTATATATTGTAGCCTGCATTTTCTGTAACCCCTTTTATCCATCAACACTAGAGACATTTTGCTGCCCTTTAAAAATCACTTTTTCAAAAATCATAGAGTGCACTTTCAAGACTTATTCTCTGCTGCTAAATTTTCACACCTTTTCTCATGACCCACTCACCACTTTTTTCAACCAATTGCAAGATGAAGCCTTAGTACTACTCCCCTAGACTAGTTACCTCAAGGTATTTTCTTTGAATAACAATACTCAAGTTTAGTACAATAATATTAGCTAGAGGGAAGGTCCTCTGATTAAGTAATAAACACACTGAAAAGTGGGGAGGACATATTTTGACCATGAGGAGGAAATATTCTTGTAACAGGGGTAGAAGCTCCCTCGTGCTTTCCTTCATAACTGCCCAGGTGGGCCAGACGGATAGTAGTATCTGACCCCTATTACAGACAATTGCTACAAAATGTTTCATCCCACCCTCACCATTGTAGCTGAAGGACACCAAGAACTATGAACTCCGTGCTATCAGCACACACACCTACCAGTAGGTCTCTACAGCTGAAGAAAATGTTCCTTAAGTGAATTAGTACATGAAATTAAAAGACAAAATCATGATTAGCTGAACAAGAGAGACTGTATCTGGAAATAGAGGCCAGAATGCAGCCAGCTTCTGTTTCTGAGGAGGAGGTTAAGGAAACAGGAGGTGAGCCACAGGCTGATACTCTAGGGAGCTGTTGTGGTTTAACTCCAGCCAGCAACTAAGTACCACGCAGCCGCTCACTCACTTCCCCCATCCAGTGGGATGGGGGAGGAAATCGGGAAAAAAGGTAAAACTTCTGGGTTGAGATAAGAACGGTTTAATAGAACAGAAAAGAAGAAACTATAATGATAATGATAACACTAATAAAATGACAACAGTAGTAATGAAAGGATTGGAATGTACAAATGATGCACAGGGCAATAGCTCACCACCCGCCGACCGACACCCCGCCAGTCCCCGAGCCGTGATTCCCTGCCCCCCCCCCACTTCCCAGTTCCTAAACTAGATGGGACGTCCCATGGTATGGAATACACCGTTGGCCAGTTTGGGTCAGGTGCCTTGGTTGTGTCCTGTGCCAACTTCTTGTGCCCTGGCTGGCCATGAGAAGCTGAAAAATCCTTGACTATAGTCTAAACAATACTGAGCAACAACTGAAAACATCAGTGTTATCAACATTCTTCGCATGCTGAACTCAAAACATAGCACTGTACCAGCTACTAGGAAGACAGTTAGCTTTATCCCAGCTGAAACCAGGACAGTATCCACCCCTTATTCTATACCATTGACGTCATGCTCAGTTCCCATACCTTTAGTTACATCCTGATTAATCATCACCACCTTTCCAGTCCTTTGAGACATATGAACAGTGATATATATATATATATACACACACAGAGATATTATTCCTTTAGTTCATGAGTTATGTTCATAAAACATTTGTTGAGTTCAATTAGTTTCCGACTCTGGGCTCCATCTGTCATACCAGTCTGTCTGGGCAGGAGGAATGGTGCAAAGTCCTCTCAGTCGGTAGAGCAGAATTGGGCTTCAGTGCGGTGTGACGAGCAGCTGACATTTGACGTAGCAGGAGGATGGTGTGCACCGTTGGATTGTTGCATGCTGGAGTCAGTTCTGGTTCCATCACTATTGCGTTTTGCTCAGTTTTATCACAGTTCTTTCTTGCTATAGTACTATGGATATAGCATATAACAATTATAATAATGATAACATACAGTAGCAGGGTTATATAGCAACTAATATCATACAGTTTAATTTTGGCTATTTTCACCTAAAATCAAATCCCCTTGGGGCACACATCGGACTTCTCCATCTTTTCGCATCACCCACCAAGTGCACCCAGGCCCTTGAGCAAAAGCAATCCCACGAATAGGTTTACCATTGCCTGAGGCAGGAGTAACCCAGACTGTTTTCCCTAACATATTTTTCATGTGCACTACAGGGACTTTATCCCCTTCTACAGTATGTAAAGATTCTGATTGGGCAGGGGCACTCCGATTGGCAGATCCTCTGGTGTTGACTAACAAGGTGGCTTTTGCTAAATGTGTATCCCAATGTTTGAAAGCTCCACCCCCCATTGCTTTCAATGTAGTCTTTAACAGTCCATTGTATCGCTCGATTTTCCCAGAGGCTGGTGCATGATAGGGAATATGATACACCCACTCAATGCCATGCTCTTTGGCCCAGGTGTCTATGAGGTTGTTTCGGAAATGAGTCCCATTGTCTGACTCGATTCTTTCTGGGGTGCCATGTCGCCACAAGACCTGCTTCTCAAGGCCCAGGATAGTGTTCCGGGCAGTGGCATGGGCTACAGAATATGTTTCCAGCCACCCGGTGGTTGCTTCCACCATTGTCAGCACATAGCGCTTGCCTTGGCGAGTTTGTGGGAGGGTGATATAGTCAATCTGCCAGGCTTCCCCAAATTTATATTTCAGCCATCGCCCTCCATACCACAGGGGCTTTAACCGCTTGGCTTGCTTAATTGCAGCGCATGTTTCACATTCATGGATAACCTGCGCGATAGCGTCCATGGTCAAGTCCACCCCTCAATCTCAAGCCCATCTATATGTTGTATCTCTTCCCTGATGGCCTGAAGTATCATGGGCCCACCGAGCCATAAATAGCTCACGCTTATGTTGCCAGCCCAGGTCCACCTGAGCCACTTCAATCTTGGCAGCCTGATCCACCTGTTCGTTGTTTCGATGTTCCTCAGTGGCCCGACCCTTGGGTACGTGAGCATCTACATGACGTACTTTTACAACCAGATTCTCTAGCTGGGACGCAATATCTTGCCAGAGTTTGGCAGCCCAAATGGGTTTACCTCTGCGCTGCCAGTTGCTCTGCTTCCATTGCTGTAGCCACCCCCACAGGGCATTTGCCACCATCCATGAGTCAGTATAGAGATAGAGCACTGGCCACTTTTTCAGCAATGTCTAACGCTAGCTGGATGGCTTTCACCTCTGCAAACTGACTCGATTCACCTTCTCCTTCAGCAGTTTCTGCGACTAGTCGTGTAGGACTCCATACAGCAGCCTTCCACCTTCGATGCTTTCCCACAATGCGATAGGACCCATCAGTGAACAGGGCATATTGCCTCTCATTTTCTGGCAGTTTATTATACAGCGGGGCTTCTTCAGCACGTGCCATCTCCTCCTCTGGTGACATTCCAAAATCTTTGCCTTCTGGCCAGTCCGTGATCACTTCTAAAATTCCTGGGCGACTGGGGTTTCCTATGCGAGCCCATTGTGTGATCAGTGCAATCCACTTACTCCACGTGGCATCAGTCGCGTGATGTGTAGAGGAGACCCTCCCTTTGAACATCCAGCCCAGCACTGGCAGTCGGGGTGCTAAGAGGAGCTGTGTCTCAGTACCAACCACTTCTGAGGCGGCTCAAACTCCTTCATACGCTGCCAGTATCTCTTTTTCAGTTGGAGTATAGCGATCCTCGGATCCTTGATATCCTCGACTCCAAAACCCCAGGGATCGGCCTTGGGTTTCCCCAGGTGCTTTCTGCCAGAGGCTCCAGTTAGGGCCATTCACCCCAGCTGCAGTGTAGAGCACATTTTTAACATCTTGTCCTGTCCGGACTGGTCCAAGAGCTACGGCATGAACAATTTCCCGTTTAATTTGTTCGAAGGCTTGTTGTTGTTCAGGGCCCCATTTGAAATCATTCTTCTTCCTGGTCACTTGATAGAGAGGGCTTACAATCAAACTGTAATTTGGAATATTCATTCTCCAAAACCCCACGACACCTAAGAAGGCCTGTGTGTCCTTTTTATTAGTTGGGGGAGACATAGCTGCTATTTTGTTAATTACGTCCATTGGGATCTGACGACGTCCATCTTGCCATTTTATTCCCAAAAACTGGATCTCCTGTGCAGGTCCCTTGACCTTACTTTCCTTTATGTCGAAACCGGCTTTCAGAAGGATTTGGATTATTTTCTTCCCTTTCTCAAAAACTTCTTCTGCTGTGTTGCCCCATACAATGATGTCATCAATGTATTGCAGGTGTTCCGGAGCTTCACCTTTTTCCAGTGCAGTCTGGATTAGTCCATGGCAAATGGTGGGGCTGTGTTTCCACCCCTGGGGCAATCTATTCCAAGTGTACTAGACACCCCTCCAAGTAAAGGCAAATTGTGGATGACACTCTGCTGCCAGAGGGATTGAGAAAAATGCATTAGCAATGTCAATGGTGGCATACCACTTGGCTGCCTTTGACTCTAACTCGTATTGAAGTTCTAGCATATCTGGAACGGCAGCACTCAGCGGTGGGGTAACTTCATTCAGGCCACGATAGTCAACGGTTAATCTCCATTCCCCATTAGACTTCCGCACTGGCCATATGGGACTATTAAAGGGTGAGCGAGTTTTGCTGATCACTCCTTGGCTCTCCAGTTGGCGAATCAATTTGTGGATGGGAATCAGAGAGTCTCGGTTGGTGCGATATTGCCGCCGGTGCATCGTCGTGGTAGCAATTGGCACTTGTTGTTCTTCAACCTTCAGCAACCCCACAATTGAAGGGTCTTGAGAGAGACCAGGCAGGGTAGACAACTGTTCAGTGCCCTCCGTCTCCAAGGCAGCTATACCGAAAGCCCATCGATACCCCTTCGGGTCCTTAAAATACCCCCTCCTGAGATAGTCTATGCCAAGGATACACGGAGCCTCTGGACCAGTCACAATGGGGTGTTTTTGCCATTCATTCCCAGTTAGGCTTACTTCAGCTTCCAATACAGTTAACTCTTGAGATCCCCCTGTCACACCAGAAATACAGATGGATTCTGTCCCGTTATAACTTGATGGTATTAGAGTGCACTGTGCACCGGTGTCTACTAGAGCCTTATACTCCTGTGGGTCTGACATGCCAGGCCATCGAATCCACACAGTCCAATAGACCCGGTTATCCCTTTCCTCCACCTGGCTGGAGGCAGGGCCCCTCTAATTCTGGTTAGAGTATTCAGTATTCACTTCTCGTAGAATTGGCTCAGAAGTCCCTTCAAGAGGATCGGAAATAAAGTCAGCCCTTCTACTCTGTTTGGAAACTGGAGCGGCATTTTTCCTGGTAGAATCCCCTTTTGTGGGGTTTTTTCCTCGCAGTTCACGTACCCGTGCATTTAGGACCGAGGTAGGTTTTCCGTCCCATTTCCTCATGTCCTCTCCCTGATCACATAGGTAAAACCACAGGGCACCTCGCGGTGTGTACCTTCTATATTCTCTCTCTTGGGCAGAAGACCGCTCACTCCTAATAGCTGAGACATTGGTCCTTACAGGTGGGGAATAGGACATATCCTTTTTGAATTGCTGGAAATCCTCGGACAGCTTCTCCACAGCTGAAATGCAGGCTTGTAGGGAGGAGGAGAGATTTTCTTCGTATTGACGCAGCTGGCGAGCCACTTCCTCCACTGTTGGTGCCTCTTCATCCTTCCAGGACATTACTGCCAATGCGTTGGCATAGGACGATGGTGCGCTCCGTACAAACTTCCGCCACATGGGTCGTGTGCATTGGACTTCGTCTGGGTCTTTGGGTAACTGTTGGTTGTCCAGGTCATGATGAATCGCCTCTAGCACGGCTAATTCCCTCAGATATTGAATACCTTTTTCCAGGGTGGTCCACTTGCTTGATTGACATATAACATCTTCCTTAAAGAGGTACCTTTCCTTCACACTTGACAGGAGTCGCCTCCAGAGGCTGATGGCTTGTGTCCCTCTTCCAAGTGCCTTGTCAATGCCACCTTCCCTGGCAAGTGATCCCAGCTGCTTGGCTTCCCTACCTTCTAATTCCAAGCTATTAGCCCCATTGTCCCAGCATCGGAGGAGCCAGGTGATAATATGCTCACCTACACGGCGGCCAAAATCTTTTCGCAAATCCCGCAGCTCACTCAAGGATAGGGACCGGGTTATTACCTCTGGTTCTGCCTCTTCCTCCGGTTCCCGTGATGACCCTGGTTCACCATTATCCTTTGCTAAGCGAACTGATTTTTTTGTATATTTCCTTTTCTGTATGGGGGCAACCGATACTGGTCCAGGTTGGTCCTCTGGTTCAGTTGCAGTATCGCTCGCCGGGTTCTGGATAACCGCAGTGTCTGTCGCCGAGGTTTGGGTGGCCGCGGTGGTCATCGTTTCGTTGTTAGGTCTAGAGACTTTCTCTTCCCTTTGAGGGTACTGAGTAGTGTCGAACAGGGCTCGATAGGCATGGGCCAGGCCCCAGCATGTTGCAGTGATTTGTATCTCTCTGGAGCTGCCGGGGTGACAGCATACCTTTTCCAAATATTTTACTAGTTCTTCTGGATCCCGCACTTGTTCAGGGGTGAATTTCCAAAACATTGGAGGTGCCCACTTTTCTAGGTACTTGCCCATACTATCCCACACACCCTGCCCCTCATAATTATCTAGCCTTGGGGCACATCTCTGGGTGATCTTCTTAAATAGCTGTTTAACCTTAAACGAGAGCTGAACCACATTCAGAAGCATGCTAATTCCTAGCAGTAGGGCTAGGACTGTGCTAGTCCCAACACCCCAGGAATATTCAAATTTTCCAAAATTCTCCAACACCATTGTAACTGGACTAAAGGAGAAAGGAGAGGGGAAGAAAGGTACCCCACCCATAGACTGGTTTTCCATGGAGGAAAGGTAAATGGTATAATTATTAATAATTTCCCACAGGTGGCTCCTGCCGTATAAAGGTGACAATGCTAAGTGCAAATACCGGATTAATCCCACAGCCGATGACTTTATCATACCATAAACCAGTGTTATACCACACATCAAAGCAAAAATCCACCTCCCACGGATGATAAGCAGTAGAAGAGGAACTATATACAGCAAGCAAGGTGATACATAACAGAGCTTTAAAAGTCAGAGCAACAACTCTAAGAACTCATAAATCAACATAATGAACGCTTGGAACAAATTTGTTTTAACAAGCTCTGGTCAGGTTTGTCGTTATCTCAACCCCTCGTGCCCCACGTTGGGCGCCAAAATGGACTGTCATGGTTTAACTCCAGCCAGCAACTAAGTACCACGCAGCCGCTCACTCACTTCCCCCATCCAGTGGGATGGGGGAGGAAATCGGGAAAAAAGGTAAAACTTCTGGGTTGAGATAAGAACGGTTTAATAGAGCAGAAAAGAAGAAACTATAATGATAATGATAACACTAATAAAATGACAACAGTAGTAATAAAAGGATTGGAATGTACAAATGATGCACAGGGCAATAGCTCACCACCCGCCGACCGACACCCCGCCAGTCCCCGAGCGGCGATTCCCTGCCCCCCCCCCCCACTTCCCAGTTCCTAAACTAGATGGGACGTCACATGGTATGGAATACACCGTTGCCCAGTTTGGGTCAGGTGCCTTGGTTGTGTCCTGTGCCAACTTCTTGTGCCCTGGCTTGCCATGAGAAGCTGAAAAATCCTTGACTATAGTCTAAACACTACTGAGCAACAACTGAAAACATCAGTGTTATCAACATTCTTCGCATACTGAACTCAAAACATAGCACTGTACCAGCTACTAGGAAGACAGTTAACTCTATCCCAGCTGAAACCAGGACAGGAGCAAAGAAAACAACTGTGAGTCGAAATCCAAACACAGTTTATCCCTGCAGGAAAGAAGGTAAAGGTAGAAAAATCACCCCTACAATAACCAGAGCAGTGAATTAATTAGTTTTAATACTTAGTGGTGTAGACTGACCCTTGTGTGGTTCGTTATGGGATTTTGGCCCCTGTTCAAATCACAGAGGCTTTCTAATAAGATGGTTCTCACTCTTGGGTTTTGACTCTCTTGTTTTTACCAAAGAGATATAACAAGAGTAGTGGATTTACCGTGCAGAATTTAACAGCCAGTACACTAGCTTCCCTTAAGGAATACTAGCATCCCTTCAGGGGAGAACTGCTATAGCAAAACATAATGGTGAGAGTAAAGAACAGATACTTGACATAAGCTTTCTAATATGTTTCCATGCAAATTTGCCATAATATATGGAAGGCTGTACCCACACTTCAGCCAGCATTGCTTCCTTTCCACTCCCTGGCCACTTCAGCCAGCATTGCTTCCTTTCTACTCCCTGGCCACATCTTGCTGTCCTACATTTCAAATGTCTGTGCACATGTTCAAGATTGAGATGTTTGTCCTCAGCCGACTTAAAGTAAGTTCATGTATTATCTTTGGCATGTTTTTATAGACCATTTGACAAATAGTGCATTACCAAAACCACAATTTCATATACTTGAAATACAATTGTACCCACCGCCAAGGCTGAGAGGGCAACAGCTGAGAAAACAGTCTGAAACAAAGATGACCTTCACCAATTCACCAATAACTTGTGTTAGAGCAAACATCAGGGAGAAGAGCAAGCAAACCCTTTTTTAGGACATGAGGTAATTACAAGTTGACAACCCATCAGGACAAGAAAAAGAACCGATAAGGACTGTGTGTCTCTTATGCTGATGCACAACTTGGTTAAGGCTATCCTTAGCTTTGCAGCCCATGACCTTTGGATCTGTATACAGATGCCTGTTGCTCAGTACCCTTTTTGTTCTAGGAAAAACGTCTTTCCCAACTGTACTTGCCAGCTGGTTGCACAAGTTTCCTATAAAAGAATTGGGCTGTTAGACCAATATGGCTTTAGGTCCCTTAGAGAGGTCTCAAGCTGCTGTGCTGCTTCAGGGTGGGAGTTGGAAGAGCCAGAGGGACACAGTCCCATGCAGAATCTGGTCTAAACAAAGGCTCTCAAAGGAGACCATTACAGAGAGCAGTCTTCTTGTCTTCATTTAAAGGGTGTGAGCTCTACCTAGCCTGAAAACAACGGAAAAGAAATACTGGGTGACTGACACTTCAGTAGTCATCTCACAGGTTTGTCTCCATGAGACTGAGTTTTTAAACCACATATTCTTGTCTGTCAGCAGTCTGTGCATATCTGACATGGGATGAAGCTCCACAGAGCTGTTTGTACAGGTGGGAAAAATAGGAAGATTAACAACAGCCACCCAAGAATTTTGATGAGGAGGTTCAGATGTGTTTGGTGAGCTGACAGCATTTAGAACACCAACATGTATCTGTTGTCAGATGAATAAAGAAAAGGATAGATAGATAAATAGATAATGATATTACATCATTATTATGCTCTTTTGCCACTTTAGAAGCAAAGTTAGCCACTCAATAAACAGTACAAAAGCCTCAGAGGCAGAAGCTGACGGGTAAGAAAAAAAGACATTTTGGGGAAGGACAAACAGAAACAGCCCAAATAATGAGGCCAATGTGATCAAAACACAAAGGACAATGACTATTTCCCACTAACAAATGGACATGTAGGGATGGTGGTTTCCAGGGGAGATAAGAACTTCACATTGTCTTTAGTATACAATGGAGCAGAAACAAAAAACAGAATTAGTGTTGCCATCTACAGCGCTGATGAGGTTCAAAACCTTAATGGAGAAGGGAAACCTCGAAAAAAATCTTAAGAATTAATGATTCAAATGCTGTGAAAAAATGAATGTGGAATTGTAGAGTCAGAATCTTCTTACTAGTAATTATAGCCACAGCTTTTATTTACAGGGACTCTGTGAATGTAATGAATTATTATACTAAAGAAGATGGCTTTCATGTTAGTGCCAAAGACCGAATTGCAGCCCAATGAAAGGTCCAAAATTTTGCAAATTGGAAGTATAAAGGTATGTCTTATATTTTCCACTTCATTTTGGCACAGTTTTTTATTTGTCAGAATGCAAGTGGCTTGCTACTTGTATTCATCTCTTTTACAGACAGGACAGTTTCACAATCAGTTACTGCAGCCATTGTTTTTAAAAGCATTAGTTCCTTTTAACAAATGCTTTGGATGGAAAAAGCAATTATTTTGCAGCTGAAAGTAAGCACAGTATAATTTTATGCATTCAGCCATGACAGCACTCATTGATTTAAAGGCAATGAATTGATTATTGAAAGAAATCCCTGGAATATTTTGCAGACAAGTCATTATTTTGCCTGACCTCTGAAATCTCACTGATTAAAAACTTGTATCTCTTACAGAGAAAAATTAAGCAATTACACTAATTAACCAAGGAACAGTAATGGAATCTCCTTTAAAGGTGGTAATGTATTCAGTTCTAAAAGACATATCCCAACCTGCTTTATTAACCGACGTGTGATGTCGGCAGGAGATCTCACCTAGGGAAGCAGTTTTCTTTATCTTTCACAGAAAGTGTTATTAAATCTACTTGTATCAAAGGCTATCAGAAAACAATAAGTTCTTCACTTCCTTTTTGCCATGTTGATTGAAGTAAAAAACTACTTCTCTACCTTGTCATGTCAGATTGAATCTAAGTACTTACACTATTGTTATCACCATGGCATCTATATTCATTGTATTTTTCATTGCTTTCCCAGCCACTCTAACTCCTGTTTTGACAAACAGTGTTAATAAAAATTAAAATAGCTCAAAAAGTGCTTCACAGATGAATTGTCTTTTGTATAAATTTACCTTTTTCCCAGCTAATTAAAATAGCGTTCTGCAAGGAAATTACTTCTCTTGCAAAAACCATCTATTGATTTTCTTTTTAAAAGCTTATGGTAAAACTAAAACATTTCAAATAGAACCAGTCCAAAACCTGTACTTTCTTCAGGAACTAGAAAGTTATAAATGTTACTTGGGATGATAAATGGAACTAGGAAAGAACATTTTGATAATGTGAAGGCAGTGATCTTGGGGACAAAGTTTGGTAACCACAGTCCTTTCCATCTGTAGCAGTTGCATAACTAAAGATTTTGAAAGAGAGTAGAAAAAACAAACTTAATAGTGCTGCCAAAAAAAAAAAAAAAAAAAAAAAAAAGCCTAAAATTGCAGAAAGACAGAGTGAATAGTTACTAATTAGTCCCTTACCCAGCCAGAGATAAATATCTGTATTTCAGGGAAACCTCTTTCAGCTTCCTTTATTATTATTATAATTACAGTGAGTAATTGAGGATTCACGGAGTGTGTTGTAGGCAATAGAATAAATACATGCAATGAGCTCCAGAGAGATGACAGTAAAAGAAAAATAGTAAGCAGGCAGCTGGGAATGTCACATATTTCACACTGGAAGAGTGGTGTGGTACCTTGCTGCTGGCTGATGACCAGCTTTCTCATTAGATCTGTTTTGTTTAGGCACAACAGCACAAATAAAGATAATGTATTGTGCTTTCGGGTCTGTTTGCATTCACATTTCTTCCCACTCCTAATGATCTTGAACGGACACATTCTTCTGGTACAAGTGGGATTTCAATGTACAGACCTATGCTCCCACTCAGCAGTCACTCTGGGTTTGATGCCTGAAGTCATTCTTGAGCCATTGGGAAACTACATTTAAAGACCTGGCAAGATATATGTTGCAACCCCAATCCAAACAGATGCTACCGCTGAACCAGTACCTATTCCTCTGCCTCTTGCCTGGGCGTTACCAGTGGGATCTTCTCCCAGCTGGTGCCACAAGGGTAAAACCAAGCTTCCTCACCTTCCCAAACATTTGTCCAATGGGAGACTGGGAAATGTTTCCTGCTGAGAGAGACTGCTCCTTTCCCTGTGGACAGATTTGTCAGTGAAGTGGATCTTCCTAATACAGTAAGAGTGTTTCCATAGAAGTCTACTCTTTCTTGCATACACACAAAGCCAAGCTCAGAGTAAAGCCTAGAGTAACAGTAATGCACAGTATCTTAATTCTTTGTGATCTTTCCACGTGCTGGTTTCAATCTTCTAGACAAGTGACTTACTGACTTACACAGGATGATCTTGTAGTGTCCTCTAGATCATAAGGAACTTACATCACCAGTAGCTCTCTATGCAGTAGCTGTCCACATGCACTTCACATGTGGAATGACATAGGCCTTAGATGCACATCTAGTCATTCTGCTTAACTATACTCCAACTGATAGTTGGTTTTAGGTGGTACCTCAGCACATAAAACCAGAGTTCCTCACTTACAACACCTGGTCCACACATGGAAAAGGTTATAGCACGCTCCCATCTACAACAGCAGGGAAGAAAAGAGCATGCAGAGATAGAAGTATGCTGTCTAAGAAAGGAAAACCAGGCAGACTTTCTTCCCCAACTTGCCATCTACCTACCAGTGTACGACTATATCATTCTGTGTCGCATGCTTTAGGTATCCACTATATTTCCCTCCAGAACTTAGAGCTTTTAAGCTTCTGATAGAAGTCCATCATTAATTCTGTGCTCTTTTAAACTGCTTGAAGCAGTTTTGCACTTTTTTAAAGCTGAAGTGTCTGTCGAGGCTTACTGGTGAATCAGAAGAAGATTCCTGATACTGGTGTTGCCGAAAAACTCGGAATAAAGAACTTATCAACACCAATTTAGTGTAGATAAGCAGACACTTCTTTATTGGCGGTCGGGTGCGTGGGTGAGTCCTCTCAAAAAACCACACACCTCTGAACACCAAAATCATACACCTTATATTAAACTTATTCATTCATATTCATTAGGTTTCTGAGAAAGGTTATGCATATTCATTAGATTTCTGGGAAGTTATTAGCATATGCAAATGTCCTTTACGCAGGCGCAGTGAAGGTCTGTGGTGGTCTTCAGAAGCCCTCTGCTGGTCTTCCAGATATGACTATATCTCAAACCTAACACTCCCATGGTTAAATAAGTAAAATGAAATAGATATGTATAGTTTTGTTAAAATATTTCTTATAATTCTACATTCCTATTAAAATTAAATATGATTAATTCTAACTAATAACAAATCAATAACAAATCAGTAACATTTCCCCCCTTTGAAAGTGTTGAAAATTATTTCAATACTTTCACATTACCTACATAACATTTATCCACTACTATGGTGGTGGACTGTATTCTGGTGGAATAATTGGAACCTCTCTCATGATCATGCGATTGACTGCAATTCTATTATTAAATTGTCTCTTCAGACAAGCATATGTCAGCATGATCATCAAAAAGACAATTAGTAACAGAAACAAAGTTTTGATTATAGATTGTAACCAAGAGTTCAGATTCCATCCTAATCCGCTAAAAATTTTTCCCAGCCAATCTTTTGACATATCCTCTCAAACAGTTTCAGTTTCTTTTTCAATTTTGCTCAATAACTCCAAATCATGTTCTACTTCCTGAGTGACATTAGGAATATGAATACAACAATGGTCCAATCTGTCCCTGAGGTATCCACACACTCCATGTTCTTTAAGTAAAAGTAGGTCTAAAGCCATTCTATTTTGAAGAGTCATCCTAGAAGTTGCCATTGTTTTCTGATGACCTTCACCTGTTCAGGCCATTGAGTCACTGGCCTTTGTTTACAACAAGTGGTTTTGTTTTTATGTTCCAGGGTGGTTAAGTTCATAGTATAGAATTCCCCACGGAATAGATTCCCCTACTGCTCTTGGTATTGGCAAACAAGCAGTAATCTGGGTAACATTTTGCAAGCTGGTGAATCTCTTAATCAATCCTACATCAAATTTTCTTCAGACATTCTTTTTTAGGAATACTAATCAATTGTTCTGGTTTTACTTGTCTTTTGTTTCTAATCATCAAATCAGTCTAGGTCCCCACCAACATCATCTGCCAAACTAGTATAAAGAAAACAATTACAAACTGATATGAGAAATTAAACATGTTTCAGAGTCAGTTTTAAAGTCTGTGGGTCACAGCTAATAATCTTCCATGGAGTAGGTGCCTTCTTCACTCGAGTGTAGTGTATCCAAGCATCCGATTCAGCAATCTTAATAGCCGTGAAGGTGGTTAACAGTATCTGGAAGGGTCCTTTCCAGCGTTCCTGCAGGGATTCGGAAGCCCACGTTTTCACATAGACATAATCTCCTGGTTGAAAGTCATGCACCGGAGCTTCCAGGGATAATGGTCTATTCCACACCACTGCTCTCTGAATTACAGTCAAAGTTTTTCCTAAGGAAAGCAAATAGTTATACACATCTTGTTTCCCTTTTACATGCTTGTTTGGGTTTGGTTCTGGGGAGTCATAAGGTTTTCCATACAATAATTTATAAGGACTGACTGAGGTTCCACTCTTTGGCTGTACGCTGATTCATAATAATGCCAATGGAAGTGCTTGAGGTCACTTTAAATTAATCTCTTGACAAATGTTACTTATTTGCCTTTTTAAGGTTTGATTCATTCTTTCTACTTTCCCACTGGATTGTGGCCTCCATGGGGTATGCAAATCCCATTGTGGTACCCAGAGTTTTGCTAACATTCTAGACTACTTCTGCAACAAAGTGTGGACCTCAGTCAGAAGAAATTCCAATAGGAACCCCAAACCTTGGAATTATTTCTTGTAGTAACTACTTTACTACTTCCTTTGCTTGTGTGGAGTAACAGGGAAAAGCTTCTGGCCATCCTGTAAAAGTATCAACACCCACCAGGATGTATCAATACCCATTTTGCCTAGGTTGTTCTGAAAAATCTACTTGCCAATAATCTCCAGGCTCTGTACCAGATTTTATTCGACCCATTTGAACCTTCTTCCTGATTACTGGATTATTTTTCAAACATACTTCACATTTTACAGTTATTTTTTTTGCCATTCCTAACATTTTGAGCGATACCACTTGTTTTTACAAAAAAGTTACTAAGGCTTCTGCTCCCCAGTGACATCCCTGATGCTTTGTTTGAATTAGTTCTCTCATCAGAAAGGGTGGAACTACTACCTGTCCTTTAGGTGTTACCCCCCATCCGGCTAGGTTTTTCTTAGCATTTAATAATTGACCTAACTTATCATCCTCTTCTGAGTATTTTGGTTCTTCCCTAGGAAGAGTTACTGTTTTGGAGGGAATTAATGCCATTTGCAATGCTCGTTCCTTTGCTACCTTTCTTGCCGTTCAGTCGGCTAAATTATTTCCAGCAATTTCTTTTGTGTTTCCAATTTGGTGTGCTTTACAGTGCATGATTGTTACCTGATCTGGTTTTTGAACTGCTTGTAGTAATTGTAAAATTTCATCTTGGTGTTTAATATTTGATCCCTGAGAGGACAATAATCCTCTTTCTTTCCACAATGCTCCATTGACATGTAACACCCTGAAAGCATACTTTGAGTCTGTCCAGGTATTTACTTTCTTCTTTTCGCTTAGTTCTAAAGCTCGAATCAAAGCAATAAGTTCCGCTTTCTGAGCTGAGGTGGTACTTGCCAATGCTCCTGCTTCTATAACTGTGGTGTCTGTTGTTACCGCACATCCAGCATATCGACTCCTTGCTCCACAAAGCTGCTGCCACCTGTATACAATTCCCAGTCCGGTCGCTCCAATGGTACATCCTTCAAATCTTCATGACTGGAATAAACATACTCAATAGCAGCCAAGCAATCATGTTCCAATTGTCCTTCTTCCTGTAAGGAACTTAAAAAACACCGCTGGATTTACCAGGTTAGTTGTTTTTAAAATTACATCATCTTGTTGAGTTAATATTACCTGATACTTCATCATTCTGCTCAAGGATAGCCAGTGTCCCCCCTTTTGGTCTGTAACAGTTTTCACCATGTGTGGGACATAGACTGCTATTGTTTTTCCCAAAGTCAATTTCCGAGCTTCTTGTATGATCATTACTGTTGCAGCCACTGCTCGAAGGCAAGTTGGCCATCCTTTACTCACTGTTTCCAGTTGTTTGGAAAAGTATCCAACTGGTTGTTTCCAGCTTCCCATCTTCTGGGTTAACACACCAAGTGCCAAGCGTTGTCTTTCATGAACAAACAGCTGAAAATCTTTAGTTAAATCAGGAAGGCCCAAAGCAGGTGCAGACATTAAAGCACGTTTGAACTCTGTAAAGGCCCTTTGCTGTTTTGGACCCCACTCAAAAGAAGAGTTCTTTTGGGCCTCATACAACGGTTTAGCTATTAGACCGTAGTTTGTGATCCAAAGACGACACCACCCTGCCATTCTCAGGAATGCTCTAAGTTCATGGATATTTTTCGGCTCAGGTATACTACAAATGGTTTCTTTGTGATCTTTTCCCAATTGTCGCTGCCCTTTTGAAATCTCAAAGCCCAGATATATCACAGTCTGACATGCTATTTGGGCTTTCTTCCTGGATACCTTGTACCCATTTAGTCCTAGAAAATTCAAGAGGTCAATAGTTACCTGTATGCAGGTAAATCTTTCTTCTGTAGCAATCAGTATGTCATCCACATATTGTAGAAGTAAATGTTCAGGCCTTGGTTTGTCCTGTTTCCAGATTTCAAGCTCTTTTGCTAGCTGGCTTCCAAAAATTGTCGGGCTATTTTTAAATCCTTGGGGTAGTCTTGTCCTTGTCAACTGCATCTTTCGTGCAGTTTGTGGATTTTCCCATTCAAAAGCAAACAACTTTCTGCTTTCCTTCTCCAAGGGTACGCAAAAGAAAGCATCTTTCAAATCAAGCACTGTAAACCACTGATGAGTCTCCTTTAACGCTGTTAAAAATGTAAGGATTTGCTACCACAGGATATATATCCTTGGCTATTTGATTCACTGCTCTCAAATCTTGCACTAACCTGTATTCACCCGAGGGCCTTAGTTCTGGTTTGATTGGGTATTGTTTAATTTTTACTGTTCCTGCATCTTCTTTTAAATCTATTTTTACAGGTGCTGCTAATTTTGACTTACCAGGAATATCTGTTTCCTATACTGTAGGAATCACTGCAGAATCCACCTCTGGTGGAATTTCCTGCTCCTCCACTCTTTCCTGTATCATCAGGATTTCTCCTGTTTTTTTGACTCAGGTATTTTCAAAAAGAGTTCTTCCTCAAAAACAATTTGTGCATTTAATTTAGATAACAAATCCCTTCCTAATAAGGGTATCGGACATTCTGGTACATACAAAAATTCAGGTATAATTATTTTATTTCCAAATTTCAAATCCAGAGGTTGCAGGAATGGTCTGTTTTCTCCTTTCCCTGTTGCTCCTATTATGTTTGCTGGTTTTGTTCCAACTTTTCCTTTACAAGTATTTAATACCGAAAATGTTGCTCCTGTATCCACTAGAAATTTAACCTCTTTTTCTCCCAGCTTAATTATAACCAGAGGCTCAGCTGGGTTCTTCTCCAATGTCCTTCCTCCCTACACAAAGCACACTGATTCACTCCTAAGGGGGTGTTAAAATTCCAATTTCTAAAATTCATAAATCCTTCCCATCCAGAGGCACCTCGTCCTCTTCCTCTACCTCGTCCTCTGCCTGCTGTTCCTGTCATTACGGCCAGTAATCTATTTTATCTGGTTTTCCTTTCCTCTTTTCCCTGTTATTATATACTTTCCATGCTGCCTCCAGCATTTTATTCAAACTCCTTGAATCCTCTCCCTCCAGATTCTGAAGTTTCTTTCTTATGTCTGGTGCTGACTGTCCCATAAAAATCAAAGCCAACTGTATCTGAGCCGCCTCCATATCTACTCTTAAATCAGTATATTTTCTGGAAGCTTCCTTCAGTCTTTCCAGAAACACTGAGGGAGATTCATTCTTATCTTGTCTCACCTCATATATTTTAGACCAATTCAGAGATTTAGGCATAGCATGTTTAACTCCATATAAAATCCATTTCTGATACCGACTCAGCCTTTCTCTATGTTCCACATTATTTGGATCCCACTGTGGATCCTCAGATGGAAAATTCTACTCTAATATTCCACCTGTTGTCCCACTCAGTACAGCCACTTCTGCCTGTGCTTTGCCAGTCTTTAGTACCATCTGCTTTTCTGTATCATCCAACAAATTATCCAAGATCACCTGTAAATCACTCCAATCTGGATTCTGGGTTCTAATTATAGTATCCACCACTCTGCCTACTCTCTCAGGATCTTCTCTATATACTCCAGCTGCCTGCTTCCAAGCCATCAAGTCCATAACCGAAAAGGGCATTTTACATGCACCAGCCCATCGTTACCAACTCCCTGCCTCAGGGGAGCTATTGTTTGTGCCTACTAGTTAGCTTGCATTCATTCTGCCAATCCTGTCTCTGCCTTAAGTAAAAGAATATACCCACATATGGTATTTCACTCCATTTCCTTTCTCTTCTACAAAACAACATTAACTGCAGAATGGTGTTATAATTCAGTGTCCCATTCATGTGCCACCTTTCCTGATCCTCCAATGTATACAGAGGCCACCAATGATTACAATATTCAATCATCTGATTTTTACATAAATCATCATGCAATTCACCCCAATGTGCTAATAAACATCCTAACAGAGAAGTTTTTGGGATTTTTCCATCAGTGGACAAATTTCCCATACTCTTACTCTTAAATAATTTGGCCAATGCCATTATGTTTATACCCAATACCAAATATCTATTAGATATATATATATCAAATATCAGAAGTCAATAATCAATTATCAAATGTCAAATACCAAACCAAATATCAAATGCCAAGTATCAAGTACAAAATTTCAAATACCAAATATATGCATCAAATACCAGATATCAAATGAATACAAATAACAGTTGTTGCCAGGTAATGGAGTCCACCTGCTCGACTAGGGCACAGACAAAGTCGACTTCCCTAGGCAAGAGTCATAACCAATATCCCCTGGCAAATTATTAACCAACAAAATATATTCACTCTTTATAACTTCCAGCCTCAGTCAGAGCTGTACCACACAATATACAATTACTCAAATCTGTCACTTCATTCTTCCAAACTCCACACTCGCTTCGTGCACATCTCACACTTACAGCACTCACACTCACACCTTTCTCACAAAAATACACATATACTCTTAAAGATTCCTTAGAATTGGGACTCTAACCCAAAGTTTCCAAAATGCTTTTGAAGCTGGGACTCTAACCCAGAATCCTCAAAAGTTGTGGCACTCTAACCCACTCCAAAATGCTTTTGAAGCTGGGACTCTAACCCAGAATCCTCAAAAGTTGTGGCACTCTAACCCACTCCAAAATGCTTTTGAAGCTGGGACTCTAACCCAGAATCCTCAAAAGTTGTGGCACTCTAACCCACTCCAAAATGCTTTTGAAGCTGGGACTCTAACCCAGAATCCTCAAAAGTTGTGGCACTCTAACCCACTCCCAAATTGTCCAACCCAGCAATAGCTTTCGCTTATGTCTTACGGGCAGACGCCTAGGCTTCCACTTCAGGATCCTTTAGTCCAACCCTGCGCAGCTTTTGCCGCGTCTGACAAGCAGACAATACGGTGGGACTCTAACCCACTTGGTGGGACTCTAACCCACTTTAGTGGGACTCTAACCCACTATCCCTAATATTTCAAAGAAAAGAAGTGTCTTACCAAAATCCAGGGGACATCGCAAAGAGCCTTATGTATCGGGGATCGATGGGTATCCGCGAGAAATCCTTGGTGCCGGCTGGAACCGATCAGGTCCCCGACTCCTCCGGTCTCTCTCAGCAAGGTCTCATCTGGGTCACCAGAAACTGTTGCCGAAAAACTCGGAATAAAGAACTTATCAACACCAATTTAGTGTAGATAAGCAGACACTTCTTTATTGATGGCCGGGTGCGCGGGTGAGTCCTCTCAAAAAACCACACACCTCTGAACACCAAAATCATACACCTTATATTAAACTTATTCATTCATATTCATTAGGTTTCTGAGAAAGGTTATGCATATTCATTCGATTTCTGGGAAGTTATTAGCATATGCAAATGTCCTTTACGCAGGCGCAGTGAAGGTCTGGTGGTCTTCAGAAGCCCTCTGGTAGTCTTCCATAGTCTTCCTCACTTTGTCCGATAGTTGACCTCTCAGGTGATTCTGCACAGTACAATTCTCACCATCATTTACATAAAAATGCATACTATGGCTATTCTTAAATATAACCTTTCTAATGATTGGTCCTTCAGTCACACCATCTTATTAATATTCTTATGTTAAAACAATCATTGGTTAATCTCACTTAACTCTACTGATTGGAATCCTCGATAATTAGATCGAGGTGGGAAGGGTAAAGGGTTTCCAAGCAGCAAATTGGTGTCCATAACAGTTTCCTTAGTTTCCTAAAACAAAACACTACTGATCAACAAATCTTTGTCAAAGTTTCTGTGCTTAGATGATTTGAGACAATACTTGAATTCTTATGGTTACACATAATACATTTTCTAAAGTTCCTAAGTTCCTATGACTATATCTCAAACCTAACACTCCCATGGTTAAATGAGTAAAATGAAATAGATATGTATAGTTTTGTTAAAATATTTCTTATAATTCTACATTCCTATTAAAATTAAATATGATTAATTCTAACTAATAACAAATCAATAACAAATCAGTAACACTGGCTCTCCTGAGATTGATGGAAAGTGGAACACAAGCAACCTTCTCTCACCCGCAGTGAAGCACAGGCTCACTCCTCCACTTATTTTCAGTTCCCCCAGACAAGTTAATACATTTCAGTGCTACCTGCAGCTGGATTCTGCCACGAATGCTGACCTCCAAAGTCTCTGTCCATGTAAGCTGAGGTTTCAGTCATTTTATTTCACTGGCAGATTTAGGATCCCTGTCTAATGTGATGACAGGACTGTTAGGTAAGAAGCAAGGTGGTTCAGCAGGCCTGCTAGGAAGGAAGGAAGGAAGGAAGGAAGGAAGGAAGGAAGGGAGGAAGGAAGGAAGGATGGACAAATACCCACTTAGGAAGGTTGGCTTCATTTTCAAGAAAAGGTCTGAAACTGTGGCATTCACAAGTGGGAATAAGCACAGTGATTCAAGTTCAGATTGTCTACAGAGTCAGGGCAACGCTGGCAGTAGCCTGACACCAACTGTGGATAAACTCGTGAAACTACTTGGCTGAGTCAAAAAAGACCAGGAGGACCTAGAAAAAAATTCAATTTGCTTCATGTAGAGGAACCATGAGCCACAAAAGGAACCTGAATTTGATAAAGGAAGGTTGGTAGCAACAGGATAGGAGCCATTACCCTGCAATCAGCAGTGATACAAACAAGAATGATCCAGGAAACTGCATACTGAAAGAGCACCAAGATCTAACATGCTGTAGCAGTAAAGCAGCCAGGAGTTGCTTTGAAGTGGTGCGAGCACCATTTGAAGTGGTTTGAAGCATCATTTCAGTGATGAGCCAATAACCTTTAAATCTCTCTAGTCCCCCTGAATTGTCAATAGCTTTCACAAAAACACTTCAGCAACAATAAGCACTGTAAAGACATGTGATAAAGAACTTGGCATGGACAGCACGCGTTGCAGAAGAAAAGAAAGTGTAAAAATAAATCTGTCTGCATGTGCTGGGTTGCTAGCAGCTATGCATGACATACATTTCTTAATAAAGAGTTGACTTTGTTTTTAAAATGTAGAGAATTCTGATGTTGTAAGTATAAAATCTTCATTGATCTTGTCATAACAGAACAATGAAAAGGAGAGAAGCAGAAAAGGGAGCTAGTTCATTTACAATGGCCCCTCTGTCCTTCCATGAAAGTTGTCATCCCAGTCAACTCATTAACTTCTCTGCTTCTCCCTGAACTTCTTGAATCATCTTTGACAACTTCACCTTTCATCACGGAGCTCTGTCACTTGGATTGCTCAAGCAGATCAAAACTGCTTGAGGGAAGTTTCCTCCTTTTCTTTCACCTTGCCAACAGAACAAGCAGGAATGCAAAGTCTGAATGAACTCCAGTGTCATACCTTCAAAATAACACGGGTCACTTGAGAGCTGTGAAGTGCCTCTGTCACTGTTTTAGTCTTGTTGCAAGTGAAGTTGTATTCAGCTTTGTAGCTACTTATTTCTGTGCCTGTATAATCCCCTTACCTCCAACTGCACAACAAAGGCTTTGAGGAGAACAGAAAACTCTTTTTTTGACACAGAATGCCACAAAGAGCCAGAGAATTTGGCAGAGCTTTGCAGACATGTGCTCTCAGTGCCCTGCAGTATTTAGACCTGCGGCAGCATAATTTGCCTTAGGAAATTATTCTTTCACAGAGTTTTGTTTGGAGTAAGGTCTTCAGAGGACCATAGTGACACCTGTAGCTCATGCACCACAGGTTTCTAAGCAGAAGGGCAAGGCTGTTGCTTCTACGAAACACTCTTCCACCTCTGCCAGTTATGAGTCAGTCCTGTTCTGTTCTAAGTAATCAGTTGTTGTGGATTAACCCCAGTAGGCAGCTCAGACCCACACAGCCACTCTCTCACTCACCCCCAGTGGAATGAGAGAGAAGGGAAGGGTGAAAGTACAAAAACTTGTGGGTTGAGATAAAGACAGCTTAATAGGCAAAGCAAAAGTTCAATGCACAAGCAAAGCAAAACAAGGAATTCATTCACCACTTCCCACGGGCAGGCAGGTGGTCAGCCATCTCCAGGAAAACAGGGCTCCATCACACGTAACAGCCACATGGAAAGACAGACATTGTCACTCTGAACATTCCCCCTTCCTCCTCCTTTCTTTGAGCTTTTTATTGCTAAGCACTATGTCATATCGTATGGGATATCCCTTTGGTCAGCTGGGGTCAGCTGTCCTAGCCGTGTCCCCTCCCAACTTCTTGTGTACCCCCAGCCTACTCGCTGGTGGGGCAGCGGGAGAAACACAAAAGGCCTTGCTGCTGTGTAAACACTGCTCAGCAAAAACTAAAACATCAGTCTGTTATCAAGACGAATTGGTCACCAATCCAAAACATAGCACCATATGAGCTACTATGAAGAAAACTAACTAACTGTAACCCAGCCAAAACCAGTACATCAGTATAAAGAAATTATATTTGCTTCAGCTATGGAAGTATGATCAATTTAAAGAAAAGAAAAGAAAAAAGAAAAGAAAAAAAAAGAAAAGAAAAGAAAAGAAAAGAAAAGAAAAGAAAAGAAAAGAAAAGAAAAGAAAAGAAAAGAAAAGAAAAGAAAAGAAAAGAAAAGAAAGAAAAGAAGAAAAACTTAGCAAATACCATCAGTAAAGCTGAAATGAGAAAATAAGAGTAGCACCAGATGGGTCTTTAGTCTCATGAAATACCTAAGCCACCTTGAAGGAAGAAAAAAATGTGAGAAAATGTGCCATTAACTTTCCACCCAGAATTTGGCTCTCTTTTTGTTTTTAAAGGTTCAACTTCAAATTCTAAGTCATCTATGGACTTTTCATATGTATTTTTAGTATATACTGTACTACTATAGACTACAATTGTACTAGTTACCAAATACAGCAGTAAAGTATCTTAAAATAGACCCAGAAAGGGGGAGAAATAAGATTGACATTGTATATAGAACTTCTGAAGGTTTATATTTTTTGCTTAGTGTTCTTCTATACATGAGTATATTGTTACAAATGAATGCTTCCTCAAGAATGCATTACATGGGTGAGAGCAAAAATCCTTTTTGTTTATATGGAAAATGCTTGCTCACTTCTTTTGTTCTAACTTTTGCCTCTGCTCTACAGGAACAACATTGAGCTGAAGTGAACTTGCACAAAACTTCACTGAGTGAAAGTGGAGAAGAAGGGTGTATATTCCTGTTTTGGCTCCCACTACTGTATCTCACTTTCAGCTGGAACATAGAGAACAGTCAAGGGCCTGTATTTCCTCATTTGTCAAATGACAGAAGCTGAAGTTTCTGAGTCAAGACACTCAAATGCTCATACAGAAGAGAATTAAATACCATCATCTTTTTCCCGTGACCCTTAAGAAACTTGACGTTAATACAGTTCAGGCAATGTAGCATGATCAACACTGGAACAAAGTGTATTTTTGCAAATTGGGGTTAAGATACATTGGCAGAAGTTCACAGCGTGAAACTCGCCTAGCAGATATTCCTACAGCTATCTAAAATCTTACCACATTCCACTGGATCAGCATTCCTTTTCAAAGTTGCAATCTGTAGGAAATTGTATATAATACATTCTCTTGGGAGTTATTTAACAGGTATTACGTACTCGCTGAAGCAGAATTATTCAAAAGAAACAGATAGATTTCATGGTTTGGCATTGTTTCCAGTCTTTAAAGAAAGACTGAACCTTATTGCATAATCCATCTCTCAAAAAAAATCTCCTAGCTAGCTCCTTTGTAGCAACAAAGCAGTGAAAAATCAAGTAACACCATCTCTCAACTAATGTAAAAGGAGATAGCAAAATAATAAGTCTGAATACATAAAAATATTTGAAATCCATTCCTGTAGATCTAAAAACCTTTGGAGTAATCTAAATATTAAATCCTAACTGGCTTCATAGGCCTTGTCACTATTGATTTTTTTAAGAAAAAGATAACACAAGGCTGTACTCCTTCAGTGGTAACATCCTTTTAAATGCATTTACAGATAAACAGAACTTCCCCATTCGTGCACCTACAGAAGAGATGTCTGAGACACACACACAGAGAAACTCCTGTATCTTCGAAAGGTTCACATATATCTCTTTCAGGTTATAAGACAGTTACTGCATGGAAATGTTTTGTTCCTGGTAATTACGTAAGAAAATAACTCAACATGGCAGATGTAAGCCTCTCTGTCTGGCATTTTGGATTGATTCAATTGGGTATGGAAAATTAGCGCTCAAGTCCAGAGTTCAAGTCTGTAAGAAGAAGAGATCCACAGTGTTTTTCTTTTTGGCAGCTGTTGCTCAGATGTTTCGGGGACTGTTATGAGGTAAATAAAGATTTTAGTTATGAAAGTGCTCACCACAACATAGGATGAGTTACAGGAATACAGTTTCAGCTCATGAAGGACCAAGCTGCTACCTAAGACCCAATCATTTGGCCAGCTACAGATGAAATAATTTTGGATCTTGTAGAGCTGGTGAAAAAGCAGGAAGTGCATTCAGAGTAAATATCAGAAACTTTTAGCCCCATCAAAATTTTAACTTTTATTTAAAAAAAACAAAAAGAAAAACAAAAACAAAAACAACCACACAAACCTCTTTGAAACCAAATAAAACAATTATTTCCTTTTCCCTTTTTATTCTTTTTTAATTTTTTCTTTCCCAATAAAATCTGCTGAAAAAACAACCCAAGCATCAGCAGGAAGAAATAGGAAAAAATGACTCCTTCCATTTCAAAAAGTAGTGAAGCTTCATAAAAGTACATTTGAAGCTGAAAGTATACTAAATTATCACCTTTTACTCTTTTTTTCAGAAAGGCTTTTGCAGTGCCAGAATGCTAAAGCCAAATCATTCTGTAAAAGTGTATTTGCTGCAATGGCTTTTGTATGGGAGTGCTTCTGAAGCCAAGGGGTCCCTGGCCACTTCAGAAGCCCAAGGGAAATGACAGGCAGAGCCTGAGATCTAAATCTGAAACCTTGACCCAGTCGCATTTCAGAAAAATGGGTTACAAAGCACAACAAATTTCCGAATCTTAAAAATCTCATAAAGTGTGTTTGTCCTCCTGTGGACATTCATTCAGCTGTGGTTTGGATGTGAGATTTCATCCTGTTCCAATGAGGAATACATCATGACCCAGGCTGCAGAGAAATACTGCAGCTGGAGGGAAAACTCTTCAGAGTCAATCAGGTAATAGCTGCAGCTACATCCTGGGAACATGTTCTTTTTTATCAGCTCTATTCTGCCTACACTACTTTTGAAGTAACTGCAACTGCCTCTGTGAGGGCTTCAGGAGCATCCACAGAAAATCTTGGTTGGGAGAATACGAAGACCAACTCAAGTACATTATCAGAGGTGAAAAAATATTATAGCATGGCTCACGGCTACCTTAAGGCGTGGCCAGGCTCATCTCAGAACCACCAGGATGCACAGGAAGGCCTCCGTGGTCAAGGTCCTAAAGATGCTGACATCCCAAATAGCATAGCAGTAGACAAGAGAGGAAATAAGCAGTTTACCCATAAAACTGGTGGATGGGCAGACTGCGCTGTTTCCTTTCACAGGATGAGAGAAAAGCCAGGTCAGTTTACTGACGGTGAAGAGGAGCAAGGGATGTCAGGCTCCAGTTCGATGATCATAAACATCTTGTCACTGGAGCCGCTGCAGCCACCCCTTTTTAGCAGGCCTTGTATCCTGGACGTGTCTCTGAAGCTGCCACTTTGACAGACAGCCCTGCCTGCACTGGCCTGGCCACTCTGTTGAGCTGGCACACAACCCTGTGTGATTCCTTTCTGTACCCTGCAACTACTTTCACACTGTTATACCCCTGCTGCCTGAATCCCACACTTCAATTGTTATTTCTCAGACAGACGATGTGATTAACTCTCTTCTTCTTTCTCCTCAAACCAGCTCATCTACTTCCTAATACAATGTTGCTTTTACCTTTTTGGAAACAATGCCAGTGTGTTAGACCATCTGCTATTTAAGTGCTCGGAGAATAATCATGAGGTTGATAAATCCTGAAAAGTTACTTTCCAAAGCAAGAACGCAGCACCATAGACAAACACACAACCCTTAGAGGAGAAAAAAAGCTGCTAAGCAAGTCATTGTTTTAATCAACTTGTGGGCCTGCCCTGTAAGCTGTAGCACAAGAGGCTGGCAGAGGCAGCAGCATTTTTTTTGCATTTTTTTCGCACTTTTTTCCTCCAGTCATGAAAGTTCTCCAGTTACCAACTGAAATGTATTAAAACTTTAAGTCCCAATTATTCCTGTCCCTGCATTGGCTCATACGTGGTGGTGGTTCATGTATGAGTTATTCTGTGTTTATACTACATAAAGCAGGAGGGTGAGGATTGCAGTTATAACATTTACTAAAATTTCTTTATTACAATCCTAATCCTGATCCCAGTTTCCAGGCCAATTAGCCTGGTGGCATTGGATGGATAAAGGGGAGCAATGGGATGAAATGCTTAGCTCAGTGTTCTTGAGCTAGTTGCTTGATCATAACTGGGCAAAATGAGCTCCCACAGTGTCTCTCACTAAGAAAGAGGGCAGTGGTTCTCATTTCCCTTCTCTCTCACATGAGGGGAATGCAAGAATATGAGATGACTGGAACAAGAGAGAAAACTCGGTCATGGGTTTTTCCTTTGCCTTCTTGCATTTGTGCAGATGTCTTTACTCCCCCTAGGGCCAGGTTGCAACTTTCAGTCTGGGCCACAAAGGAAGAGAAAAATCCTGCTCCATATACTATTGACCCACAAGTTGTTGAACTGAACTAAGTAGAATAATACACAATGTGAAGTATCCCTCGGCATGACTCAAATGGTCTGCCTCTTCAGCTCTCCATTCATTTTAAAAGCCCATTGCACTCCCAGGAAATCTGTTGTTGGATTAAGATGAGTATTTTCAGATTTTTTTTATGCCTAATGGCGTTCTACAGCTGAGACTGTCTTTGGGAAATTCCTATCCTGCATTTACTGCATTTCCACTCACTTTTAGTTTGAGAAAAAAGGCTGAGGCATGATGGTTATTTTCATTCCTTCTCTTTTAAGTCCATTAGGAGGAAAAAAATTTAAATTGTAATATTTGAACACTATAATAAGAATTTGCAAGAAACAGTCATACGGGGGAAGAATATCTGGTTTTTATTTTGTTGCCTAATCATAGGTTATATAATGGTGTATGTAAAATGAAAATCAGCCCAACGCCATTCATATAACTGGCAATTAATCAGGCCCTTTAAAGTTCTCCCTGTCTTTCATCTTGCCTGGAAGAAAGAAAATGTACCATCAGAGGACATCTGGAATGTGTGTCTTCCTTCCAAACATCCTGCCTACGGCATAAAGATCCATTATGCTTATTTATATGTTTGCCAATCAACTTCTTAGCCAGAGTCTTTGTATCACACCACCCCTCACTGCTCTTGCCTGTGCCAAAGCCACAAAAGGTCAAGTTGTTGGTAGGTCTGAACAGCCCTGCAATCCCTGCTCTGCAGGCAGAGAAGTTGGCAAAACAGTCTGTATCAGGGTAACTCAAACGAGTTCTAAGAGGACCCACTAAAAAAAATCTAAGTAAATAGAAACTTGCACTGTACAAGCACTAGGAAGTAAAGACAACCATTTGAAAATAATTCTTAACCAGCTAGATTATGGGGCTACTAAAACAACATCCAGACATCACAGATGTTATTATTAGCCAGGAATTTCTGCTCAAACCAGGTTAAACACTAAATATACACTTGAAAACTTCAGAACTGCTCCAGAACCCATAATTAAACACTTTTACTTATTTCTAAATTTATCCCAAATAAGTTGTCCCATCCCAATTGGAAATTATTCCATCATTTATCTTTTATGTTTTTATTTACAGTTTATCATCCTGATGGTTGAATGGATGTCTAAAATGACAGCTCATTCTTTTACTTGTGGGAATTTAAAAATGAACATTGATAGGCATGAATTTAAGGTGCTTTTTATTATTCCCTTGCATTTTACCTCCTCCAAATTTTGTAATTCATTGCTACCTATACTAAATATTTTGGAGGCAGCAAAAATACACAAATAACCAAAGCTTCTGTTGATTAGAGGACCATAATCAATGCAAAATTAAATAAGGTTAATCATGGTTGATTCAAAAAATGTTAAACAATTCCAGGCAATTAAGTTATTCATTAAATGTGTCATGTCACTGCTGGATAAATTAATTTTAACATAAATTATTCCATGAGCTCAGCTGAATCAAAATTTTGTACAAAGCTACTTCACAGTTCAGGCTGTTAATTTGTATTGTGATTTCTGATTCAATCCTTGTGTTAAATTTCATATAGTTCTGATGTTCTGGTCTTAACCTGGTCTCATGAAAGCTTCTAGCATGAAACTCCACATTTATAAATGTAGGCAAACTTCTTTTGAACCATATTAATTTACCCCTTAAGAAGAACAAAGCTATCACTGTTCGTTAGTTTTCTTGGGAAAGAGACCTGAACATTTGTTAACTTTCCATTAAACTTAAATCAAAATTTTAAGACCAGAAACAATTAACACGATCCACTAGTCTGACTTTCATAATAAAGACCATAAAAATCTCATCCTGTGATTTCTGCATCGAGGTTATTGACTTACTAATTCCTCACTATTAACAACTCAGTTTCAGAAAATTCGTGCCACAACTGTTTCATAGCCTCTCAATTTATTATGTTAATACAGTAGTGCCATCAGACCTGAAAAGTCATACTTCCACAGGTCTGGTGAAAAATTTACTCCACTGATAGTATCTACACAGTCCCTTTACTTGTGCTTTCTTGCTTCATTCTAGCTCCAGAATGAAACCTGTGCACACTGTATGAACAAGGAGCAGAGATTAACGACACTTTGCAAAAAATAAATGACGTGATGAGTCATCTAATATCATTATGCCTTTGAATTTGTCAAGTACAGAACACGGAGACAATGATCCAGCAAAGCAATTTACTCAGGGTGTATTTACCCCCTGCATTGAGCCATAGTGCAGAGATCTTTGAAGAAGCTCTAAACAAGCTGGTGCCGAGTCTGTGGGAAGCATACCAGGCACTGACACTGCGGTCAGCAGCTGGTTGTTCCACTTAGCCCAAACACAACACCATGTTACCCGGGAGCCTCAAGTCAATCCTTGTGCCATATTTTCCTTTGTTCTGCGTGGATATTGGGTCTAGTTGTAGGATCTCTAACACCGTCCTCTTACCCCAGAGTCATCACATATACAGTCCTGCAGATTTCAGAAAGTCGGTTTGCACTTGCAAAAAGCAGCCTGTTCTTATGTGGATTTTTTTTGAATTGGAGAGTAAATCAAGAATGCTGCCATAAAGTTAATGAACAGCAGGTGCCAGTCAGCTACAGATCTTTTCAAAGGAAAACCTGAAAACTGAAAAAGATGCCCTCAAACCATCTGACTGCAGAGAGACCAAGGGGATTTTAGACCAGATGGCTATACGTAGGGTGAATAACCAAAGACAGCAGCCTTAGTAAAACTAAGGTATTTTTAAAAGCTTTACTTGTTTTCATCCATCGCTGATTTTCTTTTTTCCACAGGACAAATTTATTTAAAATTTAGGCTGTTTCTGCAGTGCAGAGGAATGTGTTGCTGCAGGAGGCACAAGCAGGGCTTAGCACTAGCTGCTATGGAAGTCCATGGTTACTTTAAGAAATTCTCAGTGGACCCTATAATACTATTAGACTGGAGGAGTAGATTAGTGAAAGAGTAAAATGGGAAAGAAAACCATTGTAAGTGCAAGAAAAAAACTGCCTCATCTGCAGTACAAGCAATACCAAACAGCAGCAGCAGGTCCCTGACAGCTAACCAGCAATAGCCCTTTTGCCCCCAAACAACTGGGAGTCAAAAGTGCCTTAGTAGAGAAGTATGAAAGATTTTTAAGTGATTTCTACCCTATACAAGAAAAATAATTTCTGTAGAATAAAAATCGCTTCCATTGGTTTTATAAACACCTCAAGTTGTAGCAAAATATTAGCTTAAAACTGTGGATATCATTAACAAATCTCCACCTAATTTCCATGTATTTGCACATTTCAAGAGCAAGAAATGGCGTTCTGTATTCTAACTTCCATTTTTTTACAGGGAATTTTCTAACTCCCTCAGAAAATAACAGAGAGAATTTGACACAAGCTTCTGCCTTTGCCTTGTTTGTGGTTTTGCCAAGGCATTTGCATAACGAGTAACATTTTTAGACTAACAGCATCCTTTCCAAGCCCTTGAGCTACAGTCTGAGCATGCTTCCCTCCGGAACTACTGAGCCTCACACGACAGGACAAAACTGAAAGAAGGTGGATGTAAACGCTCATGTCAAAGTAGCTGGTAGGAATTCCGGTGGCAAAATTATTAAGTTTAAGAATCCATAGTTTGCCAAGTTGAATTACGTTGGTCACTTCAATCTAGAGTGAACACTATACTATACACTTTGCTATATCTTTGTACTAACGATATCCTGCCTCTGCCTCACAAAGTTTCCCTGTCTGAAAAGTATTTTAAATGAAAGCAGATATTATAGTGAAAGTAGTTAAATTAAGACATCCAAAGGAAAATGCAGAAACCCATCAAGCACAACTTATAAAGTGTGCTTCCCCTGTGGCCTGGCTTATTAAAAAGACCATGCCAGTCTAACAAAGCCTTACTTATCAGCTAAGTCTATTGCTAAAATCCAAGTCAGTAGCAATGAATATGACACCCTTAAGCCTTGAAATCCTACTGACTGTGACTGTTTCAGTTAACTAATAAAGAAAATCGGTTGTATTTGGTTTGTTATCAGAAAACAGTCCTAAGCAGTACAAGCATTTTGGAGGAGTAAGGATGCATTAGGAGGGCTTACTAGCGTGCAAAGTGCTCTCAAACAGTTTGAAAAAGCCTCCAGACACTTTCACATCCTGCAACTCACAGTGTTCCACTCTCTATCCTTAACCTATGTTTAGCAATGTATTTATTCAATCTCCATTCATTGCAGTGATCATAGCTGCTGCTTCAAAGTTTTTCATGTTGCAGAGATTCTGGACCTGTTACAAAGATGACACTCACAGGCCACTGGCCACAGCCCAGAAACTAGGAAAAAAAAAAAAAAAAGAATACACCCAATTGTCTTTATCCCCTGAGGGAGCAACCCAACCAGCAAACACTGCACCGGTATGTGAATACTTCTGTGCTCTCACTGTCTCTGGGCTCCAGAGGAGAGAAGGAAAAGTCAGGTCTAGAAATCCACTTTTTGAGAGCAGGAAATGCCCTGCCTGCCCTTGCAGCCCAGCAGGGACTCCAGAGTCACAGCTGGTACCACAACACAGGGCACAACCCTTTTTCTCAGATCTGGTACAGGAGGAAACTAAAGCTGGGACTATCCTACCACCCTATGTTACACCATAGATGTCTTTTTGGTGTCTTGAAGCCCAGTTCTTCAGATTCTCTGGTGACTTCAGAGAAGTGCTACTTAACTACGAAGGGACAAAATCAGTGTTTAAAGCTCTACTTTCAAAAATAACTCATCTTTAGCTCTCTACTTTCACCCTCAGGGTGATGCTATGCTTCTGCAAGAAATATTGCAGCAATGGTTTGAAATTTCATCCATTACTATTTGCAAAATACGTTAAGATTCTCAGAAAGGAGATGCTACTGAATCCTAAATATCTGCTTAATTAGCCCTCGATGTCAGTGACCAGCTGGAGTGCATGGAGCTCCACCTGGGGATGGATGAGGAGCTGACTGAGAGTTTATGGGTCAGGATTAAAGGGAGGGCAGGGACAGGTGACATTATAGAGGGGGTCTGCTACAGGCCACCCGAACAGGAGGACCAAGTGGAAGAGGCCCTCTAGAGCCAGACAGGAGCAGCCTCACATTCACAAGCCCTGGTCCTCATGGGGGACTTCAACCACCCCAATATCTGTTGGAGGGACAACACAACGGGGCATAAGCAATCCAAAAAGTTCCTGGAATGCATTGACGACAACTTCCTTCTCCAAGTGATGGACAAGCCAATGAGGAGAGGTGCTATGGTGGACCTTGTTCTCACCAACAAGGAGGGGCTGGTGGGGAATATGAAGCTCAAGGGCAGCCTTGGTTGCAGTGACCATGAAATGGTGGAGCTTGAGATCCTTAGGGCAGTGAGTAGGGCGCACAGCAAACTTGCTATCCTGGACTTCAGGAGAACAGACTTCAGCCTCTTCAGGAATCTGCCTGGTAGAGTACCATGGGATACAGCTCTGGAGGCAAGAGGGGGCCAAGAAACCTGGTTAATATTCAGAGGTCACCTCCTCCAAGCTCAGGATCAATGCATCCCAACAAAGAGGAAGTCAGGCAGAACATGAGAACATGGATTTGATGGACAGACCACTCGGTGGATGAGGAATTGGCTGGATGGTCACACTGAAAGAGTTGCGGTCAACAGCTCAGTGTCCAAGTGGAGAGCAGTAATGAGTGGAGTTCCTCAAGGGTGGGTACTGGGACCGGTGCCGTTTAAAATCTTTGTTGGCGACATGGACAGTGGGATTGAGTGTACTGTCAGCAAGTTTGCCAACGACAACAAGCTGTGGAGTGTGGTCGACACACTGGAGGGAAGGGATGCCATCCAGAGGGACCTTGACAGGCTTGAGAGGTGGGCCCGGACAAACTTCATGAAGTCCAACAAGGCCAAGTACAAGGTCCTGCACCTGGGTCGGGGCAATCCCAAGCACAAATACAGGCTGGGCAGAGGAAGAATTGAGAGCAGCCCTAAGGAGAAGGACTTGGGGGTGTTGGTTGATGAGAAACTCATCATGACCTAGCAATGTGCTCTCGCAGTCCAGAAAGCCAACCATATCCTGAGCTGCACCAAAAGAAGTGTGGCCAGCAGGTCGAGGAAGGTGATTCTGCCCCTTTGCTCGGTTCTGGTGAGATCCCACCTGGAGTACTGTGTTCAGCTCTGGGACCCCCAACATAATAAGGACATGGACCTGTTGGATTGAGTCCAGGGGAGGCCCCACAAAGATGATCAGAGGGCTGGAGCACCTCTCCTATGACGACAGGATGAGAGAGTTGGGGTTGTTGAGCCCAGAGAAGAGAAGGTTCTGGGAAGACCTTATAGCAGCCTTCCAGTACCCAAAGGAGGCCTACAGGGAAGATGGGGAGGGACTTTTTACAAGGGCATGTAGTGGCAGGACAAGGGTTAGTGGCTTTAAACTGAAAGACAGTAGAGTTAGATTAGATGTAATGAAGAAGTTCTTTACTGTGAGGGTGTTGAGGCACTGGGAGAGGTTGCCCAGAGAGGCTGTGGATGTGCCATCCCTGGCAGTGTACAAGGCCAGGTTGGATGGGGCTTTGAGCAACCTGGTCTAGTGGAAGGTGTCCCTGCCCATGGCGGGGGGTTGGAACCAGATGACCATTAAAGTCCCTTCCAACCCAAAACACTCCATTCCATTCTAATCTCTGTTCAGAAATTATTTTACCCAGTCAAGCTGAAAGATCAAAAATATCATAGAAAAGTAAACTGCAGAAGAAAACAAAACAAAAGTCAATTTGGAGATGGCTAAATACCTCCCTATTTCTGTATGGAGAAGGCTTATATCTCTTCCGAAGTGCATGACTGTCAGGGCCTCACAGACACCCCCCTCCCAGGGCTGGAGGGCAGGTGGGGTGACCTGTTGCAGGCAGTGGTGACCTAGGACAAGGTCTGGGAGCAGCCTCCGCAGGGCCTCTCCTCTATCAACTCCATTAGCTCACCACAGATTTCCTCCATTATTATTAGCCATATTCTTGTCATCAGATGCTTTTTTTTCACAGCACTAACAACGCTGGCACTTCACCGGCCATTATTAATTGAGCAAAGTTTTAAAGTATGTGTAATTCCCAGTGCCCAGCCTCCCTGGATCTTCATTCTGGTTCTTCCCTGACTTTAAAACTTTCATTATTCAGTCCAGTTATTTATTACCCCCTTTATAAATTCAGCACAATCTTCTAACTGACATTTTCAATGAAAGGTCATCTGAAATATACACCGTGTTCCTTGTAACTCCTGCCTTCCCCTCTAAAGGTCCGCCAGAGCCAATGTCATACTTGTCTTCTATTTACTCATTACATTGTGCAATAGGCCTTTGATCACCCGCTTGTCTGTATGCCAGGGCTGTCTCCCATGAGGTAGCTCTAGGGTGGCTTTCCTCTTTTCCATTCCTTTCTAATTAAGCTGGACATGTTTTCAATATCCCCCACTCTAAATACAGTTCCAGTGTATTGCTTAAAATGCCACAGCTAACTTCAGTTATTAATCGCACATGACTGGAGCACCAGGCATGTGGCCAACAAAACCAAGGAGCTAAATGAGGAATTGGGAGCCTAAATCCACCTATTACTTGTTGTACCTAAAGTCCTTGCACCTTCCAGTTTTCTGAAAGCTGAGCACCCCTGCCTTGGGCAGCAGAGGCACTGAGGGCTACAGACTGCAGATACCATCTGAAAAATAAGTCCAGTCAAAATTAACCTAAGAGATGTTTCTCCACTTGTTTCACCAGAGGGACTGTCAGACTTTCCTAGAGTGTAACTAAAACAGCAGGCTACACACCAAACACCATTTTTTTTTCTTCGCAAAGTTTGCCTTCAAAAATCCACCTCCAGATTCAAAGGTGTCCCTTTATCATAGTGAAAACCTGAATATTTAGCAGCTTCACTGTGAGATGAAAGACCTGGACTTCATTGAAGGACTTATCTCTTACCTCTTCATTTTTATGCACTTCATGCAGGGACATGAACTGTCATTGGAACTGCACTTGAAATTCAAGTGATTCATCTCTTTCCTCTGTGTGCTGGTTTGGGCTGGGATAGAGTTAATTTTCTTCATAGTAGCTGGTATGGGGCTATGTTTTGGATTTGTGCTGAAAACAGTGCTGCTAACACAGGGATGTGTTCGCTGTTGCTGAGCAGGGCTTACCCAGAGCCAAGGGCTGTTCTGCTTCTCAGCCCACCCCACCAGCGAGGAGGCTGGGGGGGCGCAAGGAGTTGGGAGGGGACACAGCTGGGACAGCTGACCCCGACTGACCCAAGGGATATTCCACACCATAGGACGTCATGCTCAGCATATAAAGCTGGGGGAAGAAGAAGAAAAGGGGGACATTCAGAGTGATGGCGTTTGTCTTCCCAAGTCCCCGTTAGGCGTGATGGAGCCCTGCTTTCCTGGAGATGGCTGAACACCTGCCTGCCCGTGGGAAGTGAGGAGTGAATTCCTTGTTTTGCTTTGCTCTGCTTGCGTGCACGGCTTTTGCTTTACCCATTAAACTATCTTTATCTCAGCCCACGAGTTTTCTCACTTCTACCCATACAAAGCTTTCCAGAAAGCAGTTCAGAGCAAAGCTATGACAAATAAAAGGCATAATACAATGATGATAGGTATTTCTAGGGTCATTTGTTCAGGGTCGGTGAAGTAGGCATGAAGTTTCAGTGCAAGATACAAAAGCCAATGAAAAAGCTAATTTACAGGCAACACCACTTATTGCTTGCCAAAAGTAACTATGTCCTGTTAAAAACTGGCAAACTAAAGAGAAAAATTAATCCCATCTTCTTTGTGGGTTTTTGTTTTGTTTCCTTTCTTTGCTGTTAATTACGGCATTTATGCAACAGGGCATCAAAAAAGTTCATTTGGTGCCTTTGAAAATCATCTGGAGACAGCATACAAAGCTTATAGTTCCAATTCTTGTCCTGCTTTAATCAGGGGTAAAACCAGCCTAATTGAAAGGAGAGGAGTGACAAATCACGATCTGGAGGTAACTGCGCAAATGACATTCTTACCACCCTTCGCAAAGAAATGATGGTCTTCTAGGAGAAGTTTGTGTCTGAACTTGGGATCCCTGATCCTCAGCCACTCAGAGCATGGCTGGGACACACTGCAAGGCCCTTCCAGCCTCTGCGGCCAGGCTTCTTCCCATCAGAGGCAGGGAGATGGAAGCTGTGTCCATCAGATGAGTTCTGCTACAGAGCTGGGACAGGGCCAAGGAATGTACATGGACCTGGAAACACAGAAGCACTCCTAAGCACTGTATTTTGGGCATATGTTTTACGTGCTGATGTATGACCAAAGCCCTCACCATTGAAAACGTAAGCCTGTTTAGAGAACAAAGAGTATGTGCTTCTAGGAGCAATTGCAGAGAGGTAATTCTTTTATAGATGTTGAAATTTTCCAAAATATGGAGCATGCTGTACTAAATGAAAGTATATTGTTACATACTGCTGAGAAAATAATACAGAACAAAACATGTGGCATTGTCTGGCACTGTGGAAATTTCATTTCACCTATACCTGGATTATCATATGCTTATCTGGTCCCCCCTGAGTCAGAAAGAATATAGTAGATCTAGGAAAACAACGTAAGGACAACAAGGTATGAAAATACCAGTAGAGATTAAATAGGTTAGGATCCTTGGCTGGAAAAGAGAAACTTCATAGGGGAATATAGGGAAGTAGGATAATGAATGGCAAGGGAAAGTGAATAGGGACCAGTTATTTCTCTTCTTTACAACATAAGGACTCAGGGGCATTGAAGAAAACTTCCAAGCAGATGTTTATAAGAGAAAAAAAATCATTTTTCCACACAACATATCTAAACTGTGAAACTTGCTGTCACAAGATATTGCAGAGCAGTATAAAGAGATCCAAAAGTGATTAGATAAAATCTTGTAAGAAACGTTCATTGAGAGCTATCAGTCACAAAGCTGTAAATATAAACTTCTGCCAAAAAAAGTCCCTAAACCATAGCTTGCTGGAAGCTGTAAGGGTATTCCAGAGGATTACCATGCACGTGTCCAGATTTTGTATAATTCCCCTAAACGGCTGCTCTTTATTTTGATGGAGACCCTTCAGTGCTCAGTACAGCCAGTCACACATTCTTAAAGGTTTTTAGGCAAGCAGCTCAAGAAGAAACTGTTCTAGGGATAGTGCTTAAGGACTATAAGAATTTAAATTTTACTAGACCTTTAGTGTGACAGGTGCTAGGGGAACTCTGTTCTGTCACGCTGTTTCACTACAATTCTCAAAAGCTCAGGATGCAAAAAGCGCTTGAGGTTTTTTCTTCTACTTCACATTTGGACTGTTGCTAGTTTGTTCACGGATGGAGGAAGTATGTGAGAAACAAGCTGCAAATTGGAAAGTAGTCTAACAAATAACTGGATGAGAAAAAGCAGAAAGGTTAGAGAAAAAAAAACTATACATCCTCACACACATCTCGTTTGTTGATGTAATTTGTGATTGTACTCGGTATTTTGGAGTAAGAACTCATACACGCGTAGGCATGTATGTAAGTATAGACACACATATTACATACCTCAGATTGTCCTTTTCTGTCCTATATGAAGAACAAGCTGGATCCAAGATGCCCACAGCTCAGGTTGTAATACATTAAAAGACTAGAAAAGGAGGGAGAGCATCTCACCTGAAGACAACCTAACACAGAGACTTATGCAGGCAGCTCCACCACAGCCTGCATGGCCCTCTGTCCCTGATGTGGGGATCCCCACTTCCACATCCATGTTCCCATATCACATTCACCCACCCTGCCTAACAGGAAGGGCACTGGGAATGCACACCAACACAGCTGAAGACTGGGACTGTCCATTGCAATCCCTGAACGCAGCAGTGGTCACCAAAAGCTGGTCTTCTGTGCAAGAAGCTAACCAGCAACAGAAGAAGGATATACTGCAAGAGAGGCAGGAGAATCCCCAAAAAGGCTTTGGAGACAAAACAGAGTCCTTTGAGATTTCAGAGACCAGACCCTGTGAGGGAGTCAGTTGCTTTCCCACAGATGTATAAACCTTCTTTGCCTTCTTAAGTTTGTGTGTGCAGGAAATTCCTGTGGTTTCTGCACTTATTTTGCACAGGATTCCTGAAAAACGCAACTGAAGTCTCCAGAGAGCCACTCAGAGAAGGTTTTTCTAAGAGGAAAACCCTAAGCGTGGGAATGTGCAACCCACCCTCAAACAGGAGTTGGACACTGGTTGCACAGAGGGTGCAAGGCTGTAGGTTGTAGAGCTGAAAGCAGTCATCCCTCCCAGCCCAGACCCAGAGACAGCAGTGCTCAGTAGTTAGAGCCCTTCGTGACAAGACTTGTGCCCATTTGGGAAGCAGAATCATAAACCACCTCTTTGCTCCATTCAGGTACGACTGTTTTGTGTTACAGGAGACACTAAGGCTCTTGGAAAACTAGTATTTCCAAGCACTTTATTGTGGCGTTGCCCTGGAGAAAAGATTCAGATTTTCCCTAATGCTAGCACAGGAGCATGCTGGGTAGGGGATTATCCAGGCAATGCCACCATTTGCAAAAGCCAACCTTCTACTTCAATCTACTAAAGCAAGCAAAACTTAGAGCAACATAGGAAGTACTTCAGTGTAATCTGGAGACAGAGCAACTTGCCTACCATCAACCACCCTTTGCAGTATTACAGACTAACGAATCCAGTCTTCTGCTTCACTAGATGAAGTTCTGGTGCAGCTAGAAATGCTGGTTTGTGTGGGTTTTTTTAATATTCTCCCTGCTCCTACTGATCTACTTAAAATGCAGATGAGTTTACAGAAGATGACCCCACCTGCAAAAGGAGTGAGTTCAGAATAATTTCTTAAAACTTTTAAATAGTGACACCCAAGGTAGAAGCAGTGAAGTGTTCAGTCATCAAAGCAGCAGTGGGTAATAGAAGTTGGTTTTGGAGCTCTGGGACAGAAATAGTGTGATTTGAGCTTCTTTCCAATGACTGACACCAAACCATAAAAGACTGGCAGTATAAGCCATAGTATCATCACCTGTGGGGACATGGTGCAATGACAGCCTAGCAGCTAATTTTTTCATGACTGTCCTTTGGCAGCAAATTTCATACTTACACAATGCGTGCTTGTCCAAATCTATCAGAATACTGTTTTCCAAGCTCTGGTAGAAGTGAAAGCATGCTAAATGTTGCTTTTATTCTGCAGCGAAACAGGAGAAAGAAACAGATTAAAACATGTCATGGCCTCAGAGAGACGTGGTTTTTATATGCATTCCTATAGTGTAAACAGCCTTTTTTTGCAGAAACTGTTCTCGCCTGTTCTTGAAAATACTTTCATTTCCCCCTTAAGTTGTTTTAGCTCCCCCACCTGTAAAGCTTATAATGAGGATGTGATGCTGACACCTAGAGGAACATAAGTATGAATGTAAATACTTTGTATTAGTCTATAACTCTCTTTCAGAATGTGTTTCTTAATAAGGCATCTGTTTCAATTGAGAAGTGAAAGCCTGTAATGCAGTAGTCCCTCTGTGAATAAACCGTAAGGTTAGCGGACACGTTACAATGAATAACCAATAATAGCAGGGTTTACAGCAATCCAGTTTAATGGTTTCTTCATATGTCTGTGTTTTATACATCAAATAAACTTCCAACAAAAAAATAATGTACAATTCAAGAAAATACCCAAAGCTATTACAGTTTTGGATTTCTCTTTGTTGATTTACAATTATGTACAAGACTGTCTCATTTGCAATACCCAGCGAAGATGTAATGAATTATTTACAATATCAGCTGGTGCCTTTCACTATGCAATTGAACTGTCTCCTTTTGCTATTTACATTCAGAGTAGCAAGAGCCCACTCTTAGGTGTCATTTATGGCTAGGGTTAAGAGGTGGACTGAAACAAGGCATGATTCTCACTACTGACCACAAACATACCTCTGAAATCCCATTTTCAGTTATAGCTGAAGGAAGATTCCAACGCTTTGTGCACTGATATAATAATTATATTTACAGTCAGCATAATAAGGTGTCTCCACTGACAATAACATTCCCACTCATGTCAGAGGGAGATATGTGTGAGCTGAAGGCAGTATATATTTTAAGGTGCAGCAGACAAAAAGTATAACTCTGGTGCTAAAGATGCACCCTACTCATCCTGCCAGAGACCTCCAAAGCAAATGAAGACACAAAGTATGCTATCTTTCTAAATGTGTGGAGGAGAATCGTTTACAATTCTTCTTACCCAAGAGATTAAATTAGGAGGGGGAAAAAAAAAAGATAATTTTATCATAATATGCAAACTGTTCCACAGAATCACAGAATAACTTTGTTTGGAAGGGACCTGTGGAGGTCATCTATTCCTACTCATTCAAAGCAGGGCCAACTTCAAAGTTAGAGTCAGCTTTCAACTTAGAGCAGATTGTTCAGGGCTATGTCCAGTCAAGTTCTGAATATCTCCAAGGATGGAGACTTCACAACAACTGGGCACCTGTTCCCATGTTTGACCACACTTATGGTAAAAAAATTTTCCTAACACCTGATCAGAACTTCCACCTTGAAGGTTTAACCTAAGGCCCACTGAATCAATCATAGTCCTTCTATTGACAACAGTTTTAGAGCATCCCTAAACCAAGTATAACAAGTGTTATTATTTCAGCTTTTCAGAAGAAATAATTCACTTTTCCGAGCTATTTTCTGATATCTAGTCAGTAGGGTACCACCGCTTGAAATATTTTCATAGCTTATATCTCAGCGCAAGATATGTACCATCCAATGGCATCAAGAAATTAATGCCACTTCCTTCATCTGCGATAAATCCAATATTTTGCACATTACACAGCTGTTGCAGAACAGCATGTTTATGAGAGCATGACTAGACGCAAATTATGCAAAAGGCATGAGGGTTTCACCTTAGAATCGTCTCAACAAAAACAAAACCTCTTTGTTTGGGGAGCAAAAGTCAGGACTCTCTGTTATAGCTACATGTGCCTGAGGTTTTGAAATCCCTGTTTTGCCATTGCCTGCTATGCCTTCTGATCATCAAACTTGTTTTGTCTCTCCCAGCTTGAAAGATGCAATCTACAGTACAGCTTTCTCCAGTAAAAAAAGCTACTCCTAACTGAAACACTTTTCCAATGTCTATATAAAGGCAGCCACTCACCCAGTCCTTCTGTCTCCACAAAACATTACATGACTGTCTAGAGGCCATGTACCTTTTACTTCCCTAGCCCTGGTAAATAAAGAAAACAGACAAATGAGAATCAGATCGGTCTTCATATTCAGCCTTAAAATCCACCTATGGTACATCTTACCCCACAGGGATAAGAACACATAAAGTCAGATATGACAAAGTACTGTATCCAACTGGGAAAATCTCATGGTAACACTGTCCTCTTACATAATACATATTTTATGGCAGTAACGGTCATGACTGGAATACAAGACTACTGATATGTACATACATATTGGTCCTAACCGTTGAGCAAGGTATGTGAACCCTGATAATTGGAGCTACTTCTCTGATTTTATGTCTTCAGAGGGAAATAGCAAAAAATCTGTTAATTCTGGGCATCAAAATAAGCCATGCTGTATCTAGAGAGACAAAGAATATCAAGAGAAACACACAGCGAGAGGCTGATGGCCCCATTTGTATGGCAGATCATACTCGTTGCATTTAGCAGAAAGAAAAATAAGGCTTTCCCTGTATAATCCTCTTATCAGATCCAGACTTCAGTAGGGTAAATGAGATTCAAAATACTCTTTCTACCATTAATACAGATGCAATGAGTAGCTCCTACCACTAGTGTGAGAGAGGTGTGTGGAGGGAAAGAAAGGTGAAATCACATTAAAAAATGGTTTCTGATTGCCGCAGAAAACATGACAGCTGAATGGCGAAAGATGTTCCATAGGCATTTCAGCAGAATTACAAGATGCGGCAAGATGTTGCACTTCCATTCTCTTTCCTGGTTTGGTTTTGTTTTCTTAATACTTGTTTGATAACCCACAGATCATCCTCAGGCTATAGCAACAAATTATGTCTTTGAAGGTCTTCCTCATTTCCTGGCTACGAAAGGCATAGATCAAGGGATCAATCACTGAGTTGCACATGATGAGAATGAGGTACATGTTGAAGTGAGACATGAAGCAAACACAGTAGAGGTTTTGAGGGCAGGAGATCATCAGGATGAGATGAAGGAAGAATGGAGCCCAGCAAACAATGAAGATGCCAAGAAGCATAGTCAGAGTGATGGCTCCTTTCATGCTGGTTCTTTGACGGACAGAGTTGTACCCAGGCAAAGCAGCTATTTTCTTCACATGAGTACGAGCCAGGAGGAACATATGGATGTACAGTGAGACCATGAGGAACAACATGGTAAAAAACATAGTGATGAGACAAATGATAACGTAAGTTGATTCATAGTAAAGAATGAAGATAATGCCACAACCCGTGCAAAAGGTCCAGATGCATGCAATAATAAGCCCTGATCTTTTCACTGTCATGATGTTGTGATAACGTAGGGCATAAAAGATAGTGATATACCTGTCTACTGCTATAGCCAGCAGACTGCACATGGAAGCCACCACAGATATGCAGATCATTGAATCAAAGACATTGTCTATATGACGGACAAAGGCATCTTCCATAATTATGTGTCTATTGTTTATTAAGTATATCGTTATGGTCTCCCAAGCGTTAGACACACTAACCAGCATGTCAGCCACTGCTAAACTGCAAACAAAAAAATACATGGGTGAATGCAAGTTCTTGTTCTTAACTATAGCACATATAACTAAGATATTTTCAAGGAGGCTTACAATGCCCAGAGTTAGGAACACCTCAGCTGCAATGACCACTTGCTCACATGGCGATGACTTGCTCTTGACAGTAGGCACAGTAAAGTTGCTACCCAAGGCACTCAGGTTTAGTTCAGAAACATACAGTTGAGAAGACGTGTTCATCTCTGGAAGCAAACAGGTTCTGTTCTTTCTGAGGGACTTGCCAAGGAGTGCGGTAAATGCATTTTCCAAAAGGCAAAAGACCCTGCCAAAAAAAATATAGCATGACGAGAACAGGCAGAAGTTGACAAAACAAATATCACCCATTGCTATTTAATTTGGCTTGTACACATCCTGCCTCTTCCACACCATATTTCCCTGCTGATTCTAAATTAACCTCCAATTGGCTCAGAGTTTTTCTAGCCATCCTCACTGGGAAATTAAAACCATAAACTTACAAAGACATTCATGCACTCTTCATTCGTAGTTTCTTTTATTCTATTTAATCCCTCAGAAGTGAGCACAATGTCCTGGAAATTCTGCTGAACACCAAGCAACAAACAGTTTTCAAAGTCTCAATTCTCAGACCCCAGAAATGCAGGAGAACAGTATTAGGTTCGGCAGAACCTCCTCACTTCAATACAATACATAGAAGTTTGAAGTATTGCCACAATTAAGAATTTAACATTTTCATCAAAGATTTAAACGCTTTCCTGACCTTTGTACTTCTTAGGTTCACATGAACTGTGTTGTAAACAGCTTACCTTTGCAATACTAACATGCTCACTTAAAAGCATAGTATTAAACACCTAACCAAGGCAAATCCGTACATTTCAGTATACACTAAGATTACAGAATCTGCATGGGTGGAATTCAGTCATAAAAATAAGTTTTCTATTCCAGATCGTATTTTATTCAATGCTCTTTTGGTAATGAAAATATTCAGGGCAAGTTGTAAGCCATTGGATTCTTAGTAAGGGGAATACTTAAAGCTGATTGTCAGTGACTTGTTACAAATAAAATTCAAAGCATATCAAGCTAAATAATTTTCATTTTTCAAAAGGAACCTTTTATTTGCAATCAAGAATTAACTGTACCTATTTACCAGAGTTGCTCCTTCAGCTGCTCTTCCTCTTCATTGCCTGCAACCTTTCCTCCAGAGAGAAGAAGTTTCAGTCCCCCTCTTCAGCTGACATCTGGGGCTGGGGACTCCTTGGTAGGAATAGATGACAAAAATAGAGGAAAAAGGAATGAGTAAATCCATAGAGTCAAGGCTGACCACGTATAAATTACTTACTGTGCAACTGCCTTTTTATAGCCTCCAAGCAATTATGACTTCAGTACTCAAACTGTGGCTCCTCCTCCCCTTCTTTGCCCCTCAGAACTTCTCTTTTCATAGATTTTGTTAGCCAAGGCTTGGGTTTTTACCACCATCTAGTGGTCTTCTCTCGTCTTTCTAACTGAACAGTGATTTTGATCTAGAATTCATTATAAGCTTGTTATAATATTAAAGGGGGAAACGCATTAGGCATGCTCCTTTCCAAAACCATTTCTTTTTTGTTTTCAGTTTCTAGTACTCACTGACAATAAGTTCATAGTGCAGTAGTACTCCAAAAGAGGTGAGAGCAGAAGACTGTTATTTAAGTGGGAGGTTTATGACTGTTATAAGCATTTGTCTTATACTCACAGTCATAATTTTGCAAGAACAAGAACCACGCCATTACAAAACTCAGAGAACATACAGTCAAGCTCATCACACCACTAATAGAAGATATAACTCAAGCAATTTGTGTGAAAAAAACCAGAACAAATAAAGTTGTGTTCCAGTCCCCTTGCTAGAATAGAGATTTGGATGGAGACGTGGAAGGAGTACACAGTGCACCGTGCTGGGACCCAGGGCTTCCCGAGATGGATGTGAATCCCCCCAGGTTTCACAGGGTCTAAGAGCTCAGTGCTCAGTATTGCAATGGCTGAAGTCACTCTGTGGGTCTAGTAGTCAGGCAGCCGATGCTCATTCTGGGCCTTACCCAAAAGGTGGCAAAATCAGTGCGAGTCTTTTCTTTAGCAAGTGGGCTCTGCTTCTGCACCCAGACTGAGGCATGCAAAGCCCACATCTTCCTGACACTGCCAAATGCCCTTTATGTTACCTGCTAAACAGCTAGTCAAATACCATGCAGGATTTGAAGTTAACTTGAGATAAAAAGTCTCTGCTTCTCCAAATCGCCCCCTTTCTGCAAATTAGGGGGTTGGATTTTTTCATGGCATATGACAGCTTCAAATGCTTATTTTTAACCTATAGCATTTTTCTTGAAGAATCACCACCAACAAACACAAACTTTATTGCTGTATCCTGTGCTATTTTTGTGTTTTCAGTGTTCAGATAGAGTTCATCATTATAATGCAGCTAAATCCATATTTCCAATTATTATATTCCACAGAAGCTTCCTCTGTTGTTACTACTAGCTTCGCTCTAGGAGTGCTGAAAGACCTGGGCCATTGTATGAAATGTTGTTCTGTACAAACAGTCCCTGCACCAAACGAGACAGTGAAAAGAATTTTTATTCATTTGACTAAAATGGCTCCTCTAGCATTATGCACTTATAATCTGGAGATTAACTTTACATGTGCCTTTTCCCCACTACTGGAACTAGAATTTAGATTATCACAAACTAGAGGTAGCAAACTATGCTCAAGTGCAGCTGTTAGATTTGAGCAGATAATACCAGCAAGTGAACAGCAACAATACCCGCTGTATCTCACCTTTCTGTGTGCCAAATCTGAGCTCATAGTTCTTTGCTATGACCAAAAGAAAAGAATAGAGGGTGCCCATGTGCAGTTCTCTTTCTGTTCTTTAATGTAAAGCATGTCTTAGTTCTCCTAGATTATCTTTATTTAACTTACCTTAGTTATCTTTGCTTGTCTTTTGCATAATTTTTTATTTTCCCATTGCAGACCCTGGAAATGATATATCTAAAAGTAAAACTTTACTTCTTTCAGTGTCCCTGTATCTGGCAAGGGCTGTGTAGATGTTGTGCTCTTCCACTTCCAATTATTTCTCTTTCAGTATCCTATTTTTGTTGTTTATTACACTCTCTTCTAAAATTCTGTTTGTCTTCCCATTTGCAAATTCCTCTATATGTTCAGTTTAATAAAGTTCTTTGCAGCCCAGCTTAGCTGCCTTTACAAAAGTTCTCACTGTACCTGGCAGGATTCAGTCGACCAGCTGAGTGCAAAAAATAAATAACACATCAGACAGGATGGTTTAGCTGTTATTTCTTAGAGCAATGCCGGGTCTCTCACATATAAATTATGAATCAGCCTTTGGATTCTTCTTCCACAATCCAGACACTGCAGGCATAAACTCTGGCACAAGTGTCAATGCTAGACAAAGAAACTCTCTTATTTACAAATCTTCCAGAAAAATTACCTGACTGGAAACTGGGGTAGTGATATAGATGTAGTTTGTTTATGTTAGAGGAAGAAATGAGAAAATTACACATTTTTTGGTTTGTTGTTTTCTGTTAGTTTGGGTTTGTTTGGGTTTTTTTAAAGGAGAAGTTTATCATTATACTGCTGCAGCAAGCAGCTATAAGCATTATGATTTGACAAGCAAGTAACTGAAGGGACACCCAGTTAGCAGTGGGTGGAAGCATGCAGGTAATGTTTCCTCCCCAGCATTACCATCCAGTTAGCCTTTAATAAAGACAGGTGTGGAGATTTTTTTTTTAAAAAAAGGCATCAATACTTCCTGTCCTATAATAAAAAAGCTGGATGAAGTGGAGATGGACCTTTTGTAGTTCAGCCTCTTCCCGTGTCCAGGGGATGGCTGAAAGCCTAAGATTTAGGCTTTGCAGTAAGCAGTGGTATAGTGAATACATTCTTTTACATTGTGGCCCTAATCTTCAAATCAACACTTGAATGTTTTTTGCAGGAAGAATCACAGAAAAGCAAGACTGAAAAAAAGACATCAAAATATCATGTGAACTGTGCCCTGTCAAAGGGTAGGATCAGCCATACTTAGTATGACCACACTGTCACTTCTGGCCATCACCCCTTTCATATGAGTCCTTCAAAACGGTTTGAGATAATCTATGGCCACCGGCAGTTAGTGGTACCTGTCAGTGGTGCTTCTCTCATCAGAGTAGAAAGCCGAGAAAGATGCAATACAGTATAAAAGGCAATTTAGAAAGACATATCCTAATAACCTAAACCGGATGATATCATAACTCACCCCCTAAACTGTAAAAGGGTAATAAGAGGTTTAGTAACCATCGCTTTTATGTGCCTTCTAATGGGAGCCAATTCCAGTAATGAATCATCCCCTAACATCTTGTTAGAGCATGGGGCAGCAGTACGGCCCTGGTGAACCATACAGAAGTGCCAGCTGCAGACTCCACAAAGCACAGATGGCCAGCGAAAGACCACAGAAACTTTCTGACTGAAAGGAAGGGTAATTCAATAATGGAAAAACAGACCGGGGCGGGGGGTGGGGGGGGGGTGGGGGGGTGGGACCAACAACAAAAAAAACAAAACACCAACACTTAGCAGGTTCCTATTAGATACTACTTTCTACAAGAGAAAGGAAAGTTATTTCTTGCTAGACCACAGAGAAGATTTAATATGTCTTTATCATTAGTATAACTATCAAAAATAAGTGATAAAAAGTGCTACTTTAATTACATATTGTAAGACATTTCATGTCTCATTTCTGCAAGCTTATCTTGCCATATGGCAAAGGCAAACATTAAGAGCACATTGTTCATTTGTTTCATAAAATGCTTGTGCACGAGAATCTCTTTTTTTATACATATAAAATGCTGCTATTTTTTCATATAATTCAGGTCCTCAGTGAGACTTTGATGTTTGAATGTTTTAGCTTTGTTAGAGTGATCACAGGCAATTCAGTGAAAGTTGATGTATAATACCCAACCTTCAGTAAATTATATTCTAATATTGAGCAAAAAAAGCCCTAGGTGTACTTTAGAATAGAATAGAATAGAGTAGAGTATAATAGCATAGAATATTTCTGTTGGAAGGGACCTACAATGATCACCTAGTCCAACTGTCAATTCACATTCACAATTCCCCATTTTTCCAGCCCAGTTTTCAACACCAGTGCTAGGCACAGATTAGCTGCCAGGTGGACCTTCCAGTCACCCATTTACCAACAGACACTCACAAGCAGATCATTCTGCTGCGGGGACTATTGCAGGTGTGCTCCAACATCTGTTCCCAGCAAGAACCAGCTGACTTTATTTGCACTCTTCTTGACAGGATCTAAGAAGAAGTAGCCCAGCCTAAGACTCATTTTGTTTCAGCTGGGACCAACGTGGGGCTCTCACATTTTAACAGGCCTGCCCTGTGATGACAGCCTACCAACTACTTCCCCTGGCTCTAGAAACAGAGGTCTTCTTTCAACGGCCAAGGCCTTTTAAAGGACTGGTTTGAACAGACCAGCCACACATCCACTCTTCCTCTCACCTGCGTCACTAGCACATGGCCCAGACACTGAACCTTAAATGTCCCCAGCCTGATCAGAAACACAGGCACCGTCCTTCTGCCCTAGAGTAAAGTTTCACACATTCCCAAGATACAGACCAGTTCTAAAATTCCAGCTTTGCTTTTCTGCTGTCTATCCTCATGGTCCATCTCTGGCTTCTTTTGCAGCTTAACTCCACCTTTCCTTAACTTTCATCAAGGTTGTGAGCTCCCTGATTTAGAGTTTGCATCTTCCTCATGAAAAAATGTGAACAAATTCATGTACAAACAGGCTCTGCACAGAGTGTCTGAGCACATCATTGCGTTTACATTAAAAGATAAAAACCAAGCGATCACAGCCCGCAAGCAAACAGCAAACCTTCTAATCCCAATGCAGTGCACTTAGGTCATCCTTCCCTGGGAGATGCCTGCATGTCCTTTTGAGTATAAAAAGCCGCGTATCCCTGAGAATGAGTGAAAAAATCCTGATTTCTGGGTTTTTATAAACTTCTGGTCTAAAAAGATCCCTTGGATGGCTGATCAGTTCCCTCCTGCCAGATGATCACGGGAGCAGAGCATGAAACCTCCCCTGGGAGTACTGCACTCCTCATCCTGGGCTGGCTGCTCAGTTTGAGCAGAGAGCCCTGACAACTCAGTGTCCCTCTGTCCTGAGCTGTCTCTGTATTCAGGTATTGGTATTTTAGCCCGGCATGGTTATGGAAAGATAACAAAGAAGCTGAAGGACAACCTCAAGAAGATGTACAGTGAGGATAATCATTAATTCACTGTACCCACAAAGAGACGTTGCTACACATGCAAAATTGCAGACACAGCAATGTGTGCATGCAGTTCCAATCTAGACAAGTGCAAATGTCTCTGATTCAATATATGTGATGACTAAACATAGATATACATGCTACCCAGGCAATTTTCAAGAATAATATGACAGCAGTATCAAATTTCTCTCTTTAGAAGTAGCTTACAGTGCTAATCTAATGTCTCTGTACTCTTATACAGGTTCTTTCCTCGCTCTCTGTTCAAGTTGGTAAAAAATGCAATTACTTCCTATTTAATGAGGTGTCTAAATGCACCAGAAATGAGAATTAAATAATAACTATTTAGCTCAGAACTAATTTTTTTCTGTCAAGCCCTTGCTACACTAATTTTTCTGAGCTTTCCTACAACACAGGCTTGCAATATACAGTATCTTTTTTAATGTCAGGATGTTTTTTTTAATAAGTGTATCCTGAAAGAAAAAAAAAAAAAGGCAACATTATTTCAGGAGTAGAAATTATTTCTCTTCTAGCATTTACCTGCTAAGGAGTGAAAATGTGGAGTATAGCTATGGCTGAAACCAAAGATGTCAAAATTAAAAAGGCAAATTATGTTAGCCAGAAACAAACAGATCTGCAGAAAGGAAAGAAGTCCAGTATCATGTCTGAACCCAGAATATTGTTTTCTATGCTGAAGGAACCAGTTCATTCCATTTTACCAGTAAGAACTTAAATCAGTTTTTACTAAAGCATTATCCTCTATGGCAAGCTGTTTGCTGACATACAAAAATCAAGTAACTCTCATGAGCACCCCAGATTCATGGCATTTAAAATTTCAAGCACTGTTAATTCCTCACAAAAGCAGGCACCATGTGCCCTGCTGTATTTAGTGTCTAAGTCAGTATTAAAAGTGAAGCAGAACCTGAAAAAATTCTTGTCATACTGATTTGGTGAGGCTGCCAGTAACCTGCAGCTTTCTGGCTTTCCTGGGCTTACAAAAAGTGCCTGGTTATCAAAGACGACCAGAAAAGAATTCCTTTTGGCAGGTTTTGAAACATGAACCAAAAAAACTTCCTTTCTCCCCACGCAGAAAAAACCCAACCAAAGAAATCCAGTATGATTTCAGAGAGAGGTCAGCCTCTAGAACAAGCTCTGATTCTATTGCAAACAACCCAGAAAGCCCAGCGCATGGGTTAATCATTCAGGCTAAGAGGGATGGCAGATTTGTGTCTCCAAGAATTCAGTTGCTATTGGATCAATTGGGAAATCGATTTCTGCAAGAGCTAAGCTGGACTGGACTGGACATGGTTTCTCAATTGAATTACATTTCTTCATGCCATCTCTAATTGCTGACAAATAAAAAGAAAAAATTGCTTGGCATCTACAATCTTTCTTACTTCCTCTTGCTCAGCTCCTCAATTATTGCAGCATGGAGGTTAATGCTGGCTAAACATCACAGCCTTCAACATGGTGAAAAGCTGCATCTTTGAAAAAGTTACCTTCGTGCTTATTGAAGTTGCTGAATGCCTAAAATGCACCTCAAACTCTATGGCTAGTTGAAAGCTGAGATTGAAATATTTCCATCTGGGGGATGAAAGACAGACACTTCAAACTTCTGCAGAAAAACAATGAAGCTTTAATCTTAAGGCAAAATCAAACTATTTTTTCCTGTGAATCTATATTTTAGTTGCCAGCCTTGACAGTCTCTGGGGCTGACAGGCAGAAAGCTCGAGTGCTCTTCAAGAAAATCACTGGGAAGTCGGGAAGGAAGATGCAGTTGTGTTCCTGTTCCACATGTCCATATAAGACACACTGATGGAGCAGCAGTTTGACACCACAAAAACACCATGGCCCTCTAGTTCTAGTGACTACGCTTGTACTCCTCCGTGGACATACAGAGCCACCACCAATGTTGTTACAGAAGTTCAAATGGCAAGGATTGCACTCGTTAGTGTAAGTCCATTAATGTCAGTAACATCACACAGGTACAGAATGTGGCTCTGATTCACAAAACCAGGTATGTTTTTGTTGATACATCCTGGTCTGTCAATGACTAGCTCATGTGAAAAATTCCGTGAAAGCCAGGAGGGAACAACCAAGGTCTGAAGACCGGCTTACAAATGCACAAAGAAGTAGCAAAGAATTAACTTTGGCTTCAGGGAAAGTAGTAGCAGTGTAGTCAGCTTATATATATATATATGTGAAAATATTTTTTATTCAAGAGAAGGGGACAAACAAGTTAATCCAAAGTTTCAGATCAATTAGAAGTATCAGGACAAAGAGAAATTGCAAATTTCCTGACTTTTCTCCAGAGAATAAATTTGCAGGCAGAGCAAGTTCACAGGCTCTTATTCAAAGAACAGGATGAAACAAAAGGATCCTAATTTCCCGCAATGAGAAAGAAATGCACTTGGTTAGCATACATCTCAATTTCAGTAACAGAATTAATATTGACCTATGGTACCAACATTATCAATTTCAATGATAACATCACTTCTGAAAAACAGAAAACACCAAATATGCTCCCCAATACAACCTGAATTCAGCCTTAGCAGTAAGACATTTGGAACTTTGTCTTAATACAGAACGAGAAGCAAAGTAGAGAAAATCAATTATCTCATCATGTATGTTCAGTTGATTTGAGGTTTGCAAACAACTACTGGCTTTGGTGCTGAGGCTTAAAATTAGTTGCAACTAATGTGGTGACAATAATAATGAGAAAATGAAACAGTAAGACACAGTTTTCTTTTTCAGATTTATAAAAGTCTGTTCTCATCAGACTAAATAACACTAAAAAAATGCAGTGCTTCTCAGTTATAAATAATACAATTGATTAAAATACAAAGGCAAATTAAAGTTTAATATTATTAGAAAATTTATTATAAAGAGAGATAATTTAATCAATTAATGAAATGTCCACCTCCTCGTCTTCATTATTCTTCCTAAAAGACAGTAAATTCATCAGTAACTAGATGCTTCCTTTTAATGTCTTTTTACATTATTTCAAGATTAACATAGCAAGCTTGTAAAGTGCTAGAGAATAACAGGAAAACCATGGGAATTTCTTATGAAAACATCCTCCTATGAGTTAGAGGATGCAGCAAGAAAAAGTTCAGAAAAAAATTCAGAGAAAGTTCTTCCACTGATTCAGTGGAAGAGATATTTTTATCCTGAAGGTTTGTGCTGGATTTAGCACACAATTTAGAGTTTATGCCCTGAAATGGGATGATCAATGTTTGACCTGGTATAGAGTTAGAATGGGGTGGACAAGCAATTCAAGCACTGTCTTAAAGCATGCCAGTATAAAGTTAACCCATCAAAAGTGTTTAAAGAAATTTGAATCAGCTGAATGAGTCTGCATTGCATCAGAGTTTTGCATCACAGCCAGATTTCTAACAGAGGGTCAGAACATTAACTTTACTGCCGTGTCAAACCACAGTTCCTACATCCCCTACAGTTGAGGCCATTGCCAATTTTAATATCACAGGCTAACGTGCCAGCTACTTGCAGTTGTGATAATAATGCTTTTTCCATGTGAATATGAGTCCACTACACACAGACAATAAAAACAAAATACATTGTAGCTTAATATTTTAGCCCTGGCTAAAAAAAACTGTTCTTCCTATTCTGTCAGTCCATTTTTTATTTTATTCTTAACTTTTGATTATTTGTGTTTCTTGAGGTTGTCCTACAGAATCATTGAATTGGTTTTTTCCAAAAGGCATCCCAGAATAGATTTTCATTAGCAGCAGAACAATCGTTACTTTTGAAATTCAGGACATATGTTTGGATCATTAAGTATTGGCTTAAAAGCTAACTCCTGACACACGTTTTAGAAGAACTTGCCCTTTATATTTTCCAGCCTAGAGTTATGAAAATATAATGGGTGGTGGGGCCTGGGGATTGGGAGGGGGTGGGGGAGTGGTGTGGTGGCAGGGGCAGGGGAGGATTGCACCTTTCCTATTTCGTTGGCATAACTAAAGTTATCTGAAGTTATCTGAAAATTATCATTTGCAAATGAACACTGGAAAACTAAAAACTATGAAAGAAGCATGCACATGGTACGGCATGAGTGGAAATCCATTTATTCCCACAGTTATGGCCCCTTAAGCAGCCCTCACTTCCCAGCTTGTCCTCCACGCCAGCCATGCCAGCAGGAACACTTGGAAGCCATATGACAAGCGGAATCAGGGAACAGTTCTGAGTTGGAAAAAAGTAGCCTCTTCAAAGGTTGTATTTTTCTGTCAAATTTGGGCTCTAGGTCTATATATTCACATATAGGTCTGTGCAAAACAAGCGGGAGGAAAAAGTGGCCAATGGGATTTAGAAACTGTGGCAGCCAGCAGAGCCACTGAAGGAAATCTGTGCCAAACCACCGCCTTAGAAACCAAAACTGTTCTGCTAGCTTCAATGTTTTTCACATACAAATAAAAGAAATACAACGGACCTTACTTGTTGATGTGTGTGCAAACAGGAATACAGTTGCAGAGCAAATGGTTTTTGTATTTGCCAAAGCACAGCACAATTAACAAGGGGGCGAGCTAGCTCAGAAAACACTTACTTAGCTGAGGGACCCAATTAGTAGATGAAGGCAACGAGGTGCCGGTCCTCAGCAGAAGGATGGTAATGATACCCGCCTTCCCCCTCCCCTGACCCAGACCCCATCACAGCATTTAGCTGCCTGAAAGACCATACGATTATTTGAGAGGAAGAAGAGTTGAGTGCTCTGAGGTTTGTTGCTGTTTCCAATCCAACACTTTGTCCAGGGAACAAGGTAAAAAATACCAACTTCTCCTCTCTTGGAGGAGGGCCATAATCACCAGCTACTGTGAAGACTTCGTGGCTTACTCTTGTTTGATCCTTTTCCAGCTCCAGAGAGCTCGCTTGGGTGTAGCTTCAACAACAGAGCACCTCTGACAGCAGTCCCACAGTCAGACGAGCAAGTCTTATTCCTTGGGAAGTGGGAGCCCCTGCCTCCAAGGAGGGCTGTGATGGAGGCACCACTGCCCGGAGTGAGAGCTTGGCACCCAAGGCTGTTCAGTAAGTGGTAGGCATCTCTTTCAATGCATTGCTCAAGGCCATATTTACAGGGATACAATTCAGCCTGATGCTATATTTATTTCACCTACAGCGATCCCAAGCTCAGTGTAACCATGACAGAAAATATGTCAGACGGAGAGGAATGGTTAAGAAGACAACCTCTAGCTTCCCTTCCCATAGCAGGACACAGGGCATCACTCGCCATGTGAGCGATGCTGGCAAGGTGGGAGTGAGACAAGGAACGCCAAGCTGGGAATAATATTCCAAAGCCTTGAAGGTTGGAAATGCACACAATCATGACAGGAAGATCTAATTCCAGTTCAACTCTCTTCCTCCAGTTTAGAAAAGATATATCAATTGCAGGTGTGACATCTTTACTAAGATAATTTTGCCTGGCAGACCTTGTTGTACGTGAATAGGTAGAGATGTTTCTGTGTATAACATCTGGCTTTTAGCATCTATAAATGGGCCGTAACAGTACAAATACACCTCCAGCAAGAAGCTGTACCGCTCTCATGTAACTGGTGGCACTAATGCAAAACAGCTGCTGTCCATAGGGAAGCCCTGGGTGAAACTGAGCATTTGGATGCTCACACACGACCTCTTAGAGGGGAAACGACATATTTTTTCAGCCTGTTTCTATTTGCTGCCTGAAAAAAAGCCAGAGCAACTACATCAGCAAAGCACTCTCTGCCCTTGATACAGGGTACAGAAAATTTCTTTTACGGCTGTTACTGAAATCTTGATTAAAATACGCCATCCTTTTGCTTTTTTGAAGAAGCTATGCTTTGGCATTTCCCCCTGAAATCAACTGCTATACCTAAATACCGTTTTGTGTGAACTTTTTCTTTTAGTACTAACTGTGGTTGATTTGCTGTTTGCAAAAAAAGCCAGTATTACTATTAACAAGAAAGAACAACCCATGCGTCCACAGCTGTGGTTTGATTTGAAGCTTTCTACTCCACATGCTTCCCTTACATAGCTTTGAAAAGACTTGCATAGGACAATCTTTATTTGTTTCAGACTTGTTTTAGTGTTTTTACTTTAAAAGAGACTACCAAGTTTTCTTTGACTAAAGGATGGGTATCATACTGAAGCAGTGGTATAGCCACAGTCACACTGATGACAGTCAGATAGATAATGGACTTCAGATGAACAGTGTCCAAATAGCTTTCAGTGCAAGGACCAGAGTTCAGTCTGCAATGAAATGTTATCCAGGCAGAAGGAAATTCCACTGGCTCTTTTGCTAGCACAGTATGCCCTGGTAACAAAAGCTTCCAGCTCCTACGGTAGGAAGTATGAAGACATGAAATACACTGCTAGGTTTGGATGCACAGGAGTAGGGCAAGTGCAGTAGTGTGGGTTTCCTTACCTACATCTCTGTCTTGTATAGTGAATATTTCTTTCAAGTGCTTCTTGCTGGCAGCCAAAGGTTTTGTTATCTTCTGTAGCACTAGATTTACTCACGTGAGATTAGGTTGCTGTGTGAGAGACATGCGGGAGTTGAAGCTCACGGAGGAGAGGATTTTCTTCTCAGTGCCTGTTCAAGAACAGGACAGGCCTGAGGTAGAGCAAGGCTGTATCACCCACTATACCATCCAATGCTATGGGCTAGATAGAAAGTGAGCATCGGAGCTGAGCAGTGGGGGAGAGCTGTAGGGAAAAGCTTCCGTTATGATACAGTACAGGGTTGCATCTGGGAAATAAGCAGTCAAACATTACCACTGATTTGGAAACTCAGAGTTCTGAAGTTAATGACAACAGCTTTTCACTAGCCTCTGATTGCTGCTCTATTCGATTTTTCTATTTTTTTTTTTTTTTTTCAGTTTATTCTCCAGGTAAGATATGTAAGGTGATAAGAGGTAAAGTGTAACTGTGTCAGGAGTAGGCACACACATTGAGGATCGATCATCACGGTGGGCCAGAGGCAACTCTCAGACAGTGGAGCTGGAGCAGGAGAAGGCAGGAAACACCAGCCAGTACGCAATCCCTAAGAGGGTCACCGGCCTTTCTCTGGCAGGGGCGAGAAGTTAAAGGAAGCCACGTAAATACATTCCACTATTGCCAGTTTTCCTTCATTGGTACAAATTTAAAAGTTACTTGATGAATTGTTTCTTTTTCAGTGCCCTCTGTTTGTTCCATAAGACGAGTGGGCTTTTTTTTTAGTGATAAGGTCAAAAAATAATAGTATTTTTCAAATTCCAAGCTTCCCATTAGATAACATTCTACCACTCGCTTTCAGTCAGGAGAAAAGCGATCATATTGAAGTATACAAGATTAAAGTAACTTGTTATCTTCTGAAGCCATAAAAGTCACATTGGGATCTTACCATTAAAATCAAGTAAAAAAATTTAGAAGACTTTAAGGCAATCTTTGATGAGCAATGTAAGGTAGACATACTTCTGAATACATTTACCTTAAATTACGACTTAATAGCAGGTCTAGTTCAACTGCTATTGGCAGAGAAGCCACAGTGACCTATCCTCACCCACAGAAATACTGACTGATTTCAGAGAAAGCATTGGGAGCTCTCAGAATATCAACAGGGCACAGCTTTAATGAAAATTCCAGCCTCTAGCTTTTCACAGGAGCACTCTACCCAATCTTTAAAGCACATAATGGTAAATTTGGCCGTAAGTACTTCAAAACAATTTGTTTTCTTGTACAACTTTTTCTCTTCAAGGGCATTTTGACCACAGATTAGGAAATTGTGAAATTTTCAAGGAACAGATTCAAACAGATGGGAGCTGAATGTTGCACTGAACAGGTTGGTGTGACTTTCAGGTGTGAGCAAAGCCTTGTCCATAAATTCACCCCTTTGCCTCTCCCTGTTTCTTTGCTATTATTAAAGTCCACTACCACAGTATTTTACCCACTGATGTTACTGGAAGTTGCCTTGGCCATCAGTTCTGGAAAGTTACTCAGAACCATATTGACGATTTAGGGTTCGATACCCTTGAGTGCATGCGGTTGCCATTACTGCAGTGTGGAAGTGTAAAATCAGATATTCTTTTCAATGGTAGGTTGTTTTGTTGACGTTGCAGAGGTAATACAGGTTTTCTTCCTCATTTCCTCTTTAGATTATGCAATTCAATGATTTTCTGCGCAGGATTTTCTAATGAATATATAAATGTGAAAGAAAAAACAATGGCTGCTTCATTCTTCTCTTAGTTGCTTTTTTTTTTTTTTTCTTTCTTTCTGGGCATATAATAAATTCAAAATTAAATAAAAAGTGATCCCAGCCTGGGCAAAAAACTGCTTCTTACAAAGTCAGCATTGTATAAAGAATACTAAATGTTGCACTTCTGTTGCTGAAGTTGGAAGAGCAATGAGTAAAGTGGTATCAAGAACAAATTTGCTACAAAACTGCCTACTCCATTGAAGCTAGCACTGAACTCATGTTGCCAAATTGCCAAAAAACATCTAGGTTCCTCTCTAAAGACCCTCTGCACTGATGCAACTTAGCAAAGGCAAGCAACTAGGTAGTGCATTGCGACCAACTACAGTAATTAGCGCTTTTCCCATCCACTGTTAATTGCCTGCACAAAAACAAGAGTCATAATCATGCTGCACTCCAGCTCTGTCACTTGGTTACACTAATTGTGCAGCCACCAAATTTTGAAACCTAAAACAATGCAGTGATAAACAGAATTTTTAATATTTAAGACAAGTGTTTAATTGGGTCTCAAGGAGGCAAAAAATTACGTCGTGTATTTGTGATGAAGTAAAGCACTGTAATGATTACACGCACTTGAGAGAAGACAAGACTGCAGAAGTTGTGAAAGATCACGTTGTGTTGCTGCTACTCAGTAGATGGAGCACAGATACATAACACAAAGGTAGCCACCACTGACAATCTTTCCTACAGCCCTGTAACTTACTGTTTTGCCATCAGGAGGAAGAGGATCATAGACGTCTAAACGTGCTTGTCTTACTACCATGTTACTTTTGTTATGTGGTACACACTGATGTTCAAGTATCAGTGCACGTGAATCATTTTAGCAGCTAATGAGAGTGGCTTTATGTACTCATTATTACATACGGGATATTTTAAGAAGGACTTTGCATGCCCAACTGCGAGGGACCTGATTTTCAAGGACTGCTGAACAGGTCTTCTTTTAAAAAACAGACCTTTTTATATTTTTTCTAGTAAGGTGCCTTAAAACATAATTTCTAAAATCAGTAATCTTTTCAGATTCACCTTTGTTGTACTGTGGCGGGTTGACCCTGGCCAGCAACCAAACACCCACCCTGCCACTCGCACTCCCTTTTGCCATGGGATCAGGAGAAAATATACAGAAGTTGAAAAGACTTGTGGATCAAGATAGTGACAGTTTAATAAGGAAAGCAAAAGTGTTGCACACAGGCAAAGCAAAAAGACAAGATCATTCACATTGGCAGGCAGATGTTCAGCCTCTTCCAGGAGAGCAGGGCCCCAGCATGCGTAATGGTCACTTGGGAAGACCAAACACCGATAGCCACAAATGTCCTCCCTTCCTTCCCCTTTCCCCCAGCTTTTACTGCTGAGCACGATGTCATATGGCACAGGATATGCATTTGGTCAGTTGGGGTCAGCTGTCCCAGCCATGTTGCCTCCCAACACCTTGCCCACCCCCAGCCTGCTGGCCTTTGGCGGAGTGGTTTGGGGAGACAGCCTTGATGCTGTTCCAAGCACTGCTCAGCAATAGCCAAACCAGCACTGTTGTAGCCACAAATGCCAAGCGCAGCACCATACGGGCTGATATGAACTCCATCCCAGTCAGACCCCATACAAGCACTTTCCATATTTGATCGCTCCGGTGTTCCTGTAGACTTTGAGAGTACTGGTTGGTCTAGGTACTATTTGTGTTATTCCATCTATTATTTTTGGCATATATACTGATTGCAAGCCCACTGGGCAATGAAGCTAACTCTTTTGTAATGAATAGTAAGCTAAGGCCCTCGGAGTTCAGCCTGTGTAGGAGAGGGATTATAGTAAAATAATTTAGAGTACTTAAAGCATTACAGCATTGTACTTGGAAAACACCATAATACAGGTCTGGAATATGTATTATAATGCTTTAATACCAGAGCCTAATCATACAACCAGACACCGCATGTCTACCTTTAAGAAAAATCAAAATTCTTAGGTTTTATTACACTTTAATTCAGGCATTAAAATGTATTACATGAAGAGGCACAGATAACAAACTTTACCTTGTCTGTGATGGTCTTCTTCAAGTAAAATGCCTCAAATTGAGCAAGTAGTCACAGACTTACGGAACTCTTTTGCAATGCTTGAAAGAAATCTCTTGATGGATGGGCGGTGCCTCAAAAGAAGTATTCTTCGTTTAGGTTAAAGAAAAGAACTGGGTAGATGTGCTGTGTTGAAATCTAGCCTCTATTCCAAGACAGGTTGCTTGTGATGATATCCGGACAGATCTGGATTGCAGCTGCATGTCTGCTCCAAGGTGGAAACACACACACAACATAGAGGGAACAATTCCACTTCAGATATGCAAAAATACCTGAAAAGGAGCCAAGAAGCAGCTTTCTGTTAAAGTACTGGCTTGTAAGACATTTAAGACAAAGAAGCTCTCCCTATCTGATTGCTACTACCCTTCTCAAGAAAATAGGACATTCAGGGCATTTTGGTGAATCAGGAGGACTTGGTCAGTGCTTGGACTGTGGCAGTGTAGAATAAGTCTTACAAGCTGCTCCTTGAGGACTGAACAAATAAGAAGAGCTTTCTTCCACATTGCATTTCACTGATTCCACTGTCAGCTTGCTTACCTGGAAACTCGGCTGAAGTCCAGTTACTATATTGAATCTTTTTGCACTGCAGTGTTGGGTTCCTACATCGGCACCCAAGAGCCTGAAGATGGCTTCAACTGTGCCTTTGCAATGCGGTTTATACTTTTGCATGGTATAACTGAGGACATACTCTGAAGATGACGCAAAAGCACAGGTCAGCTAACTTGTCCTACATGATTTTTACTACCACTTGAGAGATGTAAAGAGTCTATAAGACAATGTGGCTTTCATTGCTGTCATTGTAAAGCTGGCAGCTGAGGTATCCAACTTACCATGAGTGAATGAAGTAGTCTTGACACGGAAGTAACAAGCACACAGAAAAATCTCAACTCCTCTGCACTCTCCATGACGCTTCTTTCGAAGTGGAGGAGCCAACAGTATACTCTGTACAATTTCCATAGGTACCATCTTTACATTTCACCTCTTCATATTCTTGTACAACTGGATGCCACCCTCCACCCTCCATTTGTATTTCCTGGTAAATCATTCCAACCTCTGTGAGGCATATGAGGACTTTTTATATGAAAAACACTCAAAGCAGTTGGTGGCTTTAGTACTATACCCTCACTAACAGAGGTTTAGTCTGTATAGCCAAATCTTCAGACACACTGAATAGCACCTCTTACTTCATATACATCCTCTCATCAATGTAACAGCCTACATGCTCACCTGTTGTGATAAAAATTGTAAAATTTGTCTGTAATTATGAGCTACTTTTTGCCTTTCTTCAGCAAGAGAATAAGAGCAATTTGCCTTCGGCTTCTGCAGGTAGTATTGTTTCTTTATTCTAATTATATCCGACAGGGTTCCAAGGACTGCAATATATGTTGCAGGGCCACTGCTTGGTGTAGAAAAACAATCGCCACAGCCAGTATATAATTACACCGTCCTAATTGAAGTAGAAGATATTTCCTGGGCAGTAATGAGTAGTAGGGAGGGTTTAATGGACCAAATATGCTACAGAAGCCAATCTCAGTCACTTGTTATTCCTTCAGTAGCTGTCCTATGCTAAGTCTAACTCAGCAACTACACAAAATACCAGATGGAAACCTAACGGTACACTGCAATAATAAGATCTTTAAAGTTTCCACCAATATATAAAGCTTTAAAGGTGGTATTTTTTGCACTAGTAGAAGTCACATAGTGCCCAGACCTGCAGAATATCTTCACTTCTACACTGGGATTAGCTGTTGGACAAAAGACCAGTGCCAAAACCACCTAACATGCCTCCTTATTCCACAAGTGGTCAGTTAATCACAACAAACTTACGCTTATCTTGCTTTAGTTTTTTCTACTTTTACTTGCCTTAGGAAGAACAAAATGACTGAGTTTTTTCATAATAAACATTTATCAGTATTTATGATGCAAAGTCCTGCCAGAGAGTTGAAAAAGGGGGAACTTTCACATGTGCTCTGCTCCCTACTGCAGTGCGTGAGAGACAGAAAAAGCTTTCTCAACTCAGAAAACCATCTTAGATTTCTGGATTAGTGGTCTTGTCTCCTCCTACTTCCCCTCCAAGGAAAGTGCTGCCTTTTATTTGTGATGACTGAGGTCTCTCACAGGGTGACTTATTCCTCTCCCAAGGAAAGCCACCCAGGAAGGGTGAGATGGCTTGTGTCACCAAAAACACCACATGCCAATAAGCAGCCCCAGTCAGACAGGGTAAACCAAAGCAACTGTTAAACATGATGACACCATCGCATCAGAAGAATATACATCCCAGCTTGTTCTGGTATGGCCAATCTGCTGCAGATTCTTCTTAATAGATAGATCATGTTTACTCTGAAGTTAATCTCCTTTCTATTGCAGCCCTTTAAAATCAGATGCAGGCAAAGAAATGTGGGAAGAGAAGTTTCAGATTTGCAGTAAAGCAGGAGAAAATATGTGGCTATGCCAAGTAATACAAACACTGTCCCTTTTTCTACGTTTATTCAGATGTATTCAGCCAGAGCACCGGTGTTCACAGGGACTCAGGGCAGTCAAAAAAATTACCTCCATCTCTGCAAAAACAAAGGAGCCTGGCAGAAACACCTTGTGCCCGACAACAAATTTCTACTTTTCCTGCCTCTATTTACTGTTTTCACACCTCCCTGTTACCTTTTGACTACCATCTTCTCTACCAGCACAGAACAAAAGACTCAGCGAGCTTCTGCTCTATTTGTGGGTTCTCCCAGAGGGAAAGCAGGCGGGTGAACCTGGTGCTGCTCTTTGTGTGCATATCCCTTCTCCCCCACCCTGTCCCTTTCCTCTTTCTGATATCAAGGGACAACTATAGTCTTGTAGCTACTCCTCAGCATTAATTCGGGTTTAAGAGAGGGACTGCAGATAAATGTCTAAAACTCTGCATGTGGATATGTAGTCAGCCTCAGAAAACACATCCTGTATGGAAAAAAAAAAGGCAAAGAAAAGCATTAAATTGTGTGACTGATACTACAGTGCCTAACTTTTGCTAGGATGGGCATTACCACCTTGCAAGGCTATACACAGGTTTGCAAGCACTTTTCCCCCCTCCCTTAGTAAGCAATCTCGACTCTTGGAAAAGTATGCTGCCCCTGCTAGTGCTCTGGATTGCTCAGAGTTTTTTGTCAGAGTAACCCTGCAGACAAGAAAAAGTTACCCTGTCTTCGGAGAATGCAGCCACTGTCTTGGACTCGGGCAGCGTAAATCTTTTTGATGCAAAGCTGCGGTGTGGAAACCTGACCTCGGTCTTGGGCTGACAAAGCAGGGGCTGAATAAAAAAGAACACGGTACATCACGGCACTCCCAGGTTAAGCGTCGCTGGTTTTTCCTCTGCTAAGAAATATCTTTGGGACATGTGCTACCACTCAGCAAAGGGACAAAGGCAAGTGCCAAAAAAAGGACAAATGACGTGTTCAACATTCACATCTGCATAACCACCAGCCTGCTCAGAATTAATATGACCATATGATGAGCCTGCATTCTGATTACAGCCCATCTGTGCAAAATCAACACCAAGGAACAAGCTGAACTGTGAACTAGCTTAAGGAATAATTGTGCAGGTTGACAAAAAAGATTACAACTACGAACCACTTCCTTGGATTGCTAACCTCCCTCCAGAAAGAAGGTATAGTGATTCCACTAACAAGCCAAGCATGCTTAAGATGGCAAAAATAGGCCACCTCCCGCACAAGAAGCCTTGATTGCATCAGTATTTCATATGTGTTTCTTTGGTAGCACCACAAACTGGAAAGGGCAATGACACTTCTAAACGTAGCATACGATTGAGTCCCAATTGCCATCTACTCCTGCTTTGCAGAAGTCTGTAACAAAACTTTACTCTTTTCACAGAATTTTCCACACTGGCCCTTACTGAAAACTGTCAGAAGCTAAAATTTTAAAAGGAGCCTAGGAAGGCTAGTGAGAAAAAAATCATAATTTCTTTTGAACCAAAGCTAGATCCCAGCTCCCTGTAACCTCCTTGGAAATTCCCAGCCCCTGCTATTTTGGGAGCTTAAGAGAGACATCAAAGAACATAGAGGATTCTTGCCTTAAAGAATCTTTACATTATTATATTAAAAACTACTGTACTCACAACAGGGTAGATATACACAAGCCTAAATATACAGTACGGACAGTGCCGTTGTTGCTGTGCAAAGGAAAAGGAAAACTCCAAATGTGAATACCTGCAGCCTTTTGAATGAAATATCCTCCAGAACAGACAATATATGATACCTGGACTACCCCGATGATTTGCACTTGAAAAATGCTAGAAAGTTTTCAAGTAATGAGGATGGCCAAAAGTAATTTTATCACCAGGTGCAAATGATTAACGCAAAAAGCAGAATTTCAAGATACATTGGAATTGATTTTAAAGGCTGGAGCAGCCAAACTTGCCATCTACTAATAAAACCTACTACCATGTTGTTATTGTATCTTTCCAGTTACATCAGTGGTCTGATGTGATTAAGGAAATATCTCAGTTATTTTATGCTTGACTTCTTTTCCTCCATCAGGCTGTAATTTATGTGTACCACTAATGGGTTTGTCTCTAAATTACAGATCCTGTCAAATTCTGCTTATGAATGTGCCTGAAGTTCCCACACGATTTAAGGAAACGGTTTCCAAGTGTTGAGGTATCATTTGGTTTCTAGCAATTGAAAGGAAAGTTAGTGCTGAAATCAGCAAGGCAAGGGACAAACTGACTTTTAAAAGATGACTAACAGCATAAAATGAACCTTTCAAAATACGTGTTTTTAGTTTGGATTCAGGCACGATGCACCCAATGTGGATATATCTAGATTCTCCTGCATAGCTGTGGGACATCCTCAGCAAAATAGGCGCAAGTTATAGAAGATGGTGGGAAAACTCCCTCTGAAGTCAGAGAGGAAGTCAGACTGAAGCTTGATCTTAGTTTCATGTGGCTTTTCGTCCCAATAGCACGTGCTAGCAAAGGTTTTCAGCAAGCATGAGGGGGCTCAAGCATAAAGGAACTCACAAAGTTTAAGAAAAGTAAGTTCACAGTTGTCATACTTTTAGGACTGAAAGTAAATGGTCTTCTATTTTGGCATAGATCTACTGCAAAACTACCTACAGGCTTACACCCCTTCCCTCAAGAAAAGTGCAGCTTGGCCATATTTTTTCTACGGTGGTGAGTACCAGGCACAACAGTGACATTGGGCACATGTTTATTTCTGCTCCACACAAATCTCATGACTGTCGCTATCTGGCATGAGAAATGCTGCCTTCAAGTCTGAGACTACAGAGAAACTCACATACCAAATGTCAAGGAAACACCCTCTCCCCCTATTTCAAGATGATCCTGCTGCCTTTGCTTCTGCCATTTGAGGATGTCTTGCCTAAATGAGGGATTGCCTTTCAGAGTATCAGCAAGCCTCCAGCCAGAGAAGATTCTTCTGTTGCAGTTACTCCACTTTTCAGTAACAAGCTGGAGATCTGCATATAAGCTTGAGTTGTACCCGGAGTAGCTTGTGCTCCCTGAAGCACCTTCCCTATAATTTTTCCCAAGCAGAGTAATAATTATAAATACCTTGTGAACTCCATTTAATAAAAATGTTCATCAACTAAATAGATTCATGATTTATAATTCATAATAAAATTTCATTTAAAACTAGTGATCATTTCCTCTTTACTTTTCTGGCCTCTGGAAATAATGAAAAGAACTTAGAGGAGGATTGGTAATAAAATTTAGTGAAAGTGTGAATTAAATTTTTGGTGACTTCATTTTTCCCTTCCCTGCCCTGCTCCTATTTCTGACTACCTACGCAGAACACAGTTTGCCAGCTCTTTTTCATGCAGGTTTGAGCAAGGAAGGCTCTGGTCAAAGGCTACAGCATTTGGGCTGAAGAAGGACTTTCTTGGCCTGGCTCTCTGTATAAGCATTGCCCAAAGAACTAAGTCAGAAACCTACAGCCTTGGGAAAAGGAGAACAAATGCATGCCATAATTATATTCCATGGAGAACTGGATGTGAGAAATCAATTCTAGCAAAAATAACATGGAATTTTACAGACACACTCGCATCAGTACTGTATATGAATGCAATTTAATGCATAGGAACAGGACAGAAAGGCAAGAACCAGCCTGGTTCTACCAACTACTGATGTTTGGTACAGGCAGAAAAAATGTTAGGTTATATGTGTAGAAGCAGACAACCAGCAGTTGAAAGTTAACTGAATGGCTTTTAAGTGATTCTCTGACAGTGCTAAAACACTACAGAGTACCCCTGTTGCTTTCTACAAACCAGTTTCTGGACAAATCAATCATCTAGCCAGGAGACACAATATTTTTTGTGCGCAGCATCGCTCAGAGCCTTTGCTGAGTCATTTTGCACTTTTCTGTGTCTATTAGCATATCAGTAGATATCAGAATTCAATTAGTTATTCATGTAGTTGTATTAGCGCCTGAGCTTTTGCTGGTGGTCTGCAGGTCTAGCCTGCATTTGTTTCGCTGCCTGCCTTATGTCATTATAGGAATTGGTATAATTGCCCAGCAGAACACTGCCTGGCATGTGTCATTAGCATTCTTTAATTACAGCAGGACTGAATGGCATGTCATTTACTTGTAACAACTCTTCACAGTATAATACAAAAGTGATCATAAACTAATGTCTAAGCTTTGGCTTCAGCTTGGACCTGACATTCTTATAGACATCTATACTTCATTCTGGTAGTTCATGACAACACATCCCCTTGACTAAGCTGTTGCCTGCTAATAAGCAATCTATCCTAATTCATTATCTCACACTTTATTAAGCATAGGTAAACAAGAGTCTGGGAAATTCTTTTCTTGCTTATTTGACTTGTTAGTAAATGTTCGCAATAATTTGAGCTATTCTCCCTCTTAGCTCCTACTTGCCAATTCCAGTGACTAAAAGAAAAATTACATTTCAGCTGGAGTTATGTAAGTTTTGTTGTACAAATGCAAACTAACATGCTTTGCCTCCATATTGGCCCCTCTACCCTAGCTCTCTTGCTGTCCCTTCTCTTTGCAGACAGTGATGGCAACTAAGTCCATCTGAAAAAAAGACTCTTCTAGGCAATACTTACTCTCCTGAAAGTTGAGGAGAGCAGTCTGAGTAAACCCACTGGATCAGGGTTCTCAAGGATTCCACCACAGAAGAGGCAAAACTGTACTTAAACTTGGGGGAAGCAAGAAAAAGCGCGGGAGGAAAAAAGAGGAAGAGGTTTCTACAGGAATTTGGAGTCTGCTGAGCAGGTGGGGGGGAATCATAATTTCAAATCCAAATACTTAAAACTCCTCCTCAGTCCGGTTTTAGAGACCTAAGACCTTTGTATAATCCTGTGCCAAGCAAGCCAGGCAACAGAATACAGTTTTGCCTGACAGTACAAGGTTGAGTTGCGTAACGTCTTGGTGGTCTTAGTGAATGATCTGGGAGGAACCCTGCCATTGCTATCTACATAAATGTCATCACCTTAGTTGATCAAACTGGATTATGTTTTTAGATCTAACATGCTTACAATCTAAAAAGAGTTTCAAGGGGACAGAAGTAAAACAAATACTTTACTGTGTAAGTGCAAGGTCAAGATTACCTGGGTTGGTTTATTACTGAGAGAAAGAAAAATGACTACATCCCGTAGGGAGTATATGCCATTTTCCATTTAGGCTGAGGAGAAATGCGCTTAGCCCCACTAGTTGAATACAGAAATCCTCACTATGAACTAGTTTTTCTCCACCACACTGAACACAGCCATCTTTATACTGAGTGAAGAGGGCAATATTAACACCCTAAATCAATCAGGATTTAGTTTCATGCCCACATAGCAGGTTCAGCACACTAACTGACTGAAAGGTGCCACATCTGTGAATGATTCATTTTTCTTTTTTTAAGACATGCTTCAGTGTATAACTGCTAGATTGCTGCTAGAAAGGGCAGCTGTGAGAGGAGAAAACATGATAAGCAAAACCACAGATACCATCTAGAGACAAGCACATCTTCAAGAAAGATGAATGAGAATATTCACTTGATTTAAGCTGTTAATTTAAAGTAGAAATTACTAAGCAAAGCACAATGAGAGCACGTTCTCTGTTCTGTGAACTGCTTCTGGCCTTGAATCCACAAGCAGATTGTTATGTTTTCCCCACTGTGGAAAATTTATGGAAAAGTCCTCATCTGCTAGACCCAGAATATTTACATTGCTTTGTAATGCATATTTCTACCAAAATCTTAATTGTACTGGAGCACCCATGGTCTTTTCACACATGAAGTGTAAGTGTTTCATCCAATAGAGGCCAATTATTTAAAGGAGTGACCACGACTGACTGACATTCATTTTAAGTAAAACAAAGAAATGGGCAGTGATTATTCTACACTACAGTTTGAAGGAACTCCTGCAAAGCTGAATAATGCATTTTATTAATAAGTGTTCTTCTCCCCAAAATACTCTTACTATAAAAGTCTTAGTTACAATAATGGAACTGATCAACTCCCAGAGGAAACATGAAAAACACACTTTCAGCATAGCATTTGATAGCAAAATAGAGAACAGCAGGGGAAAAGGAAATAGAGGAAATGAAAAAAAAATTCTTTTATCTGCTCATTTGTTTATTGTAAGCTGTGCTGCCCTACTCTGTACAAACCATTTTTAAAGCAAAACCCAACGAAATTAGTTGCTTACCCAAAAAATTCTACATCAGGCTCCAGCTGTGACTCATGTGCAGGTGCTCAGGCACTGTGGATGCTTGTGGTTAAAGCACCTAAGTCATTTTCGGAGTTAGCACAAACTGACAACAGGAATGATGATGAAAATTAAAAACTGTACAACAAAAGTAGTGTCAGAATAGAAGAAAGTAGTTTAATACACTGATGTCTTCTGTTAGGTCAGCTGTAGGTGAAAGTCAGCTAACAAAAGAATGTTTTAGCTAGTCTTTTAAAAGTGGTTTCTCTACAAAACTCCATTGTTTCATCTTGAGATTCCTAAATAATGCCATGAGAATGACAGGTTACAATGCTGCAGAATTAATGGACTTCCACCAGCAGGACATCCTTCCCTTTCTCCTCTTCATTCCTCAGGAAAGAGGGGCACAGTTTTGCTTGGCATAGAAAAACACTGAAGGCAGCAGCCAAATTGCACATTTGATTTCCATTTACCTCAGGAGTCAACAGAAACCTCTGAAAAGGAAAAACGTAAAACTTCTTTTTTTGCTTCCTTTTTTCAAATATGTTGCTAGTGATTAGTAAAACAGCAACCCCATCCCCATCAGCAGATTAATTTCATAAAACAACAGTGATTTTATAATTTGTATTCTGGCAGGGATGAAAGTATGGCAAGAACAAGAAAAATATTTCAAAGATGACAAAGTGATATAAGTAACATGCACTTTATATAAAAAATTATCTTCCAGAAATAAATGGGCTACTGCATCCATTAAGTGTCCTATGTAGTCTTAAACCATTTGGTAGGGTCTCTTTGCCTTCTGTGCATCCTCCTGTCTCAGATGTTGGGCTAACAGCTGCTGCACGGGTATTTAAAATCCTGGTTTCAAGGGCTACTGCACATATTTATTTATTTATTTATTGATGTAATAGGCTGTTGGACAATGATGTAGTCATGCAGTGGTGAGAATTATGATAAAGTGCCAGGTTTTGCTACACTAATTTTGGACATTTTTAAATACCAACATACAATAAAATACGGCTGCTTTGCTCAAAATGCTTTAGCCTAGAGAAGAGAAGGCTCCAGGGAGACCTTACTGAGGCCTTATAATACTTAAAGGGGGCTAATAAGAAAGATGAAGAGACACTTTTTACCAGGGCCTGTAGTGAAAAGACAAGGTGTAACAGTTCTAAACTGAAAGAGGGTAGATTTAGATTGCACATGAGGAAGAAAGTTTTTACAATGAGGGTGGTGAGGCATTGGAACAGGTTGCCCAGAGAGGCTGTGGATGCCTCATTCCTGGAAGCGTTCAAGGTCAGGTTGGATGGGGCTTTGAGCAACCTGGTCTCATGGAAGGTGTCCCTGCCCATGGCAGGGGGGTTGCAACTCAATGATCTTTAAAGGTTCCTTCCAACCCAAACCATTCTATGATTCTAAGAAATTGCCACCATATTCTCACAAAATAAAATAAAACATCAATTCATCTCTATTCAGGCACAAACCCATAGCATTATTGAAGGCAAAGGTCCATCCAGGTAGGGCAACCTAGAAAACCATTGTCTTCTGATTTAAAGACTGTTCTTCAGAGGATAAACTATAATTTCACCTGTCTGGACAGCATCTAGCATGCATGTGCTATCACACCACAAGCAAGTGATACAACCCACAAACAAAAGGACAAACTTAACCTAATCACCAACAGGGTATGTCTTTAGGGCAGCCTTAGGACTATGTCTCCCATTCAGGTTGTGTTGCATTTTATATAAACTTCACTTTAAAAGGCATTAGACAAACTGTACACTACATAATCAGCCCCTTGGTTATCACAGTTGGGGTTCCAGTTTTTTGCCCAAAAGGCTCCTGTGGGCTCAGAGTGACAGTAGTCAGCCCAGATCCCCCAGTTTCTACGAGGTCCAACAGTCCCTACCATTATACTCAAGGTGCAGGGGGCCCTACACACACTTAAGGTAGCCCAATTCTTCCTCGAGGCTGTTGTTAAGAGGAAGCAGTGATTTGCTTCTACCTGAAGAAACATTTAATTGAATCTTTTACGAATTATGCAAGGAAGCCAACAATTTCCAACCCTGTAATTATTGTTATTTGTTCAGCTCACTCACAGCTCTTTCATAAAGAAGCAGCTTCAGTTCCAGCTGTCTGTTGCACAGATGTACACTGGCAGGTGTCAAAAGCAAGGGAACTGAAGAAAGAGAAGGACTACTTGGACCAAAGAATTCAGAATAATTCTGCTACCAGAAAATTACTACTCCACAGAGCAGTTTCCTTGGACTATAAAAATTAGAGATTGAAAAGCCGTGTTTTATATATGAAACAAGGCTGTCTTTGTGTTTATTATTTCATGTAGGTTTTTGTCATTTTAAACCAACAAACAAAGACTATTCTTGTGCCTAAAGTCAGAACAATTCCATCACTGTCGAGTTAGAAGATGTGAGTGCAAACTAAGGAGAAAGCTGTTACTAGTTGGGAGCTAGTAAGTCATCAGCTGAGTAGCCTTATTCCAAGACTATGAAAAAGCCATAAAGGTTAGAAGAAGAGCCAAGCACCCACGCAGGAGTAAAAAAGTGTGACTCCAGAAAATGTGAACTTTGTTACTCTGAATCCTATGCTGTAAGGGAAGTTAAGGGAAAGCCATTTCACCAGCACTAGCACATCCATGTAAAATGCTACACACTGAAGCTGCAAAAACTAAACTATAGTAACAGGTTTTAGTTCAGTACACAGTATTCATAATGTCATCACCACGGGGATTCAAATTGCAGACTTTTTTCTTTAAATCTCAAATTAAGTTTCTTGTTCAAAAAACACTCAAATTTGTCTCCATGTCTTTTGGCACTTAAATGACCTGATTTTTGTGCTTCACACTTCTGAAAAATCAGGACACTTATCTGCATTCATAAATAACAATACAGATGTCTGTTCCCTCACTTCCATACAGACAAAGGCTCTCATTTGTAGCATACAAGGAACACTGGGGACTGAGATTGCAATACTACTGTTAATCCTGCTTGATATTAGACAAGCCATTTCTCCCCCCACAAGCATTATTACTTTGGCAATAAGTGGATTGCAAAGTGGATTTATTATCAGCCCCTTGATTACTGTGCAGATGTTTTAAATTTATTGCTACCCAGCTTAATGTTCCCTAAATTAACTGTTTTCAAAGTCTTTACAAACACAGTTTCGCGATGAGAATACAGCATATAATTATTCTTTTTAATAAAAATATATATTAGAAGAGGGAGCGCTTTATTAAATAGACTATGACTCAAAAGGAAAACAGTTTTAGTCAAAGGACTGAGATGTTAATTATGTAAATTAAACTATTCAAATGTTGTAACAGGAGTACGTGTAAGATTTGCAGCAAGTCTAGCTTCTCAAGTCAATCAAATACATTCTACCAGGCAACAAGCCTCCTTAAGCATTTGCTTAAAACTTGAGCACAAAACACAGCACATGTTTAAGTGCTTTGCAGCACTTTCTTCCACACTGGTGTGTAATTCACAAATGCAAACTCATACAATATAGCACTGATACAACAGTAACGTACTGAAGCATGACACATTTTCTGCACAAATACAGTATTTCATCTCATTTTTGCTGTAAGGTTTCAGAATATCCTAAACCCCACAAGGAACAATTACTTGTATTTACAGTGCTTGGGCAACGACATTGCCTCATAACCTCAGCTACAGGACAAGGAAACACAATAGATAGCTCCTTCTTTCAAAAGCAAAGAAGGATGGAAGAAAAAAAGTTAGGATAAATTGCCACTGGTGGCCAAGGACCTTTTTTTTGAACAAGTCTTCCACCCTTACCTCAGCAAATTCATCTTTCATGAGCACTGAATCCATCTTAAATAGAAAGGACTGGTGTTTGACTTGACTCTTTATCAATACAAAATTATACATATAAAGCATTGCACTTTTGAACATGTTAACAAACTAGTTAAAACAGGATTTTCATACATCCACTTTCATGGCAAAGGTAGGCGTTCCCTGAGTCAAGGAATCTATTTAACATAAGTGCAAAACACTTTCTTCACCTGTGCTGGCTCTCCACAGCAGCTACATGCTGAGCAACTGGGTTCTACCACAGTTCTCAACTGTCTGCCATCACAGAATGAACTAGAGGAAAAGGTTGCACCTCTTCTAGCTTCTCTTCCCAACTCATATGTCTCTACTGCTAGGTGAGAGAGGATAAACTGAATGACAAAGTTAAGTTGCCATTTCTAATCTGAATTCCTTGACCGTGTGAAGTGAATTTGAAAATTGAACCACTTAATTGGTGTAGCACCCTTCACGTATCACTCTTCCATCCTTTCTTAATTCAAAGGATTGCCAAAACTCCTTCTATTGCAAAAAATCACCCAGCTCAGATTACCTCGGCACTCCCCTCTTCATTTTTTCATCAGGAATCCCGAGGGCCTTGATGCTCTACACTCCTTTAATTGCTTCTCTGAAGCCATCCAGTTGTACTGGGAAGACACGTACTATTATCAGGAAATGTTGCAGAGCTATGATCTTGCTGGGATCATGGAGGCGTGGTGGGATGACTCACATAACTGGAGTGCTGCAATGAAGGGATACAGGCTCTTCAGTAAAGACGGGCCAGGAAGACAAGGGGAGGTGGTGGAGTTGCCATTTGTGTGAGAGCACAGCTGGAACGCATGGAGGTCTGCCTTGGGATGGACAATGAGCCAACTGAGAGCTTATGGGTAAGGACTAAAGAGATGATAGGTATGGGTGACAATACAGTGGGTGTCAGCTATAGACCACCTGACCAGGAAGAAGAAGTGATTGAGGCCCTCTACAGACAGCCAGAAGCAGCTTCATGTTCACAGGCCCTGATCCTCAATATCTATTGGAGGGACAACACAGCAGGACATAAGTAATTCCAAAGGTTCCTGAAGAGCATCGATGACAACCTCCTGACCCAAGTGACAGAGGAACCAATGAGGAGAGGTGCTCTGCTGGACCTCATACCACCACCAAGGGTCTTGTTGGGGATGTGAACATCAAAGGCAACCTTGGTTGCCATGACCATGAGACATTGGAGTTCAGGATCCTGAAAAAGAGAAAAGCTAAAAGTCCACCTGGAATTGAATCAGGCCAGAGATTTCAAAGGCAACAAGAAGGGCTTCTGTAAGTACATAGGTGAGAAAAGGAAGGCTAGGAAAAATGTCAGCCTAGTGCTGAATGGGGCAATGTTATGGGTTTGTGTAGCGTGGGGGGTTTTTTTGGTAGTGGGGGAGTAGCCGCAGGGCCAGCTCCTGTGAGAAGCTGCTGGAAGCTTCCCCGGCTCCAAGTCGGACCCACCGCTGGCCCAGGCCAGGCCCATCAGTAATGATGGTAGCACCTCTGGGAGAACAGATTTAAGAAGAAGAACCTGCAGTGAGTGGAATGAGAGGAACCCCTCTGCAGATACCGAGGTCAGTGAGGAGGAAGGAGGGGGAGGAGGTGTGCCAGAGGAGGGGATGCCCCTGAAGCCCATGGTGAGGCGGCAGGCTGTCCCCCTCACCCCATGGAGGGGAGCAGGGGAGCAGAGGCCCCCCCCCAAGATGGCCATGACTCCATGGGAAAGCCCACGCTGGAGCAGTCTGTGCCTGAAGGTCAGCCCATGGAAGGGACCCATGCCAGGGAAGTTCAGGAAGAGCTGAAGCCCGTGGAAATAACTCATGTTGGAGAGGTTCGTGGAGGACTGTCTCCCGTGGGAGGTACCCCCCGGTTGAGCAGGGAACGAGTGCGGAGTCATCCTCCCCCTGAGGAGGAAGAAGCGGCAGAGACCAGGTGTGGGGAGCTGACCCCAACCCCCATCCCCTGTTCCCCTGCACCGCCAGGGGGAGGAGGTGGAGAGAACCGGGAGTGGGGTTGAGGGCTGGGGGGAAGGTGTTCTAAGGTTTGGGTTTACTTCTCAGTGTCCTTGTTTTGTTTTGATTGGTAGTCAATGAAATTGATTTTGTTTCTTCCCCAAGTTGAGCCTGTCTTTTGCCCGAGACCATCAGTGGTGAGTGATCCCTCCCAGCCCTTATCTCGACCCACGAGCCTGCCTTTATATTTCTCCTCATCCCACCGTGGCTGGGCGCAGGGGGGAGTGAGCGGCTGCATGGTGCTTTGTTACCACGACAGGCAGGGGCACTGATGACACAGGACATGGAAAAGGCTGCCTTCTTTACCTTTGTCTTTACTAGCAAGACTGGCCTTCAGGAATCCCAGGCCCAGAGACCAGGGGGAAAGGCTGGAACAAGCAAGATGTGTCCTTGGTTGAAGAGGATCAGGTCAGGGAATACTTAAGCAAACTAGACACACCTAAGTCCATGGACCTTGATGGGATACACCCACAAGTGCAGGGGGAGTTGGCAGATACATTACGAGGCCACTCTCAATAATCTTTGAATACCCATGGCAACTGGGAGAAGTGCCCAAAGATCAGAGGAAAACAAACATCACCCCTACCTTCAAGAATGGCAAAGAGGAGGACCTAGGGAACTACAGTATGGTCAACCTCACCTTGACGAGGTGATGGAACAACAGATCCTGGAAATGATTTCCAGGCACGTGAAAATCATCAAGAAGAGTCAGCATGGATTCACTAAGAGAAGTAATTTTTGACCAACGAAATAAACTTCTATGATGAAATAAATAACCAGCTTGGTAGGTAAGAGGAGAGCAGTGGATATAGTCTACCTTGACTTCAAGGTTGTCTTGGATGGACAGCGAGGTGGATTGCAAACTGGCTGAGCAGCCGGTCCCAGAGTGGTGATCAGTGGCACAATGTCTAGTTAGAAGCCACTAATTAGCAGTGTATCGCAGGGGTCAATACTGGGTTCAATCTTGTTCAAGATCCTGGAGTATCTCCCATATCTGATGCTGGGACTGGAGCTTCTTTTATATGAGGAAAGGCTGAGAGAGCTGGGACTGCTCAGTCTAGAGAAGAGAAGGCTCAGGTTGGTAATCTTATCAATGTATACAAATACCCGAAGGGAAGGTGTAAAGATGGAGCCAGAATCTTTCCAGTGGTTCCCAGTGACAGGACCAGAGGCAATGGGCACAACCTGAAACACATGCGGTTCCCTCCAAACATGTGGAAACACTTTTTCAGTGTGAGGGTGACTGAGCACTGGCACAGGTTGCCCAGGGAGGTTGTGGAGTCTCTATCTTTGGAGATACGCAAAAGCCATCTGGACACGGGCCTGGGTAACTGGCTGTAGGCAAACATGCTTGCACTGGGGGGTTGGACCAGACGACCTCCAGAGGGTCCCTTCCAACCTCAACCATTATGCAATTCTGTGATATGTTGAAATTTGCTTAAAATAGGAAAGACACTCCACTGTATTTCCCCTCTTTTTATTATTCTGATTTCTTCCAAAAATAGCGTAATGTACTTTCAAATGAAATTTGATACAAGAAATCTAACAAAACTATCTTTGATGCACACAAATTTCAGTGAAACACTTCATCACTTCTAAAGTGTCAGCATTTTTCAGCTAGTTTCATGAGTACTAATTGTAACAAAGAGTCTTGTTTTCTTAATTTCAGCAGCAGAACTGACTGTGATTCTACTGCTTTGGTGAAGGTTATAGGTGTTCTTCTATACAATAAAGTAATAAACAAAAAATAAAATCAGGAGTCATGGAGAAAAAAGCATGACTTAATTACAGGGGGAAGGCAAAACAACTACAAACTCAAGTAATTTGAACGCTTAACTCTGTACCAGAAATAATCTTTCCTAGGTTTATTGTAACTTTTCAAAACACTCATGTACCATCAACACTTCATCATTTCACCTCTATGTAAACTATACTAGCCCACAGTAGCAAACAGCTACTGTTAGCCCAAGATGGGAGAGAAAAAACATGAAGTGCCCACACCCTCTCAGTAGTGCACGGCTACAAGCATGTGGAAAGCAGAGCAAACACAATGTCAGAAATCCCTAAGCCAGCTCTAAGAGACTGACGGGCAGTTAAGATGGTAGTTACACACAGTTCTGCTTATTAATATCATTAGATTACATTCCCAACCAAAATATTTCGCTCTAATATGGGGAATGTTATCCACATGCACAGGGGGTATACACACATACACAGCCCTCCCTCCCAGAGTGAATTTCTAGTATCCTCAAATGTTATACAGGCTACAGGCTCCCCTTTTGGTTCACAATCCAGTATATGACCATGTTCCTAACGCCTGGAGGACTGCAGTGAGGTCCCCTTTACCACCAACAGTTCATCCTTCTGCCAAGCTCATTTGGAATTTTATGCAACAAGTAAGAAACACATCCTAAGATCTGTCTAGTAAGTTTCAGGAGACATTAAAACCACCAAAAAGTCAGGAGAGTCTTTAATACAATATAAAATGTTCAGTAATCTAAGTTCAGCAGCTGTTTTTTGATTACCACATAGTCATATCTGGAAAAATGATGTAGAGATTTAAAACTTTAGAAATTCAGTTCGTTCCGAGCAGTTTTGTACAGAACCAACTCGTTTAATCTTGAAAGCACCATGAAGTGACACTACATATCAGCAAGCACAAAAAACAAGAACATCATGGGACTTTACCGTGTAAACTACACCTTGAATACCACTAAGGTAGATTTACACTGCAGGCTTGAGCACTACACGTAAGTATTCAAACTGACTCAGGTATGATTTGCCACTTAGCTCTGCATGCAATGTAGACATACCCTAATGTCTGAATGTATCTCATTATGAATTAACTGAGCTCTGCAGTACAATATTTAGGCCCTCATTCTGCACCATCAAAGTCAACAGTCAATTTTCCATCAATTTCAGAAAGTGCAGGGTCAGGCTTGAAATTACAAACATACTTCTACTAACAAAACATTTGTTTCCAACATAAAGTTGTGTCAAGTTCAAACATGAGTTTTGAGAACATGCAGATTGCTTACAAATGCTTAAAAAGACTGGTTCAGAATCTTTCTTATATATACACACACAAGTCCATCTGTCACAGACAGGCAATGTAACTCAGAATCATGAGCTTGCTCTAGTTTTTGGTAGTGTCCTGCACACTTCTGATAATTAAAAAATAAAAAATAAAAAAATAGTTGCCACAATGGATTTCTGACCATTCCAACTTGCATGTGGATACGATCTCTTCTTGTTGCATCCAGTACATGAAGTTTCACAGTTGCTTCTCAAAAGCAAATACCAAGTAAATACCTAAAAAAAGAAAATGGGAGTATTTAAAGTTTCAGCTTCCTCTGCAACTCAGTTAAGTTTTCAAAATGTAAACAGGTTGATACTCTGCCCAAACAACCTGTTAGCAGATTACTGAAATTATAAAAAATGCTCTGGTTTCCCAATGAGTAACTCTATCATTCAATTCCAACATGGTTTTAGACATATTTTCACAATAGAGCTAAGAATGCACAAAAGCAAAATATTTTAAATCCTGCTGATATGGTTAATGCAACACTAACTTCAGTTAATGATATTACTGAAATGTGAATGGAATTCATAAATTACTATGGTATTCTACACATAATTAACATTCACTGGTACATAAAGTCATATGCAACTAAGTCTAAAGACTCCTTCATACATGCAGTAATGGACAATTAGGGGTAAAATTATCAACTTCATTTTTAATTAAAAGGTGAATAAACTCATGGTACAACATTATTAACTTTGCTTTTTTAAATTATCACTGACAAAGAAGAAATATTTACAAACACTAGATGGCATTTTCTCAACTCCAGAACAGTGTGATTCTAGAAATGGATACTCATACAGTCCACACTGGCACCCCGGGAAACTTTTGCATATAATCAATGCCAGCTATGTCAGGTGTTCTTATGCTTCATACCAGACAGATAAATTAAACCAGTTTCTTGAGACCATGAGTCTAATTAAACATGTATGGATTTCCACTTGAACTCAACTTTTATTTTAATGGATGAGGTGCCATAGCTACATTGCGTATCTTTCAAGACAAGCCTATCATATGTTCCTCAGCAATAAGGGAAAGTGAAGTTCCATGTAACGAACAAGCTGTGCTTATACCCTATCAGAAGCTCTGTACTCCAAATCTCTCTGAAAAAAGAGACTACTTAAAAAAACAGTCATCACTGAACTTTTAAGGGTATAAAAAGCCCCCCTCAATGAGATTAATAGTTTACATAATACTTATACCTTGCTGGAATGAATGTCTACTTTATGATTCATACCTTTAAAAATTAGATAATAATTTAAGAAAGCAAACAGCTTAACTAAAGATTTTTTCATTCGTGAATTGAACAGCATTTTTCGTTTGTTTTTAAACCACTAACACAACCAGTATAATGGTCTCCAAAAATGCAAATGTTGGTTGGCTGCAGTTACACAGAATTAAGTAACAATCTCTCCAGGAACCAATTTTTACCCTTAGAAGTGCCAGCCCCTTCTATCTGAGTTCTATTAAACTCAACATTGGAAAAAAACGATGTCAAAAGTTTTCCATGGCACACATTCACAAAATTTCAAGACATATTTAACAATAATGTATCCTTTTTGGTGTCTGAGGCACTGACTTTTTTGCAGTCCCTTTATAAAACATTTAAATACCTCTTCACCATCCATGCTTTAATTGCTTCTTCCTGAAACACGTATCACTACAGGCAAAGAATAAAGCTTCAGCTCATCTTCCCAAAACAGTTTTGCATTATTTTTGGTGAATGTATGTCCCAACTGCAGTTTGTTTTCTAGCTGACTGATAACAGTGTAGTATCGAAGTGTACAAACAGAAGTATAGTATTTAATCCTCTAACCCTAGCAAAATAATCTTTTAACACTGGCATCTTCTTTTCATACATCCTAAGTAAGGCTTCCCCAAACTATTTCAGCCCCAAAGTTTGCATGCTAGAAGCTACTTAAATAAAGCAAAATTTCAACCTAATTTATGCATTTCCCTCCCAATTTCTTGAGATGTGTGCACTATATAATCTGTACATAGGCATTTGAATAACACAAATAATAAAACCTTGTTATATTTAAAATTTGGATTTTCTTCCATAAACAACAGGCTATTTTACACACTTTACATAGCAGTCATTCAGTTAATATTGAGTTTTCAAAACAACACTTACTCGTTGCTTCCCATTCAGATTTACTCAAGGTTCCCTAGAAGGGGACAAAAAAAACCAAAACCACAGTTTCAACAAAAAATGAGGAAACAATAAAACACTGATTTAACTCAGGATCATCAATCTTTCACAGACCAACATCTAACGACCCACACTGGCTGGCTATTTAGGGACTACAAGAGCATTACTGTAGACCACAGATACTTATAACTCCAATAACTACGACAGCAGGGAATTGGAACACCCCGGATAGCAGAACACACCTAAATTACACAGGTATAGAAGAAAGGGCCAGCAGTCTGTTGGGCTCGATGACTCTGCAATGCAGAGCATGTCCATTACCACACATCCATCAGTGCGTCTTGACCCAACTCAAACTGCTCTCCAGCCCAAGATGCCCAACACTTGTGCAGAAGTCAAGAAGAGGCCCTGTATCATGGTGCTGCCACCTTCCCCAGGAATACTGCCTGCATCCACCTAACACCTCCTTGCAGCCCACAAAAACCCTATTTGCAAGAGAACAACTCCCAACCCCACTCACACATTGTGAAAAACCAGCCTGCTCTGCAGCTTCAGAAACCTACTCCTAGCTCAGCCTTTCAGATGAAAGCAGGGCAAGTGCACAAATAAAAAGCTGCTACCGTTTACCCTACCAATTAAGAAGCATGAGGTAACAACCAGAAGCTGATTTTCTACTCTACCCACTCCATCCCCTTGCAGTGAGTCCTCACCCAGGGCCATGATTTAGCCCACATGCTACCCACTGACCAATCCTGACCAAATGATTCATCTTTTAAAACACTAGTGAAAAAAGGCTTGTTCAAGCAGATTTCTTGCCAGGTGACAGAGCACCTGGCAAAAGAGGTTTTTGGTCTGACTTGACCATTCTCATGTTCTTAAGCTTATTTTGTAAAAGAAGCATTTTTCTTTTTAAAATTTTTAGATTTCAAATACAGAGAGCAGGTTTCTTTTCCCTCTCGATGTAGGATTTTTATATATAAAGGCATACATCTTCAAGAATTCAGAACATAAACAGTAGATAAACCAATGGTTAAAAAAAGAAAAATCCAAGTGGAAAAACTTCAAGCGGACCAATCTCATGCTATAGCTATGACAATGAAATAGGATGCCATCTATCAGTAACTGCATATGAATTTATTAAAACTACAATCTTTACTCAAACTAGTCTCCAATTTTGGTTCTGTCTTGTCAAAGAGCCTCAACACATAAAAAAGACCTAAAGTTCAGACAGGAAGAGCCAGCATTGCTTATCAGGAACCATTCAGCATGAAATTAGGTTAAACCAAGCCTTTGCAAGGTTTCCATCCAGCCTGACTCCCCGAATGCACAGACAGAAGGAAGCACTCAGCTATATGCTACCCTGAATAGCTAGCCTAGCTACAGATGGCGAGGCAATAGCCAAATGGCAGTAGTTTCTGGGGAAAAATGACAGCAGACATTGCCTCTTCTCCTGCTCGCTTCCCAGGAACAGCAGCTGTGCAGGCTCCTGTCCATCATGCACCCAACTCTGAGAACAATACAGAAGAATGAAAGGCTGGGAGAAGACCAGCTGCAGACAACTCCAACATTGTCATGTACTGCTAGGACAATGGAAGAAAGAAAAACCCTTTATAAAAACATGAGAAAGACAGCAAGCTCAGAAAGTTAGCATATGCATTAGAAGACAGGACTAGAAGCAGAAAAAACATATTTAATTGGACCACTGATCTAAAATCTCATATGACCTCCATCAAAGATGGTTCAGCATTCTTTTAATTCTGAGTCATAAATCAAGCTACCAAAACAGGAGAAATGCAAAAAATATTTGACAGGATAGCAGACTAAGTTTTGTACAAGGTAAGATTACGATCACCACAAAGAAACTTTCTTTTCATTCCAGAATGTGAACAGAGTATCGTATTTAATAAAATTGAGGGCAGAAATATATGGATTTAGTTTTATGTACAGAGGACTAGTTTAACACTAAGAGCTCTGTTTCAAAAAAAAAAAAGGTACAGCACATATAAAAAAATAGCATTTACAGAACTTCAATAAAATTGGCTGAGAAGGGAGCTGGATCTTCACCCAAAAAGACAATATAAAAACAGTGTTTAATATTTCAAATACATACAGCATTATGAAGAAAGTTTTCAACTCTCCTGTCAGAAGATTAAAAAAAAGAAAACTAAAGCTTTACATTGGTCGTGTGAAGATCCAGAAAAGTAAGCAAAATCCTCAAATTAAGAAGAGTTACATTAGAACAGCTGCCAAGGAAGATGGCAAAATATCCTTTCCCTTTTGCACAGTTACAAATTTCTTAATAGCTACCAAATGAAGTGAATTTGATTCTCTGAGTATGGGGTATAGATTAGATGAACTCCTTAGACCTGCACCTCTATGATTTTTCACATGCACAGAGACATTCATACCAATTTCACTGCAGTTGAAATGAAGGCAGCACCACATGTCCAAAAAATCAGGACCTCAATTTTCAACACCATTTGCTCTAGTGAAGTAAGAAGGAACATACCAATGGTAACTTTGCCTTGCCATCTTTGATGAACTCTTTTACATGCTCATAATCCTCAGGTTTATCAGAAACAAGCCTGGAATCACCAAATGTGGAATATGGCTGGAGAACATAGGAAAAATAAAAAAAAAAAAATATTGTGTAGTAAGATACTTTAATCACATCAGTCAAGGGTTTGTCACAACATAGCCCACAACAGAGGTCAGTAGTTATTCAAAGGATCTTAAATTTTGATCTCTCCTTTATAGCACCTAGAAGATCAGGTCCAATATTCCCCATTTCCCAGAAAATCCGACACCCAGGATTTATAAATTATCCTTATGTCTCCAAAACAGGGGAAACAGAATAACTATAAAAATTATCCTCCATGTACAGCTCATTACGGAGTATTACCTAGATACACCCTCTTTTAAAACAGCAACTGAACAAACCAGCATCTCTTAAATAGAAGTACTAAGAAATGAGCAACTGTAAATTTTCAAGCAGAATGCTTAAAATGCTTTATTAACACACAGGAGCTGTAACAGAAGTATAGAACTAATTCTTCAAAACTAATACATACTTATTAAGGATCCCAGTTACTGCATAATGGTCTGTACCATGCAGTCCTCAATTCTAAGTGGCCACTTATTTAAGACAACTCTCTTTTCTAACAACGAAGCCGGTATGTCAAAGGCTGTGTCACCATGCTACTGGCAGTATTGAGCCCATACAAAGCACTACCACTTTCAGAATCAACAAGGACAGTCAAGTACACTTGCAGCCCATGTGACTCAGTTTAGTAAGTCACCAGATATTTGACGTGACAGTTTTATGCTGAAAAATTCTACTGTTTGAGGGAAGAAAGAAGCAGAGAGAATGGTGAGTAAAGCCAAAGCCTCAGAAATGGTATTGAAAAGCTTTTCTGAAGCTGCCAAAGTCATCCAGGTTAAGAGCTTGAGGATAAAAAAAGCAAAAACATTGGGCAAAAACATAAACTCAATTACAGTTAAATACTATTTTTTCTACAAACACAGCCTGTTCCTTTACTCCTACAAAGATCACTTTCTCTCTTTTCAACTGATATTCCTTGCACAAAGATCTAGCTTTCAGTCTCTCTCCGCTGAAGGAGAAATGGGTTATGGTTACCACTATGTGGCACCAGGTGTGATTCTTGTGCTTCACTTACTACTTAATAAAAATGAAAACTTGCCTCAAAATTGAAACTTTATCTACAAAACTGAATGACTCTATTGGGTGCTCGTGCCCAGGTGATGGCAGCAACAGGTGGCAGAGGTGGCCTCTGTGAGGAGAGGCCAGGGCTGTCCCATGCTGGACACAGCCGGTTCCACTAGCTCCAACACTTAACAGAGCCACTACACAGCACAGCTGAGCCCCTCACCCACGAGTGGGGCACCTCTGGGAAAGCAAATTTAAGAAAGTGAAAAAAACCCTGCACAACAGCTGTGAAAGAGGAGCAAGGAAAAATGTGAAACTACTCTGCAGACACCAAGGCCAGAGAAGAACGAGGGTGAGGAAGCACTCCAAGCACCAGAAAAGACACTCCCCTGCAGCCCCTGGAGAAAACCATGGTGAGGCAGGTTGTCCCCTTGCAGGCCATGGAGGGCCACAGTGGAGCAGATATCCACCTGCAGTCTGTGGAAGATACCATGCCGCAGCAGGTAGACATGCCCTGAAGGAAGCTGCAGCCTGTGGAGACCCAACACAGAATCAGGCTCCTGGCAGGAGCTATGGCCCATGGAGAGGAGCCCAACCAGGAGCAGGTTTTCTGGCCAGAGCTGCAACCCTGTGAAGAACCAACCCATGCTGGAGCAGTCTATGCCTGAAGGACAGAATGCACACTGGAGCAGTTTGTGAAGGACTGTATCATACCATTGGAGGGACCCATCCTGGAGCAGGGGAAATGTGTGAGGAGGAAGGAAAGGCAGAGACAATGTGTTATGGACTGACCACAACCCCCATTCCCTGTCCCTGGCGCTGTGGGGTCAGGACTGAAGGAGTGAAGTTGAGCCTGCGAACAAGCAGTGGGTGGGGCAAAGGTGTTTTTAGGTTTGCCTTTGTTTCTCACCACTCTACTCTCTTTTTTTTTTTTTTTAATAAATTAAAATAATCTTCTCCAAGTTTAGTCTGTTTTGACCGTAATGGTAACTGCTAAGCAACCTCCCTGTCTTTATGTTGACCCATAAGGTTTTTTTCTTATTTTCTCCCCCCATCCTATTGGGAAGAAGGAACGAGAGAGCAGGTTGGTGGGTGTCTGGCAGCCAGTCAAGGTCAACCCACCACAGTCGCACTTTCAGCCACAGGAGTTTAGTTCTTCTCTTGGTAGCCTTTAATTAATTGTACCATGTTCACAACAGGAATTTCAATTACTGCACAAATAATTAACAATATGTAAAATGCTATTTAAATGAAACAACTCCATATTTACCTCCAAGGCCTGCATTCTCCTTAGCAGCATTTTATGCTCCTCGTTCTTGACTTTTTCTTCATAGAATTCCCGAAATGTCATTTTGTAGACTAATTTCATACCATGCTTCTTTGCCATTCTGTCAAAGTAATATGCTTAATTAGGGAAGCCACAAAATTATTGTAGTTTTATTTTCAAAGGAACAATTTTAAGCCACAGTGACATCTTAAGGTATGCACTAGGATTACACTCTTTCTACAATTCATTTTTTTAGTACAGACATTTAGATGAAAAAATGCACTACCACAACAAACAGTACTTTTTTTAATTAGGACAACAGAAATCTACACAGAAGAAAGTTACAAACATTTTAATAGAAAAACATCTCTTCTCCCAACACACAGAAGTAAGTTCCATTTGAACTAGCAGATAGACTATGCTGTCTTCCCTGCAGTATCAATAACCTGTAACATCGGATATTATGGATATATTCCGAGAACCTCTTTCTACTAGATTTAGTGCCTTACATCTCAATTATATGTAGACACTGTGGTCATCCAATACTGAAGTTACAGGTGTCAGTGATAGATGCTGGTATTTTTCATAGAGAACTACAAATGAAGTGTGTGAAATTACACAGATTTGAAGGGAAAGCTTAATATTAACAACCATACTGAGCTTGAATGGCAGGAAAAACCCCAACATGGAAACATTTGTCTGTACCTCAGGAGACAGGCTGGGAAAGGGAAATCTGCAATCACACAGAGGTAACAGCAAAATGTATGCTCACAGAAGAAGATTTAGAGGAAGAAAAGTCAGTCATAGGAAAAATCCTATGAATGTCCAAAGGAAGTTGAAGACAAGTAAGATGCACCATGATGAAGATATACAAGAAGGCTTGCTGAAGGACTAAAAAAAGGTAGAATGAACCCCCCCAAAAAGATTAAAGAAAAAGTTGACAGCACTAAAGGTTTGCTGACAGATCCAACATATCAGATAAAGACATTCTTGTATGAGACCCAGTTTAAGTCTTCACAGCTTCTGACCAGAGCACCTTCAACTGAGTGTAATGAACAGATTACAGTTGTGGACGGAAATGCAAGAAACCCTGCATTTGGAGCAACAACAAAAAATGAAGAACTAAAAAACATAGTAAGAAACTCAAAATATAATTTTCTGCAAGTATTATGCAATGATAGACAAACTAAACAAATGCTTATTGTGTTCCACAGCTTTCATTGTGTAATTAATTCAAAATTTAACTTACTCTTCCAGTAATGGAAAGTAAACCAAGAACTCAGGGACATCAACCACTTCTTCCAAGTGGAAATCATACTTGCAGCCAAACAAGGGATATTCTCCCTTCTTTCCAAATTTTACACTATACACCTCATTCCCAAATGAGTTTGTTTCTGAAGCTTCAAGTCGCTTTCTATAAAATGAGATATAAACAAATGTTAGTGGACCAGTTTTTAATTTAACAGGTGGAGAAAACTACGCATAAGAGGCCTCAAAGTGTTTATCCCAGCACTACACCGTTCAGTGACCTCTGTAGTTTCCCACCTCCCATTGCCTAATAAGGCAATGAAACAATGAAATGAAGACAAGCAGCATACTAGGTTTTAACAGTTTATCATTCCTATAAAACATACCAAGGACTAAATGGACCTAGAAAATTAATCTTTAGCACAGACACACTCTACATGGACAAGTCAGGCTTCCTTGGAACAACCACAGCAGAACCCTGACAGTTATTCCCCAGGCTGTGGCTATTTTACCACTACTGAAGTCACTACAGAGGGTTTATGTATAAAGAGCTATACTCTATACCAGAAGAGACGTGTGTGCAAAAGACAAGGATTAGTACAGATTTACCTGTTTGAGTCAAGTTCATGAGTGAGATTTTCATGACTAGAATTCAAAACTGTTACAAAAAAACCTTGCTGCTGTTTGCACAAACATATCAGAGTGCTGTAAGAACAACTATCATGTAACAATGCTTCAAAGATTTTTGAAAGCTTAATAGAATATAAAAGTACTTACACAAGTTCAAAGCTATTTGGAGTTGTGCCAATGAAATACCCTCCAGGAGAGAGGTTCCCACAAGCATTTTTAAGCATCATGTCAGCCTGCTCATACGTCTCAAATGAGTAATGATAAACAAATTGACAGCTGCAAATGTCAAAGCGCATATCTGGATCACTGTATTTGGAAGACAAGAGGTCCTGAAAAAGATTAGAAGGAAAAAACAATTGTAACAAAAGCTACAGAAACAAGCATGATTCACTGAAATCTTTGAACAAATACGCTACTCCCATACTTCTTTGAAGTTTCTCCTTTCAGACCCCATTCCTTCACAAGATCAACAAGAACAAAATGAAAAAGGTAAGAGTAAGAAAAAGTCCTCTGCTACACAGAAAACCACACGCAACATTTGGAACACCACCACACACACACACACTTTGAAGTTACCATGTCCTCAAATGCTTTTTGTGTTGTCAAGTAACACCACTACACCTGAAAGGCCAAAACCCAAGGTTAGTTACCTAATAGTTTCCAGAGATATTTTACTGCTGAGGGTTTATAACTGGCCACCGTTTAGCTGGAAACAATTATTATAATAAAATAAATCTTCAGTTTACGAAGTCTCTGTTATGAGAACTGGCCGTTAAACATATAATTGAGAAGAGGAGTTGTTTTAAATACAGCAATTTCCACTGCCCCAAGTTGTATTTGCCGTATTATCACACATGGACGTACGTGCGTACCAACATACTCAACCCCACCCCAGACCAAGTAACCAGTAACTCTGAAGAACTTGAAGCCCTTGAAATTTGTCAGGTTAAAGCTTGCCATAGTTTGACTCTGTACTCAGCAGTTCTCTGACTCTTCTTGATCAGGCTTCTTTTATACAATGCTAGTAGCCACCATAACTAACACAGAAGCACAAAAGTTCTACCCAAGGCCCTATGCATTCTGTACTTAAAATATTTCATATTTAACAGTTCTACCCAAGTTTCTCTTCTATCCCAGACTTCCCCATCACCCATCTACTCCCAGACTCTACCAGTTCATGCCATATACTGTCAATGTTCTGTATGTGGCAAGACAAAAATGGACACTTCACAGACCCATAGCAATTTTACCTGTTCATTTACTCCCTCTCCACATTGTGAGAGAGAGATACAGGAAACTGAGAAACAGAGGTAGATGGTATTAGACAAGCTGTGAGAATGAGATTTTGTATATATAGAACATAGATGATAGAGATAGAAAGTCAGGGAGATGAACTTCTGTGTGCATGAACAGACAGAACAGAGTGTGCAACAGAAAATATACATGCATATAAGACTGAGTTGTAACAGTAACATGAAAATATCCCTTTCTTTCCTGGCCAAGGCTCTCTCCTCTCTCCCCTGACTGTAATTTTGAGCAGAAAGAGATGACCTGGAACCTGCAACAAACTGTATTCCTCAGAAGAAGGAGAGGCAACCAAGAAATCAAGCAAACAACCCTTCCTGCAAGGCTAGGAAGAACAGGTTCAGCCTTTCCACAGATATGCTGGAACCAGGTAAGCTCTGTCCCTCAGCCTGCATCAGCAGGGCACACTCAGCCTACATTTCTAGGAAGCAAAAGCAGTGCTGGTTACAAGACTGTCTCCTAAGCCACAGCAATGTATTCACTATTGCCTCCAGACAGTCTTAAGAAATCTGCTCTATCACACAAGTTTTGAAGATCTGTATTATAGTAATTAAAATGCTGCTAGAAAAAAAATAATTGGATAAGCTGAATGTACAAGTCAAATCTGAAAACATCCCTTACTCATTCCAGCATAAAAACACATTCACCAAGACAGTTTCCAACATCCCATGCTGGCTCCTAGAACTCCAGAGGTTAAGTAATCACTCCCTTCCCTTTGTGAAGTGAAAGAAACTGAAAGCACCAGATTTTTTATCTGAAGACGACATTCAGGCTTCAAGAATGTTACACTGTAAACCAGTAACAAAATGCATTTAACTACATCTTACACAACTTTTCAGTATGTCTGACTCTCCCGATAGTACAACAATCTGATCTTAGAAATATACATGCCCAAAATATTACAGCACTACGATCACTCCTATACTTGCTTAACAAAAGGATGTTATATCCCCAAAATATTACAAAGCATACGAACTGTACCTTGGTACTATCTGCTTGTATAAATTCTGCATCAAAAATACGTTCGTTATAACGACATCGGGCTTTCATGTCTTCATATCGCTGCTTGCATTGTTGCACAGAAATATCAGCAATATCTATATATGGAGGGAGAAATTTAAAAAAAAGTGAGTAAGCTCCCACCCAGACAAGAAAATTGGAATCATTACCAGAACACAGCAGATCCATTATGGCAGGGATAAAAGATCTTCAGTTACATTTTGAGGGGAACAAAAACTTTTATTTCCAAGTTGTAGAAAAGGAATTTAATTTGCAGGAAGTGTTCAGGATTATAACTCTTTGTCATTTTCAGTCTTTACTTCAAGACAAAAGTTGTAATCTGAAGATTTTAGAAAGCTCCCATCCTCAAAAGTGCAAAGCAAGCCTCCAAAATTTCAGGTGATGGATACCAGGTGATTGATACTAAATGCTGTCAGCATTAAGTGTCTAGCTATATATTAGCTACAACAGTTCAGCTCCCAGGGTTTCTCAAACAGTACTGAAAGCTCTTCATCTTATTACAAATATGCAAGATGTTGAAATGCAATTATTTCTGATATATACTGATATATTCTATCATGGAATTTTTTTTTTTTTTTCATTTTCTTTTTAAGACTGATCCTCTCTCAGGCATCAAGTTTCACTGAATAACAACAGTTTGCACAAATTTTAAAACTAACAATATGCAATAAATTTACATAAGGACTTTGTAAGCAAATTAGTTAACTGTATTTGAAGACTGCCAACTGAAAAAGCAAAAAAGAACTGTAAAGTGTAGAATACCCAGCAAAACTGCCATTAAAGGAATTTTATGAAATTTTGGTATCTAATTAAATTTGAAGTTGAGTAATACTTCCTCTGATTATCCTTGGGATGCTTTCTGGGAAAAGGGAAGATGGTATCTGCCTCTCAACATCTAAGCAAACTATTTAAATGATTTTTTTTAATCAGCTTTCAGCTCTTCCCCTTTCTAAGTCTGAAAATCTTTAGTTGATTATAACACCCAAGACCATTTTTTGTCACAACACTGTAGGGTTTATTTGTTTTTTAAATGCAACTCTTCTCTGTGTGTTTTTAGAACAGTTAAAAACACCACAGGAGACTAGATGTGGGAGAAAACATACTGAAAAAAAAAAGTCAGTCTTTTTCCCAGTGCTATATTTTGCCTAAGACAATCTGTGGCAATTGTATGCTTCTTTAGTGATACCAGATTTTATTTATGAGTTGAACTGAAAGCTAATTACACAGAATATGAATGGTTCTTATATTTATGCTGGCAATCAAGTTGATGTCTTCAGGTTAAAAGACAAAATAAGACTTTTTGACAGAAGGTGTATCATTGCATTCTTGGGCTTATTAAAAAAGGAAATAATGAAAGACTCGAGATGTGCTTGGTTTTCCCATTAAACACTGATGCACTCTCCCTGGAAAGTTATTGTGTCTTCTTACCAGTACAGACAAGTTTTTTAATTCTGCCTTTTTTCCATTTCAGTAAGTCTCCACCTTTGCCACATCCTAGATCCAAAACAGTTATATCATTCTTTTTCCGTCGTACCCGGTCTATGAATTCACCTAGAAAAGTAAAAAGAGAGAATGCATACACAGGTCTTTTAATTCACTTGTTTTGTACAGAGAGGCCTAAAGGACCAAAAGGGTTTGAGAATGTTAAAACACCTTAGAACTTACTTTGCCTATAAGTCTTCTTAACGTTACAGACTTAAATGTCTTTTTCTAGAAACCACTAATGACAAAAGGAACCACAAACTTTTAAAACTATGGAGAAGTTAATACATATTCTATACGCTTAATGTGCTTTGCAAGTAATGTGACTGAAGCTCTGAACTGTTTCCCCAGCAGACAAAGGCAAAACTGCGCATGGGTGCGCGAGTAGGGAAACAGAGTTCCCTTTCATTACCATTATAATGAAGACAGATGTTACTTGGAAGTACGGGAAAGCTTTTTGCAGAAGAGTACAAGCCAATTAAAATGCATTACCGACAATGTTTCCTTGCGTAATGTTTTCCACTTACTTTCCTAGGCCTTGCAATAACATTAGCTACTTGTTTGCTGTCTTTTTACCCTACATAAATCATTTCACTTCCTCTTCTATCTCCACTCTGTCAAGATTATCTCTGCTCTGACTGATGTTGGCATATAATGCAAAACATATCAGCATGTTAGCAACTTCTCTTCACAGTAAGAGACACGAAATATGTTTTGATATAACTGCTGTGAAGCCACACTACTTAAACTCATCGTGACTGAAAGGCTTCAACACAGGCTTCAGGAATGGCTTTATATAAACCTAAGTATTGCTTCTAACTGCTCTGATACAACACAACAAAAAGCAGCATGCTAAGACAAATGGTGCCAACATCTCCTGGCACAGATCCCTCTTCATGAATCTGTGGTGCTGCGCCGATAATTCTTTTATTTGTTTGCAGATATCTGATGGTTTTGTTTCCTCACTTTGGAATTAATTTGTAGGCCGGCAGACTGATTTTTATGAAAAGCTGCTGATTCTTAAGGAACTACCTCCTCTAGTTTTTCATATTTTAAACAGTTGAATGTGGTCATACAGAAAATATTAGTGTGTTCCAAGTTTCCTGCAGAATTGCTTAATCGAGACCTGAGGACAAACTACTTTGGGAAAATGGTTAAGAAATTATTTCAGATGTTATTTAAATAACAAGAACAGCTCAATCTAACAAGAACAGGTAAGGTTCTTTATGATTTAAAGCTGTACCTTTCTGTTTAAAAATGTCACAAAGAACAACAGTTTCCAGCATGAACTTTTTCCAGTTTTCAGGTTAGTTGATCTTTAAAACTTTAGCATATATTTGGCACTCCAACAATATAAAACACTATCACAGAAATTCAAAATAAAAATAGGGGTTTTATTGCACTTGAAAAACCTACTATGTATTAAGAGACAAAGTGTCATAATCAACATCAGAAAGCAGGAAAAAAGTTACATTTTGATAAAAAATTAGTTACATTTTATTAAAGTCTAAGCGATCAGTTAAGGAAGCTTACCAATGAGGACGCTCTTTGTCCAATTATTAAAGTTTCGGAGGTAGAATATGCGAGACTGGCTACGTTTTTCCAATCCAACTTCTTGAAGTTCATTATAATGTGCAGCTACAGCTTGCCCATGGCCTATCTCACGCTGTAGAAATGAGGGAAGGAATAGATTCAAGCAGTGAATTCTTTCATTACTTTTTAATTTAATCAAATGACATGAGTTCACTTTAAGGATTTAAGAAAGTAAACAAGTAATACTATGAAGAGCATCATCATTACATATATGAAAACATTTCCCATATCTGTCCTGGTACTGATGTCAGCACTTCAATTATCACAGACAACTCCCTTAAAAATTTAATCCCCTTTTCAGTTGGTCCAAGTAATTTCTGATGGATGATGCCCAGCATCTTTCCTTCATAGAAATACTTAACTTTCAGTTCTCTAATACTCTCACCACTCTCAAAGAATCAGTTTCATTCCCCTTAAGCCTGGGATTGAAGAAGAGGATGTTCCTTCTCGAGGAACGTTAAGCTTCTTCAAAAATCCTGTTTCAGAAATTCAGTGTTTACACCTAACATAAGTGTATAAACTGCCAATTTAATCAAAATGCCAACAAGCTGATGTCGCATAAAGCCCTAAGTGGATGATCCCACTGCCACAGCTTTAAATAGACCATGGTAAGGGAATGAGAGTAATGAACTGACAACATATCCCATTTAATGCTTAACAGTTCGCTGTAGAAATATCTCCGGTTTAGCCTTAACTGTAAATACTCCAAGAAGTTTCTGTCCCATGTGACGCAGAGAAGCAGTCTACATCCAGATATTGTGCTCCTAACATTTCTTCATCTTGAAAATAATCTTCAATTACATACATGAAATTAATATAAATTATAAATAAAATACAAAGCAGCAGAACGTGGAGAACCAACACAAATTCTGTGAGGCACAAAAGCGTTTGAAGTAACAGTACAAACTAATGACAATGAAGGATTCTCAGTTAAAACCCACAAACATGCTACGAAGCCCCAGCCAGTACGAATTCACACAGCAATTAGAAGCATTCCCAACAGTTGACTACAAAAGTCAACATCCCAATATCTTATTATTCAAATAGCAGTTCCTCAAGGGAAAAGAAGGTTTGACTGACTTTAATGTACTACATGAATTCTTCAGTATTTCATATACTTTTGGTAACCTTCAGAATGAACACAAACATACTTGTCTGGAATCTGTATGACCCCATCATCTGCTTATTACCTCACTCAACTAATTGATACTAACAAATATTTTGACCATTTCTAGTCTTTTTTAGGGTAAGCACAGATGGCTCCCTGAACGGCCACTAATGGTGACATAAGCTACAACAGCTGACCCTGACAAGTGTCGGGGACATATTCATACAATCCATTAATGCATCTCAGCTGCTGCAAGCACAGTTGCAAACAGCCATCAGTAGTAACATCTAGATGCTGGCAGCCATGTTCAATGCAGTCACCTCTCTACACCCTTAAGCTACACAAAAACAATGTGTTTCTTGTCCATCTAAACCTTATCCCAGAACTACCTTATTTAAAAGATGAAAGGGTTAATAATGTTTCTACCACAACAAAGGGGACCCTTTATTTTACCAGATTGCTTAGCCATAAATTAACATCCTGGAAAATTTCTGAACAGAGAAACCAAACATTAGGTCAAAGACATTTTCAAATTATACTTAAATATCCCAAAAGGTCAAAGTTAGACTAGATATTACAGCATCAGTTTCTACAAGCTCATACATATTAAAGGACACTGTCATAAAACATTACCCTTTTCACCCTCCCAGTTAAAAGGACAAATATTTTCTGCTACTCTTGCAGTCTTAAAAAAAAAAAAAAAAAAAAGCATCAGTACTTCACTTTGCTAACAAATGATACTGAAATTATATCACAGAGGATACAGTTTGTAGAGTTTTCTAAATTATACATCACACTATTGAGGAAATTAAAGGACAAAATTATGTTACGGAAGAACCTCCCAGCCACAGATAACTATACTAACACGGGGGACAACAACATACAAAACGTGAATTCAGGATATGGGACCTGGACTAACTTTACTAGCCAGTAAACCCTACACTACACTACGAGATTGCTACCACGCAGACAATGGAACGATAGCCTTAGAATTAGACTAAGCATGTGCTGAGATCAGTTTTCTTAACATTCTACTTACCAGCCCTCTTTCTCTCCCATTAAGCCCAACATAACTTCTGCACCAGTTGTTTTGCTAGGAAGCTACCCACAAACTTTGACATTTGGTGTTTCATGCTGGTTCACGTATGTTTAGCATAAATATTTGCAACGTTTTCTTGAGCTAGGGCTTTGAAACAAGGATATGAACATAGCTCAAAATAAAATGATACTCACTACTTTCTTAGGAGGTTCATCTTCAGGATCTAAATTCTTCCTTTTTGCTCTGCCGTCCTGATTACCACTATCAGCTTCTTTTTCACTTTCAGTGGAGTGCACCGTGCCTGAAGTTGAACTATCGCCTTGCCAACCAATACCAGACTCTGCCTCTAAAGTACAAGGTGTTTTCTCCACTTCTTCATCCAAACTCTTCTCTACTTCCTGTTCTTCTGTCTTGGTTAAATCAGCCATTTTTGACAGGTTAGTCTCCTTGTCCATTGATCAGAATGGAAATCTATATAGGGGGGAAAAAAACCCAAACCAAAAACCACCAACTACTTTCAGTGTTGAATTTCACTTACTTGTGGCTACAGTCATGACTTTCAATCATAATACTGGCATTATAAAAAAAATTACATGCCTTTGCTGTAACCAACGTATAGGCTCCAAATTTTACTAGTTATTTAATAAAGATAGCACAATAAAATATGTGGAATTTAAAAGTACACTCATTATACTAAAATCAAATGAAGATAAATCTTTACTCTTCACGTTTGAGTCTCTTAGCTATCTTTATTGATTCAACTGCAATGCGTTATTGTTTTTGAGCCTGTCGTCTCCCTTTTCCCCTCCCCATAAAAAGTAACCTACAAAGCACTTTATGTTGAGAAACACAAGCCGCCAGCCCCTCAAATCTGTAAATTCATTATTTAATCTGATGTGTTCTCAGGTGGATGTCCTCAAACAAAAAACCAAGGTGGTTTTTAAGAGCAAATTTTTTTATCGGTTGTGGATTTTCAAGTTTGCCAAGAGTATCCACTATGCCTCAAGCTTCACTAATGCTAGGAATCTTCAGCTGTAACTGCATTTCCTTATCTCCACTACACAGTCTGTAGGACTGCAGGCCACTGCTAGAAAGCTCGTCTAGTCTCCAGCACTCCCCAGCCTTCTTCCCACCATCAGCGGGAAGAAGGGCACCTCCTTTTTAATTTGACACGGCAGAGGATAACTTGGCAGCTCCTTTTCTAAAACAACAGCCTACTTCAGTCTAACAAAAGCCAGGCACGCTCCCCCGAACAGAGGCTGAGGTCTCCTAACGAGGCCCAGAAGACGTTCTTTAGGCGGACCACTGTACGGAGGCCCCAGGACAGCTTTTTCCTCAAAACAGGCGCCCTCGAAGCCCGACTGACGGAAAGAATTCTGCAGCATCGAGCGCGCCCTGCCTTATCCTCGCCCGGCTCTTCCAAGCGGTTTACCAGGTGCTTTTAAGGGCCTCAGTTGAGAAAGGATCAGAATTTCGTCACCGGGGACGGCAGCCAAGTGCCCGGGGGGGGGGGGCAGCCCCTTCACTGGAGAAGGCCGCAGAGGGCAAAACGCGCGGGGAGCGGGGGAGGGGGCGGCGCTGGGCGGCCCGCGAAGCCAGGCGCCCCGCTGACGGCCAAGGCCCTGAAGACTTTTAGCTGCGTCACGGGGGCCCGCGCAGCCGGGACGGGCGCTCCGGCGGGGGCTGCTCCCCGGGGCCAGGCCGCCGGCCGGGGCGGCTGCCGAAGGCGCGGCCTACCGCAGCAACGGACAAAGCGCGCGCCGCCGCGAACGCCACCCAGCAGTCCCGACGCGGCCGCAGCCGATTGGCGACGGCCGGTGGCGCGCGGCGCGGGGCGCCGCGCAGCCTCCCGCGCGCCCCGCCCCGCCCCGCCCCGCGCTGCCCGCGAGGGGCCGGGAGCCCGGGACCCGCGTCCCCGCCACCGGACGCGCGCGGCACTCACCCAGGCCGCCGCTCCGCCATCCTGTTTGCGGAAGTGACGTCCCCGCAGCGCGGCAGTGGTGGCGGTGGCGTCACGTCCGCGAGGGGAGGAAGGGGTTGGGGTGGGTAGGTGCGTGGAACGACGCGAAGCCGCGCACGCGTAAAACGCGCGGGAGCGCCGCACCCGGTCTCGGCCCGCTGAAGGAGAGGACTACGAGTCCCGGGAGGCCGCGCGAGGGGGGCGGGGCGCGCCTGCGCAGTCGGCCCGGCCGGGCCTTCAAGGTGATGGTGGGGACGGGCGGCGCCGCACGTTGCCCTGCCGCGCGCGCGGGGCGGGGAGGGGGCGGGGACGCGACGCGACGGGAGCGGCGCGCGCGGCCGCGGCCGTCGGTCAACAGCCGCCCGGTGCGTCTCCATGGCCGGGGGCCCGTGAGGAGGGGAGCGGTGGCTTTGGCCACAAGGTACCCGCTCGTGTGGGGCCGAGGGGCAGGGTCTGCCGCCCGGGAGCGGGCGGGCACACGGCGGAGGCGGCGGGGGAGTGGAGGGGAGGGGGGGGGGATGTGGCTGCGTTCTCTCTGGCAAACTCCGGGGCCGTTTTGTGTGGCGTGAGCGATGTCGGCCGCCGGTCGCGGACGGTTGTACCGCTCGAGGGCCGTGGTTAGGGTCGGCTCCTCCGGGTGCTTCTCTCCCGAGGCAAACGCTTCCGCGCCTGTCCTGTGGGGTTTTGGTTGTTTTCGGGGTGTGGGGGTTGGGTTGGGGTTTTTTTTTTTTAGATTGCTTAAAGGGGCTCTACGGATGTTTTCTTGTTTACTAAGTGTTTTGGGCGGTTTTTAGCGACTCGCTTGTGGCGTGTGACAAATACGAGCAAAGGGGCTGGCTTCCCTCAGCAGGAGAATCTCGGAGCCGAGAAATCCGATTTTTGCTCCTCCTGCCTGTCCGCTGGTAAAAAATCATGGGTTTGGCTCACCTTGAGCTTTCCGCGCTTTTTTCTCTTGCACTTTGTATGGACTAGCTTTGGAGGTCTCCGAATCCATAGGAGGCAGTGGCTGGCTGAACAAGACACAACCCTCTTGGCAAAGTCGCGTGGAGTTACGGTCCTCATTAGTAATCTGCTTCTGGTAATCGACTGTGGGAGTTATCCAAGGAGTCAGACTGAGAAGTTGTAAGAATTTTTGTTAAGGCTTTTCAGTCAAATGTGGATTTGTGTCAGGTAGTGCAAACTGCATGTTCAGCCTCATTTATGTCCATTTCTGAAATGCCTTCTACAAGCGGGCCCAAAAGAGAAAGCATTAGTTTGGACATGAAGTGTCCTAGAATTTCTTACCAAAACTAATTCTTAAAATGAAAGCGTTCCTCAATTTACCTAAACGCCAAGATGTTGTTGTTGATAGATGTATAAACATAAAATGATTTGCCAAAGTTTTGTTACTTTAGGGAGAGACAGGGAACAAGTTCCTCAGTTGGAACGTGTCTTGCTGCACGTGCTGCTAGCTTATGTGACTTGCAGCTGCTTCTGTGTGGGAAATGCATGCACAGAGGATAATGTGTCCCCACCATCCATCTCCTCCTATGCGGCTGACAGCAGGTGTTTATCTCTTTTTCTGTTCAAGGGCTGTTTGAGGTAGAAGGGGTATGATTGGCCTCTGTGGGAGCATTATTGAATTGCACTCGCTGTGTAAGAAGCAATTCCGTCAGGGAGGGGAAAAAAAAAAAATCATTTGATGATTTGGGTAGGTGGATATCAGGTGGCCTGCACATGGCAAAAACTGAGTAGGGAAATTCAGACTGCTAAAGAGCATGTAAGGAATGTAAGAACTTAAAGATTTGTCTAGCATGACTGTCTACAGATCTACTTCACAGACTATAGCAGCTGATAAGAAAAAGGTTTTACCTGGGTTTGGTTTTTAAAAGGATCTGTGTAATTCCCTTGCTGTAGATGATCTTTTCTCCAGGTGAACTGACCTAGCTCTGTGTGTATGCTTATAGGCATCACTAAGAAATTGAAGTCTGTTCTTGCAAGACAGGGAGTTCTTGATGTCCCCTTTTCTCAGATAACAGCTGTCAGTTTGCATCTTGACACCTTTCTGGATCTGTAGGGAGTTCTGACTGGTCTTGAAGATACGGCCACAACAAATTCAAGTTGAAAGCAGAGAGAGCACTGATTTTTAAAATGTAAAACTGCTAGCTGAATGCATAATATTCCTTGCGATCAGTTAGTTTTGCAGACTGGAAAGAAGATCCAATATAGTTCTTGTTGGTGTTGATACACTACAAACCCAGGTAGTTGAAGATGAACTTATTTTGAAAATTAGATGCCGAAGCAAATTCAACATTGATCAGCAATATTTCAGTATTAAGAATGGAATAAAACCTCTAGAAGAACTGAGGCCTGGGCCCAAAACATGATTGAAGTCTTCCTGGAGAGTAATGTATCATCACAATAGCTCATAAGGATTTTACTTTGATATTTTGATGGGTAACTACCCAGTTCCATCACTGTAGATCAAGGATCAACCTCAGGGTCAGGGATTCTTAATGACTCTAAAGTACCTCCAGTAGATTTTTTGACTTGAGATGGTGCAGTATGGCAATAACAACAACAAAAAAGCATACTGCCCAAGTTGTAAGACTTTTCCTTAATTTTTAAGTCTTGGATCATGATACCTCTAAAAACCACGTTATTCTTTATTTCCCTGTTATTATAATAAAATTACAGTAAGAGTAGAAAGTTAGTTAAAAAATGCTTATGACCTGTTGCGATGATACCTTCCACAAGTCAGTTGGTCTTGAAGGTACTAGGTACAGGTCTGTTAAGCCCAACATACTTTGTTCATATTAAGTCAAGAATGTGTCACTTCAAACTGTCAGGAAAATTACGGTTTGACCAGGTGTTAGTAGGCCAGATTGGTGTGCCTAGTTATGTCAGCCTTCCCACCTTTTGTCTGCCTTAGGTAAGCAGTTAAGGACAGAAGTAATTTCTGCTTTAGGGCACTGGGATTACACAATAGGGCTTCACGCTGGTTGCTGTCTAGACTTCTGCAGCGCAAATAGTAATGATCTGTGTTCTCATTAATTTTGTGCTTCCTCTAAACAGCTCTAATCCTTTCCAACCCAGTGCCTTCCATCACTCAGTTCTCCCCACATGATCTTCAAACTAGCTACCCATCATACGATTCAAAAAAAAAAAAAAAGAAAATTTGTTGTTGTGTTACCAGACGTGACACTGCTCCTTCTAAACAAAGACATCTGAATGGTAAAACTAGGTCTTACTCTGTGTACACCAGAAAGTACCACTTAGCTGGGCTGTAAATTTTAATTCCATGGATCTACTATTTGATTTTGTCCAAAAACTGACCTTGACCATGTGCAACAGTTCTTACATAAACAAACCAAGAAGTTGCATGGCTGTGACACTGGCTTTGTAGAGCATGCTAGCAGATGATCCCTTGCAGCTCTCTAGAACTCGAGTAGTCTGTCCTTGCAGAGTGGGATGACGGAAGGGAATGGGGGTTAATACAGTCAGGTGCTCACGAACAAAATCTAAAACACAGCAGTAGGTTTTTTTCAAATGGATGGATTTTGTAGCTTCCAGATAAAAAATATCTGAGTGGCTTTACAGCTGTTCTGTAAGTCTCTTCCAAAAGTGGCTAGTGGAAGAGTTGAGTAGAACATGAGGGCACTTAATCTTTTAACTGTAGTTAGTTAACTGTAATGTGCTTTCAAAGGTTGCAGTGTTGCAGTCACAGGATTCCTTTCTCAACCTGAATGCAGCAATGTAGTAATCTGCTACTTCAGACTGTGAGCAGGAGCATTATTAGGGTCCTGTTCCTGAAGTCCCATCAGAGTTCCTTCTGGTTGAAGACACAGCTCTGAGTCTTATGCTCTTTCGGACGCTTGTAGATGGTGTCATTTTGTTACTTGCATGGCTGCCAACATTAGCAAATATGTCATCTGTGCTAAATTGAATAGTGGGCAAGAAAGTTTATCCACTCAGGTATCAAGACCTTAATAAAAATAATACTTCTTTCATAAGAACAGTCCATGTTCATTTGTAGAGTTGTGGGGAATAGCATTTACTAAAAATTAGAACAAGAGTGTGGTTTTGAGCATGTGTATGTTCTGTAAATGTTATGATCAGCCTCTTCACACATAATTTTTCAAGATATTCTGATTGATACTACACATATTTCCCCATATGGAGAAGTTTGAATTCACAACAGAGAATTCAACACTTGCTTTGAATATTTAGAAAAGATTTGTACTCAAAGTGAATGTCTGCCAACAGTAATTCTGCTGAAAGATGAACGTTCTGTATTTTTTGCTGGGAAAAATGACAGCTTTTCAGTGTTTGAAAATGTGAAATAAATGTAGTGGGAGAATAAAAGAAAAAAATCTTGAACCTAATGCTTCCACTGTGAATTCTGTTGTTAATGAACCTCTGGGTTTTTTTCAGTTTGGGGCTGGTTTACAGTTGTTCCTACTTTGTTTCTAATTGTGTGGCTTCAGAGTTTTTCCTTGAGCATGTGCTTTGAAAGTCTTAGAAGCTCTTTGGGTGAACTTGATGGGTAAAAGACTCGTTACTTGGTGAGGGTTGTTTTAAGTGTTTTGTAAAATTGTTACATAATATAATTTGCATTTATTACAGCTGATACTGTTGATTACGATTGGGTTATGGAGGGAAGAGATACAGAACAATGAGACAAGACCTGTGAAGATTCAAGGTAGCAAAAATAGCATTTGTGAAGGCTAGAAAAAAAAAGTTTGGTAGTCACAATGCAAGATGAGGCCAAAGGGTCTACAGAGTTGGTGCTAAGATCCAAGTTTAAGCGTATTCCTAATAAATACCTTTTATAATTAGTCAAAGTACTTGAGTACCTAAGCTCTTATTCTATGGTCTGGTCAAAAAGGCTGAACTTTATTTGGGTTAGCACCATTTGTTTTAGTGAAAGTCACAGTATCTGCAGCATGTCTCCAGTTGTTTCATTAGACCTTTCAGGAATAAATATGTGATTATAACTCTAAGAGCTGTTTAAATTAAATATAATCTAAGTTTTATATGTCAGTGAAGTCCTGAGTGATCAGAAAGATTATGAATTAAAAAATGAGCTTGGCTACTAGAATCCAAATTACGAATAGCAGTAAGTCTTGAGCAAGCTGGAGTTTAACTTTGTCTGCAACCTTTTGACTGTTACTGATGGCTCTGTTAGTGACAAGATGTGCACAGTAGATCTGAACTCTGAAAAGAGGTAGCAGAACTTCACAAAAGAAATATCTGAATCTTGAACGTAGAACTAACAGTCATGTTTCTAATGCCCTCCAGCATGTATTAAAATGTAGAGTCAGAACTCTTGAGATCATCAGTGAAAGTCAAAAGAGGTGAGGAATCTGCCAGATAAAGTTCAATGAACTATCTAGAGGGGAGATCCTAAGACATTCTCAAACAATGTTTTGGTGAAGTGTGGAACACTGATGTGTGTATGTATTTGTGTTTTAGCATCTAACCCCTCACCAGTTCAGTTGTAGGGGTTTTTTTTCTGAGTGAGTTCACAGTCATATGCAGGAAATGGCTGATGTGACACTTGCTTATGTGCATTACCTTTTGCAGCCCCTTTTAGTTACTTGGTAGAAGCTTCCCACTGCTTTGTAAACTGCACCACCAGCCCCACACTCCCCTACACCTCTGTGTTAAGGGCCCTCTGCTTGAAAACCCTCTGACAGAAAAACACAAGTATTTTGAGGGGAATGAACTAATGATACATCGGGAGATACAAGGACAAAAGAGGCTATTAGGGGTTGCTTGGGAAAGTTATTACACAAGAGTGGAATAGAAAGGAGGGAGAATTAGATCTTATTTTGATCATTAGCTTAAAGTGAAAGGTAATGGGCAGAAGGGCAAAATAATACACAGATGAGTACAATCCCTGCTTTGAACTAACAAAGGGCTTTTAAAACATTTTTAGCATAGATGTATATGTCTATTTCTAAGCTTAGCTAAAAGCATGACTTCTCTAACTTGCTTACTGCAGACATGTGTCTATAGAGTGACAAATAGACAAAAACCCAAATCAGATAGCACTTTAAAAGGCAGGTTTTTTCCCCTTCCTTTGACATGTGCCTGTTACTTCGGGCGGCTCTGGAACCAACACAGAAGTTCCAGCAAATTTTCGGTTGTTGGAAGGAATCGTGGAGAGTAGGGACCTTTTGTAGTATTAGTGTAAGAGGTGTACTTACGTAGAAATTCAGTAGAGGGCAGAATGAAACTTCTGAACGACGGAACCCAGGGTAGCTGTTCGGCACTGCAAGGCAGGAAAACAGAGTTAAAAGATGGAATAGCACCAGTTATTTTAAACATAGTTCTAAAGAGCAGTAAGCACTACAAGTGATTGTGATACTTTCTTTTAGAAGAATTGGAGAGAGAACATTCACACTTTTATATAATGCTTAGCTGTGTGCAAGCTTAAGATCTAATGCCTTCCAATGTAGAGGAAAATGGGGATACCACTGTCATACTGACTGCGTGCAGATCAGCTGTTAAGCCTCCTGTTTAGCATTCCAGATCTATAACTCAACACACAGGCATTGCATTAGGTTCTCCTGTTTTATTTGCCTTCTGAATCCAATGTTCAGACTTCATAAATGTCTACAAGAAGTTTTATTCTTCCTAAAGCTACTTTTTGTTGTGTTTTCTAATACTTACGTCTTGGAAGACTGTAATAGCAAAGATTGCTGTGTGTGTAAGGACCCTATGAGGATTTATTCTACTTTCTTGACTTCACTAAGTTTGTTTTAGCAAGAACAAGAGTAGTTGAGATAAAATAAGGGTAAAAAAGTTGTTGGCTTGTTTCCACTTATATCAGTATTGAGCTGTAGTAATATGATCAATTTAAAAATTATAGCATAGCATTTACTAAGTGAAGAGATTAGACATGATGGAGGTGGGATGGGGCTAATGTTTTAGGGTAATTTGTCTACAAGAGTTTACTCTTTAATTTGTTTTAACGTGATGATTTTTTACCAACAGTTTAATAAATTTCACCATTACTTATTTTGCATTACTCCCTTTAACCATAAATGTGGTGTTATATGTTTGGTTTTGGTTTTTTAGACAGCCCTCAATGGTAGACAAGATTGGATAGCTAGTGATGCCCAAACTTCAAATTATAACCCAAGTTTCCTAGTTTAGAATTAATAACAAATCGTATCAGGGACACTCAAAAGTAGTAAAGGTCATAATACAAATTCTAAATGCTCATTCATATACTCTGCAGGTACTAATACAAAGAATAAAAAGTCCCTATACACTGCCATTTTCCTGTCCGTGGATAGTGACTGCATGCTATGCTGAACCATTGCAGTTACTAAGAGGTTTATCGTTATATTTTACATTGAGTTTAGGAAAAGCAATGATGCTTTGCACATATTGCACTATTATAATGATTTTAAAATGTGTTCCCAGGTTTTTAGGCAACCCATAGATGTTTTCTGTTCAGTTGTAGTTTTCTTATTTTAGTTTATTAGTTAGGCAAGATGCTTTTTTTTTTTAAATATACTGCTAGTAAGTTCTTGACAAGAACAATTTAAATCTGCAAACAAGTTTTGAGATTTTTTTTTAATTATGTTTAGTGAAAATGTAAGCAATACAGTGGGGTTTTTTATTAAACTGAGCTGTTTGGATGAGATCTCTGTACATTTGCTTTTTATGCAGTCTGAAAGGTGAGCTGGAAAGGATTTCTGAGAACTTGGTTTGTGTCCTTTCAGAATCCTTCTGTATATACAACACACAACCCTCAAAGTTTGCTTGATTTTACACTAAAAATGACAAGAATGTAAATTAATTCTCTGGGTTCACAGAAAGGTGCCTTGGGAATGGAAAAAAGCTCATGGATTTTCATTGGGAACTCTCCTGTGGTATAATTAATGTTCTTTTTTTAAACAGTAACAGAACAAGTGAAAATGCTTTGAATTCATCCATATTTACATACTGTATTCGGAGTGTTTCTGGTAGTCTACATATACTACACCCGCAATTCCCTCAGATGCTTTCTGACCTCTTTTGTAAAAGAACTTACACTATAGTTTTTGCCATCTTATATCCACACCTGTTCTTGTATTTTAATTTCTCTGGTAGCTCAAAAAAAAGTTAATTGTAACAGGGTAACTGTTTTTATACAAGTCATCCTGATGAAAGTTTCAACTGACAGCATCTCTGGCATGATTTCTCTTTTCAACAGCAGATATCCGCAGCAGCCTTTGCTGTACCTATATTGGCCTGGCTTGCTGCTTCTGTGTTTTCCAATGATCCCCTGTTTCTTTTTTGCATAAAATGTTAGCGCACATCCAAAACCATGAATTTGGGGTAGTCACATAGACCAGTTCTGTGACATTGAGAGATCCTGAATTTTTGTTGTCCCTAGGAACAAAAGCAAGTCTAATCTCTACTTCCTAGTAATCACTGGAAGGCAAAGATGTAGCAGAGCAAATGCAAGAGATAGTTCTCTTGGAGTACATCATGTTTATGCCAAAGCTGATCTAAATTATAACAGAAGTACAAAAGTTTGTTAAATAAAACCTCTAGCACTGTAATGAGAAGCTCATCTATGCTTTTCCTCAAGAGGCCACTAGAGCACTCCTTTTGTGTCAGAAGGCTTGTTAATAGCTTGCCATGAGACAGACGTGCCTTCAGGAACTAAATGGATGTCCAAGAATCCCAACCAGAAGTATGTCCTGAACAGCCAAGATCTCTTCAGCTCAGTTTACAGCCAGCTGGAGATACTACTAAATAGTTAGCCAGAAAATGACAGCACTGAAGAGGACACCTTATCCCAGAAGTGTTTGTATATCTTTTCATAGTTTGTCCTACTAGCATCTAGGCAGTCACTGACCACATGGGATTCTTAAAGCAGAGAACAGCTATATTTGTCCTTAGGCATCTCCATATTTTTTTTTCCTTGTGGCACTTTTAAGAGAAAGCCAATGTAGAAATCTAAGATGCTTTAAAACACTTTCTGCTCCCCACCCCTGGCAAAATTTTCATGCCACAGACTGGCTGCTTTTCCTTCCACCTTGGTATCTGAAGATTCTAGCTTCTGTCCTTTTCTGTGCCTTTGCAGCATCCTGCAACAGCATGAAAAAAATGAAATACACTAAAATGAAGAAACAACTTTGAAAAGTCACTAGGTGCAATTGTGGATAACATTTAGGTTACTGTCCTGACTTCTTGAGAATCTGAGTGGTTTTAACAACCTAAAGTTACAGGGGCAGTTGTACAGCTTATAGCTCCAGTAAGTTCTTTAAGAAAAGTATTATATTTAGAGAATAAAATTGTCTCAAATCCGTAGGCTGACACACTTTCTCCCACTGCCTGTTGAGTGCACAGGGTACTAGGAACTCCCTTTCACTAACTGCATCTTAAAGGACAGATTTCTCTGTATTCATCTCATGTTTTAGAGGGATGAAACAACTAGTTTCGTATTTCTTTGGACCTCCAACCACATTAAGTGTGCACTTTGAGTTGTCTGTCCTGTTTAAGATGTTTGCAATGTTGAGCCAAGTAATTAAAATATTCGTTTAGCAGCTGCATCCATCACCCCTTTAATAATATTCATTTCTTTAAAATCAATTTACAAAGTGTATGCTATATTAATCTGTTATTTTATTCATTTGCCTTTCCTACATCCTACTGTAACCATTATAATACTTCCCTTGTTTAGTCTTATAGTGCTGGATAGTAGTGTAATCCTCAACTTACTGACACTTCAAAAGTCTCTCCTTTGTTCATTTCGATAAATAAAATAAAGCATGTACCTATGAAACACAGTAGGATTGTTAGGAAAATTCCAACCTTGTTTTGAAAAACCTGTTTTCTTTTATTCTCTCAAATACAAGCACTATTGTATCTAAGCCTTTTCTTATATACCAAGCATCTAGCAAAAAGCTTTTTTAAAGTGGAGAAGCAAAAATTAAGCTGGTTCACAGTATTAGCTAGAACCCATACTGTTGCGTGTGCTTACCAGGTTCATGACCTTTTCAGGATCTATGCTAGATGGTTAGGGAACCTCCCCTTTGACCAGCCAGGTCTTGCATAATGGAGGAAAAAAAACCCTTAATGAGTTCCAAGTCCATCTGAGGATATAGAAACAAAAAAAGTGGTGTGGCAAGTCTTGTCAGTGGCCGTGCTAGTTCCTCTGCTTTAAAGCCATTGGTGACATTCTATTTTTAAATCTTACACGGTGCACCTAACTCTGTGAGCAGAGGCCTTGAAACTCATTTACTAGTCACAACTACGCTAGCAACTGACTGATGAGTGTTGAACACACGGTAGCGACCCATTGCTTCTTCACGTTAAGGAGAATTCTCTCCGCCGGCAGCCATTTCATACCCCAATGTTCTGCAGCCATTGTAATGAATTGGAGGTGTCGTACGGTCTTACTTTTGTGCTGTCAGTAGCTGCAGGACAGCAAAACCTGGAAATGGTGTTCTGATAAATGCTACTATAAGTATACTATATAGAATGGGAAAATTCAGAAATACTTACTCTGCTTCTTCTTGCTTCTGTACAGAAGAATGATCTTCTTCCAAGGCCATTGGAATGCAGAGCCCTGTTAATAACATTAATGAACCAAAATCAGAGTGCTGAGCATGGTTTCCCCCATGTTGTATGGTGGCAAGTTTCAAAGCTTGTTTGGAACAGGTACTGTTCAATAGGATACCATGCACTCAAAATAGCTGAACAGAAGTCTGATCCAAGAGCTCCCAAATTCTCACAGATGGATAGGTATCCTTTGAGTCTGCTGGTGGGATATTGTGAAAATCTACTTGGGGCAGATGCTCAGTGTTGTGTACTGTTAGTGAGAGGGGGAAACAGTCCTCTGTGGAGAGTTTTTATCCCTCAGGAATGTAAGTGGCAATAGGCAAGCCAGGTAGTTGTCTTCTTTCAGTTTGTTGTTATAATTTCTAAAATCAGTAAGGTGGTTGGTGTATGACAGAGTCCCATCTTAACACTTGACTTTTGCTGAGTGTTTTCCACTACTTTTTGTTTTGAGAAGCAATTGCATTTGGATCTAAGTAGTCAGCAAGAATCTCCGCTTCTTGTAAAAACAGAGATACTACAAGGAGTTACAACTTCCAGTGAATTCTTACAGAAGACTGACTTGCTCTATAAGCAGCAGTACTTCTTGGCTCCCACTGAGTTCATAACTCAACAGGAGTAACTGCTTGCATAGAGACTAGAGTTCCCTTTTCCCCTGTTGATGTGATTGATACCTCCTGTTAGTGTGAGCTCAACAAAAGCGGGTGTCTATGCTTCACATGCAAGGTAGAGGTTACTGGGGAGTTTGAAACCATTCCGCCAATCTTTTCCCCACATCAAACATTGTTTAATTCTAGTAATTGCAATTAATTAAAGCACAACGATGACATAAAAATACCTAGAAAATATATAGGCAGGAATGTTCCAACAGATGCATTTGGGTTATGAAACTTTTGTCTCTTGGAAGGAAACAGTAATTCACAATTGAGGAACTTCTAAGTTACACAGAAAAAAAATTCTCCCATTAGTGTGTCAGTATCCAAAGGGGAATTTATATCAATAAATTCTTCAGTGAGCAAGGCTTCAGGCTGACCAAAAGTCTTTATAATGTTAGTTTGCTGTTGTTGCTATTTCTCTAAATGCACCTTTTTCTATAGCAGAGTCATCAATATGTTCAAGACATATATTTGAAAGGTGGTGAACTAGTGGAAGAGTTGCAACTTTTTGAAGATACAAACCTTACCATACTTTTCTTGTTGTGTATCTGGAAAGTAACAAAGGGTATGTATGGATTCATTTTTTTTTTTAAACTTCTGCCTATGTTATGAAGTATTAATCATTTTCAGCAGCCTAGACAAATTCACTATCAAAACACCTGACTGAAAGATATTTAAGTCTATAGGTGAAGCAGACATGAAGACAACAGTGGAGTTTCAATAAAACTTGAATGATTTCTAGTTAGGATCAAGAATTATGATAATTAAAAACATAAAAGCATCAGAAAGATTTGAAGGTTGTAATATGACTTAAGTGGCATTTGTTACATAAAATCAATTGGTGGCACTTTTTTTGGAAGGAAGGAAAATTAGTTCTGTAACTTGCAGTCATTGTATAAAGGAAAGGAGAGAGTTAGTAGTTCATTCACTAGTTCAAAGCATGCATTTGGGGCAGGGGTGGAAATGACTTCTTTATGTCTGTGCATGCCAAACATAATTCCTCTCTTCTTCTGTGGGCAATCTCTTAATGGCTCTTTTGAACTTTCAGGAGTAACTGTTAAGTATTCAAAATCATAAAGTTAACTGGGCTATCCACAGTTTTAAAATATTCTTTGCATTGTAATATTTTGGAAATTGCAGTTCAATTTTGCTCCTGTTAATACATGACATTCAACAGTACCATCCCCCTTCCTAACAGGTGTATACTGACAGGCTGTTATGGTTAGGTTTGTTACTATTAAGGGGATTGATTGATTATTAATAGTAATTATTATTATTGATTTTTCTGTGTGTGTGTGTACGAACCTTTACTCTTAGTTCAAAATAGTATAGAACACGAAAAAATATACCAAAACTAAGAAAGTATTTACACCAAAAATTAATTTGAATTGCACTAGAGTGAGTTCATACTACATTTATGTAGGCTCGAAGTGTCACTCAAACTATCAGCTGCTACTACAAGTGAAGTTTCAAGGGTAATTTTTCAATAACTGTGCCAGATTATGCAGATAAAAGCAGTAGATAGCACTAAACACCTAGAAATGTTTTTAGAGAGTAGAATGAGCATTTTAGCTGTGAGGAGTAGAGTGTGTTAAGTGAAGGGGCCGTTTTAGTTCAGAATGCTAAAAAAGTGAGTTCTAAAATTATTTGCTTAATTCTAGAAGGTAACAATTTCTGCAAAGCAAGATAAGGAAAACATTTTAAAGTAGAAGAATAGAAAGCCATTTAAAATTTGAGAATTTCAAGTGGCATTGGAACAAATAGAAATCAGATTATTGAAATGCATTTCATTTTCTCTTTTTTGTTTCCTCTCTATAGAAATCTCAGCCACACTTCATCAAAATGCAGCGGAGTCTATTACATACTGCATCTCAGCTGGCGTATGGGACATGTTTGGTTTTTCCTCGCACTAGTACCTTTCAGTGCTTAAAAAGACAATCAGTGTTGTCTAATGTTGGATGCAAAGTGATTTTAGCACTGGACCCTCCTAAACGATGTCTTCATGCAGGTGCAGCACAGTTTGCCTTAAAGAAAAGTGCTTTTTCATCACAGCCAGCAGACACTCCTCACAAAGAATCGGCCACTGACACACCCAAGCAGAGCCCTGTAGAGTCAGATTCTTCAGATCCTGATCCATTACAAGACAAATCAATTAGTCTCGTTCAGAGATTCAAGAAAACTTTTAAACAGTATGGAAAAGTCATGATTCCGGTGCATCTTCTGACTTCTACTGTATGGTTTGGATCCTTTTACTATGCAGCCATGAAGTAAGTTGGTATTTTGTTGCAGTGCCCAATACTGCTGTTGAATTGAGACTGACTTTCACACGTGAAAGGACATATAAATTATTATTACATATTAAAAAGTGCCTCAGTATCTAGTAGGGAAATGATGCTTCAGTTAAAAATGTAGCCTAAGATTAGTATCGAAAGTATATAGGATTCATGAGAGTGTCACGTACATATTATTGTCATGCAGTTATTGCTGTGTACCAGATATGTTGTTAACATTTGAAGAATGCTCATCTCCCCAAAATGTGCATGGATGTAAACAGCATTGAAATTACTAGTAACCTCTCACAAGGTAAAGATAGGGATTTGGAATCCTGATTACAAATTGTTAGGTGAGATCTTTATAGACCTGTTCTTTTTTTTTTTTGCTGTTGGACTTGAGGGTTATTTCACCACTTCTACCCCCTTCATCCCCAGTCCTCCTTCATCATTGGACTTGCATGTCGTTTACCTCACTCTGAGCTCCTTGCAAGCCATGTGTATCTTTTCCTTTTTTACTTTTTTCCTGTCTTTCCTGTCTTCCACTGAAAAAATTGCTACTGTAGGCCAGACTTTTTAATTGGAAATTAAATATTTGTGTAGCTGGAAAAAAGATAAGTATTCTAATTTTAGTTTCTTTCAGCTATAGCATGTGCCAGATACTGTTCTGGAAAATGGCATTTATTGGGGAAAAAACCTACTATATCAGCTATGAGCTGCTAGTTCAGGTGAAAGAGTTTTTATCTATCTGCACATGGTTTGCTAAATATAAGTAAATGTTTATCTCTGGATTGCAAGTGTTTTATATTTAATAATAGAAAGCATGAAACAACAACAGTTCATGGCAGCAGCAATGAGGCTTTGACATCTGAATGCCTTACCGCACAAGTGTTTGTTTTAGTTACTCTAACCAGCTGGCATAATTGCCCTTTCTAGGAGCTATAGATCCAAATGTCATTCTAAATTTAGCTCATGTCAGAGGAATAAAGGTCTTGAGCTATAAAAATATTTTGCTTTGGATGAATTCAGGTTGATGCTTACATCCAGACATTTCAGATTGAGTGAAGATTACTTTTCTTGAAACACCTAAGTTAGCTGCTAAAATCAGTATTTATTTGATGAATGAAAACCACAGAAATATTTAACTAGAAACTAATTATAACAAAGCTTCAGTTTGTCATGCCACAGGAGCAAGACCCTCCTGAGGTGGAAAAATACCTTTCAGAATGACTGCTCATGATATGAGATTAAACAATGGTGATTTATGAAATAACATGGTTAATGCTGTCTTTCAGATCTTACTTGGCCTCCATTTTCTACTCTGGGGCTAGGCCTTCAGATTGTAGTTCTAGTAACTGTTAGTAAATTACTGCCTGTTATTGTTACTGATGCTGAAGTGATCGCATGCACAGAAGAGTGCTTTAAATAGTAGAAATTGATAATGATACTAATAGTACATCACTAAATATTGGAAAGTCAGGTCATCTATAACTGCATGTAGCTTTCTACTGTAATGTAAAGACAGTCTGTCTCTTTTTTTCATTGGTGCTGATGTTGGCTTCCCTGGTTTTCAAATAGAAAGAAACGATGATAGGAGCTCCCTCCACCCACCTTATATTGACGAGGTAGAACAACTGGGCACAAAACCCCTGAAGTCTTGTCCATATAGCATGTTGCTTCCTTTTCTTTTGCCACATTCCATTTGTTTGATATATTTAAAAGTGAATGGAGAACACAGAAGTATGGATTCAGTGCTTCTGGGCACGCTGCAGAGTAGTCTGAAATTTTAGAAAGAAAAAAAAATTATTTTGGGTAAAACAGAACATTAAGTTGAACCTGCACAACGGGAGCCTGAGTAACTGTCTTACCACCATTATAGCTACTTGTCTCCAGATGTAATAATCTGGGACACAGGTAAGTTAGTAGCTACTCAGCCCAACAGGGGTAGTATAAATGAGTCACCTCTTGGAATGCTGAAAAGAAAATTAATTTGCCTATATGTACAGAAATATAAATCCTGTAAGTATATTGAGATGAAAAAATACTTTGCTATCAAATTACAAAGTTTGTATAATAGATTTAAAGAATGGAAATGGTACTGTAAATCACTGTTCAGGTTTCAAATTCCAATTCAGGTTGCCAATTTTTTTTCTCTTTTATAGAGGTGTGAATGTTGTTCCATTCCTGGAGTTGATTGGCTTACCAGAGAGTATAGTAAACATCCTGAAAAATTCCCAGAGTGGAAATGCACTAACCGCATATGCATTGTATAAAGTAAGTATAATTATAGTTTGTAAATAAGCTCTAAATCTTGCCTGGTGAACTGAACAGGGTTTATTTGTTTACAGCAGAAAGAATTAATGCTGTTTTCACTCTTTGATAGTTACACATACTTCAGCATTCATTTTTCTAGTCAGAATAGTCACATGCAAATGGATAGGGACTCTGTGTTCCTTTAAGGAGTCTGTCTGTATTTCTAAAGTAACTTCTTTGTTTGCTGCAGAACTGTTGTCTGCCCTCAGAGCTTTAATTAGAATTAAGTTATTCCTCTGTATTCCTGACATAATGAACAGGGATAAAGAGGTAAAGTCTAAAGACCTCATGATTTCCAGGTAAACATACAGTTGTTATTATCCTAGAGGATTCGCTAGTTTGTATTCCTACCTTAGTTCTTCATCATTGTCAAGTACTTTTGTTGTCCATTTGAATCGGTTACTTACATTCAGGTTTGGGTCTCTTTTTATTGCTTTATAGGTGCACAATCTGTGTTTGGGAAACTTGAAACATGTCAGACCATGCAAAAACAAAGTTCTATATTTGCTTCGAATGCCATTTATCTGTTTTGTTTCCAAATGCAATGTGCTTCTTCCCTGTTATTTAAAGGCATTATTTCCCAAACAAAATGTGAAAGCACTACTCTTGCTAATTATTCCTGTGCGTAAAAGGGATCAATAAATAAATGTGGTTAAATATAAAGAATTTATTATAGCTGGGAGATCTGGCAGAAACTTTGAACATGTGGAAGCATTAGAATAGGTTGCGAAGGGAAGATTGTGCAGGCTTTATCTTTGAAGTTCTGAAAGAACAGGTTAGTCTATCTAGAATAATGAACCTGGTTTGTTGTGTCTTGGATTAGCTGACCTCTGAAGGTCTCTTTTTAGCTCTCGCTTTCTATATGTGGGTCCTAGTTTTGGACTGAAAAATGCCTATACTCTTGTGAATTTTAGAATTTAAAGTATATCTTGTTTGCTTACATGGCTCAATGTTGACATACTGTCTGTTCTGAATTGCATTCTGAGATGCCTAATGCTCGTCCCACAAGCTGCACCGGGAGTTGTTGGGTTTTTTGTTTTTAAGTGTAAATCTAATGCCTGTGCTAGTTTTGTCAAAAGGATACTTTAAGTAAAAGGTATGCATTTCTGGGGGATGCATTGTAAATTGGCTTATTTCCTTATAAATAGAAGATCTTTTTAGTATCTGACACTGGCCAAAATAGATTTTCCATATTAAAAATACCTTTTGCTAGATAATATTGTCCTGTTATATTGATATGGTGTGTTCTTTGGTTTCTTTAAGATTGCAACTCCTGCCAGATACACTGTGACTTTGGGAGGAACATCCATCACTGTTAAATATCTACGTAAGAATGGCTACATGTCCACACCACCACCAGTAAAGGAATATCTACAAGATAGGATGGAGGAAACAAAAGATAAAATTACAGAGAAGATGGAGGAAACAAAAGATAAAATTACAGAGAAGATACAAGAAACCAAAGATAAAGTTTCATTTAAAAAAATAAAGGACTAGGAGGGATGCCTAATTCTTGGATATATCAAATTTAGCACTTTAACCTTTTGTGAGGCAGGATATACAAAGTGCACTTCTGAGCGCTTTTTTTTTCTTTTTTTTCTTCCCCCCCCCTTGTCTGGAGACTACAATTGCTTTGTGGATTTAAAAATTCTGTATGTTCACCAAGGTTAAAGTTCCCTGGGGGAGAGAAGTTGTGACAAAATTTCAGTTTATAGAAGGAATGAATCACAAATTAGAAGTTCATGTGTCCATTGGTAATAGTGTTAACAGTTACTCTTCCCTCTTTTCTTCCTCCTGCCCCCCTCAAAATGAAGATGGTTTCTTTCAAAAGCCACTACTTTATTCTTCTTCCATCATAGTGCACAGCCATTATTCCATTAGACTGAATCTTCCATTAAATGAGAATGAAGATTTCTCTGCTGGGAAAGGCAACATTTTGCTTTTCAGAGTATGTGGACCCAGGCCTCTTCAATAGTGATCATCTCTCAACTTGGAGACAGACCATTATCAGTGATACTGCACATGAAGGAATCAGTGGATTAGCCAGTCAGTTGGAATGAATTGTAATGGCTACACTAACTTCAGCTGAGCTGAGCTGTGATAGTTTACAGGTTTGGACTATGAATCTTTCTTGGACAGTGTATCTTTTCAGAAATCTCAACTGAAGTCCATGGGAAGATGAGTTAATCACATACTGTCAAGTATACTTTGTTTCCTAAAGTTGATTTACAGTAGAAAAAAGTTATTAAATGAAATTAATCAATAATTGTATATTAAAAACTAGGATTTTTTTATTATATTGAAGTTTACAAAACTGTTTCATTTCATTTTCAGAACAAAAAAAATTCTGAAAGAGAAGTTTACTTGAGAAATTGGTATACCAAGGGGCTTTTTAAATACATGCAAAGTTAAGAGTTAAACCCAAAAGTTCCTCCTCCCATTCAGGAATCCCTCAGACTTTAGTAGAACAATTTAACTAAAATAAGCATAATTTCAGAGACAGAGATCACCATCTACTAAACTTCTTTTCCCCTGGATTTTCTTAGGTCAAGCAAATACTTATTCATAGCTGAAGGCTGAAATGCTGTCTCAGAGATGTCATAAAGGACTAAAGTTCAAACTGTTCTATTTGACTGGGCAGGCAACCTTCTCTCATGGTTTTACTCAAATGTAGGCTACATTTAAGTGTTCTTTTTTCCTATTTCTATTACAGATCCCACTTTGTAGCTGTGCTCTGCATGTGTATCTTGTTTCATAAAGGTGTTTGTTTGCAGGGGGATATGCAGAAGCAACAGAGTTGGGCCCTGAGCATTGTAAATTACTAGAATAAAAGAATATGGCTGACAAAGTATCAGCTCTGTCCCACTCTTATGTGTTCAGTCAAGTCACTGAGAGCCTCTCCATGTTTGAGTGAGTCGAACTTCATTAACTTAATTATGCAGGATTGATTATATACTTCTCTGCCTCTGTCCACATGTCAAATTGTGACTGCATTCTATTGCCTACCTCACAGGGATGTTGTGAGGAATAATCATTGTATGTACATCTTCAGGGCACTGAAAAGTGCCATGTTTCTGATAAATATTATTAAAAAATAATTCTGTGAACTCTTACGCTGAGATAAGCACTACTGTAGAATTAGAGTTAATAGATGCTTTTCTTTTTTTCTATTTTAGTGTACTTTTCCTTACTCTCCTCATGCATGCATTCTTCTGATGTGGGTGTTTGTTCTGGTTTTCCATTTTTGCAGGTAGTGTTGCCTCTGTCCTGCAGCACCCTGCAAAGCCTGAAGTCTGCCCCAGTAATACAGCATGGTCATCCTCCCAGCCTGGGACCGCACGTGGCAACCTCTTGGTGCAGCTCACAGGATCCATCTCTCCTCTGCACATGGCAGGCGTTGCACAGGGTTGCTGTCCTAGGATGGGTCTGTAGCCCCCCCAGGCATGTTAGAACTCATTTATTACATAGGGGGTTTTTGGTACCCCCATCCTCTTGCCCTTCCCCATGTCCAGCTGGCCTGTGACCACTCCAGTGCTTGCGTGATCCCTCACTACCAATGCTAAGTGCAAAACATCTCCTCTCTTAACTATGTGCAGTAGACTGTCCTAGGTGACCATTTCTGCATCTGCAGGAGCAGCTTATAGTGTCAAGGGCCTCCTCTATGTACTGTTTGGTCAATTTTGCAGCATGAACATTCTCAAGGAGTTTCTGGAACAGCCCCATCCTCCACCCAGCACATCAATTAACAAAGCACACAATTAGGTGGATTGATCTACACAAAGCGGGAGGGGAAATCAAGACTTTGAAAATCTGACCTGGAGAGCAATTAGTCAAATCCTCAGTTGCACTGGTGACCTTGTCTCAAGTCAGCCTCATCTGGAATCAGTGCATTGCCTCATTAGCACAGAGACCAGCTGGGGTGTTTCTGGGCCACCCAGGGGATGAACGACATTAGCCCACTGGGTACTCAGCATGTACCCAGCTACACTGCAGTTTTAACTATAGGATAACGTTGACTTTCATCCTTGGGTTTATCTATCTTACTTATAACTTGATTTCTATAGCTCTTACCGCAATACTTGGGTGCACTTCTTGTTACTGATGGGTCCCTGCGGCTGGAAGCCAGCGTCCATCCCCCTTTGGTGAGGCAGTGCACCCCAGCTGCTCACAGGCTGGGCATTTGCATCAAGCAAGGGGCTGCCTGAGGACAACACTGGGTCTCCTCTTACTGGTGCCCAAGCCAGCAGAGTTGGCACACTGCCACGTGGCAGCAGTGCCCCTCAAGGTGGAGCAGCACTAGGGGGTGCCTTTGGCAGCACAGAAGGAACAGAGAGGCAGGTGCCATGGCCTAGGAAGGCAAACAGTTTGGCTGCAGCACCTAGAGCTGACGCTGAGGCAGCCAAGAAGCGACCTGAGCAAGGGGGTGCCCAGCAGAGCTCTGTGAGCTTTCCCCATCAGAGTGCCAAGAGCCCTTGGTGAGGTGAAAAGCTCAAGCAGAAGCCCTGGAGCCCCATCCATTGCCTGCAGGACCATCCAGTCAGTGCTAGGAGGAGCTGCTGCCTTCTGGCAGCTCAGCATCCTCATGGGAAAGGGCTGTCCCTTTGTCCCTTTACCTGTCCTTTAAGCCCAGGGTGTGCGTGTGTCCCTCCACCTCTTTGCAAAACCTTCAGCAATCTGGTGAGACCAGGACTAAGGCACCTACCACCACACAAAGTGCTGCTTTGGTAACTTACCCCACTTCTGCCTGCTCCCTGCCTCACACATAACACCACTGGAGATCATCACGTTGTCTGCTTCTGGTACAGGTACATGTGTGAAGGCACTAAGCGCCTGCCAGAGCAGAAGCTGGAAATGAAGTCACAGCTCGAGCAGAAGCTGACATAGTGCCCAAGCAGGACCAGGAGCCAAAGGTACAGCCTGAGAAGGGCTTAGACCCAGAGCTGCAGTCCCAGAGTTGAAGTAGTAACCTGAAAAGGAGCTTAAGCTGAAGTAGTGGCCCAAGACAGGCATGAAGGTGCAGCCTGTGTAAGAGCCCAAGCCAAGTGACTGCTCAAGCAGGAGTTAAAGCCAAAGTCACAGCCTGAGGTGAAGTAGCAACCTGAGCTGGAGGCAAACTCTGGCTGGAGCTAAAGAAAGAGCCTGAGATGGGGCTGGAGGTAAAATAATGCCTAAATGAGGACCAGCACCAAAGATATGACTCCATCAGAAGCAGAAGCCAAAGTTTCAGCCCAAGCACTGGTTGGAGCTGAAGTCACAGCTGCAGATGGGGCCAGAGTCAAAGTAACGGCCCAAACAGGAACTGGATAAAAAAAAAAAATAAAATAAAAATCACAGCCCAATATCAGGCCAGAGCCGCATTTGCCACCTGAGGTAGTGCCAGAGCCAAAGTCATAACCCAAGATAGGCTGGGATGAAAACCATGGCCAGAGATGGGGCCAGAGCCTACATCGCTGCCTGAATAGCAGTCAGAACTACAATAGCTGCCTGAACATGGACCAGAGCCAAATTTGAGTTGGAGGCAAGTAGCAGTCCAAGATAAGGCAGGAGCTGAAGTCACAGCTCAATATAGGGCCAGAGCCAAAAAAATCACAACCGGAGATGCCATTGGAGATGAAGCCACAGACCAACATGTGGCTGGAGCCAAAGTAACAACCTGCTACCAAGCCATAGCCAAAGTTGCAGACCAAGCAGGCACTGGAGCTGAAGTAGTGATCCAGTATTAGGCCAGACCAGAGTCAGAGGCCTGAGATGGGTCTGGAGCTGAAGTTGCAACCTGAAATTGGAATGGAGCTGAAGTCATATCTAGAGATGGGGCCAGAGCTGAAGCCATGGCCCAAGATTTCAGCCAGAGGCAAAGTAACAGCCCAAGATGTAGCAAGGGATGAATTAACAACCCAAACAGGGACTGGAGCCAAAGAAAGACGTGGCCTGAGATTGGGCCAGAGCCAAAGACAGAGCACAAATATCACCACCGCTGCTGTTGCAGCTCAAGATGGAGTTGGAGTTGAAATCACAGCCTGATATGGGCCTGGAGCCAAACTTGTGGCTCAAAATGGGTCCAGAGCCAAAGTTGCAACGCAGTATTGAACCAGAGACAAAGATGTGGATGGCGAGGTGGCCAGGGTCAAAGTCACAGCTTGATATGGGGCTGGAGCTGAAGTAGCAGCCAAAATACATGACAGAGCCACAACAGCTTTCCAAGCAGGGCCAGAGCCAAAGTTGTGCTCTGATATCAAGCCGATGGCAAAGTAGCTGCCTGAGATGGCACCAGAGCCACAGTCGCAGGCTGAGCAGGGGCCAATATCAATATCAGGCCAGAGATTAAGTCACAGCCCAATATGGGGCCAGAACCGAACCTGCAATCAGATATTATGCTGGAGCCAAAGTGGCAGCCAAAGATGGGGAGACAAATTTTTGGCCTGAGCAATGGCTGGAGCCAAAGTTGCAGATGAAGCTGTAGCTGGAGACAAAGCCTTGGCCCAAACAGGGACCGAGTCACAGCAGCCTCCTGAAGAGGGGCCAGAGCCAAAACAGCCACTTGAGCAATGGCCAGAGCCAAAGCTGTGGCCAAAGATGGGGCTGGAGGCAAGCTGCAGTCCAAGATGGGGCCAAGCAAAAATCTTGGCCAATATTGGGCCAGACCCTCAGTAGCAGCCCGAGGTGGGCCAGAGCTGAAATTCCTGCCCCAGGAGCTAAAGTCTCACTGCAATATCTTGACAAAGCTGAAGTCGCAACTCTAATTTGGCACCAGTGCTGAAGTCACAGCCCAAGCAGGGGCCAGAGCCAAAGTTGCTGCCTAATATCAGGTGGGAGCCAAAGACACAGACCAAGATAGGGCAGAGCAGAAGCCGAGGACCAAGCAGGGGCCAGAGGAGACATGAAAGCCTGAGCTGGAGCTGAAGTCATGGCCCAATATAAGGCTGGGGACAACCCAAGATGGGGTCAGAATCAAAGTTGTGGCTCAAGATGGGGCCTAGAGCTGAAATCATTGCCAAAGATGGGGCTGGAGCCAAGGTAGTGGCCCAAGATGGCTCGAGATCTTTACTCACAGCCTGAACAGAGGTCAGAGCTGAAGTCACAGTCTGAGATGGGGCCAGCGCCAAAACCGCAGCCCAGCCAGCAGCCAGAGCTGAAGTCTCAGCCCGGTATCAGCCTGGAGCTGAAGTTGTGGCCTGAGATAGGGCCAGAGCAGGGGCTGGAGTTGAACTCACAGCGTGATATGCAGCCAGAGCCAAAGTTGTGGCCAACACTGGGCTGGAGCCCAAGTATTGGCCCGAAATAGGCAGGAGCAAAAGTTGCAGACCAAGATGGAGCTGAGCCGAAATTGCAGCCCAATATTGGGCCGGAGCTGAATTTACAACCTGAGCAGGACCTAGCATCAGAATCACAGCCCAAGATGGGGGCAGAATCAAATTCATAGTCTGACACGGGGCCAGTCAGTGCCAAAGTCATGGCCTGGCATCAGGCCAGAGCTGAAGTCTCAGTCCAAGATGAGGTTGGAGCTGAAATCATGGCTGGAGCAATGGCTGGAGCCAAAGCAATGGCCAAAAATGGGGCCAGTCAAAATAATGGCCTGAACAAGAACCAGAGCCAGTCGTGGCTGAAGTTAGTGCCAGAGCTGAAGGTGCAGCCCAAATCGGGGCTGCAGCCAACGTCAAAACACATTTTCCTGATTGTGTCCCCTTCAGGGCATCAGCTTAGAGCATTCGTCCTTGTTCATCACTTACCGTCAGCAACAACAATAATTAGAGAATTGTAATTATCCCTGGCAATCATCTGGCTATTTTGATGAAGGTGATCTTCTTAGGTAGAAAGAATCTCTCTTGATTTCATAAGCCTGCAGTTGTGTTAAGTTTGGGCTTGACTGTGATGAATTGATTGGACAATCGCAGAGAAGGGAGCACAGGGGAGGATACACAGACTTGTTTAAGAATGGAAAAAAAAAAAACAAAAAACAAACCGCAGGCCTACTACGACAGAGGAAGAGTTTCATAAAGAGACACAACTACAGAAATATTTCTAGTTGTGTCTGGGTCTGACCAAGTGGGCAGAAGGAGACAGGTACTGTTTAAAAAAAAAAAAAAAAAAGAGTTTACAAATCTGTTACTTTTCTGTTATTTTTTTCTGTGCAGAATTGGTACAACTGAAAGCAGCTCAGTGCTTTGCAGGTGCCAGACAGGAGACATCCTCGTGACATGGGGCAGCTCTGTGAGTACTTGCTCCTCACAGAGGCAGCAGCGAACGCAGCTCTCTAGCCAAGAGCCACGGTGGGTAACGGTGGTCACGACAGTGCCCACCTCTGACAGTAAAGCCCCTTTTCTCTAAACCTTGTCCATTACCATAAAGAACAGCCCTATATGGCGAAAGAGAGGTTCAGGCAATCCCCTGTGTCCCAGTCTGCCGCAAAAGCAGTACGTGGACAAGCTCAGGGAGACACCAATGGGTGCTACTGGCAAGATCTCATTTGTAACTTCTGGGCTTCAGCATCCTCTAGGAGAAACTCATGAACTGTGTGGCAACGTTGCTGTGTTAGGTGGCTGGAGTAGCTGAAGGGCTCGGCTGCTGCCAAACCCTGTTTTGATAATGTTGGTTCACCAATGGGCTAAATCGAGGTTTGGCATACATAGTACCAGATTATATGTGCCATGATTTCCTAATGTGTATGATGCAGTATGATCTCATGGTGCTTGAACACGCTACGGTTTTTGAGTCAACTCCATCGGCAGTCTGACTCATTACAGAACCAAATAGTCTGTGTCCTCCTCCTTTTACTCTCACGCTGAATCAAGGATCTTATGTTCTCTTGCAATCAGAATAAAGTCATAAAACTGACATAATTTCCACTTGAGATGCTGTGCTGAATCCATCTGAAATGCCGTTGTGATCCGACACCCAATCCGAACCAGAACTATACTGCTGGGTGGCTAGTAGTGGAACGGATCCAGTACTGGTAACTTCAGTGTGTTGTCTGGGCAGCCTCCGCACAGTAAAGCAGGCGTGGAGAGACAGCACAGTTCACTCCTTGTGAACTCTGCCTTTGCCTGGCCCTTGTGCGTATTGATGTCTTCCCAAGTGGGGTCTCAAAGCAGATAGAGACAAAATGCAGACCCACCATCAGGCTCTAAATATACAAGCTGCAAGTTTACCACGCGCTTTTTTTTTAATTATTATTTTTGGCCCATAAAGGCCAAAAGAGTTGCCGGAGAGCTCCTAAGGATGTGGATCCGAGAGAACACAAGAGAAGTCAGAGACAAGAAGTGATGCTGTATTTGCCCTTCGTGCTTAATAGGCTCTGCGGTAAGCAGCGCAAAGTGGCCTCAGCAGACACCGACTAGCACTTCCCACCAGCGCAGCCGCACCGACAGCGCGGCTCTCCACCCAGGCGCTCCCCGAGAGCTGACATAGGGTGCCTTTCCCCCAAAAGCAGGTGTCCCCACGCAGCTACGGCGTTCAGCCACGTTTCGGTGCGGAAGGGGATGCTTCAGAAGAATTTTAGTGGGGGAAGAGAAATTTCTCAGCCTTGGCTGACTGATGGCTAACGCTTCGGTTTGCCAAATACCTGCGTTTCATTTTTATCCTGGGTTAGATTAGAAATGCCATGAAAATAAGGATAACGCATTATAATTTTATATAAGGAGTACTCCAAGTTCTGCCTAATGTTACTAACAGTATATTTTATATTGCTGGATCGTGCAGTAGTCGTCTATTTAAGCAATTTGCACATCTCTGCACGGTATGTACCTGTATACAGCCAATCTGCTTTAAAAAAAGAAAGTAATACTGCCAGCGCACAAGCAACACTTAAACTACAGCTGCACGATTGACTCTTGAGTACAGTTTTACCACAGACAGGCACTTTATCTCTTCTGTGTTACTGTCGGATGGCGATTTTAGTTTACCTGATACCATTTTCCTGACAGAGCATAATTTTCCAGTAGAGGAAAGCGTTTCCCCTAGCATATGGCTGGAGCTAGCACACATATTTTCTTATCTACAGGTATGATATCAGCAGAATATACGGCATAATTTTAAAAGGTGAGAGGGCTTGCATGTTGAGTAGCTAATGTAGTTATCACTCAGCCATAGGGCTTTTAACGTGCGCCAATGCACCTCTCGCTCAGAAGCTGCGACACCTAATACTGCACCAGCGACCATCCAAAACAAATACAGCTAAAGAACTATCAGCACCTTTGATCTGCAGAATGAAGGGGGGCAAAGGAACCAGACTGACTTTGCAGTCAGTCAGTCAAGCCTTACCTGTTAGGCTTTTCCTGACAAAACATTAGTGAAAGTCACCAGCTCATCAGCTTTTTCCCTGAGAGCTATACAGGTTGCAGCTGTAAGCAAATCTTATAGCACTTACAATCTTAACCCCATCGTCAGGAAAGAACTAGCTCCTATACATTTTGCTGTCGCCATAAACCCTGCTGAATGGCTATGCAAGCACATTCATGCTTTTATATTTGACTTATAGGGCTTCGCCAAGTAAAGCCAACTAGGGCAAACTTGGCTCAGCTTACGAAACATTCACAGCATTGTAACACAGTTACGCATGTATGCCTATACACAGGGACTTGTAATAAGCTGGAACATCCTTGCTGCTTTGAGATGAAAATGACTTTTTTTCTTTTTCCCCTAAGAGTTTCTTGCTGCCCAGGGTTAAATGTAGGTCAAGCTGTCTGAGCCCATGTCTGTGGCACACAGAGCAGGATTAAACCGGAATTTTCCACTCAACTCAACTGCCAATCACTGTAATGTCTGCAAATGTTAAATTAATCTGGAGTGATCTGGTGTTGGCATTGAAGGGAGCTTCTGGGGCTCAAGGGTGGCATTTTGGCCTCCATGAAAGAGATGCCCTCTTTCTCTGGACAAGGGGTAGTGGTTACGTCCAGGCTGCTTGCTGAAACCCCTGCGACTATCAGCCAAACACAGAAAACCAGCTCTGTACGAGACAGCGGTAGCTGCGTGTTAGAAGTGAGTGGGGAGAAACTACGCCTCACAGGTGGTGAGACCGAGAATGGTGGCGATGGGGAGGTTATTCCCAGCATTGCCGTAGACCGCACCGACACCGGCTGTGTCCTTCTTATTGTCTCCGTATCTTTAAAATAGTATTAGCACTGTTCCGCTACTGTTCTGCAATGCACTTCACAGTGGAAACCATTAAAAGGTACAAAATCTTTTAGCGTAAAGCATCTTCTGGTTTGCAGATTAGTCCCTTTATTAAGGAGAGCCCGCCTTCAGCATGCCCCCCTCCAGCTGGGGTTCGTAAGTCCACTGGCATCCCAGCAAAGCTGCCCCCAGCTTAGCATGTGCCAGACATCCCTGGGACAGATCACGCAGTCCTGCCAATTTAAATAATCTATTAAGGACAACTTGGAACACCTAAGGTAAGCAGAAATGGGCAGTTAAATAGTAGCAAGGACAGCACATAGTTTCTCCCTTATGTTTTGAAACATTCTGGGGACAAATAATGTTACTGATTCTACAGGATACTGAGAAATTCAGCTCACTGCTTTTACCACATACGAAGAATCTGGTATCTCTGCTTTAATCCCCACTCTCAGGAGCAATCATTTGGCAGTCAGTCTGGAAAAAAACCAAACCAACCATGGAAAACAAGCACACAAAAAAAATCGTGCAAGTTTTTATCCTGATCAATGCTAGACTTCTGTAAAAGTGGCACAATGCAAACTGCACAAAAGCAGGGCATCGCCACAGCAGAAGCGAGCTATTAGAATAGGATTCAGCAGTAAGGTTTTTAAAATGTGCATTTTAATTAGAACTCATTTAAAGCACAACTGATCAAAACAGTGATAATGAGAGAAGCCTAATTAATTTTTGTCTAAGTAACGAAGTCTCATTACAGAGGGGTCTTTGGAAGAAAAGGGTTTGGGATGTTAAAAACAGGGTGTTTGTAATGAGACGCAATACTGCTGGGAGCCTGGAAGCCAGACCTAAAGGTTTCACAGGACTGCAGCAGCCACCGTATTAATCTTTTAACAGGAAGAAGTAACCCTACTGAGATGAGACATCCCATTTATAGCCGAGTTCTCAGTTGCAACCACTGGCAGAGATATTAAAACACAATCAAACAGAATGACATATTATAAAACAAATATAAATACAATTAAAACTAGATTAAGTAAAAGATCAAAGCAGGCTCAAAAAAAAAAAAAAAAAAAAGCAGTTTCCAGGGAGTTCAGGGTTCAGACAGTAGAGGAGGAGCAGAAACTTGGCGATTTGGAGCACTTCTAAGGACTAAGGAGCTAGCAATTTTCTAAATACTAAAGAAGAATTAAAATGCTGTGGATGGAGGACGGGTAACTCAGGGCAGTTATAGGAAAAGAAAATGGTTACTTTTGAACCAAAAATAAGTACTGTAACATTGAAAGCACCAAGCCATTTGAAAAGATCAGCAGCAAGGGGAACATCCCCTGGTTCCTATCTGAGGGCAATACAAAGGCTGCTCTGTAAGGCGGGTGTCAGAAATGGGCTGGGGCTCCCGCAGCAGACCACTCGTTTTTGAAAAATCCTGTGAGAAAGGCCCAGGTTTGAAGTACTACCTCCCTCTAAGCATCGCACCTCAACAACAGAGAGCTCAAGCTTCAGCAAGCACAAGCACAGGTATAAAATATAATACAGGAGAATTATTTCATTAATAAGCATGCTAAATAAAGCACCACTTTATACTTAAACAGAAACTAACTGCTCTGTAAAAAAAAATCCTTCCTACTTTTGTTAAGCTATAGTATAGCAAAATGGCAGGTACCAGCTAGGGATAGTTTCATCTACCTTGCAAAGCTCTGTATTACCAGAGACGATGTCTTTCGCGGGACCCTTTTGTTCTTACTAACTGTACCATCCTCTCTTCCCCCCCATGTCAGACCACAACTGCTCTTGTTTTAAGCATTGGCCAAAGCACACCCCAGGTGTCTTAAACCAGGTTGTGCTTCCCCCTCCCACGAGGCGCGTCTTGTACGTTCATTTCTTAACCAATTTTTTGCAATGATTTGGGGCTGCTGCTCATCTCCCAGCTGGTCACTCAGCACTGATGTGCCAGAGGCACTCACCAACACCCACTGCTTTAAACGAGGTTGAGCCGGGGTTGTTGTCTTAAAGGAACTGAAATGCCCAGAGGGTTAGATGACATGCCTAGACTTCACTACAGTGGGTGACAGGCAGGTGCTCCGACAGAGCTGCCGCCTGCTACAGCCCGTCCTACAGCACAGAGGTAGAGCACAAGCACCTGACATCACCCCAGTAGTCCTCTCCAAAGGTTGAGGGCCAGAACACTGCTGCAAAATCCTCATCAGGCATCGGCTTCCCAGGGCCCTCCCATACGCTTCAAGGATGGAGTCCACCCTCTGATTCCTTAATCACCCACCACCAGCAGCCAACCCGCAAGGGAAAGAGACAAGTACTTGCTCTACAGAAAGCCACCCCGGCGTTCCACCTTTTCTGTTTTGTTGGGGTTTGTTTTTTCACTTCAACGAGAAAAAAAAATTCCACAGGAGGCAAATGCATTTCATGATTTTTAATAATTTTGTGCCATGGTTTAACCACAGCATATTAAGAACAAGCATAAAATCTGTATTTAAAACTAACAACAGCACTTAGAGCAACATCTTCCTTTAAAAGTATTGCAATAAACAGACCTTAGGTCTAAAAACTAGGACATCACCATTTGCTCAATTAAAAGAGTCAGATACACAACAGTTGAAATCTTTTCCTGTATATAACTGGGAGTTACGGTGGAAAATAAGCGACAAATTAATTGTGTTAAAAGGAAAATAAAATTAAAAAAAAAATTAAAGCAAGCCAGGTTTGTCATAGCATCACATGAACAGCTATTGAGAAATTCCAATACAGTTGTAAAAAGTCTTACTGGTTTTAATAGCTTTGTTTTTACAACAATAGAATTTAAAAGAAAGATTAAATATTGTTGATAGTGCTGTACATATTTCAGAATAGCTTGAAACAAAATGGACAAAAGAGATGTGTTGAAAACATGACCTTGAAAGGCGCAATGTCGGAAATACAAAAAAAATCCATACAGCAATAAAGCATTTTACACTGTAAAATAACTAGCGAGAAACAACAAAGAAAGGGTCAACACTCTAAAACCAGGCATTTGATGGTTAATTTTAAGTGTAACAGCCTGACTGATGTACATACCATCAGGAAATGCTCCGAGCACAGCAGCATTGGGCAGTTGATAACTATACAAAGATAAAACCCCTATCGATGCTTACGTAGGCTTTGTACTACAAGTAGAAAAAGCTTTGTTAAAGAATATTAAAGTGAATTTTTTTTTATTATTATTATTATTTTTGCTGTCCAGGTCTATGATGCCTGAGGCTCCCATAACTTCTGCTTATACTTCTTTTAAAATCTTGGCTGCCTGCTGTGCTTTGTGGTAAACAGAAAAGCGTGAACACAGCTGTGAATACACTTAATAGTCTGCTCTTTCCACTGCAGCTTCAAAGCAAATTAGTGCCTCTAAAAGGAGACATGCTTGTGTTTGGTCCACTCAATATGCAAGTTTTGTTATGATAAATCCTACCCTAGATTCCTCCAGCAGGAGGTTTGCTCTGTACAGAGCCTTCCTAGTCAAGGCCCGGGGTTTTTTGTTCGTTTTTCTTCCTTCATGCACAGAAGTGGTACTGCAGTGCAAACAGAAACATGGAGGTGGCCAGGCAAGGCATACTTCCAAACCAATTACTCTATGCCCTGACAAACAATAAATGAGTTAACAAACGACAGTCGTGAAATACGCGCATCTCCCTATGGTACACGCTTCCTGATAAAACAGCTCAACATATGGAGGGATGGATACAAGCTACCTGTAAGGGCTTGATGATGCAGAACTGGCCATAAAAAAAACTTACACACTTCTTTAAAACAAAACAAAAAAACCCAAAACAACCATGATCAACGTTCAGATACAGGACTCCTGTGAGGGCTTTTAAAAAGATATTTACAGACAAACGTGTAGCTGAAATTTCAGGTCGACAGAGAAGTCGTGCAGGACTGTGCTCCAGGGCACCGTCCTCGAGCGTGGCGGACCAGATGGAAAGCCCACTCAAACCAGAGGAAGCCTCACCACTGACTTCGCTGGGCCCTGGATAAAGCCCCCTGAGTTTTAGCGTAGCGTTTAGCTAGTCATCTGAAAAACCAAACGAAAACGCCATCTCAAACGTATCCCAACACATTGCTACCTTACATCTGTGGTTAAAGCCTGACAAGTATAAAAAAGCTACATATAGACACGAGTATCTATGAAAGATTAGTCTGTATCCATCTGTGAGAGGACTAGTCTGTCTCGGACCGATAAACTTCTATATCACCTACCATCCTGGGATAGTTAGAACAAACAGTTTAGAAAAATAAGTACAGCATCTGCAAGTCTCTACACTAGAACTTCATGTTGAGTTTTCCTGAGGTATTTGCGTGCCGAGCGCGCGCGGGGGCACAGGGACGGACAGCCAAGCGCGCGGAGACACCAGGGGAGACCCAAACTGCCGACGGAGCCCGGCAGAAAGTTAAAAAGTGTTGAATTACTTCCCACGCTGCTTCCCGCCTTGGGCCCGAACAGGTTTTAGGCATTTCTCCATGCTCTTAAATACGAACCCGGGTTAAGCCATTGCTGTCAGAGGCCAACACAGCAGCGGTGCTGCCGACTCAAACCTCGCGCTCACTACTAGCTGCGGCTTTTCTTGCCTACCCTCAAGGCTTGCGCCCCTGCCAGCCACCCGGGTCGTCGGCGAGTCCCAGGTACCCACACCGAGCCTTAAAGCCTGTCTGCAGGGGCAGGACCGTGTACCAGTAGTGGGCACAGAGCAAGGGCTGGCTGGTGGCACAAACCTCTCGTTGGCCTAGTTTTGATTTTGTAGGGATGGTTTGGGTCAGTTCCCACTTGTCTGAGCTTCACTTCAAATCTAGGATGTGGATAAAAAGATTCAAAAGGTTTGAGCCCATTTCTAAGTTTGTTTGTTTTTTGTTTTGTTTTGTTTTTTGTTTTTTTTTTTTAAAAAAAAGTTAATAAAGAATAATAATAAATAACGTATCTGCTGGAGAAGTAGTAACTAATACTGGTCCAACTCAGCAATAGCGAGGCAACAACCAAGACGAGGAGCATCTAGTTGCAAGGTTAAAGCTGTGGAGGTTTTGTTTGTTTCGTGTTTTTTCCTTTTTCTTAAAGTGACACATTTAAAAAAAAAAAAAGAGAGAACAAATCTTCACAGCCAAAATGCATCAAACAACCAATTGCTATACACAGGCTACTCAAAAAGGACTTGTTCAAACTTCTTCCCTTATGATATTATATTGATATTTAATAGGAAAATAAAATACATAGACTTTTTGTCATTTGTTTGCATTCATTTGCAAATTTTTTTACAAAAAAGGACTGAGCACAGAAGATGGCATTCACAAAGTCTATGCCATTTTTTTGTGTGTGTTAAAATTGGTATCATCTATACATTATCTTACACTATTAACAACATCTATTTGTTTTTGTATGTTCGTTTGTTCTACCCATTGGGTAGGATATGTGCATAATATATTCAAGTTATACACAGCACCATACAAAGAAAAAAAAAAAAAAACAACCCAAAAAAAGACAGACAACTGAAAAAGCACCATTTTAAGTGAGGCACAACAAAGGTGGGAGCATAAGGCCTGATCCAAAGCCCCCTGAAGTCGGCAAGTCTTCCTACCAACTTCACCGGGCTTTGGATCAGGCCCTCTCGAGTGCAAGGGGATTCCTATCTGCTCAGACTTGAACATGAGGCACCTTAGTTGCTTACAAACTACCAACATGCAAACCTCCTCAAAATTATACCTAATACGGATGTATATAATTCATTAATAAACCTACCATGGCAGACAGACAAGCACAAACCCAAGGAGAGAAAGGAAGAAGAAAAGAGACGGCTTCGTCACCCACGAGATCTTAACACGCACCACGATGTTTCAGAAAGCTCACGCACCAAACCATTTAAACCAGCAGCAGCAGCAGCAATATAGCAAAGAAATAACAGAGTAATCACACGGCTGTCAGAGGGAAGGGGGAAGTATCTAGGTTACCAGTTTGTTTCTTTATTGTTAACCAACACAAAAAGGTAAGCTCTTTTATAGCAGGAAAGCAGTGCTAGCAATACCCGGGCTGCTTGTGTTCAGTCTGAAAATGGAAGAGACAACAGCAAGGCAGAAGTAAGAGCCAGGAGAGTTTGCAACGCTTTAAGACAAAATCATGCTTGGTTTTTCCCTTTCAAAAGCAGGAGAAATGTAGTGAATGGTACAAAAACAGCATTAGCGCCCCTGAAATACAGTTAATGCAAATAGTCGTGATTTCAAGGAAAACACCAGTAGACTCCTCCTCCACTGCTTGTCTGTGATACTTACTAGCACGGTAAAGCACTTCATCGAAACTGAGCCGCTCACACTTGAGTTTGCTGGGAAGAGGCAGTACAGGGCTGATGTTGGTTTTCGAGGCTGAACTTAGTGGTGCGGCTTCTGCTAATTCCCCAAATGGAGCCGTACCAAGAAAATTACTCTTTTTTGCTGGTGCAAGTGTGCCCAGTGGGGCTTTTGCCAGCATAGCAATGGCAATCAGAGGTGGGTCAAAAGGTAATTTACACGCCTAATTAATGTGCACAGACTGGTAAACAACATATTATTAAAAAAACCCCAACCAACCAACCAACCAAAAACCCCAAAACAAAAAACAAACAAACAAAAAAATCTTACCAACCAACATTTTCAGCTGGGCCACTCTCAAAACTTTACACTTCTGTTTCCTAACGAAACATACGGAACACAGTCTTCGGACAGGAAACCTCTGTAAGTTCAACATGTCCTCCTCAAAAGGAACTCTTCCATGCCCTAAAAGGCCTCAACAGGTCTCAGATAATTTAGTAAGACTGCCTCTTTCCAGGGATTTAAACAATTGACATATCTGGGGCTAGTTTAAGAGAAAAGAAATTGCACCAGTCAACAAGCAGGCAACACAGTGCCGGTAAAGACCAGATATGTGTAATTAAATTACTTGCAACAGCCTTTATCTAAAAAGCAAAGATGTAATCAAAAGCCAGCCTTCACCTGAACCCACTGTACAAATGGATCACTTGGTTCTCAGCATCAGCTAGGTTTTAAAAAGCATGCTTCTGAGATTTAGAGTACAGGAAGTACGTTTCCTTCCTGTACATCAATACGCAACGTCTACATTAGGGTTGTCCCACAAGCATGAGGATTTTTCAAAGCTCACCCAAAAGGAGAAAGCTGATAGATGGCTGATGCACTAGTGCATCAGGTCACGGGCAAGAATTTGTGTAGCAAGGAACTCCCCGACTGATAAAAACAAGGGCCATGACGTTTACAGGACTGAAAAGCAAATATTCCTCATGCCTCCAGCTGTTTGACAAATGACCTGTCATTATTCCTGAGAGCCCAATATATAGCCATTTAGCACTTCTGGAAGGTGATTATGGAATAGTAACTAATAGGTAGATAATCAAGGGGTAGGATACAGGCACAAGTTTGCAGGCAGGTATGTATACACACACACGTGCATGGACATGACTTAATGGTAATGACCAGAAAGAACTTGTGAATGATCCTAAATACCTTCAAATGTACCAGCAAGCCTACTGTTTATCCTTGGGGGAAGGAAAAAAAAAAAAAAAAAAGAATTAAAAAAGCAAAGAACAATTTTGGAGCATATCTGCTTTCACCAGCATACTGTTTTCTTTTTCCTTTGCCTATGAAATCAGGTTACCTTAGTTACCATGAGCATTCAGGGCTCAGAGTCACAGAAAGGTTAGTAATCAATCTTCTCCAAACCATTCAAACATTCCTTAGAGATCAGCATCAGTTTTAAGGTCCACTGTCTTACTACCTGGCAGGGTTAGAAACGACCACTTCAGACAGTGCTGTTCAGACAGCCTACGCACAAGACTCTCCAGCAGGACAAGGCTTTCCGCCCTATTGCAAAGAAAGTGCATTCTTTCAGAAACAATGTCATTTCACTCCTTGCCCTTCCCTGAACCACATTCACAGGAAGAAAAAAAAAATTAAAAAAAAAAAAAAAATCTCAGCAACACTTTGGTGTTTTATATTTCTGCAACACAAAAATTCAGAGATGTGGGATAACAGAAGAAGCTTCCAGCTGGGGCAAATTGGTGGGAGAAGTGGCCAAGCAATAATAAAAAGCCAAATGAAGGACAGCTTGACCCATGGTTCTTGCAGATTCCATGACTGCAGGAACATAAATGCCTTCCTCGCTAGCCATTAAGAACTTGTACAGGGGGCATACACCTGAGTTTTCATACTGAAAAGGAAAAAGCATGCTGTAATAAAGTCACATCAGACCGAGACTGGGTCAAGTGCAGAGTTCATCAGTGACAAGACCAGGAGTAGCTTAAGTAGGTCCTCCCTGACAAAAACAACCTATTACACAAAGTACCGGGAACTCTGCACGTGCCACATGGTACAAGAAAGGGACCTCAACACCGTTCCATTGACTAGGTACTAGTCTTCATATTCCTCACTCACATCTTTCAGGCAGCGTCACATACACAGAGCCTGCTCGTACAGCACTGAGACGAACACAACCACAATCGGACTAAATGGGCATCCAGAATTAGAGCTGAGTGCTCCATCAGGAAATTGGGAGAGAAACCTCTTTGCTGTTGCTAAATCCCCTGCCTTTTCTAGCCCTGCGAGATCATAGGAAAACACAAAAGACGGGGTATATCTAGCACCAAAAAGGGAGCCATGCCAAGCCACACAAGGGAAAAAACTAACCTTTCTGGTAGGGCAGAGGTCATAATGCTTTCTTTCTTAAAGGTACACTTAAAAAAAATAAATGTTTTAACTTAAAAATTTCTAAAGTGGAGACATCATAGGACTGAATTTTAGAAAGATGGGTCACTAGGCAAAGGTCAGGAGATACAACTAGAATTCAGGCTAATATGATCCATCACATAGAAAACTCCACACACATATTACGTGGGTTTTGTGCATGATACACATCAACCAAAACACCAGTATGGAGGTATAATCTACATGATTGATTCTACAGTGTTTGCAGAAATCTTTTATAATTTACAAAGCTTCATTTGAGTGGCTCTGGAATACAGTTTATTCATTCTGGGTATTTTCAAAGGCAGTTTTCCATAAATGCTGCATAGAATTACTTATCTTCAGAGACCGCCAATTTCCAAGCCTGTAAAGATTGATCGTGCTACCTAACTCTGATATTCCTTCTTTTACCATTCTGTTCTGTTAGCACGGGCATATTCTTTCTCACTGCAACAAAAGAAAAAATAGAAAACCACACACTGTTGCAACATTATCCTATTGATGGCATTCTCATCAGAGATCACCAATATTCATCAGAAAGTACCATATTTACTCCTGTAAGAGGCCCCAAAACAAAAGTAGCAAATTGCAAGCTCATCTATAGCAAGCAACAGGTCACTACACTTTCAGACCTTGCAGGTACACTGGCTGCACATTAGCTTTGGACAGCAGAATACAATGAGAAGGTGAAGATGCAAGAGGAAATGCAACAACTAGGTGAGCAAATACTAAGTTCTTTTTAAACCTTTTCTACAGAACTGGAATAGGTTACATCTTCCACACAAAGAAAAATTTCCTTAGTCAAGAAAAATTGAGAGACAAGAGCGCACACACATCATCCTGGACTATGTTAATGGGAAGTGCATAAATCCACTGGCAAAAGATGGCAAAGGGCTGTCTTCAAAGAAAGCATGTTCCCAAGAGGTGACTTTGAAGGCAACTTCAAGGCTCACTTCAATGAGATCTGTGCATGGGGAAAGGTTGGTACTCAACTGGTCCAAGCCCAGGGCCCAGTCCAGGTGTGCTCTGCCATGACAAATGAGTTCCAGCTGTTCTTGCTGGAAGGCTTCTTGGCCAAATAATCCTCATCTAGGCAACAGCACAGTATCTGTGTAGGCACACACGTTCTCTGGCTTAAAAACTCACTTCTGAAGGACAACAAAAGTCACTGAAGACCAAAACCAACATTTGCTGAGTTTGTCTTCTGTTTGTTTTGTTTTGCTTTTTAACTAAGAATTATGTTCACGGGTTGTTTGCAAAAATCTTAATTTCACAGCTTTTATTCCCAGGAACCAGACAAGATGAGAGCCTTAGCCGACTGACAGCCATCTTGTCATCTCCGAAACACCTGTCCTGTGGGTCTGAGGGCAGGGGGGAAAGTGAATCCCATCATACAACCTCTTTCTCTCTCCCTTCAAATAATACATAAATTAAAAGGCAGCTTTACTCTGCGTTACCAGTGTGACCAAGACCAAAAAACAATTACAGAGACAGATGAGGCTGCATATTCAGACTAACAGTTACACAAACGTTTTCTAAACTAGAATAAAACGGAATTACCTTATGAAGAAAATAATCTACACCGAGGCCCATAAAACATACACACAGACACACACACACACACTGTTTTGGCATTAAAACTCTGCATAGATCAAAGATGCACTTCAGTTATCAGAGCCCCCAGTGTACAGAAGTCCTGCAGAAATCCAGCCTCCAGCCATGGGACCAGGTGCCAGGGCACGGCACTCTTCCACCGTGCCCTCAGGGCACTCAGCGGCTGCTGCCCAAAACCAAGCACAAGGCTTATGAAAACAGAAAGAAGTGAAAGATCTTAAAGTGAAAAGGTCTATGACACACTCATACACATATGTATTAGAAACTATTTAAGCTAAGACTCTAAAGGTTCTTACTTTAAGTCCATTTCTGAAATGCATTTTAAGTGCAAGTTGTGCTTTTTCATGTGCTTGTGATGCCACTATCACCATTTGTCAACTGCCTTCCAGCGCTGCACATGCTTCCACACAGAGACAGCCAGGGAAGAAATACCGCACATGCCGCTTTACAGGCAGGTAACATTTTCCAACTACTCTTAAGACCAGCATGGCAAAACTAGGGCTTACAGACACTTAGTTAATATGCGAGTCATCTTTACCCATGAGTGTAGTCCTGCTGGTGTCAACTAGATGACATACATGGAGGAGGGTTTCTGCAACAGGGCCCAGAGCAAAATGGTTTGCAGTGAGAATAACTGGTGCTCCCACGTCACTGCTAGGGATGCCGCAGAAGCCAGCACCACCGTCACCAGCGCTCTCGGTACTGCTGCGGAAACTGCACGGGGCCGTTATAGCTACAAAGGCCCCTTCGCTTCAACAGGATGGATCTCCAGGACTGAACTTCAGTATCTAAAGGATGAAATGGAGAGCAAAAAGCACAACAGCGTCTCACGTATTTTAACAGCATTGCAGGGGAAAAAACCCACCTTGCATTTTTAAACAATTTATTGCATAATGTCATGATATGTGACTAAATACATTTCAGGCTACAGTGAGGACAAAAATCTCTAGAACTGTAAGTACTGGCAATACTGTATTATGAAAAAGAAAAGAATGGCAGCACTTAGAATCAATACAAATTAACACATCTGGGATTTTGTTTTGCCGTTTACAAAACAAATAGTCTACGCTGCAAAATAGCTAAACCCTAAGTGATGGAAAATGCTGGGATTTCCTATTTGCCTTCTTCCACCCAAAAGTCTCCAAGACACTTCACTGATGCGCTGTTATTTGAATGCAAGTTATTGCAAAGACAAGTGTCCCTGTATTTCTTGATTTGTAGAAGTCAAGAGATGTTAGGCTAAGTCCTATCCCCTTTTTCTATCAAACCCAGAGGGAGGGGGGTAAACTCCTCCAGATTACTTCTGGGGCTCTATCATTATTCCACAGGTGAAAAGACAACATATAGAAGAACTTCACATAAAACAGTTCCCTCATATATATTTTTTTAAAACATTAAGATAGTGCAACTTTTTAAAACACATTTATCACAACACAAATTAACTCCTTGCATTCATCTAAGTTCTCAAATTTATACCTTGGCACACAAAACAGGAATTTTGTTTCATATTAAAAAAAAATCCACACCCTGGGAGAAAAAAAAAAAGCAAACTGGCCAATTCTTCCCCCATTTATGTAGCAAAACCACCTTCTTCCTTCTGCCATTCAGTGAGTATAAAACAGGCTGTACAAGCCTCATTTCTGTGCTAAGTTCACTTTTAGAATTAAATAATTGAAATAGTTCATAAAAAAAAAATATATATCCCCCCCCTCTTTCCTGAAACACTGCTCGTAGACAAACTGAATGGAAGTTTGTATTTCTTTCCATCTGCTTTGCATGCAATTCCCCTGAAAGGAATCAGAAACAAAGAACTGGTTTGCACGTTTGGTTTTACTAAGTTGTAGAACGTGAAACGTAACAACATTGTGCACCGGAGCATGGGGGTCCTCCTCCACCGCCCTGCTTGATTCTCTTGTCTTCAGTTCAAATGCGCCTGGGAGAGTAACTTAGACCAGGTTTCCCGGTTTCCGGTCTTGGCCTTTGCTGGGGACTATTGTGCTCTCTGCATTGTTCTGCTGAAACTGAAGTCTGCTCCCCCTCTGCGAGGAAGGAGGCACGTTGCTGTGCTGGTGATGGAAAAAAGAGGAGCCTGGGTAATGCCCCATGACCTCACTGTACGTCGGGGGCGGTCCTTCCATCCTTCCGTTACTGCTATAGTTGGTTGCACTTATGCCCGAATTGCTGCTTGGTGGGCAGGGGCCCCCATTGTACATCGAGATGTCTATCAAGTCGCTATCGAAAATGGTTCGGTTGGGCGGTGCCCTGACGGATTCCCGGTTGAGCTCCATCTGCTGTTCTGGGTCCCGGAGCTGCAGGGTGCACGGGCCTTGGTACGGCGGTGGCTCTTCCCCGTCAGAGAGGGAGATGGTCGGAGGAAGATCAATCTCATGCTGCATGTACGGGTAAGTGGGCTGGAAGCGACTGAAACGGTCCCGCTGCATAAAAGATGGGGCGGTAAACCTGTCCCTGGACCTTGGAGCATACATGATCTGAAACGGGAAGAGACACACACGTGACTCCACATCTGAGCAAAGCACTGTGGGTGCTCCATATTTAGGGAGAGCTGATAAAACGGCAAAAGACTTCTCTTTGCCACCTATCTTTGGGATTAAACCCAGCAGATATTGTGCACACGTGTTCTCACACGCATGCATATGGAAAGAAGAGGAAGGAGTTGCAGGAAGGATCCAACACAAGACACCTGAGAACAGCTTCACGAAGGAAGACCAAAACCCCACACAGCTCCTTCTGACATTAAAACATGCACAGCCAGGAGAAAACGATTCTGTTTCTGAACATAGGAAATGCATTCTCTCTAGTCTTGACAATTGAGTAGTTCTGTGAAAATGTCCCAATTCCGACTTTCAGCTGCAGTCTGAGCCTCCGACTCCTGCTCAGAGTTAATGTAACACCCTGCATCACCAAAGAATTCAGATGGTCATTTTAGTACATTTTGTAAAGGCCTGGCATATCTCACGCCTTCACTGCCAGAGTGTATCAGGTGTCCTCCTCCCCCTCAGTTCTCCACCAGAACTCAGCCTCTGGGGAGGACCTGCAAGGCTTCTGCACTGTGAGTGGAAAAAATGCCCCTGGTGTATTAAGCCCTGGAGAAGGTCACACTTTACAAAAGGAAGACTTCAAGATACTCTGTGAGGAGCTATTTCTCCTCACTTGGTCTATCCCAGATCTAGACAGACACTTCAGCTTCTTAGATCTAGATTTAACAAACTGCTCTTCTCATTTTTGGGTCCATGCAGAGTCTTTAGCCCCTAATCCTCATAGATGCAGGACCAACCACCAGGAAGGTTTGCCGTTTGTCACAGAAGAGCTGAACCACTCAGAGCAATACACTCACAAACTATCACATAGACCGGGGATCTGTGCTAGCTAGAAGATGGGAGACACTCGTGATAGGATATGTTTTGTAAATCCAAGAAAAACTTGGACAAGAACAACTGGTCTCCCAGCTTCCACTGAATACTCAAATTACTGAGCCACTGCATGAGTGAGACACACCTCCACCACTTACCTGTGAATGCCTACTATGATAACAGGGAGCTGCTGATGGAGATGAGGTGTCAGGTAGGCAGAATTTTCTTCTTTTAGTGAAAAAGCCTTAGGCATTTATGGAATGAGAGTTAAGCCAGGCTCAGATGTCCACATGAAACTGGCTCTTGGTCTACACCGAAAAAGCTTTATTGACTAAATAGATGCATGTTTTTGAAAAGAGCCAAATACACATTACAGGGAAGAGGAAAGCACATTGGTGAAGATAATAAAAAATCTGTACCTCTGAAGCACCCTGGCGCGAAACCGAGCTTTCTGAAGGCCACAAGCACCCTTCCTGGAATGTAGAAGAAAACAACAAAAGAGGAAAAATTAATAGATCACATCACCTTCCTGCCTCAATACCACAACTCTTTCAAGCAGTCAGCTTCTAAGGACTGGCTGTCTCCACCTAGGGAGAGGTGATAAACAAGTAACATTCCACCTCTTTCTTTCCAAAACTAGAGCAAACAGCAGCTCTGCACACAAGCAAGTCAAGCTTGGTCTGTTTTGCAAGTCCATTTGGAGATGCCATCCATAGCACCCAGCCTCACAGGCCCTGAGGACCCAGCAAGCCGGTTGCAGCTACAAGCACGTGGCAACATGCAGAGATGATAGGAGACACCAGCACTTGCACGCTGAGTGAGGCAACTTCAGCAGGTCCGATGAAGCTGACCTGCCAGCCAGGATCCCAATTACACACCAGAGCCAAAACAGTTTGCCACGAAACCTGGCGTCTGTAATCTCAGTGAAGTGGCAGTCACTCTAAACCCAGATAATATTCTGGTCAAAACTGTCAGTTGTCCAATTCCCACCATAAACAGTAATTAAGCAGCTGAGGTTTCAGCCACCAGTTCCCCCCTTCAACCACTTCCCCAGCCACCTTCTCGGGCCAAAATATTTTCTCTCTCATGCCTTGAAGGGCTGTACCAGCACTCAGGGCAGAATAAAAGGGTGAAGAACAACACGTCAATAAGGGAAAACAGCTCAAGATGTATCATTATTTTTCTTCTCAATTAGTCATTTAGAGTAGCAGTAACTACCACAATGGATTTATTTTACTGGAAAATTTTGAAGCTGACAAGGACACATCAGGGCAGCTATAAAGCACAGAATTTCAGTCTTGGTGCAAAAAAAAAGAAAATCAAAACATTGTATGGTCATGACTATTTTCTTGGTGCTAATTCAAGTTTCATGATTTTATAGACATAAGAAATCTCAGGAACAGGAAGAAAAATGCATCCTGTCCCCAAATGCATTACCCTGTATAGACTACTTTCAAATCTTACTGTACTGCTTCTTCTCACCATAGCATCTTTCAACACATTTCAGATGTAAAAATAGACCTAACTAGATGTTCATCATGACACTCAGAGACCAAAAGCCGTCTGTGATCTTGTCAGGAGAGTCCACCGCAGAGGAAAGCTGCTCTAAGAGGAATCTCCCACAGGATTCAGCTGTTAAGGGAAATGCTTTGAGTAACAAAGCTGGTCAATCACTTCTCTTCCGTAGCTTTAGAGAGCTGAGATAGAGGGAGACTGACAATTGCCATTATACACAACTTCCCTTTGCAAGTATCCCCATTTGCAAAGGCCTGATATCAAAGTCAAATCTTACCTAGATTCATGTATTTCAGTGCCTATTCGAGGTTTTGTCAATAGAATAAATTGCACCTGTATACTTACATGTATATGCATACTTGTACCCACCTTCGTTTCCACTCCTCCATCACCCAGATGCCCTCACTTTGAAATATCTGAGGGTATATTTGCACAATTAAATATAATCAGATTATCAGCAGCTGACCCAGCAGCCTCCAAGCCTGTTGCAATTGTCAAGTAAAACATATTAGTCAGAACTAAAGGGCTTAATTAAGTGCTCACAAACTACAGGCCATACACAGCGCAACAGCAGATTCCCAAGTGATGGTTTGAATAATACGATAGTGGGTAGCTTTATGCTTAGTGCAACTGTCTCAGTCTCACCTTTAATGAGTTCAGGCTCAGAAGAGAGAAAAAAAGGCAAAGCCAATGACCCAACACAGAAAGGAATTCAATCTACCACCACCACTCATGTTACTTAAAACTCCCTTATGAAAGAGAGTTTTTGATGTGGAAGTGGAAACGACAATTCCCATCCTAGGGTTCATCTCCCCTAGGGCAGCAGAGTAAGAAGAGCCAAGGGAGATAGTGCAGCATATGGAGAAAAACTCCTTGTGCCGAGATGGAGCACGACCTGCATGCTGAGCCTTGGCACATAGACCTGGTACCAGCGATGCCTAACAAAGAACTTGCTAGAAGAGTGGAGCTGCCCGTTACTTCTACGGCTGATGCCTGAATCCCAGTACAGTAGAAGATCCTCCCTGGAGGCACTGCAGCTGCTACAGGGACCCCACAGAATGCGACGAGGGTGCTGGGATAGTCGGACCAAGACAACGAGACCAAGGGAGCTCAAGGCTCTCCTCACTCCGGGCTAATTACTCAAGGAGGTAGACAGCTTGGGACATACGACAGCTTGGGATGTAGCTGAACTCCAAAGCTGCGAGATCCTTGCGATGCAAGGATGTGCAACAACATGGCCTCTGTGACAGTGCGTCCTACAGGCCACCGTAGCTACTCCCTTCCCTACGGTTTCTTCTGGAGAGAGCAGCAGGCTGAATAAATCCTTTGGCAGCAGCCAACCCCCAGTAAGAGCTCTATCCCAGGAGCCAGAGGAACTCCCCAAGCAGATGGCTGGGTAGCATGTGCTCAGCATGCCCACGCTTGGAAAATACCAGGCTCACACACCACATGCAGACCAACCTCACCACGCACACATGGTTGGTCCAGTGCCACAGTACAGGATTGTCTCACCACCACTAGAAAAAGCCCAGGCTAACTGGCCCAATGTAGGAAAAGGCACTACACTCTTATTTATTGTACAGGTAAGTCTTAAAATGGACAGCAAGAGAGGCAAGGAGAAAGGGAAGGAGCTAGCACGCAACTAGCTTTCCTGCACTCAGCTATAGCAGAATCCCTGAATCCTTCTAGGACACGAACTTATTGTACAGTGACCCGCAATGACAAATACAAACACATAGAGGGGCCTCCTAAACTTTAAGCGGAGAGCAGTATGACAATATGGGAAGAATACAGAGAGGAGGAAAAGAGAGAGAGAGAGAAAGAGACAATGGACAGCATGCCAGTGCTTAATTATGAATGGCTCTATGGGGTTTATATTTATACATATTTAAGGGATACAACAGAACAGGGAAGTAATTTACGCTTAATATCACACACTATACATCTCTTATCCTTTCACATAGCACGTATTTCACTGGGTGCCTCTGAGCCAGACTCAGCAGCTCGCCACTGAGCTGTGCAGCTCCCACTTCAGGGCTGGCCTGGGAACTCCCAGCTTGGAGCAAAGGCAGACTCTGCTCAGGTCTGTCTGCAACCAGTTACTTAGACGTGCCCTTCTGCTAACACTCCAAGGCTAAGAGAAAAGTTAGGAGATTAATAAAAAATTAACACACCAAGGTGCTTTGCTGAATCTTGCCCTGAAATGCCATAAGGGTTTTCTGCACTTTGCCTTCTACAGATAAACCCCATCTCCTCTACAGAAGGTGGCATCTGTCTGGAACAAAAGAACTGCAGGTGCCTGCCCCATCTTCCCAATTTTGGCCTTTTCAGTCATTCCGCCTTCCTGAAATCACGGCATCCACCACAGGAGATTTACTATCTACCTTTCTCAAGTCTTCGTATCAGGACAATCCTCCCCTCCCCTGCACTGGGTAGACACAAGCTAACCACGTGTTGGTGCCCACCTACCCCACTGTTGTTGGGCTGATGGCAAAGGGTTGAGAGAAGAAGAAAGGAAAAACCTCAGTGTGGCAGAAGGAAAAAATCCTCATGACCTTTTTTTCGCCCCAAGCTGTAGATGTAAGAAATAACGCGCCAGGACTGCCATGAACAATCTGGGGTGACTTACACCGAGGAAAAGTTATTTCTTGCTCTCTCCTTGTCCCTCTACTTACAGACCTTCATTGGACAGCTAAAATGTTTCCCCGTGCTCAGATCAAGAACAATCAGGTAAGAAGCGACAGCATTTGTGTTTATATTCCCTCATAATGTCTCTCTCTTTATCATTCAAAATACCAAGGTAGAACGGCCTAATGATAAACTACTTTTGACTTCTTTTCACTCAGTGACTTCTCATCCTGTGAGCAAGACGAAATCAGGCACAGGCAATACGGCTCGGCATGACAGCTAACCAGCCGCCAGGCCTGGCGTGAGCTCGCAGCCCCAGCGCCGTGCTGCCTGGCATCGTGCCGACAGGCACTTCCCAGCTAGCAAATCCAGCACTGGCAGTCCTGCTCGATGCCCCCTCACACTGAATGCCCGTGAATTTGTACAAGTAGTTCTCTGGTATGTGCAATCAAGGCTAAACCTGAGCAAATGCAATGTACCCTTTTTTTTTTTTTTCTGTGGGCAGTGTACCATTTACCTGCTTCTTCTAGGTTCTCAACAGCTAGCTAGGTTCTCAACTTGTTCCTTCTTAAAGGGACTAAAGGTCTTCAGGTGTGAGCTTCAATAATTAAAAGTAACAGGGAGAGAAAGCTTATGCATTCATTCCCTACAGCGTATTCATTTTTAACTCTGGGTTTGGAATGAAAAAGGATGAGTCTCCATGGTAAATCCTAGCTCCTACAAATAACACCAAAGCAAGAAAAATCTTAGGGATCCTGCTATGTCTTTTGCTGACCTTTGCCATTCCCGAGTTTCACAATAATTGACAGAAATGAATTTTGTGATTAGGTTTTGGAAGGAATAACAGCATCATTTAATAAATCCAGCTGGGTGACTCCTTAATTATCTTACAGTGATGATTATTTAACTCAATATTTAGAGCTTAGGAGACTGGATAAGCCTAAGATAGTTTGCCTAATTTGTATTTTACAAAGGTTTACAGACTCTAGAATTAAACAGTTTAGGAAGATGACTTTTTGAGGCCATTTTTAAACACTGTGCTTCCTGGAGCATGCAGTGTCATCCAACTACCTCAGCTGAGCATCAGCACATTGACAGACAGCGGGAAAGAAACTTACCAGAAGAAGAATTTTTAACTCAGAATAAATTGCAGGTAAAAATTTATGCTCAGTAAGAAAAATTCCCCAAGCTGCCATGAAGCAAAAGCATCCCTGTGCTGGTTTTGTCTGGGATAGAGTTAATTTTCTTCACAGTAGTTAGTATGGGACTATGTTTTGGATTTGTGCTGAAAACAGTGTTGATAACACAGGTCTGGTTTTGTTACTGCTGAGCAGGGCTTACCCAGAGCTGGGGCCTTTTCTGCTTCTCACCCCACCCGACCCATGAGGAGGCTGGGGGGGCACAAGCAGTTGGGAAGGGACACAGCCGGGACAGCTGACCCCAACTGACCCAAGGGATATTCCACACCATAGGACGTCATGCTCAGCATATAAAGCTGGGGGAAGAAGGAGGAAGGGGGGGGGATGGGACACACAGCTGGAGCGATGGCATTTGTCTTCCCAAGTCCCCGTTAGGCATGATGGAGCCCTGCTTTCCTGGAGATGGCTGAACACCTGCCTGCCCATGGGAGGTGGAGAATAGATGCCTTGCTTTGCTTTGCTTGCGCACATGGCTTTTGCTTTACCTGTCTTTAAACTGTCTTTATCTCAACCCACAAGTTTTCTCACTTTTACTCTTCCAATTCTCTCCCCCATCCCACTGGGAGCAAGCAGCTGTGCAGTGCTTATTTGCCAGCTGGGGTTAAACCACAACAGCCCCATGTAATCCCAACTTTTCTTTTTTGCCAACTCTTATGAAGACTTTCAGTTTTTCTCCATTTTTAAGTTTCTGAGAATTGGAACTCTGCCTGAAATTGTATTTCCTGAGAAATGAAAGTCAGTTTTTCCACTTTCTGAAACGCATTACAATTAAGAAGGTCCCTCTTTTCCCCTTGATTAAACTCAGATTTTTGTCTTATTTTTGTGTGTATATGTACACACAAAACCATACACAGCTCTTTTACAAGTGAACTGTTTCAGATAGTGTAGTTTCTGATTTTGGCCCTAGGTGGCAGCGATAGATTACACCACATTAAAGCACTGGCTTGCTCAATATGCTGCGAGAAGGCGCAGGGGTTCGTTCCTCCCTGCCTCTTCCAGGGCGATACAGACCATCGCAAGCTCTGAAAACAGCAAAATTTTCCCGGCCGAACACAAGCAAAGCAAACTATTGCATTGTTCCCAACAGAATGACAACTATTCCTGCAGGACTGCTCTTTCCTTTAAAAGCTGCGTTTCCTCAAGGGCAGGAAATGTGACAGTGCCTGGCAGAGTAGTGCATGGTACCAAGGAGAAGTACTAGAAAGAGAATTATGGAGAGCACTAAACGTCTCACATGCAGTCTGCCTCCCTACACTTACATCAATTATTTCTGTTACTTAATGCTTTAAAACTCCCCCCCCAACTTTGCAGCACTTTACCAATTTAAGTAATCTTTATTTCATCCAAGTGAAAGAACCAAGTACTATTATCCTTCCTCCTTTATTTGGAGATGAAGAAAGTTGCCCAAGGTGACACACTGAGTCAGGAGCCACCCAAAGCTGGTGCTCCTCGCTTCTAGTCCTACCTGCAGATTTCCTAGACAATCCTGCCCTTATTAAAGATGTTCTGACTTTATTGTGGTAGACTTCAAAGAGCAGCAGCCAGTGCATGGTGTCCCTCCTGGCAGCACTCCCCGAGGAAGAGGCAAGCCCATGTCCCTCATGCAGATGGCAGGAGAACACAGCGCACGTCCAGCTCCTGCCAACTGATGCCTGGTGCAAAGGAAAAGGTTTGGCAAAGGAGGGTGGTCTATAGCACTCACACTCTCTCCCAGCTATAGACTGGCTTCTTGTTCCCAGGGGGATTTTCTTTCTTTTGCACATGTCGGTAAGAAAATGAGAATGAGTGACCCAGGGATGCCAGCAGGGAACAGAAGGAATAATGCTAACACCGGTAGGGAATAATTTAAAAGGCCAAGGGGGAAGGCTAACATTTGAAATCACCGACAAATCCCTGGAGGTGTCAGTATTATTGAGTATTTTCTGTCACCCTCCTGATATTCCCCCTTTATTCTGAAATAGCTGTTCCAGGAAAGAAGACAGTATTTTTACAGCTGTGCTCCTGCAGCTTGGCATTCGAGACGGGCATTATCAATGCAGGTCCTAATGCAAGCTGACTAGCCCTAGCAGCAATGCTGCCCTTGGTGCTGGGAGGTGGGGGCTGGTCAGGGTGAGCATCTTGTGTGATGGATCCCGGGACCTGGCTGCCAGGAGTGGGCCTGGGGCAGTCCAAGTGTTCACTACTCCACCAAGATCCACTTTGTAAGAGAAAAAGACACCAAGACATAAGCCACCAGGATGGGGAGAAGGAATCAATTTAGGAACATCAGAAGCTCATTAAGTGCCTCCCTGTAAGTCACTTAGTTAATCTCTTTTCCCTCAATGTCCCCCCAGAAATCACTAGTGATGACACTAAAAGTTAATCATCAGAAAGCAAGATTTATCTTTGTTTTGTCCCAGCAAACAGCAGTGCCACAGTGGCAACTCGGCCACAGCTACCTACATTCCAGCAGGGTGGTTTTGGTTACCAGCAACGCTACCCTCCCTATACAATGCGAGTCCTTCCAAGGCACAGGCAGCAATGCTGCAACACATACCTCCCCCAAGATATCAGACACACATACCCTGTGCATGGATGTGCCTTTCCAAGGCTGCCACGTGGCTCTGCCCCAAAACCTCCAGCACTGCCAGTAGCATCAGTCATTCCCACAGAAGAGGTTGTGTCGTGCTAGAGAATCGCCCTGGGCATGCTCCCGATATACTCCACACCCTACAGTTTCCACATCCCCCTCAGATGCTCTGCAAACCTTGGCTCGCTCCCAGCTGCAAAGCCAAACCCTGCTGATGGATCGGGGGAAACGTTCAATATTTTATCCATTGTGATATGGGTACCATTCAGTACTGTGCACGGTCATGTCAGGTTGCTGCTCATGCCATCACAGTTGTCACTCTGCATCATTCCACCTCCCACAGCTACGACCCCAAAATTCATATTTCTGCTACTGTTAAAACAGGGTTTGAGTGTTTTAATAGCCACGCTAGGAGAGGGCAGGGCTCACCCTGGGAGGGTGGACAGCATCCTCAGCAGCACTGCTGCAGAGGCATCCAGTATTCCCGGGCACCCAAAGGTTGTCCTGCCCCTGATGTAATCTGTTTAAGGCCTCAGCACACTAGCCAAGGTAGTAAGACAAAGGCCAGGCGAAAGACTGGAAGGTGAGACTCAAGAGGGGATGAAAAGGAAGAAAAATATAAAAGAAGAAAGATGAACTGGTGGTCACACAGGAAAGCATATTTACAGAACAGGAATGTAACAAGTACTTTTCAGCACGTACTTGTCAAAGAGCAACTTTTTTTTGATTGATACCTTTTCTGCCCTTCAAGTGTTACTATCACTTGTGATTCCAGTGATATTTCATCTTTTTAATATTCTAATTTCTGGACTTGGAAGACAATAAGAATTTCAACTTCCAGGACTTTTTTTTTTTTTTCTTTTCTTTAAACATGAAGGAAGTTCAATCAGACAAAGAAGAAGCCCACAAACACCTTTTATTTTGTTATTTGGAGGCTTGACCCATGAGTTTCATAGGTGTGAGGCTGACAATAAAGGCAGTAGATAAATTATCAGTTCATTTCTATTACAATCTCTAAAAGACCCAGAATAAAAGAGATCATCTGTTTGATAGCTGGTCTTTATAGGGCCAGAAATCTGTGCAATTCAGCCACAGCTCAGCTGTTGGAATGCACGATTATCTAGAAATAGGACAGGCTCGAAGAAAAGGAAAATGGAAGGTAACAAAAGGACCAAAAAAAAAAAAGCCCATCTGAATAGGAAAGGCAGGATTCTGCGTCTTGATACACATCTGCTACCTCAGTTACGCGAGGTGGAGGTTCACTTCATAGTTTGCTATAGGAACTAACCAACAGTCAATTAATTTGCTTTACCATTTTCTTTTAAGAAATACTGCTGAACTAATTCTATTTCCATTCACTATTTCTCCACCAACAGAAGGCCTGAGTCAGAATGATATTTTCTTCAGACACTAGCAGTTAATAAACATTTAAATCTGTTTTCAGAGTTTATATACCATTTAAAAAGAAAAAAAATTCCCTTGGAAGAGAATCCACTTATCCATAGCATTTGCACACAGAACAAGGCCTGCCTGGTTAAAAAATAAATATATTTTTAAAGTGTATAATCTAACCTGCATCTTACTGCTCACGCTATTTACCTTGTGCAACTCGCTCCGCTGTGTACAACGAGGACAGGTCGTTTCCAGTTTCACATCAGAGCAAATGCTTTAGTTTCCCGACTCTCATGCACTGCACACCACTTTCAAGATTTGCACTGCAAGCAGCGCACAAACGGTTTCTATCAGAATTTCCTTCTAACACCTGAGACAAAGGAAAATTCAAACTTATTTGACATCTGACCTCAGAGACCTCCAAAGTCCCATTCTCCACAAGTATGACGTTCTTTTAAGAACAGCTTCAGCTTATCAGAAATCCAGATGAGCAATAGTGATGACAAACCTATACCAGAGAGTTTTCAGACAAGTTAGTAACTGGTTCTTGCCAACCAATCATCAATTCCCATGAAATGCTCACTTGGCTATGATTATCATTACTTACAAGGGTGCCATCAAACTGAAACTGAGTCAGTGTTTTAAAAGTGATTTAAGAGCAGTTCTGGATACTAAAGCGGCTCCCAAGTCCCCACTGCCAAACTGCATGTTCTTCTTCACAAGAAGATTATGTTTCCTCCCTTGCTTCCAAGAGAAAAGGCACCACTCACTCCGGTAACAGACAGTACAAACGAACCATACAAAGGAAATAATGGGTTACTTCACGCATTTGACAGCTTACTGCAGTTTTAAAAGATCTGTGTAGATGAAAATGCATTTCCTCTCTCTCAAATTATTTCATTTTAGGTAATTATAGCTAACATTTTCCAGACAGAAGTGTGGTTCTTGAATTACGGCATCCATTTCAAAGCAACACTCAAATTAATCTCGCCAATTTTTCTAGCCCTGAAGTCCACAAGGTTAAGGTTTGACAAGTTCCAGTTTCATCCGTAACCAAATTAGAGCTAAATATTCCTGTGCTACCAAAGCGCTAGAGAATGAGACAACCTCCCCTTGAGGAGGCAGCTCCTTTCCTCCCTGTGCAGCTTCCAAGGTAAGAGCTATTCACCACAGCAGAAGGATGCAGGTGATGTGCTAAGCCAGAGCTTTGGGGATCCTGCGTTCATCACATTTTACAGCTGTCTTTCAGGAGGGAGCTGCCAATTGCCAGGCTGGACTGTGGCATCCCTGCCTCCTCCCCTGGCTGGGCACTTTGCTCACTGATCTGGTTGAAATCTAACCATGGAATAAAAAAAAAAAAAAGCAATTACTATTCAGACAGATCAGCTCCCTGATGCTTCTTGCTACAACCCTGGCAGCTCCCTAAGAAGCACAAAGAGCAAGGAAACACAGGATCGGGATGGAAAGAAAAGGGGAGACTGGGGACTTACAACTGGTGTAAACCATTACAGGATCGTGCCTTCCAGTTACAGTCAGATAATTTTTTTGACAGTGAAATTAAATGAAGCTGCGAACCCAATATTGTTGCCAGGAATTCAATACATCAGAAGGCTACCCTCACAAATGGCCCCTTGGCCATGGCAGTCAGCAAAGAGGCCCAGGGCACCACTCTGAGAACATCCAAAAGCACAGCAGAAAAAGGATCTCCCTGCAGCATCATAAGATACTGCTGGCACTGCAGGCTTGTGGGGATGTCCCAAGGTCAGGGACACCCTGTGGTTAACCCTCAGAAGGGAACAGTGCATCCCACCCAGCAAACTCGTGGCTCACAAGGCAAGTTAAATGCTCATTTACTGTTGGCTTGACCAGGGACAGCCTTTACAAGTCTCAACCGAGATTTGGTCTTAAGCGTTCAGCTCTGTAACAACACATCTTAACCACTCCAGGTCCTTGGAGGGATCATTTTCCTAACATTTTCTTGCTGTTTCAGTGAAACAAACATTACATTTTCCTGGGCCATTACTGGACCAGGGTTTTGGATCCAGCAAATAGTTATTGCAGCTTCACAAAACAGTAACAGTGATGCAATTCCAGGATATTAGTAAATATATGGAAAGTCACAACAATGTGTATTTCAAATCTTCACACCCCAGGTGATCGCCATTCATTCCCTCTCCACTCCCCTTCAAATTACAGCGGAAGCAAACAGGACGTCACATCTGAACCTCCAAATGCAAAATGAAAATATGCTACATAAACCATAGCAAGGTCTAAAAATAATCAGATAGTATATCTTGAATTTATGTTCTGATTTTTTTCCTACTGACAAATACAACCTCAGCAAAAGACCTAACTATAGGGAGTAGTAAAACTGACATCAGAAGTTTTTCCAAGAGTTGCCTGTACTCCTCAGGAGGCTTTGCTGCAGACCTGTACAGCACAAGAAAGAATTGGGTGCCAGGGGCTCATACTCACCGTCTGCAAAGTTTCTTCCTGTCTTCTGCTTTGGCTCTGTCGGTTGATAAAGGAGCGTGTCGAGAGTTTGTAATGGTTTAACAAGCAGATGATCACTACCACCATAACAGTTATAACCACAATTATAATGATGATTTGAACAAACTCCAGTTCAGCTGAAACAAAGAAAAAAAGAGGAAAATATGTCAATCACACACAGAATGTTATCCACCAAAGCAATAATCTGAAAAAAACTCAGTAGTTCATTTAGATTGATCTGGATTAAGATGTTCACTGCTACCTGTTTTGCAAAGTTTTGCAAAGAAAATGTGTGTTCTAGAAAGAATGGAAATGATTCGTTTTTTGGCAGTGCCAATCAATTGGTATAAGTGGCTGCAGGTCAAAGCTAAGAAACTTCTCAGTGATCCTTGTCTGCAGCCTTCACAGGTAGTAAATTCTTCAGCATAAACACCACAGACAAGCCTTTTGGATAATACAACAATTTCACTTGGTAAAAAAACAAAAACCAAAAACCACACACCCTATTTTAATAGCCATCTGCAATGCCAACAGAGTCCAGAGGGCTCCATAAGCTCCAAAGCAGAGGCCATGGAGACAGGAATCTGGACACTATCTAGTTAACTATCCTTAACTTTTTTTCATCAGCTAAATAGCACAAAAGCTACCTACACCAAGTGGAACACAAACTTTTTTCGTATTGAATCTACACGCAACGTCTTTTTCATTCATTACTTCTCTCCAACTAGAGTAAAATTAACTTGACTAGGGCATTCCCATTCAGGTAAAAATCTAAAAAGAGATCTGGTACTCTAAACCAAGATATGTTCCACTACAGTTAAAAATGAAACCAGGGCCTTGGCTGTTGCAAGAGATACAATTACAATGAACTCCATCAGAGCACATCATCTTATCTGAAGTTCTGCCTATACCACAAATATTAAGTATATTTAGAAATGAGTCATTCTTGCACCCTTTTGGCTACACTGGAGTAGCAAGGATGAGCAACCTAAGGGGAGAAATTGCCCTTTGGAGTTACACAGTTGCTAATATTTCTATGGAAACTGCATTGCTCACAGGGGATGCTCTCATCTTGAAAGACAACTGCAGTTCATGGGAGGAGGTCTTTAGTTGCTAGGCTGGTAGAAAAAGCCAAGAAGCGGTGCAAGTTGCTCAGTTTCAGCACTTTCCAAAAATGGCATTACTTTTGGGCGCCAAAATATGAATTTTGGGGAACCGATATGAAATTTCTGTTTTGAAGAGCCAATGAGGAAAGACAGATAACAAAATATAAAAATAAAAAGACAAAGCAAACATCAGAAAAAACAAGCTTCCCCCCCTTTCATTTGTAGCCATCCTCAGCCTCCTGTGTAACAGCAGCATGCTTGTGCAAACACAACATGACTATGAAGCCGAGCTAGAAAAACGCTGTTCCCACATAAAATCCAAAACGACCTGTGGTGGAACTAAAGGAAACCCAAGGCTGTTTCACTATTCCAAGCTCTCTCGCGAACAAAACCTCAGACTACAGGAGCTGCAGTGTCCTGTGGAGGCTAGTGCTGAGGTCCAGCTGTTTGTCACAAGTTACCAGTGGGCATGGGCACACCACTGTCCAAGCGTGAGGTTCTGCAATCGTCTCAGTAGGAGTAACTAAATCTGTTTAAGGCTAAGAAAAGAGTAAAGGGCAGCAATACATCTATCATTTAATTTCTCTTTGCTGTTAGTACCATCCACTCGTCACCAAGACCACCAACCTTTTCAAAAACTGATTAGTTAGTGCTTTGCTCTGCTTCTGCTAACAATCCCATATGCAGTGCAGCAATCTCTGGGGGTTTTTTGGACACCCACCCCACCCCCCCGAGTCATTGGAAGCTAACGATGTCAGCACCAAAAGATCAAAAAGCAGGAAGCATAGAATTAATTAAAAAACAAACCCACCAAAGCCATGTTTAAGTAAAGTCATTTTTTTCTTGGCTCAGAAGCACAGAACACAGACTGGACACAGTTGACAACTGCTGCAATTCACATTCTGTGGCTATCAAGTACTAAAGGGTTTCTTTACCCAGAACTTTTTTTTTGGGTCCATGTAATACTTCAGACTGGAAATTGAGAGACTGTTGCTAAAGGGCAACATGCAAAACAACCAATGTTGATTTAGGCTTTGCTAGAACGCAAAGATCACTGGAATGACATGTTACTTCTCTATCTGCCAAGGGCAGAGTCTTCTAAATTTATCAAGGCCCCACCATTTCAGTGGCAGGGGACAGTACCTCTCCTTTAGGAATAAAGGATTGAGCCTGTGAGCATTTCCCTTAAGTGGGAATCGTTTGGAAATGCTTGAATAAAACATGGCCATACCATAAAGAAAATGAAAACCACAGCACACAGGTGTGAGCACACGGGATTTTCCAGCTCCAGCTTTACATTGCAAACACGAGAACGCAACAAAGCGCCCAAGTGACGTTCAAGAGGATTTCCTCACTGGAAAGTGGAGGGAGAGGAAAGGGGAAGGTAATTTTTAATCTCTTCTCCTCCTGACTGGCCCTCCTGCCACCCATTAGGTTATTAACAGGAAAAAGCAGAGAGACAAGAGCAGGAGCAGTCTCTATTTACCGGCACCGCGCAAGACAATTTGCACAGTTTCTGGCACCTGCCGGCACGCACGGGCTCCCTCGGGCCCCCATCTTGCCTCCTGCCCCACACGTCGTGGGGCACGAAGGGCCCTCGCTGCTGCAGCACTCCCTTCCAGAGGGGCATCTCCTCCTGCCCACTTCTCCTCTAAATTAACTGGGAAAGAGACTGGGGCGGGGGGAGCTTCGGGAAGAGAAATGACAGGTTTTTAGCTCCCCAAGTCACTCTGTCACGGTCACATAGACCCGTTTCTTCACAGCCAGGAAATAGCACATACGATACATTTTTTTTTTTCCCCAGGGGGACATTTTTTCACGAAAAAGGCAACTACAGAAGCAGGACACCTCCGCAGAAGAGCATGAAAAAAAGGAGAACTAATTTGTAACCCTATCAGCCGTCACCCCCAAATCCCCCTCGGCAGCCAGACCCCCGCCCACCACCCCCCGGGCCAGAAGACCTCCCCTCCGCCCCAGGGCTCTCGACAAGCCAGCGCTCCCCGGCCCGGCCGGGTTTTGCTCCGGTAAGGCGGAGACCGAGCTCCGGCGGCCCAACCGGCGCGGGCACCCCGGACGAACGACGGGGTACCTCGTTCCAACAACAGGTCTTTTAACCGCGCATCCTTCACCGCTGTCCTGTTGAGCCGCTCACTGGACATGCTCGCCTCCTCCGGCGGACGAGGGGCTCAAACCGCTCCGCCAGCCCCCGCGGCGGGCACCGCATCGCCGGCAGCCCCGGCCTCCATCCAGCGAGGGGACACTGTCCTCGGGCTGCCCGCTCAGCCCTACGCGGGGACTGACTGACGGACTGACTGACTGACTGACAGCCGTCTGTCCGTCCCTCCCTCCCTCTCTCTCTCTCTCCCCAGCGCACCGGCAGGGCCCAGCCCCAGCGCTCAGACCGCAGCTACCGCGGAGGTGGGGGGGGGGGGGTGGCGATGATGATGATGATGATAGTGGTGGTGGTGATGATGATGATGATGATGATGGGGGGGGGAAGGTGCGTAGCTTACCCGCGCCGCCGCCCCGCCGCTCTTTAAGCCCGGCCCGGCCCGGCGGGCGCTCGGGGCGCCCCGGCTCTTCCGCCTGCCCCGACCCGCTGCGCCTGCGCCGCCGCCGGCTCCGCCCCCTCGCACGTGCCCCCGCCCCGCCCCGCCCGGGGCGCTGCCCGCCCCAGCGAGTGAGCGGGGAAGGGGGGAAGGGGGGGGGGAGACAACACAGTCCCGAGTTATGAGCGGTCCCCGCGCCCTGTCCCATCCGTTCCCCTTCACTTGAAAAAGGCACCGGCAAGGAAATGTCATCCCCGGTCTGCGTCCCGCCCCGCCGGTACATAACCGGCAAAAGCGGCCGCGGAAACCTTAGGGAGCTGCGCGGCTGCGGTTTTATTACGCAGTGGTTTTAGGGGGAGTCGGGGGGGGGGGGGGGGCTGTGAAATACTAGGGAGACGCAGCCTGGTGCAATACTGGAAACCAGTAACCACCAGCAGAAATAATGCCTGTAACCTCAAGCAGTCCATACAGGCACAAGTTAATAAGAAAAATAGAGGAGGAAAAGGGGGAAAGGAAAACACTGGCGATACCGAGAGTTGGGCTGCAGTCGCACATCTGTCTCTTCAGCGAAACGCCGGGCTCCAGCAGCCTCTGCCTTCCCTAGAGCCCCTCTGCCGGCCCCAGCCCTGCCCCCGAGCCAGCCTTTCTGGCTTGGCTGTTTCTCAGGCAGACCGGTTCCCCATCCCAATCCCAACCCGCATTCCCGCCCAGAGCACCGCGACGGAGGAGGAGGAGGAGGAGGAGGGCGGCTGAGCAGGGACCTGAAGGCTGCCCGCGCCGCTGCTGCTCAGAGCCCCCCAGGAACCCCTGTCACGCCAGGAAGCCCCGTTAGCACCACGTCCCTCATTAGCACTATGTCCCTCAAGTCCCGGGACCTTCCTCCTACACCTGCTCCACCAGCATGGCCCAGCCCTCCTCCCGTTCCTGGTTACTCCTCTGGGTTATGGTAGCATTCCAAAGCACCGGGTAAGATCGGTGGGCGTCTACGTGGGCAGGAGAAGAGAGCTCACCCTCTGCTCTGCACTTGGCCAGGTCTCGGGAGCTGCTGAAGGCAAAGGAGCTGGGCCGCAGTGCTGGCGAGGCTCCATGTCCTGCTTCCAGCAGGCTGGCTGGCTCGGTATGGCCCCACGGCAGCACCGCTCCCCTGCACAGCACGGCCGCAAGGGTCCGAGCCCCCGGGACGTGCGCTGGGGCTGACCATGGAGAGGGACCCGATGCCTTTCAGATCTGCCAACCCCATGGGCCAGTCTCAAAAAAAAAAAAAAAAAAAAAAAAAAAAAGGACCCCTTGACTCAAAGTCAAAGAGCAAAAGAAGCCAGGAGAGGGGAAGGAGGCTGAGAGGAGTGGGCCTGCTTGCAGTCATCCATCAAGCTAGCACTAGGAAGAGTAAGGGTGTTTAAAGTATTAGGGGGACACATCCCGATATCTATCTATCTATCTATCTCCACTGCACAGAGCAGGGCCCTCTCGTTTGGCTACAGGCTATCCCCACTGTCTGGATTTGTTAAACCATTGTTGATGTTTAGCTCGATACTACAAGGTCTAAGGCCCCAATCCAAACAGTATAGTCAAGCTGGGGGACAGTGATTGTGGACTTTAAAAAAATATTCTTTGGGAGTTCCTAGAAGAGCAGAATGAGTTTAAATTATATGTTGATGGAATGCTTTTGTGCAAGCAGAGTATTAACTGGCTACAGCACCGTTACCAGCAGAGGGAAATAATTCAGTACAGATAGCAGATGTGGAGCACCTTCAAAACTACCATCTTATTGCCCCTAGACTACTGTGGAAACAATTCATTCAACAGACCGGCCTTTTAAGCATGGCTATTGCATGGGCATTACCCACTTTGTGCGTACAGAGTCACTGCTGAGGCTGATTATCTTCCTGTTGCAAATTCTCTGTTGTCAAGGACTGCAGTGTAGAACAAAGTTTCTGAGCCAAAGATTGAGCCACATATATCATTCCCAAACCTCACGTTTAAAATGAGTAGTTTCAACTAAGCGTAGTTTAACGACTATAAGCAGAAAACAAAAGAAAATGCATATATTAGTACCAATGCTGCTCCTTTACTTTGGTCTCTTACAGTTGAAACCTGGATGTTTAGAGTCTTTTCACTTCCTAAAGCCCATTAACCTACAGCATAAAACAATTGCTTCGGCAAGACTGAGGATTCGGTGCATAGAGAGACTGATACTTTACACACTTTGCTCGCTCTCTAGCCCACTACCTCCCTACCCACCAAAATTTGTTTAATATTATTGTACAAGTGCAGGCACAATGACTGCAAAATGGTTACAGGCTGCTGTACCCATCAGCAACGCACCTGATAAGCATCCTCAAGAACACCCTCAGAACAGCATTTGCCTCATTACCTATTTATTAAGAATTTATCATCAAGTTTTTAATGTGAATCAAGACCTTTAGGGGCTGAAAAACTGCACAGCAAGTGCCAGATAGCCCATAAAAGCTGCTCTGTCAAAAAGGATGGGGGACCCGCTTCCTTCTAAAATTCCCCTCCCAGTAGCCCGTTCCACCATGACCTCTGAGCAGGACGGCTGCTCTGGTGACAGAGTTGAAGCTCCCTAAGCAGGCTTTGGCACACCGAGTCATAATGCTCCTCCACAAGCCATTACAAGTCTGGCATACTAATGATACAGCCAAGGGCTAGTTAAACTTGGTAACATGTAGGTGAAGTTTTATAAAGGACGTGGTTGCTCATTTGTCTCCTCAGTCTTAACTGGGAAAACAAAAATCTCATTCTGGAACCCGCAAGAACAAAACCTGATTTTTTGTTTTACTAATAGTAAGGATGTTAATCTTTTAAGTGTAAGAAAACACAGTCATGCTTTGGCGACCAAAACTGGACAAATGCTGCTTTTTCAATATGAGTTTCATATTTCCACTACTTACCCTTTTTTCCTCCGCTTCTCTAAAGACATCGCTGGCTGTGGGCAGGCTCTTGGCCAGCCCTTACTCTGAAGAGTAAGAGAAAAACCACAGTCTTGAAACTGGAAAAAAGGGGGTGTTTCTTCCTGCCTGCAGTCAGCCCCTTGGGGTCACCCACCTGGGGAACCTGGACTGGGGGGTGGGTACAGAGGTGCTTCCCCCTCCCTGCTTGGAGCCACATGCCTAACTTCAGCCCAGAAAACCAGCTGAGAAGGGCACAAATCTACAACCATTAACACTTCACGCAAGGCCATGCGTCCTTATGTGCTTCTTCCAGGCGGCACCAGGATGATGCCTCACAGTCAAAGCCACATTGGGGTGACCATGCGTCCGTTGTGGGGGAGCCGTGCTTTCAGCCCCACCCCCCCAGCTAGCCAGGCTGAGGGGCCCACACAGCAGCCCTGTGGGTCTTCAGGACTCCCCAGATAATCGCTACCTGCTGCAGTCCGAGCCCCGAGTCCAGCTAGCGGCCGGGGGAGCACGGCCCCGGCTCCTTCCTGCCGCCCATCTTGTGCCGGCCCCGGCACACACGCAGACGACGACACAGCTGAGATGCAGACGAGGCAGAGCGGGTCTCTGCTCACAGGGGAAAAAGTCGAATCGCTTGCTGGGTGAACGCTGATGCCAACACAGAAAACGGGAGGCAGGAAATGGTCAGTGAGGGACTAAGCAGGAGACTGGGACCATCCCCTTTTGGTTAAGGGTGTGCACCTGGACGGGCTTCAAGCGACTGCAGACGCACCCACCGAATGCCCCACAGCCCCACCTCTCAAACTGCCAGCTCCTGGGGTAAATTTTCACCTTTTCAGTTACATCTGGAGTTTATAGGTTAAGTTTGTCAGAAAAAGATACTGAGGAATGGTACCACCCCAGGGAAAGCAAAACTGCTTTTTGCATTGGCAGTGAATTCAGGTAACTTACTTACCAGCAGGTGCATATCTAGATGTATATTGTGTCATTGTGTTTAATGTGATCAGGTGCAAGGAACAAGCAGACAGGAGCAGCGTGGACAGTGACACAACCCAAAAGAAGCAAGTTTGGTGGAGGGATTCAGTGCAGAAGAGGACAGTGTCTAAGGCCTCTAAATTAGCTCCCTGTTAAAGCTGTTCTTTACTCTGGATTAACAGGAAGGATTGTGAAATTGATTTCTCTCCTTTTTTTTTTAAATCACCCTTTGCAATCCTCAGTTAAAAAGCTCCTTCCATGTCTTGTTTCCTCGAAAAACAAAGCAGTCCTTCACGTGCATAGTTAGTTGCACAGCCTGCGTGGGCCACGTGCTGGCCATGTGCGTGGTGATTTGTTTTCCTGTGCTGGGAAGAGGGTTCAATCTGGGACACTGAATTCTAACACGCTGTTTTAAAAGTAATCACGGTTTCAGACCTGACTAGCCCTAGCTCTGTTTACACTGGCGACTGAGAAAATCTACTCATGAATTATCCCCACTGCAGTTCTATTAGTCCTTGCACACTGGCTCGACACGGGCAATTTACAGTCGTCTCTTCCAGCAGGGTTAAATGGTACAGTGAGTGTAATACGCTGGCCCTGTTTACCCTGGAGATTACGCTGCTGGTAACTTCGATGCTCCCCTGCCACTGCTGAAAAACAGGTACAGTACTCCCTAGTGCTGATGCATAAGGAATGAGAAACTCTGGGCACGGCAAGGCAGCTGTGAATCTGAGGGTGATAATCAGCCCAGGCTACTCAGACCGTGAAAATATCCCTAAAGGGAGGAAGCAACCGGGTGGCTGAGAACCAAAATGTCACGCAGGTACCCATTATGCCGAACACTCTTATACAGTGGCTTCCACTTTCTTTAATCATTGACTAATTCAATCCTCCTTTTAGTTCTACTAAAAACTCATGAACAAAATCAGCTGCATTCAAAACACTGCAAGCCATTCCATCCATTTTGATCATATTCCATGGCTTTTGGCTTATTTTGAGCTCACATCTAATCAATGGTTGTAAAAATGAGGTATTTAAGTAAAAGAAAAGGCAAGAAAGGATCTCAATGTATTTTTTTTAAATTCCTTTGTTATTCAGAGCTCTCCCAGCAGTAATTGCAATTAGTACCTGGTATTGGACTCTGTGGAGTCTCAGCGGTTGCAGCATGACTACCCTGCCTAGGGTCCCTGTGGTTTCCAGGCAATTCCCAGCAAGTACAGGGAAGAATCATCCCTCATTATTAGTATTTTTTTTTTTAGCCCATTCAAACAGGAGCTGGAAGAGATGCACTGAGGATCACATTAAAAAGCTGAGAGATCACATCATGCATTATCCTACCATAGGAAGAGATGAAAGTTAAATGAGAGACAGAATTAGCATGGGTGCTAGAATCTATGCATATGCAAGAATCCACCTCCAACACAAAACTGAAAGCCCTGTTGTAGAAATATAGGTTGCTAAATAAGCTATTAGTGGTATTTTACACACAAAAAGGAACACTCATTCTTCCACTAAAGAACACTCTTCTGAGTTACAGAGAGCCTCCTGCCAGGTGGATTATTCACTCCTTAAATCTCAATTGCCAACAAACTCCCTGGCAGCCAGGAAAAGAAAACAATGGGCATTTGACTGCAGATTAACAGACTATCAAAGTATTTTAGTACTTTCTGACTAAGGTGTATGGAAAGACTTCAAAAAGCTGGACAGTGCAGAAACCTTTCCAGATCACAAGAAAACCCTGGTCTAAAAAAGAAACCTAAGGGCAAGACAGAGAACAGAGATAAGAAGGGAAAGCAGAACCAGGATTACAATAAGATACTAAAAATACAAGTACAATGTGAAGAGCTGTATTTTTTTTTCTGACATTAATATAATCAGCTGGTTTAGAGATGCGAAGCTCTGCCTCACTGATGATGCTGTCTAGTACCTGAAAGTAAAGGATGAAGAGAGGAACCTGGAAAAAGTATCCAAAGAGACATGGGGGAGAAAGGGAATCAACATAATGCAAAATTTGAGGTGATGACAGAAGATTAATGCTTTTGAAGAACTGCAATGCCAGTATAAGCTAGTATTAACATTTAAAAGTAAGGGAAATACATCGATATTGAAAAATGGATCTACAAGCAAAACAAAGGAATTTTCTTCGTTTTCTTTTAACCTACAGTTTTCTTATCATTTGTCTTGCAGCATTTACATACATGCTGTCTGGATGTGTAATCGTAAGGGAAATTAACCCTGGATAACCCCATGCTGCAGCACGTTTACAAAAATTGCTCTAGAGAAAACTACTCTAGGAATAAAATGGGGGATGTTCAAACCATTGGAAATCAAGTGAGTCACAGACATGATAGGTCTGAAGGATGGGAAAATCTCTTTATGAGAACATGCCATTAAACATTACAATCAAGCATAAAATTGCTCTGCCACAGTATTTTGTTTTATTTGCATTGTTAAATTTCTTCTCCTAACAATAATGGATAGTTTATAGCACTAATGATTTATACAAAAGGAGCTGCGTAAATGCATCCCAAATGGGCGGCTTCTCTCTTAAGAATTGTAGACTCAGTTTCCTTCAGCTTCTTGATCGCAAATCAGTGACTCACACAAATTTCACATCTGCCTCAGGATACAATGGCGCAGCTTCTAAAGAGGTTTCATGATGGATTAAGTTCCTGTGGTGCAAGAGAGGTGTAAAAACTTATGCTAATTTAAAAAAGCACACTGCATTTCTACAAATTGCTATGGTGCAAAAACTATAGATGCTTTGCCATTAACAACTGTTATCACTGAATCCTGTATGGCTGTTTTACTAAGTTCATTACTTCTGGCTTCTGCAGCCCCACTAAAAATAAATGACATTGTTTGTATAACATTTCTGTATATCCAGGCACACAAACACAAATTTTCCCCAATAAATCAATGTAATTGATCTGGAGAAGGGGGCCACAGTTTAAGAGTATTTAAACTGGTCTGCAAAACACATTCACCTCACTTGCAGTGCACCCCCAAAAGAGATTTTTGACATGCAAAATGATTTGGATTTGCTACAGTTTATAACCTACTTTATGACATAACAGAGTATTTTATTCCAAATCCCCAGCATTCCAAAACTTAAATCAGGCTCCCTCAAATCAGAAATCAGAAGAGTGGCATAAAACAACACTTTGGGATACACTTTGATCACATCTTTCTAATGTTTCTTTGACCTTTATGTCAAAATGAAGGTATTCATCAACTCCCTTGATTCCAGGTAAAATCTTGAGAACTGACAACACTGGGAATAAGAATCAGAATCTAGTCAAGACTTCTTAGGCCAGCAAGAATGAGAATAACTGCAGATACAATGTACTCAGCTCATGGGGAAGCATCAGGGAGCTTCTAATGGACTTTTTTTCTGACTAATGGCCTAAGTGTGTTGACAATAATCCTCATGTAGGAGATGTGAGGAGGAGATGGGAGAGAAAGTCCACAGAGAATGTCAGTTGCCGGATGCTTCCTGCAGTTTTTCCATAACCACTTACTGGGAGCCAGTTTTAACGCATCATCATAGGCATTCCTCGGCAAGCAGCAGCGTTTCTGCTGCTTCCTTCAGATTGGCAAAGGAGTAAGACTTCCCAAAAATACATCCTCTAGAGAAGAGGGAATTAGGCGAGCGAGCTCAGTGCTCAATGGGAATCGGATACCTCACTGTTGCTTGTGAAAAGCAGACCTCTGAGTAAACCACCAGCAAAATGACAACCATGTTGCAGAAGCTACACCAGGCTATTTTTACCAAAGCAGAATATGTTATCTTTTCATTTTGTATAAAGGCAATAAAAATTCATAAGATTCATGCTCTGCATTTAAAGAGAGAAGCTTGGTAATACAGCATTCAGACCACATGGTTTTTAACATTACCATGAATGGTCTACGTTCTTCAGTCTTTTGACATGTTCACAGGGATGGTGTTTACACTGACTTGTTCATAGTACATTATATCACATTTTAATGATTCAGTTCAGCTCTGACAAAAGGAAACATCTGCCATAATTTTTTCGTTCGTGAACTTTATCACAATTAAAAATCTGACGTTTCACCAGCCTGTGTGCCAACCGAGAAGCACGCCAAGTTCGGCACTTCCCGATACATACAAATGCGTGCAGCATGAACAGCTAGTACCAACAGCACCAAGCCATCACTGACTTGTCAGTTCCCACCACAAAAGAGAAAAAAGATCACAGTTTGTGGGCAATAATTTCATCATCTTGATCTGGTTTCCATATGACAGAGTGCAAGAGAGAGAAAGCAAAAAAAAAAAAAAAAAAAAAAAAGAACGCTTCACAGCTCTGTGTGATGACAACATAAGATTTCTATGTCTTGCCCTATTGCAGCCAGAAAAATATTAAGGCAGCATGTCAAAACTGGCGTAGCTTCTAAAAAACAATTTCCAAACATCATTTGATGGACAGCACCCTAGCAACTCAATACGAAGCTTAAATCCGCAGCTACTTTACATGAAATGAGGCCAATCCCACCCAATGCAATGACAGTATTCTTGTTTTCAGCAGAATTAATGGTATCTACAAACTCAAGCCACTTCTGAGACATTGCACAAATGATAGGAAGGCAGCTTAACCATTTACCACGAAGACTACCAACCTCTCGTTACTCCGCGTAAGTCCAGGGTAACACTTGTACCTCAAGGCAGTTCCAGTGATGCCGTCATTTCAGGGTGGAAGCCAAGAGCCAGAAACAAACCCAGCAGCCTAATGATACAAGCAATGCAGTGCTGCTTCATACATGGAGTAGCAGGGTCCCAGTGCTCGGTGGGCTGTGATGTTACTGAGCCCAAGCAGTCGGGAGGGGTGGATGTTTCTGAACAGACTCAGGACAGAGCTGGGGTCTCAGTGAGGGTTGAGGCGTGCTTTCTAACACTGCTCCTCCATCCATGTTTCTTCCTGTACTACCAGCATAACACTGGATCGGGTAGGGTACAATTAAACTCAAAGTGTCTCACAGGAGGAGTTCAGGGTCTGAGAAAGAAAAGGAAACATGACCCTGCATGCAGAACATACAAGACTGCCCCAGACGTATGGCACAGGAGATGTTTAAGGAAATGCATGGCCTGCTAGCTATGAGAGCAGAATGAGATTCAGCTTCTCTCCCCAGCTCTATCACAGACCTAAGGGAAGTCCCTTCGGCTCTCCACGTCCCTCCCACTCTTCTCTCTTGCGGTACAACAGCAGCACCTATGCAGCGTTTCCACAGAGCACGGCCTCCCTCACTTCAGTCTTCACACACTGCCTGATACCAGTACTGTATCAAATTTGGGCTGCTAAGCCACTCTTGAAGATGACGTGCGAGCACGTACATCACAAAGGTGCACTTTCAAAACCTGCCTGGTGGCAAATGGATGGGTGCCCTTTCCCAACAAGCAAAAGGCCGGCACCAAGCGGCTGCAATGGCATTTTCCTGTGTGCGACAGCAGAAAACAGACTTTGCTTGAAATCTCACCAGACGTGCTGGGAACTGACAGCTAATGTAACTTACAGTTGGTTGGCTGGTATTTTTGGACAGGAGGCTGCATTTCAAACTACTTCATCCTGTGTTCCCACTCTGTACGACTGTACATCCAACACTGTACTGACTCACCAGTAGCATTTTTGTGTAGCCCACTAAAGACACACCATTACAGCCCATTTGGGTGGGGCGAGACTTTCTGGGTGAATCTCCTTGTTGGAGAGGAAGTTTTGAGAGTAAGATGCTTGTTTTCATAATTATGGAGAAACTGCGCTCTCCCATGTGTGCATGCACACACACAGCAGGAAAAGCACGTTCACTCCTTCTCACTTCTCCACATTACCCCACTGGCTTAGCAAAACTACTGATGCTTCAAATTTGGCATGGTCCTAATTTGTAATAAAACTCATGGTTTTCATTAGCATTAAGGTAAAGGGTTAAAACCAAATAAAACCAAGTTGTTATGCAGCCTCCAGGGAGAAGGCTGTGCTTTCTGCCCGGCCTCGGAGGGGACGCTGCCGGCACAGCACACCTTCCAGACTGCCTCCAGGCATGTGCAGGGCAGATGCAGCCTTCTGGAGAAGCAAAGGGCAGAGAGATCTCTCCATCATCCCTTTCGTCCTGAGATCAGGGGTCTCTGCCATACTTCTGATCCGCTGAGTTTTAAGCCAAAGCTGCAGAGAATCAGCCTGAGCCAGGCAAGCGCTTTGCAACGCGGCTTTGTGATCCCCTGCCACCGGGACCACTTCATGCATTCGTGCAATGATTCAAGAAACAGCCTTGACTGCTCACCCATTAACTGTGGGGCGTGAGTCAGGTTTGCAATGCTGGGAGACAGGCTATTTTTACCACGCTTAGGATGTGCTGTCACAACGGTAAATCCCAGTTGCAGATTTACCAAAAGCACTAAGGGGATTTGTCCGGGATTTCAGGACGCCTGGCATCCTGATCTGCATAGCAGCTCAGTCCAGGCTTTTTGCCATTCAGAAGTCCCAGACAAACGACTCATAAGAGCGTGCAGTTTGCCGGTGCAGTGCATATTCAGCGCGTGTGCAGGGTCTGGGATGTGTCTGACATGGGAGGCATGTGTTGCCCACCTGTACATGGTATCTCAACCACCCCCACACGCTGCGTGCTGGACTTCATTGAACACCTACGTGCACACGCGCACCCCCTCGCCCATCCACGATGCCCAGCCACACCAGACCATGAGGACCACGTATACAAACTCCCTGTGGCACGTGGCAAAGACCTGGCCGCAGAGCCCCTGCCCTCAGGCAGGGCAGTATATACTCCCCACGCATCCCATGCCACTCCTATTTCTGTAGTCTCAACCAAGTGCAGTGCAAACTTGCAATTACTTCCCTCACAAAGTTTACACCCTACAGCACGAGCTTCCCAGCCCACCTCTGTTCTCAGGGATCCAATCCCCTGGCTGCGGTAAGTACCCAAAAGGGTCTCATGGGAGAAATCTCAGTGCACCCATCACTGATAGCTCATGGATGAAGTCTGAGAAATGTTGCCGTACGACACTAAGGATGGCGAGGCTGAGTTGCTGCTTATCTGCCGTATTTCCTGCCTCAGAAGCTGCATGTCATCGTATTAGCACAGTGTTGCTGAATTAAGTAGAAAAGGCATACCCTTTCCAGCCCTCATCCTGGTTTTTTTAGACACATCAAAAACTTACCTTGCTGTCAATGTATCTGGTTTCTGTTTTACACACAGAAGATGGGAAGAAGGGAATTGCTCAAGCCAAGGTTGTGCATATAAGGAACATGAATCTGTCATACAACCCAGTGTGGGTCTCAGCTTGAATCTATCCTTTTTTGGGCAGACAGCTTAGACATTTTGAATTTAAAAGGACTCTGGCATTTTTCCTTCATGTCCTCTCATACTTCTTCCTCTGAAAGCTCAGACTAGGACTTTTTGTTCATTGTAGGTGTCTTCCTCAAAGCCAGCTTAAACCTGAAGACCTCAAAAAATTTTCAGGAAGGTGGTGTTTTGTTTTGTTTTGGTTTATACTTTTAGAGGTAAGAGTTGTGGTTCGCAGTGTTAAATTGCAAAATTTTGAGGGTCTGTTTTTCTGCTAAAAAAAAAAAGTTGTTCTTTTTTTTTAGCACAGTGTGAATTTCTGTCGCATAGAGAACTGTCTTGAGTCCCAGTTTCCAAAATGTTCGTATTTCATCTTTTCTGCTATATTTCTTCAGTTAATACTTTACAATTCTGCCTGAAACTGAAGTAGTTTTAGTTTCTCTGTTGTCTACACATTTTGTCATTTCTAACACGACAGTACTGTAACCCGTTTGTTTTCTCAGTGCATCTTTCAGCATCACTTGTACTTCACAGTGCAGATGTCTAATGCAGATCAAGGCGGGTGCTGCAGTTCCAAAAGATATCCCCACCTCCTCATTTGTTTTGCAACATGGCTATCAAAGCATTAAATAAATAACATAATAGTTAGCATATATCCATTGTTTTACATATTCTGAATGGTTTCTAGATGTTACTGAATTTCTTCACGTGCTGCTCCTGTGAAATAGATAGAGAGGTGATCATTTTATACGAATTGCAGCTACAAAGCAAGTCAACAGCTAAACTAAATAATCAGATCAACAGCTCTTTTTCAATCTCCAAGGCCAGAATAAATCCCATTTATAAGGAAGAAACAACAAAAAAATTGCAGGCCACCTCCTGCAAACAAATGAAATGTAGGCCAAACTTTGATCACAGCTTTTTCTCCGTGAGCCTCTAGCCCAAATCCAAAGCCTGAGTTCTCTTCCTTAAAGCTCACACCCAGAGGCATGCCTCACTGGTCAATGCAATCTTCAAAGTTTCCCATCTTGAACAATTTACTTTCAGGAACAAAGCCTGGAAAAGGTCCAAAAACCCCGTGTGGGTTGGCAGCAGCTCAGGATGCTGTCTAGGTGTGCCTGGCTTGCCCAACTAACAACTCTTTTCACTTCCTCCCTTCAGAGCAAATTTGTGTTTCTCTGTACTGCAGCAAACCGCCCATTAACTTCTATTCTTTCATTTCTAAAAAGGCTACCGGTTTCTCCCACTAGATCCTCAGCTTTATGGGCTGTCCGACACTTTGGGTTTTAGCTGGTGGCTGAGAATTTGATAGCGAATGTACAGTTTAGGATTTACGGCTGGGAAAACAATTTCCCAAAATATCTGTATGAACGCAATGCAGAAATATGCCACATTGTAACAGTGAGTATTCTTTCTCAAAATGGAAGTGTTAAACTTCAAGCACAGCTCTATGCCTGTGATGAGCCAAGAAACTTCTGAAATGAGTAACAGGCCTTGCTCAGCACCCTGTGGGCAAAGCAGCCCCCTCCTTCCCAGTGCTCTTCCCCACCCCAGGTATCCCCAGCACAGTAAAGACTGGTTTCTCAACTATGCTTTTAAGCCAAACTCCCCTCAATGCTGATACCAGGACAAGTGTTTCCCAACTGCTACCCTCAAATTGTTAAATCCGGAAATGGGTCCCTCTGAAGGTTATTAGAATCATAGAATCATTTTGGTTGGAAAAGACCTTTAAGATCATTGAGTCCAAACTTAAACTAATTTTTCATGTGCAGAAACAGCGGGAAATAAACACTAATATTAACCTGTTCAAACAGCAAGAAATCCCCCCCCTTTCCCCTTTCCCCCTGCTTAAAGCCACAAAAATTAAATCCATAAAGGCATTTATAAAGAACGTCTTATTTAGGGAAGAAAACAAAAATGACTGACACAGTTATTTGTCACTGCTGGTAAATAAATTTGCACGGCTTACAATGTTTACCCTGGAGTACGGCTGAAAGATCCGTTCGTGCCGCATTAGAAACCCGCCTCAATGACAAACTTCAGCTCCCCACTCTAGCAAAGCTGATGTATTGACTAGACAGGTAGATATTAGGTGCTCCGACTGTCTGGATGCTATGGAAATCACGCCGCACGCATCTGACCGTTGTCAGCAGCAGAAGACAAGCACCGGCCTCATTCTTATTCTAGCCAGGAAAAAGGCCTCGTCTGCATTAGCCTTTTTACTGAAAGGCTGCCATATTTGTCAGTTCAGACGCATGTAAGATAAGCTCTTTCCCCGTTATCTAATATTTCACCAGGCAGTGGAAACGAAGGATAAGCAGAACTTAATAGTCTATGTGGGCAGGAGATCTTGAATGCTGTCAAGCTCAGCGCGAGGCCCGGATGCCCTAGACAAGGGGAAGTTTACAGCAGAAGTTAATCACTTCATTTTGAAGAAAAACTCACAGGGATTTGGAGAAACAGTTACGACTTATCCTGGCTATGCAGCAAGCAAGGAGACAAGTGTAAAACCCTTAGTGTGGCATTATACTTGGTGCCTCTCCCTCCCTATAATGTAGGTACTGCTCGGCTAAAATTGCAGTCCAGTCAAAGGGGATTAAAGGTGGCAGCTCTAAAACTGCTGCTTTCCCTAAGCAGCCAGAGGAAACAGAAGGACAGGCAGGGAGAAGCAAAATGCAAAACCAAATTCTGCATTCTTGAAAGGTCCTGGGTCGCTAGCACGGCAGCTAGCAGAGAAGCCAAAAGTATCATTGCAGCCTGGTTTACCTGTACTCCTCCCCTCCAAAACTGCCCAAGTCTCATACAGAGTTGGTAGCAAGCTAGCAAACAGATCAGAAAGGATCTTGCTCAGTTGCAGGTCTCCCAGGCGAGCACGTATCTAACAGGCTTTTATGCTGCATAATGTGGATACAACAGTGCTAAGTGAATTCTGAATAAAATTAAGATAGCCTGTTTCAGAGCTCACAGAGTAAGTCTGATTTAACAGCATGTCTGCTTAACAGATACACTGTCTTAAACAGTAGTGACTATACGGTCACACTACTCCATTTTAATGTGCTGACATGAGAATCAAACCATATTTGCACATAAGTGCAGCCTCAAGTGTAAGCTTTCAACGTTGTTTTCATCCACCCAGAATGGCCAAGCTATGCCCAAAAGTATGATTTTTTTTCATCTGGCAAAAGTGGATTTTCTGGGCACAACTGTTAATAGGTGCCCCACCAAAAAGTAAGCGACAGCCTCCAAGGGAAGCGTTACAACACGCAGATGGGATGTGGTATCCAGCATCCCTCTGCTGCCTGTTCCTGATCCACTGCCCGCATTTTAAAGTGCTGGGTAAGTGATACGGTGAATTGTGTCGTGTGCGTGGACTCCTAACGTCATCTCTGCACTTAATACCTCATCTGGTCACCAATCATAATTTCGATCCTCCCTGCTGTCAACAATGCTTTGGCTATCAACAGCAACGGTCCCAGGACAGCTGCTGTCAGCAGCACCGCACCACACGTGATGGCGGCTCTGCAGTGTCGCCAGCCTGCTCCCATCGTGTGATGATGGGGAGTATAGAAAGGCACAAGAAACCTATTCCCGGGGAGTCAAGTGCTCCTCAGCGACAGCACTCGCTGTCCTCGCAGAGTAGGCCAACTGGGGGAAGATGTGCAGCATGCGAGCCTGCAAGGAAAACAAAGCCTAGCCTGCATCTAATTTTAGGCTTGGCAGCCTTAAGGATGTTCTGGGCCATCTTTATCTTTGCCTTTTCCAACTCGTCTACCTTTAAGGTCATACCCTTAAAAGCAGTTGTGCTGCCTCTTGCCCCAGGTTTCTTCCCTTCCCCACAGAAGCCTGGTCAGAGGGTCCAGCAGTGTGAAAGCCCTGACCTCCCTGAGAAAGCCTTGCTTTCAGGGAGCCGGCAGGACACTGAGCCCAGCAAAGACTTCCCAACCTGCCCGCATAGGTGAGACAGAGAAGAGACGATCCTTCGTACTTTATCTCATCACCAGCTGGCTGCACGGCTTTCTGAATAGCTCTTGTCCTTGGGTCAGTCAAGATTTTCTCTGCCTTTTCTCACATCAACCTTGCAGTGTATTTTTTATTTATTTTTTTTTTAATCGTGTACATTAAGCACTTCATTTAAGATGATCAGTTTCACATTACTGGGAGAGAAGAAGGAAGGGGAAGGTGCCAGGAGCTGATGCCACATGGAGTCTTCTAGCTGGCCAAGCTCCATTTCCCCTTATAGACCCCCCGGGACTCCAAAGCCTGTCCAATGGGACCTAGATACCCATTCCTCACACAGGAGCAAGGTGCCAGAGGCTAGCTGCTTTGCAGAAATTGCCCGGAGGTATAGGCAGGATAACACCAAGTATCCTCCCGCCCTCTGTAAGCTGCAAGCTCCCTGCTGCAGCATGCCGGGGGAGAGGAGCGGACGTCGGACCACCGTGTCCCCACTGGCATGGGGAAGCTGGTCCCACCATGTTGGCACAGGCCCTCTCTAAATCGCAGCTGCAAGGAGCAAGCACACGGCAGCAACGCTGCCAAGCCTGTGCTCCCAGCCCTGATGTCCAGCAAAGCGGCGCCCCGTGTTTAGGGAGTGTAGAAATGTAAAACGGAGAGAAAGGCTACAGTGGCTTTCCGAAATGTTTTCGTTTCGCTGTCCATTTCCTAAAATGCAGCAGGGTTCTATTTATAAACTGGAAGAAAAATACAATAACGTAATGATGCCCCTTTAGCCTTTACAGTATTCCACCTCTGCCAGTGTTTTCCATACCCACGCCTGGAGAATGCAGCAGGTTACCCATCGTGACACCACTGTCGGGTCCCAGCCCCAGGGGTACCATACAGCCACCTGCCCACCTGTGGTAGGGCTGAACAAAAATACCAGCTTCTGGAGGAAAGTGTCTTTTGTGCAGCCATACAAAACGACCTCCTCCCTTTACTTCGCATTCCAGCTGCCACTCCGAAGCTTGCACAGAAATGAATAAACTTATTTTCTCTGCTTTTTAAAATTCTTCTTTTATTTTTTTCAGGGGGAAGAGGGAAACCTTGATTAGACAGACATGGGCTACTTAAAAGCAGTCTCTAGCAAGTCCATTCTCCAATGAAACAATTGGGGCAGAATGCTTCTCTGTTAATGTTACATTTAGTCATTAAAAATGTGCATTTGTGATTCTAAAAACTGCTAGAGGCAAACACAACAGGGAGATATGTACTCAGATTTACATTCAGTTTCCAGCCTGGTAGACTCAGTGAAACTAAAATTAACATCTCTACCTTTCATATGCACTTATGGACAAACATACATTGAGTAATAACCACCACTGCTGTACACATTTGAATCCTCTTTCACTAGAGGACTAAATGCCTTTTGAAAAACCTAAATAATTTAGCATCATAATAGTGTGAAGTGTGTAAAGACACTTTTACATAGGACTGCATCTAGCTCTGGGGTACAGCACAGGGGATGTCACCATCTTAAAGCAACAACATTTGGGCAGGAACTACACATAGCTAATAGATAAAAGGAACAAAAATACTTGAACTGGACTGGAAATCATCACTCAATAGTAGTAATAGCTAATAGAAATAAAAATAATAACAAAAAATAATACAAACTATACAGTGGGATCTTTAATTATGAGGATCTACAAAGACCTTGGTTTCGTATTTCATCCACGCTTTTTAAACAACACCTCGGTAAAATTAGTTCATTCTCACCATTTATTTGTATTACAGGAACACAAAGGTCCTTCAATCAAGAATCACAAGTGCAGTGGCCTGAACACTGCATAATTAAAAAAAGACAGTGCTTACCTCTACGATTTTGAGGTCTGGAACTACAACAAAAAAGATGAATTGCTTTATAAAACAGGAGGTGAGATTAAGGAGTAAAATGCTCACATCCACTGTACGAAATTCTAGGTATTCTTAGCTCAACAGCTGCCTAGCCAAAAAAAACCACCAAAAAAACTAAAGAAGCTCACCCCTAAGGAAGGCTGTTTAGGATTCTGACAGCAAATATTATTTCCCATATATCAGGGATCATCTACTGAATCACCAAGAGAGTTTTCTGCTGCACTAGGACAATATCCCACCAAGCCACATGCCGTAAATGCACAGCCAGACTAAGATGACTAGCAGGAGAAATTAGCACCCATTGTATTATCTGTATTCCAAATGTTTTCTGCTCTTTTTTCCTGAGCCATAAAAGAAACTGTGAAAACAAGGTCCAGATACTAACAGAAATAAAGCCGTTTCCTATCTTCCTATTACCTATCTTTTTAGTATTTTTGGTGTCTCAAAAACCAACGCACACTGGGAAATAATTAAAGGTGTAAAAAACCAAAAACGCAATCTGAAAGGTTCAACTTAATTAAAAGTGAATGAACTAGACGGACATGCAGTTCAAATGCTGTGGCCATACTACCCAAGACTTTCCTTCACCACCAACAGCCAGAAAAAAACAAATCTCAAAGCTGTTTAATTTTTGTTCTATCACCCAAACTTTGCTTTGCTTCCAGACTATAGAGACCAGGAACAGAAAACTATACCTGGTTTACATGTAACGGTTTGCAAATTTCACAGTTCACTTCCAGTAACTTCTGGCAGATTTTTGTTTCTTCCAGAGCTCCTTGAAGCAGGGAACCTTTAATAATTTGCTCCTGCAGTGCCAAGTAGAATGCCAAAATGGGAGGAAACAAACAAACAAACAAAACAAAAAAAGGAAAAGCCATAGAGGTATGTAGAAATGAATCAATGACAAACGAAGATTCAATGTAAAAAAGGGGAAAACCCCCCTAAATTAAGGTGAGGAACTATATGAAAGTAAGTGGGTGAGATGAAACAGGCACCCACACAGGTGCTCAGAAGCGATGATCTAACGGTCTCTTCTGATTTCACAGTTCAGGAGCTCCTGGCACACCACTGCCCTATCTGCAGCATCTCTGTACTGGAAAGAAAAGTCTCCATTTACAACTCATTTGTTAAAAAGCGGCTCTTTAGGCTATCATGAGACAATAATTTACAATGCCTAGATTCACTCTGTGCTTTGTTGCTGAGGAGAGCAGAAGTAAACTTACTGTTCCTCTTCTACAGTTGTTTAAAAGCATAGCACAATTTCAAGGGCAGATCAAAGTTAGGCTAATTATTTCCTTTCTGCATATCCTATAACTAAATGTAACAGGTCACTAGGGAAGGGTGAAACAAAAGATGAATGTATTTGCACACACTAACAACAAACACCAAGAAACAAGGACATTATTTATATAATAAAAAGATGCATAAGGGAAAACATCAAAGCCTGTATCAAATACACAAACCCGCAAATATATCACCAATGGTGCCTAAATAACTAGGGAAATAAACTGGCTGCTCTCTTTCTCCACACTTCAAATTAAACATAACTGCTGAGGTGGTTAAATCCTTCAAGAGCCTTTAGCACTACTGATCATGAAGGTTTGATAATTCTAGTATTGCCCACTTCAAGTTAATCCCAAGACTAAAAAAATATGTTTCCATTGTTTTCTGTTGTTAGAAACAATTGAGTTTACTAAGGCCATACCTTAAAGATTTAGGTGGCAGTCAGAAAGACTAGAAACATGCTTTACTATAATTTTTTAATGAAAATTGACATTCTTATTTATACAGTTCCAGGAATCAGAGCTTAAAATACTCCAACTATCATGAGAATTGAAGAGTGGTCAAGAATATAACTTGCCTGTAGAAACTTGCAGAAGCAAATAGCTCCTGTTCTGCATTAATTCCTCTATAGGAGACCTCAACAGGAGTATTTTGCTTATGTTACTGTTCCTTTGTCCTTTTCCCAGGTTACTTCATCTGCTAGTCAAGAAATTGCAAGCTTTTTGGGGAAAAAACCAGTGTGTAACTCCAGTGTTTTGTCCATCTGTCAGCAACTGCAAAAGCGGTCTCCGTGGCATATCCTTAAGCATTCCTACTTCAACCACTGCTTCAAAGTACCTACACAGGGTACGATGACCCCAGCATACAGGGACTCCTCCGGATAGCACACATACACAGCAGCATCTGTCAAGGCTCAGGCAACCGTCCAACTTCTGTTAAGACCCATTAAACTTCCCATGATTCAAGAGAGCTTTTGGTATAGGAGCAGTACTGCTTCTTGTTTCGAGACCTTCCCCTGAAAACCATGTTCTTGGACAATATGCTTTTTTCCCTTCAAGAGGCAAAAGAGGTTCACTGGAATAGGAGGAGAAAAGGGAACGGGCCTTTTCAAGGCAGAGCACTGGAGGTCTTCAGTGAAAGCCCTCTTGAACAGAAATGTGTCCTACAGGCAGGATAGAGGGATAGCCATGGCTCCACAGAGCACAGGGCCACCACTGTCAACTGGGCCTCCAGAAGCAGCAAAGTGTGCAGTCCTGCAGGAATAATACTTTGCATATTTACTGTTGTTTTCTTTCATTCCTGAAGCCTTAGGGAAGGCCATTGCCTGGCTCACATCCAGGAAAGATTGCATGGATCAGGCCGAACACAGACGGAGGACTACAGCCTGGCACGCAGAGGTCTGAACGACACACCTAAGTTTCTACAGTGAAGCCAGGAGCAAACCCAAATTCCTTCTCCATTTCTACACACAAATAAAGGGCCTTTTATTTGCTTGACAGTGCTCTTTATTTTTTTAATGTGTGCCCTTTTACTGTTCCTTGACTAAGAGTACAGATACAGGCATTTCTCACCCACACAGTACTCAAATGACTTTCAAACCTTTGTGTTAGCTTGTCATTTTTGGTAGCTTTCACACCCCTATTGAAACAAAGCTTAGACAAACCCTGAAAACTAAGGATCTCTCCAGACATGTCTAGACTCTCAGTTCAACAAGGCACAATATTTTTGAACTCTCTAACCTTTATGGGAGGTGACCAAAGCCAGCTCAGACAGACTAAACTGACACACCGCCAGCTAATACCCTGAACACCTTAAAATGCAAATACCTCTAATCTTATTAAAAATGATGCAATTCGCCCTACCGCAACAGCAGGAGGGGGAAGGGAAGCAAAAAATACCCATGATGGCATAGGCTACCGTTCTCATCAGACAAACAAAACTCTAACATTTATGAATTATTTCCATTTGCAGTTAAAGAAGCTGAAGAATTAGAATTGTGGTTTTTTTTAAATCCATATTGAGCCCAGTAAAAGACTGTATCTAGGCTATGCGTGGGAGGTGAAGAACTGCCACCATCTCCCAAAGACATGACTAATACAAGATTTGGTAAGTCAGGAAGACAATGCCAAGTCTTTCCTCATACTGTACAACTTGGATGAAAGAAACTATGTAGGAAGGTAGCTAGAGCATGCCAGTGTAAGCTCATGCTGTACCCGCCACTATAAAACAGGTACCTCACTAACTTAGATGGAGCAAACAACGTAGAAATATAGCAAAAAAGTAGTTCTTTGCAAGCCAGAGCTGTCATGCTATCCTGCCTCCTACCTCCATTCATTGTGGGACCCCATATAATGGAGGACCTCAGCAGCTGTGGGTCAGTTCTACTTGGAAGAGTGATTGTGCCACCGATGGCAGTCAGCCTCTCACACCACCTGATTCAAATTGCCTAAAACCTGCTCATTTACAACCTGTTAAAAGTACGGTCTGGATTTCCAGACCTACAGGGCACATGCTCTGAATGTAAGGTAAATGAGGATCGGTGCCAAGTTCCTTATTCTGATGGGCTACTTGGATCCAGTATCCTGGAAAAATAATGCTGCCTTGGATTTCCACATGTCCTTCCAGCGAAGGATTTCCAGATTCCTCCCAAAGACTTGCCAGTCATGAGTATGGCCCTCAGTGGAAATGCCTCAAGTGAGACTGCCTAACTCCAAGCTTGTGATTGCTCACATTTCCAGATACCCAGTTCACTACTTTTCCAGGAGCAGACACGTATGACCAGCCAGAGCTATCAAAGGATCAAAAAGGACACTGATAATAAACTGGTTTCTATCATGCAGCATCAGCGGACGAGCTGTGCTGCAGTAGCACAAAAGCCTTTCGGCCATGCTAACAAGCAAAGGCATATGAGAGAAAGGACTGCTGGAGTTTTGGAAGCTATTTACTGTGGTAATCTGCAACTGGTGTAGAGCAGCATGTACAGAAGGAACATGGCAAGTTGACAGAAAGCAAGTAGCAAGCTGCTTCTCTTTTATTGAGGCTTTGCTCAGCTGGCTTGCCTTATGCAACCACCATGGGAGCAAATTCACCATGGGAGGCAAGAGGAAAAAGAGACTTGATTTATCTTAAACCCTGGAGAGCTTCTTCATTCTCAGTTTTGCAAAGAGTGCAGCCCCAAAGCACAGATCCTATCACATGAAAGACCTGTCAAAAAAAAACAATTAATCATTCTACAAAGACTACATCATCATCAAACATCCATTTGCCTCCAGATCATGGATTAGTGTTAAATCAGGACAAATGTCTTTTCAAGTGACATCTCAAAGTAAAACAAAGCCAACCATAGCACCCAAACCCAAATGAACCAAAAGCTCTACAGCCTACTATCCCAACCAGATGCACATAGACCCATGTTTCTCTGTTTTGGATCATAAGAGCATAACTATGAACCTAGTCTCAGACAAGCATTCCCATGCCATTAAAAAATTGCTAGCCAATCTTCAATATTGACAACCCTGGTTTAAGTCAAGTCAGAAAAGAAAGGATGGCACAGTCCCTGTAAGTGACCTGGGTTTTGCTACTCCTCTGATTGATCTGAGATGAGGTATCTGGTGACAATCTACCAGTCATCAGACAAAGGGCCAGCAAGAATGTCAGCAATTAAGGGTGACCTGTGGGGAACAGGCAGGATCTGGAAAAAACCTCCAGGATAAGAGTTAGAAACAGGGCAGTCTGCCTGTGCCATGGTAGCTGGAAAGCAGCTCCCTGTAGTGGCTGGTGACCTTGCAAAGGGAGTTTCAAAAACTGGGCAGCACAACTAGCTCGCTCTCTCAAGTTGCAGTGGATCACGAAACCGATCAATCCCATTAACAAAAAATGAAATCCTGCCACTTTGAGCAATACCTACACCATGGTCTGTTTTTCCAGCTTACACAGGGGTCTGGCTGACCAGAACTGCAACTCTGCAGAGAATCTTGTGTGGCTACTGCTAGTTCAGTGCTATCAATTCCAGACTTCCATAGTCTCCAAATTACTGCTGAGTGTCTTTGAAGTCCAAAAATAAGCTGTCGTTCCTGTTATCATTCAGATTTCTTTGCAGAATTTTTTTCCTGCAGGATCTGAGTGTTCACATGGAACATGCTGGGTCTTTACATTGGTTTTAGTCTCAGAATGAGTTGGCAAACAAAATGGGAAATCTGAGTGCATGGTGGAGCACTGGGACAGCAAAACAGGAGTTCCAGGATTTTCTTCAGAGCCCTGCAGGCTCCAGAGCGTTTAAACCCAGCTCAAATGGCAACACTGTTGGAATAGGATAGCATAAAAAAGAGGGGACAGGAGGGCTTCCAGTTACAAGCCCCACCTTCAAATTGCTAGAAAGACTTGGGTCAGTCATTCCAAGTCAATAACCTAAGACCCCTAGTGCAGAGCTTCACCCAAGGAAAGAATTTTGCTCACGTCTTTTGCTCCTCTTCTTTGGCTCCAGCCCCAGTACAGCGCTGCTGACTGTCTAGCTCCCATGATCTGGCATGTAGAGACAGGAAATCGGAGAGGCACTGCACTATTGGGAACATAAGTGGTGCCAACAGAGTGACAAAGAAGCAAGAGATGAGAGATCTCCATAACCCTCCATGAGCACACTCAGCAAATCCGTGTGGATGATCACCTCTGTGCCACAGAGAAGACCCTAAAAAAAATAATCTTCTGAACCCTAAAAAAAAATAATCTTCTGAATACTAAAAGAGGAATTGGGATATTTTGTGCCATTTTCCTTCACACTGCTAGCTCATTGAGGTTACTGAGTGCAGGGGAGGGATGGCAGATGGACCACAGCTGTTCTACATGGCATGCACCGCTGCATGTCAAAGATACAACATCAGAAAAACAACAGGAACTGTAACAACATTTAGAGTTTTACAGTGCTGTTACTGCTAGCCCTGCACCTTTGAAACCTGCCAGGGATGGCAAAGTGCAGAGGAACTGTAGTGATCACCAGATGAAGCAGAAGAGAGATCCGGGTACTCAGAAAGCATCTATGATACAAAAGATCTTTTTTTTTTTAGTCCATTCAGGCAGTTTTCTTACATCACCTTGCCAGCACCTATGAAGGCTGCCTAAGTAATTCTTACATACACAGCACATGTTGCACTATTGCCCAGGAACTGGTATAGCCCTGCCTAGAACCACTGAATCCTTCAGGCTGGAGGGGCCCTGAGAGGTGCCTCATCCAACGCTGTGCCCAAAGCCAGGTCAGCACCGAATCCAGATCAGGCTGCAATTTATATTCTGCTGATCAGGTTGACTGTAAGAAAGGCCCTTTAACTCATCAGGACAGGGAGGGAACTCCACTAATTTAAAGTAATTCACTTCTAAAAAGACATTAAATCAGTATTGCTTGGGCCTAAGGAAGACTGGCAAGGGTTTCTGAAAACAGGCCATCTTGGCGACAGGAAATATTTCTCCTAGCATGAGAGGACTTAACGGAGTTCGTAGAGTTACGGAGGTAACTTTCTCTTACCCACACACAGCCTATACGAGCGAAGAACCCCTCAGGACAGTATAGTTTAAACCTGTCTCTTCGAAGGAATAAGCTACACCAGCAAAATAATATTTTTTTTCTTTTTAAATAATTTCATCTACCTTCCAGTTTCTGCTGGCACAGCTGAATATGTTAGGAGAGTGATTTACGCACAACCCTCGCTGACGTACCATTTTCTAATGCAGACTAAGCTGCAGTCATTAACTAAGAGAACTTCAGAGTACGATGAGTTTAAAGGAGCTCCCCAACCAGTTCAGAAATACATGTCAAGCAATTTTTAGAAGTATAACAAACAAGTAACTGATAAGCTTTCCTTTACAAATGAGACTTGTCTTTCCAAATGTTCAAAGCAATCATTGTGGTCAATTTTGGAAAAGCACCTTGTGACATTTAAGATTACCCAAAACCAACAGTGCTGGACGAAGGTGACAAAATTTTGGCAGTAAAACATACAGCTTTGTAGTCTGAGGAATGCCAAATACATAGGTTTTACCCTTGAGTTTGCTTTAACATCGTGTGGATATTATCACTACGAGCTAATTTGATATCTGAAAAACTCTCCAGGTAATATAAAAGCATTTTTTTCAGATGTGCCAGCACTGTAACAGCTCTGCTTATGGCTCACAAGCTGACAATGACAAAACAGTGAAGAGGAAAACGTCTTTATTTAATTTAAACAAAAAAGTTCTCCAGTCAGTCAATGAGTTATGCTTGTGCTACCAAGGCAAGCAATTTTCGAAACACACTAGATTGAAAGCTGCAACTGTCCTACATGCAGGATTCCTGAAACCTCACTGAAGTGCTACATTTTTTAGGAAATAATTACATGTGCTTTTGTTATTGTCCTTACTCTGCTCTCACTTCTGATTCCAGAGGGTTTGTTTTCCCTTGCCCCAAATGACCCATTGCCACTACCACAAGCTAAAATTACACATAGCTGGCACATACACTGAGAAATATGAAGAATCATTTTTAATGTGATTTCCTTTTAAAGGCAAACAAGCAGTTACTAATCAGTTGACCTATTTCTACTCTAATTTACCACACTTAAACACACAACCCAAAAAAACCTTTTCAGACATGAAAAACCACCTCGAAAACTTAACTGGGGTAGAGAAAGAGGTAAAGATGCCATTGCCTACTGAATTCCTTGGGGGAAAGAAAAGTCCTATTTAGAAGTAAGATTAACTATAATAAAAGAAAGGAAAATCTTAGGGAAAAGATCCAGGTCATGAAGATGGTACTTCCAAATTTTTCACAGCTGCAACGCAGCATTCCCAAGCTGAGAAAAACGTGTTCCCTGCCCTCACGGCAACCCTGCCACAGAGATGCCAGCAACAGCCTATCTCCTCTTCCAGTTCTTCGTGCCCCACACTTCCAAACCTGACTCCTCCAACCAGGTGCCAAGCTTCCCGCACGTCTGAAGGAAGACTGGCAGAACTAAAGACACTGCTTACAAAACATGTCCCTATGGGTATTAGTTAAAGCGTCTATTTTAACAGTATCATTTATTTCATTTATTATCACCTATTTGTGCCTTTTCTTTTTTTTTTTAATACTTTCTCCTTGACCAGGCCATAGAAAGAGCCTTATCGGTTTCCCTTTTCTTTGCTGACACAGATCCTGGTCCCAGTGCTGGGGCTGGCGAGATGCCTATTGATTTCAGTGGGAAGAGGATCAGGCCCAGTCCTGCAGATGTTACTCATGCAAGTACTCAGCTCCACCCTTCGTTTCTCACATAGCTCCATGCTCTACTACTTAAAAAACAGGGACAAACTGGAATGACGGAGCCTGGCATGCAGTGCTTGGCCTCTCATGCCTTCTCACCATTATTACGTGCTGTCCCTCAAAGCTCTTCGTCACCGCTCGGCCAGGGACTGATAGCACGCAGCATTTCTCACTGACAACTGCCAACATCAGGCCATTTGCAAGCGGATCTTAGTGGGAGCAATGCACCATCGTCTTTGTTTGTCAAGGACCATGGCTCTTCTGGCCTGTGGGAAAGTCAAAAGTCAACAAAGCGACCTCAAATACTGTGGCATTTGCTCTTTTTCTTAAAGTCCCAGTTCCTGGAGTCGTGTTTCTTCTTGAGAAACTTGGCTTTCATTTAAAAACTAATCTTTCCGGGTTCCCATAATTGTAGAGTATAGCCTGAAAATCTGGCTTCAGAGTTTCCCAAGAGGAAATAAAAAGCCAGTAAACAAATAAAAAGAACTGGAAGTTTTTCTTGGTTTGATGTCATTTGTTGATTTTTCTTAACATCACTATTTTAAGCAATTCTGTTTTTTTTAATGTCTTGGCAAATTATTTTTGAATGCTTCAGAATGGCAATTTGCTCTGAGCTAAATCCTGATTCAGACTGCCATGACTGAAGATTAAAAAAAATGTTTCTTCACTTGTTTGTCAGCATTATCCAATATTCATTAATTATATTTTTATATCTATTCTTTTATAGTAACACTTTAAACCTCTTTATTGGATTAGAGACAAACTTGGGAAACAGAGTCCGTTTCCAATCTAGAAAACCCTCAAGGCAACTAAGAGACTTGGATCTCATTTTATGCTTATGAAGCTGGTGTAGGAATTGTAAATATATACCTATGAGACACCCTAGATTGGGCAAGAAAAGCTGACTGCTGCCCCTTTGCAATTGGACAATTTACAAATAAGTATGTAATTGGGCTTTAGTTGCTGACCTGTGTAATGTGCACTATTTCAGTATTTCCAACTCAAATAAAATGATGCTCATTAGAAAAATGTTCAGCTTGCATTATTTCAATACTCAAACTGCTCTTCCCTAAGCAGAACTGAAATAGAAAACAGGGATATATTTTTTTTATATATATCTCTACACATAGAAGCACACTTTTTTTTTTTTTTTTTAAACCACACTTTCTGCCTTTAGGAGAGCAAGATATGCAGCTTGGACAACTGCAGATGTTTAAGAAGAAACCCTTACAATGCTTAAAGAAAAGGAAAGAAAGAGAATTGTTTTTACTTAATGTCTATGTATCTTATGCACGTGGGTGCAAGAGCGTATTAGCTGTAACCCTCACTTTGCATTGTTGATTTACAAAAATGACAGAAAATAATGAGACTTTCAGTGCAGCTGGGTCAGCTCGTACCACGGGACTCGTATCTGGCACTGGGATGGCCCAGCTGCACCAAGTATCTCATGCCAATGTCACGACCCAGCTACTACAAATGGGGGCTATTGCGCAGCGGTAGCAATCTCTAGCAACAGGCTGTCGGGGCTGTAAATACGCAGCCCTGTCTTGTCCCCAGCCACCTGGAACCATGCCTGACTGAGGAAAGTTCCTGCTCACAGACTGGCACCGACTAAGACATCGATGCATCCCAGAATTTATGACCCTCTACACTTTGGCTGCTCACAATAACTTTCCTCATAAAGTGGCATGAGATGGGCTGGGCTGTCGGTGCCGGGCTCACCAGGGCGGAAATGCTTCCCCCACCCCCAGAAAGAAACCCCATGTGTTTCCCCCTGCGTACCCAGCCCCTACAGCCATCCTTCTCCATGACCTGCTGTCATAAAACAAGCTGCCTACAGAGAAATACTCACAAGGAGCTATTTCACATGATTTTTTTTACAGGAATTCGAGTCTGGGCTCCCCAAAACACGCCCATGAAGGTCTCTGGATTGGCCTCTAACAAATTAAATCACCATACCAAAACAGAAATGCCATTTATTTAAGTTTTTTGATGCCAGAAGTGAGGGGCAGGAGGTTGCAGAAGAGATTTCCAGCAGCAAGGAATTAAACAAACTAACAAAAACCGCCACAACAACACTGCAGCAAGCTTTGAGACAACTGAAAGAGAATACACTTGACTCCAGGTCTAGTCCTGCCAGGCAAATAGGAAAACTACAAGTTATGTTGGGGCAGTCAGGCTTGGAAACCTAGACTGGACTGTTCTGCCCACCTCTCCGAGCCTTCTGGGTTCTTGCTGAAGTTTTATGACTTTTAGGGAAAAAATTAGCAAGTCAGTATCCTGGACCTTTATGAGAAAGGTAGCGATGACTGATGAAAACGTGCTTTGGTTTTGGTGCACAAAATGAGCGACACTCAAGGATGTATTTCTGAGAAAAATAATAGCAATATGCACGTGCTAGCCCATCAGGTGACGGAGGAACCAGCAAGAGAGCTTAACGAACTGCCAGTACCATGAAAATAATAGGATGCTTCGGACAGGGTGCCTCAGGTTGAGGAAAAGATGGGACAAGATAAAAGTACCAGGAGAATACAGTGCTATCAGGACTGACTCCAAGTTTCTACTCCTGCAAAACATTCTCATGCGTTAACAGCAAAGCACGGACTTTTACTTAGGATTTTAATACAGACCAAACAAACGCAAGAATAAGTTATGTAGGAATTTAAAATTACCAAGTCCTTTCCTTCTCAACTCTTCCCCAAGGACTTCAGGTCTAATTTAAGCATAAAAGACATTTGAGGCATTGAGACTATTTCTCAAGGGTGAAACTATAATTTGGGGGCAAACCAAAGACAACTGACTCTTCTGGAAAATACCTGTTCCCTTTTAAAATGGTAGCAAAAAGGACCTGTTTGGGGTATGCACACATCAGAAAACTGATGTGTTTACAACACAAAAAAATAACGTATCAGTCCATGCTGAGAAGTCAGGAACTGTCAATTGATCTCACCATGACTGCACAAGGAGCATTTTTCCCAAAGGCAAACTTCAAAGAATTTTCAGATACTGAATGCGAGTCTGTTTTTTTGGGTTTTTGGTTTTTTTTTTTTTTGTTATGATAATTTACTATGATGCAGGAAGACCCAAATAATCTTCTGGTTTGTTCTTGACTTTTAAACTTAATGAGATCAGAAAAATATCAAATTGGTAATTTTTTCCATTCCCACAGAGGACTTTTTTCATGAGTTCCCTGGAAAATGCTTACATTTAACCAAGTGTAGCCTTTCAACCAAACGTTCCCTAGGATTAAGTTAGTATTCACAACATCACAGAGCAAATTTTGCAATGAGTACAAATCCTTCCTCCACTGAACTGCTCAGCCTTTGGTAGGTTCAAGTAGTCTTGAGAACTTGAGGAACTGCAGGACTATGCAGTTTTGCAAAAAACAGTAAAAGCACCAACCAAACACATGATAAAACCCTTCAACCTCCCCCTCCCCCCGCCCCGTTCTCTTTTTCTCCTTTTACATGTGTATGTTCCATGTTATCCTGATTTTTCTGAGCAGAGAAATTTGAGAGTGTGTTCTCCCACACTTCCACATCTTCTTTCAGAATTTTTTTCTGCTCTATATGTTTTTTCTGGGAACGTGGACATAACTAAGGAGAGGAGGACTCTTTATGTCCACAAGGAAAACTGGACTCCAGTTCTGATTTCTCCCACAGTGGTTGGAGTCAATGAAAATCTCAATGAAAACAACTGAGTTATTCTGATGGAAACTTCAGAGAAAAAAAAAATTAGGCTATTGCCTCATTACAGAAATAGATCAGTGATGTATGTTTAGGCAGTGGTATTTTTCAACCATACACTAATAAGAATATTCAGCTCGAATATTCCACAAATTCCGTAAGATCCTGATGCCTCTTCCTGGGACTAGCTCTTCATTAAATTTAATGACTCCTTAAAACAGAGAAGAGAAAATGTCAATACCACCTGCTAGCATGACTGAAAGCTATCTAGGTAAACTTGGTCAAAAAAATTATACTGGAAACTTCCATGACATTTAATGGGATAGTGAGTATTTTCTTGCACACACGCACACACAAAGGGAAAAAAACCCCAACCCGTTTAAAGACAAATTCCTGTCTTCCCCTTACAGTCCTCTCCATTCCCCCAACCTGAAAATGTGATTTACCAGAAGGAGCTCACAATGCTGCTCTGGCTGAGAAAGTACACTGAGAACTTCACAGCTAGCCCAAAATAGCCTGAAAAGAGGAAATGGGTGGGGGTGAGGTTCTTTCTTCTGCTCACAAAGGACTTCACCAGCCGATATAGATCAAGTAAAAACAGTCCTGACATGCAGAGCAGCACTTGGTGACAGTCCTCCCCTCTTTTCCCAGTCTGGTCTATTTTAAGATCGCATCACAGGAAACTTGGCAGCTACATGTTTCCGAAAGTTGCCCCTGCCACTTCCACAAGTTCAAACTGTTTGTAAGGGCACAGCTAACAGCACAGAAAATTATGAGGGGCAGAAAAGGTACTGTCGGGCTACCAAAGGCAAGTAATTCAAAGAATGAAGACAATTATTGATAATTAAATGAAGCTGCAAACACGTTCACTTTTCAGTACTGTATTACTGTTTTTCAAAGAAATGCAACATTTACATGAGCCGTCCCAGTACTGATAGTACCTGTGATGGACGCTGGGTGTCTGCTCAAAGAAAGAAGCCCTCTGCATCAAGACATTCAGTTGTGTGGGCTGTACCCTCATCATTTTGTCACGGACTGTCTCTCACGTTCTTAACATTTCTCCAGAAAAATTTAGCACTGTTAATTACAAATTAAAAAAAGATGTGTGTGTGTGTGTGTGTGTGTGTGTGAGTTACACAGGCAGACACAGAACCACGAACAAAGAACAATATGGTTGTTGCACGTGAAACCTTAACTCTGATTCCCATTAAGCATGGAATAAGAGAAATGCTAATGGCATGGTCTGATTAGAGAAATGGATGTTTATTAAAATACTAACAAAAATGCGAAAGCACATAAACATTGCTAATGCCTTCATCCTGCATTATAAAATCATCCGTATGTACAAAAGCAGTAATGGGAGGGAGATGAAGCAGGAGTTTTCTGAAACCAGAAAAATGAACCACAATTATAACAGTAAAATCCTTTTAAACCCCCATGTTTTTATTATTTCATAACTGTATCTTTTACAAATGCCAAAGCTTCATGGTCCCCCTTGTTCGGAGAACTAAGTTTCTGAGTAACCTGAGCTCAAAAAAATCATAGAAAAAAAATATTCTGCAGGGGAAAGACATACTATTTTTTAGCTCAGTGGATTAAAAAAGTGATATAGATGTTTATGTCCCTTTCCAGAAGTAATTTATTTCTGGATATGGGAAAAGCATTCTCATCCCCAAAAGTCGATTTTGAGATACCTGTAAATAACTTACAATACAGGCCCTCAAGTTCAGTCTGTACGCTAATGTGATTAGTGGAACACCATAAATCTTGAGCAGCAATCTAAAGCTATTAAAAAAAGAAAAGATTAATATTGTCCACAAAGAAAGAGAAGAGGTGCAACCCTTGCCTCTCTATGATGTGTAAAACTACACAAAAGCTTTCAGGGCATTTCATGTGGTTGGTGTTTTGTATTTTAGTGACATCTGCTTCAGAAGGAAGGCCACCAGAGGAAAGGCGTATTAGATCTCTTCTTGCAGAGCTCACTCACTGCTCCCATACTGAATATCACTGCCCCCTCATGCAAGGGCTCTCTTCAGCTTCCACACACAGTTAGACAGATTATCTTAAATTGCTGTAAATAACTCCTACTTGTTATTCTTGAGCCCTTTATTCCAGGCTGCTCTATATTCTTAAACAGTACCTGAGTCACCTTCATGTGTTATCCTCGGCGCTCTGGGAAACTCGGGGTTTAGTAAACAGGTTAAGCAAATGAAAAGATTAGTCAGTATTGTGCTTCAGATGGATGCCAGATGAGATTACACTGAAAGCATGTATATTAACAAAATTAAGAACAAAAGGTTTCCACAATCTTTGCACTAATCTAAATAGCATGTACTGCACAAAAAGAAACCACCCCCAAGTTTTCTGCTTGAGTCTTTTTGACCCTGTTATTGAAGCCCGTTACCGATACTACCAGCTTATTGGGCAGACCGGGTTTTTTGGTTGCCATACAGGCTAGATGACATGGACAATACGAGTTCCCTATACTTGAAAGTAAAGAAATTGGAAGGAACAGAGATTAAGGGGGCAAGAAGATGGTAATATAAATTATGGAAGAGAGAACAGCACAGTATACTTACATTTACTCCTTGCCGTGTGTTAATGTGTATCTCTACAGCAAACAGCAGGAAATTCAATATACTTAAATACTCTCTTTACCACAGAGAAGAAGAACCGAGGCAAGTTAAAGCAAGCTCAATTGAGAATGAATACTGACATCTAAGAAGGGCTCAAGATAACATTTCTTCATCCATTTTTTGTGGGTTCCCTCCCCTCAAACAAACATGCTAGTGACACTAGGGCATGACAAGCCATCACCAGTTTGAACTCAAAGCTTACCAGGGAAAAAAACATTAGGTGGGAAGCAACATGATCCAACCAGTATGGCAATGGATAGAAAATCTACAGAGGCTTGGAAGCAATCGAGTCTCTTCCACTCTTCCCTGTACCTCTGTTGCAAATCAGTCCAACTCTCGTACCTCCATTTTCCACTGGCCATGAGATAGGCCATGATAGTTATCCCTCTGTAAAAGCACTTTATAGATAATTGTAGAAAAATTCTGTACAAGAACTTCTTATGTCCTAAGTATAATTCCTCACATGAGCTGACTTTACAGTCTTAGTTTCTCCATGTTATATGGTCCCTCAGCATGAACACATTCAGGTTCTGGTAAGTATGCCAACCTCTCAGTATTAGAGGCATCGTCCATCATCTTGGATCGTTAACAAATCAGCATCCTTAGAAATGAGAAGGTGAAAGGAAAGGATAGAATGATTTCTCCCCTGAAAATTACGTCTAAATAACAGTGAAAAAAATCTTGGACGTAAATCTGATCAAGCAGAACAGAAACTGGCTAGGTTTTCAGACTGAAGAACTGCAAACCGACAGAAAATGTCTGGTGCCACTATCCCCAATAACCCAGCCCTCTAACACTTTTCTGATGCCGTCCTTCATCTGTGAGATAAGGTGATTATTACAATAACTGTCTACATATACAGAACCCTCATAGCCAAAAGCAGAGCTGAAAAACTTTTTGCAATTCAGTGGCATCAAAGTAAGGAAACCCCCACACCGGTACTGGTGCATGTAGCAGCACGGCACCTACGAGTCCCTGCAGTGCCACATGCAGCCCACATACATCATGCGATTGTAACTAATTAAAGTTTTGGTGGATGTAAAAGGCAAAGGCTAAGCAGAGAAATAGGCATAGCAAGATGAAACCACTGTCCTGAGCATCAGCTGAAGGCAAGTGGCAAAGCCAAGAAGAAAACCCAAGGCCGTGTCTACATCGTTGTAAAAGCCTGACTTCTGGAGAAGCCATAGCACGATGCATTCTTTGCCTTCAATATACAAAACTCACTCCTTGTCTGGCCATTCTCCCAAGCCATGCAGAATGCCGTAGTATCTTCTCAACTACCTGGACTGCCATCTCTTTTTTTCTTTTTTTTTTTTTTAAATGAAGCACAATAATTTCATACAGTGGTTCACATTTTCAGAAGTTCTCAGCATCCAGAAGTGCTGAGCCTTAAAGAGCTCGGCGCTTCACATTTCCTGAATATGTAATGATGTATCTACAGATCTGTTGTGTTCAAAAATCTAACCTCAGTAACCTCTCTGGAGGTTACATCAATGCACACAATATGAAGAGTTGTTGAAACCCTCCCCCTCCTGTTAAAAAAGAAAAAAGAGGCTTAAAATACTGTTCTAGTTTTTAATAACAACTAAAAGTTAAAAAACCAGAACCTAAATCTGTCCTGGAACTCAAACAAGTGCCCCTTCACTGTAAGTGCCAGTGAAATTCTCACAGGGATGCCACCGACTCTGTATAACCAACTTCTACAGTGTCTCTAACCTTTCAAGCCTCTCGGCTAGCTCGAGACAGGCTCAGAGCCATGTACCCTATCAGTCTAGCATTCACAAATGTACACATCTTCTTTTTTTTAAATAACAATTTTTTTATGGTACGAGGCTGCTTTTCAAAGATGCTCATCACTCTGTTTCCTGTTGACTACTCAGGAAACAGTGGATCCTCATCATCTCTGAAAACTAGGCCATAGATGACTTTAGAGCTGAGCTGACGCTCACATCTTCTGCACAGTTACAAAAGTCAAAGTCTTCTAAAACCAAACAATGGATCAGGGAAAGAACAGCTCCCAACGTTAAAATGCAAGATACTCTGTCTACACAAAAACATTACAAGAAAAAAATCCCCCAAATCTGGCTATTTTAATGTGTTAGCAGTCACACGTTAAAACACAGCCTACTTTCCTAGCGGAGATCTGTCTTGATGAGGTGAGGGATCTGTTCGGCAGCTGGAAGGGCTTATCAAGAAGAAGATAGCCACTGTGATAAAAGACAAGGAATGTAGCACTCATCCTGCCAGCTCAGCCCCAGCGTACGTTGGCAGGCACTGCAGAGGTGGTTGTTAGCTGAGGAGGAGCAGCTGGGGCACCACCAAGAGAAGGGGGAAGGCAGGTCCTGGAGGATGCCTGCGTGAGGAAGCTCAGCTCTTGGAAGGGATGAGAAGGTGCCATGGGCAACCTGGTGAGCAGGAACATGCCTCGCTGAGCGGGGACTGAAATGGTGAAACACAGCACCAGCAGACAAGGAGCGAAGAAGAAAATCTGGCAAGCTAGGATAGATACCATCAGCATTTTGCATAGGCGATGTTCCTCCACTCCTCTTCAGCCTCCTCTGTTTAGATTACAGGGTGTTGGTCTCCTGCTCACGGAAAATGGTGGGTGAAATTGGGACCTCACCACAGGCCAACTGCTGGGGACTTCCTCTACTTTTCCCCCCTCAAGTTACAGGGGCGGGAGGGAAGCACGTAGGTTTAGGCAGCTTTGAAAAGCTTGTTGTAAGGCTTCAATATGGGGGGGGAGTGTGTTAGAAAAAGGGACTGATCGATATGAAATACCTAAGTTTTAATTGAATTATTAATTTCTTTATTAAACCACTAGGGGAGTTTGATTTATGTTTATTTATCACCGAGGTGGTGGTTCAGCCCTCACCGTCTTTCCCCAAACCCAGATGCAACTTTTTTTTCTTGCTGGCTTAATCAGGCAGCCCTTGCCAAGAGCAGCCGGCGGGAGGGAGGCCTCAGGGGCAACCCAATGGCGGCCAGGGAGGGCCCCGTGGCCCCAGCCCGGCCCCCGCCGGGGCTGGCTTTTTCTGGAAACATGACAGCCGGCCTCGGGGAGCCTGGAGGGGGGGACGGGGAATGGGGATGATGGGGGGGGGGCGGCAGGACGCGAAGGCGCGACGTGGCGACGGTTGTTAAGGGAGTGACAACAGTGCGATCAACAGAGGGGCTGGTGCGCGGGGAGGTGTGATGCCCTGGGGTTTTTATAGCCGCCTCATGATGTCAGCGAGCCGCGCTGGCCGCCGCGCACGGAAATAGCTGGGCCCTGCAAACGGGTGGCCATAAATCCGTTGGCAGGCCTAGAGTGAACGGTTATTTTTGAACGGCCTGAGCAAGATAAAACTTGAATCGGGGAAGAGTAGCTGATTTACAGCTGCTTTAAGGTCAATTTGCATCGCTACGGGAGGGTAAAAAGGCTTTTTAGCGTGCACAGCAACATTTCAAATGAGGGAGTCTGGCCCCGCTACCAGCATGCCTCTCCAGCACTGCCCTGCCACCTGGCCTGCCAGTCCCAACCCACCTCTGCAGCTTTTGAGCAGGAACAAGAGGCAGAGCAGGGGACCTGGCTCCCCACCCGTGCCATCCCAGCCACCGAGCAGCCCCTGCCATCCCCTGAGCCGGCGCGTTTTGCCCCACAGGGCCACGCTCCCTCCCACGGGAGGCATGGCATGGCTTGCCAGCTCTCTTGTGAGAGGAAGAGGTGGGCAATGTGGGCCACAAAACTGGCTTTGGGCTTTCCAGCCTCACTCCAGAAATTCAGCACTGCATCTGCTCCGAAAGCTGCTTCACCCATTCAAATAGGGCCTCCTGGCCAAAGCCTCTGTACCTGCGTGGCGAGGATTCACGAGAAAGCCCAGCGTGCTTAAGCTCACGCTGCCACACTGTGCCTTAGTAAACAAGGAAGATGTGGAGTTCCTCAATCCCAAAAATTCATGTGTTGAACTACAGCAAAAGCCTCCACAATCAAACTCCTGTTCCAGCAAAGCAATGACAGTAATCTCCTGCGGTGCTGTGGCAAGGCCCTGAGTCGTGTTATTTTTACTCTTTTTTTCCTATTGTTAAAAAGGAAGAAGAAAAGAATTAGGAACATTTACTAAGATTTCAGAAGAGCAAAAGATTAGGTACCTTTAAAAAATAACAGCATGTCAATGCAAATATAAACTTATCATAAGCTTCCTGAAGCACACACAGCATAAAGGCAGTACCGCTGCAGAGAAGGTATCTGCTTTCAAGGGGATTTTCATTCTCATCGAATGCTGGACCAGGTCCAGACCAGCCAGAGGATAACCACCCTCTAACCTCCCTGCAGAGACTTAAAGAGATGAGACTGAAGCAGTATCATTTCTGACAGAAATCAAATCCTGGCTACTGCACTGCTGGGAACACTACAGACAAGAAGGGAAAAAAAATAGGGAGGAATTGGAATTAAAACAATTCTGTGGAGCTCATTTAGATAATACCTTGTCAAAGGACCTGATGGGGGAACACATTACATATTTACTAAATGCATGCAAAAGTTAAGTATCTGCTAGCATAAAATATAACTTTAACAAACAGGAACACAAATGTTAAAGCTGGTCAGTTAGAAAACCAGCTCTGTTACATATCCAGGTTAATCAAGCTAAATAATATGTCTAGTCAAATCGTACATAAAACCATGGAGAGCATTCAAAAAATACAATTTGTTCAAATTTCCATCAGTTCATATTTCAGCACTAGCATCTCAGAGGATAGGATAATGCCTAGCAATATGACTCCAAAGATTCAAAACCAAGTGACCTTAATGGAAGCTTATGAGTATTAGGATATTGCATTACAGGTGCTGGGTACATATTCAGTACTTCCTTCTCGATGTAATGCATTGAGGGACGTATATAAGAAAATCCCAGGACAGACTGATGAACAGCTTCTAGGTATTCCCTGTCTTGCTGTACCCATTCTGCTGCAGTGGTAGAAACCTTTGAGCAGCCACACAGCAAACTGGATCAGAAAAATGATAAGCAATTCTTGAATGCCAGCAAAGCACAGGAGGCAGCACAGGAATGGGAGCAAAGTCACTGCACAAGGCAGCAACTGTTCCAACAGTTTTGCCAATATGGCCAATAAATGAATAATCTTCATATATTGTTTTCAGGGACAGCGAGCTCTAAGATTCCCAAAGTAGCAGCATCTGAATTGTGTTGGACCTACAGAGACCCTTAGCTATGGCTGGACCGCTTGTGAAAATACGTCTAGACTACAAGAAAACGTAATGTTTTAAAATGTCCTAGTTGGCCTGTTTTAGCTGTAATATGGGCAGCCCAAATTATGGATGTGCCAAACCCAAATGTCATATAAAATCACATCACTACAAAAACGTTAGATACTATTTATTTTTCAATTGATACCTTAATCTGTACTTCAAGTCACAATTTAAAATACTTCCTGTTAGAATCTTGGTTTTGCTGTTTTGCAGCATTTGTAGCAGAAATACTAAGATTGGTCAGAAGAACGTATGAACAGAGATGTCTACTGGTAGAAGCACTGGGAAAGGCAACAGAGCAAAGTTATGAAAAAGATGGAAAACCTTTTGATAACCGTGAACATGACTGACAGCAATCAAACAGGTAAGCACTGAGGAATGTGGTGTTTGCATCGGGAGCAGAAGGCCTGGCCCTAGGAAGCCCACAGGGCAGACTGGAAGAAGACCTGTGGTGTGACAGAAGGAGGGTGGCAGTGAGGCTGCACGATGCTATACGTGCCATTCCTCTTCCTGTTCTCCCAACAGGGAAGCTGACTGTGCCCATAAAGACACCCACAGCGGGGAAACCCAGGAAACAGGCAGCAAACTAAGATTCACCTAGGCTGAGATAAGCAAGATTCGGAAGCGAAAGGACCCACCATAATAACGTGCTTGACTCCCAATGGATAGAGAAGATCTACCCCCAAAAGAGGGCATCACAGATGCAGAAGTCAAACGACGTGGTGAGAATTTGGTGGGTGATGTCCCTTGTCCTCCAGGTGCACGCAACTGATTCTTGCCAGATCACTTCTCGGGCACGCAACTCTGAGAGCTTAAGAGCGTGGGGGTTGTGAGAGCAGGCATGGAATTGATAAGAGAATGAATGTGGGAGGAATCAGTTTTGTTTAAAATAGGTATAACCTTCCCTTTCCATAATGTCTGACTGAAGGGTTTTTTTCATATTAATTTCCTTGTCGCTATGCGTTATGATTAAAGCTGAGATTCTCAGATAATCAGTAGAACCTCAGAGTTGAAACTTGCAGAAAACTGTGGAATGTGCAATAAAATCACAAGAACTAGCAGGCAATACTGCAAATAAAACATTTTAACATGCCAGCACATAAAAAAGGGCAAGCCAGTTATGGGGAACCCCACTGCTGTTCGTTTGAACTAGTTAACAATTTTTAAAGTACAATTTGCTCTATGAGAGTGTTTTAAGAGCCTTTTCTAAAAACCCCTCTTTCCTGTTTTTACATGCCCTCCTGGTGATCCAGGAGAAGCTCCATCAGCAGTGCAAGTTAGACTAGATTTGGGGTCTGAATGTATTTTAATATTTGCATAGAGACAAACTTTGTTGAAGGGGGAGTGGAAGGAATATACAATAATTGTGGCCTGGCTCTAAAAATGGGACAGATTTACCAGAAGGGACAGTACTTATAACATCAAGACACTTGCAGTGTTAGTGCTTTGCCATCACATGTCTGTGTGTGTTCTTACTCTAGCAGCACATCCACACAAATCTAAGGATCTTTGCCTAGGGAAGGCAACTCTTCATCTGATACAGAATTCAGGAGGTAATGTAGTTTTGTAGAAGTATTTGAGTCAAACGTTAGGAAAGGCAAAAAAAGGAAAAATTGAAAGGATCAGGGCAATCTTGTAGGAGAGATGATCTGAAGCTATTCTACATGTGCAATTTCCTCCCAGAATGAAAGCAAATACTTATCTGTAAATAAATTGACTTTTATGCTGAAATGAACTGCTCTTACAGATCTGGGTGGGAGGGTGGGGTGGGGGCGGGAAGTGTCACATCAATACAGCTACAGCTGGGTAACTGCTCTGGTAACACTATACTGGGAATCCTCCCAGTACAGACCAGCTCTAAAATTTGATCTGTTGTTTCTGTGCAAGTACACTTGATGCAGTTGTAAGTGTGATTCTTACCTAAATAGTTTATACCAGCACAGCCTATAATACAGACACATCTATACTGGTATAGAAGTTTCTGTGATGCTGCTACAGCTGTTGCCACATCAGAATACTCTGATACTGGAAGGAGTAAACCCGTACTGAAATCAAACTATTTCCATACTGTTTTCAAAAGAGTTTGTTGCTGCAGTGCTGCGGTGTGACTGCTTCTGAATGCTCGTTGCTCTTCAAGCACCAGTTGCTGTTTTCTGGGATTTATGACTGAAAGGATTAAAAACAAAGAAAACTAAAATAGATCTCCAAAAGATATTAATAGCTCCTTCAAGCTCTGTCACATTCCAGATCTTATTATTTCAGAAAAATATTCTTAAGGCAATAGATACAGCTTCCTCAATTTAAATGTTTTTTTTCCAAAAAGTAAATTTTAATTCATTATACAAATATCCAGTATCCCAAGCACAAACATCCATGCAAATGATAACTGGGTGATCATTTGCCCCATTTGCACATATATTTAAAGAGCAGCTGTAAATTTGGGCTGTTGTAAATGTATGTGCATACCACTGTTTTGCAAACATAGGGCTAATGCCCTGGAAACATTCAAATGCCCAAGGGCATCAGTGGGAATTGAGGGCTCTCGGCATTTGGCAGAACTGAGCCCTTCTTATGTGTGGATATAAACACATTCGCTCGCACATAGGTTTTGAATAAAACGCAGATGGTGGACAATAATTTCCTGTTTATCTGGACATGGTGGGAGATGGCATTCCTGACTATAGTTTTAACATAAATTAAGATTTGGTAGTTCATTTATACATATTTAATTTATTTTCTAAAGATTCTGGTTCTCAGCAAAAGAAAACACATTCCCAGCCAGCAGACCAACCATAATACTAACTCTCTCACACTTGCAGATAACCTTTAAGGAAGCTTTACCTATTTATATCACAGCCATGAAAACATCCAAGAAGGATATTAATTAATAGTGATAATAAAAAATAAAGCCTTCAGTCATGTGTTCCATTCAATCACTTACACCATATATTTTTAAAATGAACAAAATACATTTGCAGTTTGCTGGGGAATTATTTTAAGGTCCTGGTGTCCCTTAGAATCTCTTCTCACGTCTTTAGATGTCTGCCTTTCGCTTGCATGGACTGAAATGTCTAGACATCCAAATTAAGGAGTGACCAATCACCGACAAACTGATCTCTCTGCGTACAAGGTCAGTGCTACAGAGGCACATGCGCACGCGCGCACGCGTACACACACACATACTTGCAGAAGGCACTGTGCAGGAGACCTTTATTTGTGCACAAAAATATTGATGTTGCTAAGTGATACACAGGCGGTCACTAGCCCTAAGTCTTTGTGTTTGTTTATTACTGTGTCTTCTTCCCCAAGTAAACAATGCAATGGTGATGCAGAGATAGAAGAACCTGTCTAAATTAAAACAGCTACGGAACCTAATTTATTATGTCTCTATGATATCAACTATTACTTTTTTTCCTGATTTTGTTCTGTTAAGTCAGAAGGAAAAAATTTGGGAGGAACTTGAAAACACACATGTCCTGAACGGTCCCAATCATCCTACTTTCCTTCAGTTAAATAATAGAAACAATTCATTTGCAAAGGTCCCTCTGCATCTTAAGATTGCTGGCACCAGATTTAAGGAAATTTTTTTTAAGTTAAAATAATAGTCCTGTATTAAATTCCTATGTCTAGTCAATTCGATAAGGGGCAACCTGAAAATACTATCTCATGACACCACATAATAAGTGTGGATACACTTTCCTTATCTAAAAAATCAGTCCAGTTCCATTCAGTTCCAGAATCCAAGTTTCTATTTTAAAAAATCTTTTAAAAAAATCCCCCAAAATAAACACCACCACCACCACCCCTTTTTTTTGTCATCTCAAATTTTAAAATCTGTATCTTTGGTGGTACTAGGAGTAGGTTTCTGGAAACACAAGTGTTCATGACAGGGGTCCCATCTGGAGTTTTCAAAGTAAATTGGTTTTCTTGACGTCAGGGAAGGCAGAGTGTGGAGACGCCAGGTCTCCATAATCACCTCCCTTAGCTAGCCTTCGAGGCTTCTGGGGCGCCCCCGAAATGCCGCAGCCCCCCAGGCTTGTGAGCCCTCCTGCTCCAACTCAGCCCCCCAGGTGAGGTGCCCAGGTAAGATCCTGGGGAGCCCTGCAAATGCAGGTCCCCAGAGGTCACCGCACCGTCTGCAAGTATGCTGGGAGGAAATCAGCCCGGTCTCCCCTGGAAGCTTCCAGATTTCCAGAAACCTTTACGGTCAACATGGCAGACCATTAGATTGCAAATCCTTTTTTCCACAAAAAAGTACCTCGTAGAGCTTTGCCATGTCGTAACTGAGATGCCACTGGAGCGAGGTCACTCTCCAGCTCACCTACACGTACCACTACAGACACCTGGAACTACCACTTACACAGAACATATTCTTAGGAAAGTAGTGAGTGTATTTTGACTTTATTTCATTTTATTTTAGCAGCGAGATACAAAGATGATTACCAGTGGCAAATGGCTGTGGCAAGCACAGCTTGAGGAACATTTCAGCACCTTTTACACCCTACCAGAACAGCAAAAGCCTGGACAGCAATATAAAGATGAAAATAAACTGGGAACTAATGTAGAACAGTAATTCAGGTGACTTGTTTTTGGTTACTACAAGTCCTGTAATAAATCACAAGAGAGGTGTGAACTTCTGATTTTAATTGTCATTACTTACAGGTTCCTCCCAAACTCTATTGCTTTCTCTCCCACTGAAACAACAGCGAGTTTACAAACCCAGTATTCTGCCGAGTGACTACATTTTGGAAGTCTTGATACATAACCATACCCAAAGCAGCGCTGGCTGCTCCAAACAGTCTTCCGTTCAGTCAGCCGAATCAGACATGGCAGCCGTCGGTCCAGCAAGGAACTGAAGGGACACGACAGCGCGGTCCTTCCTCCCTACATCAGTAATTTTCAGGATGAGACACTGGCCCTCTCTGTCTCAGTTTGTCCATCTGTGCAATGTTAATAGTAACAATACCTTCCCAGCAAAAAGCGCTGCTTTGAATTCCAGAGACTAAAGACCAGAAGTGTTCCCGTTCTGGACAAAAGCAATACTTTGCCTTACTCTCAAGCTGCTTGCACGGCCAGCACTGGGAACAGACCATTCCTGCAGTAATCATGAGGTAAACGTATTAACCCTTATGCACCAAATCAATACTTTCCATTAAAGCATTATTTCTGCAGACGTACTCTGGACAAATACTTAAGTTGTGGGGTGGGGAAAGAAGAAGAAAACAAGGAGTTATATAGAACATGTTTTTTCTCAGAAAAGCTATATGTTAATTAAAAATATTCTTTTCCAACAGACTTCTGTTTGTAGGAAGAATGAGACACTGCAGACAATAGGCCTTAATGGCAATGGCACTGCTTCGAAGGACCTGACTTGCCTTCAACTACAATGTGACATCTCATGCAATCAACACACCCTGTGATGAGCATATAGGTTAATCACACGTGAACTTATTTACATCTTCTTCCTCTTTTCTTAAAAAGCATTTTACATCTCACTAAGATTCTAATTGTCCTACTGAAAGTTCACGTTTCTGATTTTGCCTGTCTAGAGCAGAAAGCTTATTCACAAATAAACCTTGCAGGATGGAAAAATGACGAGGAAGAAAATATCAAGTCAGACAAGTATGACTGGAAACTCAGATGTAAAGAGTTCAAGTATTTCAAAAGATGTCTTGATAGGTATATTCCCACCTCCTTCCAAGCAAATAAGATTAGCCTGTATTACTGAGAATTTTATGCCTCAGTAGAAGGCCCTAATTATATTTCACACTGCTCTGAAGATTCCTGTAATATACACAGATCTTTAATGTGGAATTTTATACCTTATTTATAGCATATAGGCTCTTTTTGATATTATTACTTTTCTACGAAAGTTCCTTTGAAGTCAGGTAATTACCTTAAGCGAAATATTTAGCCTGTTGTGAGAAGCGAACTATGAGATTTGTGTAGAACAAGTAAGTCATCATGTAGCCCAGTATAAAGGTTTCCGAGCCACAAGTGGGAATGGAAACATTAATTAGGAAGACAAAGCCACGAATACATTTTAAAAGTCGTTTAAAGCGAGAGCTGATAAATCTTTATAGTACTACATCTTCCTTCATACATGCCCCTAAAAACTATTTGAGCTAAGCACTAAAGAGCATACAATTATTTCATTACTAGTTACTATCCTTAGTCAAGCCACAGCTTTAGGTTACCACAGACCTGGCCAGAGTCAGGCTGTAACTGGGAAGAGGGCAGGAGGAATTACTGAAATGGCTAATAACAATCTCCAGTAACTTCTCCCCAACCAGAAATGTCGCATCATTAAACACTTGTAAATCTGGATGCTTCCCGTGCTCTAGCATACAGAGTGTGTCTCTTTCTCTGCAAAGCTATGAATCTCTTTAGTGGGAAAAATGATGTATGGCTACCACATATCAATATACAAATTTACATCATTTCTACGTTGCATTCTGATCTAGGACTGAACCAAGACCATTTTGTGTCTGACGGTAGCATTTTCAAGCAAAGTCGCTTGTGGTGAGAAGTCATCAGTAGATCCCCTCTTCACCTCCTCAGACACAGTTCCTTGAAAATACCTAGAAGGACAGGATGTCAAAACACCATGCCATATGGATCTGCAATTTGTCATGCAAATGCTATCCCTCGTATGCAATGCATAATGTAACACATGAAACCAGAACTTCCAAGATGTAACAGAGCCACACATATACACGCACGTGCACACACACGCACACACAAAAGGCGAGTCAGCCAATGCAGGACTGCAAAACCAATTTATTATCATTTTTCACAGATGGAACAAATTCACCTAGTTTACTGCATCTGGACAGGTTTCCCCAACTGCATGCACTTCAATAATCTGAGAATTGAAACTGCTGTTTCTATTATATTTTTTGCCCAAGCAGAACTCTAGTTTCTTATTAAGAACGCTTAATAAAACCAACACACATCAAAAACAGTCAGCAGGGAGTGTTGCAATTAGATGCTTGCACAGTGCTTCCCTCTATGCGTACATGCAAATATTTTTCATCTTATCCAGACTTTCAGAAACATCACCATGTTGCTGCAGTAAGAGAGACCTCCTCCCTTTTTCTTCATGTGAGATGTTAGGCCATCAATTGCCTATCACCATTACTTTATAGAATAAAACAAAATTACTTGTAAAGTGCCTAGAAGTCTGAAGTTCCCTACCCGTGCGTGGGACCTCATTACAGCCTAACTGAAGACACTGATACTGCAGTTTCATCTCCCCCAAATTAGGGGCGGAGGAGAGACTAGAACTAAGAAGGTAGAAGAGATACGGGTCAGTAAAGAGGTAAAAAGCTCAAAGAACCACATCTAGAGATGACTGAAGTATCTACATCAATTCTATGAAACATTTTCCTTTACAGAATATAGAAATGCTGTTGAATATGTTCTTTTCTGGGGGGGGAAATGTTTGGACTTGTAAGGGCAATGACAGGGAAGACAGGCTTACAATTCATCTCTGTCGAGTTAGTCAGATACAAAATTCACTCTGATTGCTGTGGGATTCTCTATATAAAGCCAGAGTCTATAGCGTGCTGCACGCTCTCAGTGTAATTCCTTCCATCTGAATGAACAATGCTCAGCAGTTTAGAGGAGGCAATCTAACTTCGTACGTAACTTCAATGTTTGCAATTCTCTGTCTTCATATTCTTCCTTCCCAGAGTAACCTAGTGAAGGGACTGACTACAGCATACACAGGAAAGAAACCAAACCAGAGGAGGAAGCTTTAGGAGGGAATAGGAGGAACAGGAGCAAGGCTCTGAATCACAGTCTCACAGAAGGGCTGAGGTAGGAAGGGACCTCTGGAGGTCACCTCATCCAGCCCCCCTGCTCAAGCAGGGCCACCCACAGCAGGCTGCTCAGGACCATGTCTGGCTCCTTCCAGCCTTGCTCTGTTTGAGGGGAGTCAGCACAGCCGTCTCACCTCACCCCAGGGATGCTACAGGACATATACGTTTTCTAAGCCAATTTCACAGCCTGTCTTTTACGAAACGTTCAACCTTTCTGTAAAGGCTTCCAGTTTGGAGCCTGGTGGCATTTGACATCAGCTTTTCTGATGCCAGTCTGACAAAGGAGGCTCCCATTTTATCAGAGCTTTGTTCCCACTGCCGTATCCTAGCCTGCAAGCATAGCAAAAAGTCTCTACCAGAAGCGAGTATGCAAACAAACAAAAAAATGTTGCAAAACTATTCAGCGTGAAGGAAAGCCACACCCATCATCTAGGTCTGTCCAAGTCTATCTTTTTGCTGTATTTATATCCTAATATTCCAGGTTTGCTGGGTTTATTAATTGCAAATTTGTCTGTGCAACTCTCTTGCACATTCGGTATGGTCTTTATAAAGATATTCCTTGCAAATGCCTTGAGGTCACACTTAAAACCATGGTGTGAACTATGCCAGACATCAAGTTTGTGAAAGAGCTTCTTCCAAGACCGTGCATGATGTCTGTGTCTCTGTGCAGAGCAATTCAGAAATGAGGTGCAACTACAGCGGGCCTTTCCCCACCGCCTACCAGCCGCCACGTCTGCCCTCGGTCACGGCCAATTCCCACAAGATGGCATGGCACAATTTAATCTGAGCTTAATCTGAGATTTTAAATGATGAGTCCTTTACTGACGCAAAAGTCTGCCACCACAGTGCCTCGCTACACATCTCTCACAATCCACTTCTCTCACGGAGTATCTTCGCAATTTTCCCTGAATCAAAACACTGCCCATCTCTCCCCACTGACAGCAGAGCGCTGTTTCTTTACAGCTCTTCTGCAAAACAAGTTGCAGTAACTTGGAAGTAAAGGTAGTTGTACGTTGTGCGATCTACCTGAAACACCATTCAGGCAGCGAAACATCGGAAGTGGGAAGGAGTTGAAAATAAAAGAAAAATAAGACATGAACGAAGAGTGTGTTTTGGTTTTGGTTTAAGATTTTTTCAGCTCTGATGGTTTGTCAGTGCTACTAGAGTTTTGTTTTAAATCAGTCTTAAAACAGACTGTGCCTAAATCTTTAAGAAGAAATTTAAGCTGAAATGGAAAATTAACGCCGGTCCAATCAGTACAACCCCTCAATTACACAAAATCTCCATTATCAAGTTGGAAAAAGAAGGAAGAAAATTACATTTCTGGTAGCCATGCATGAAGTTGGAGAAAAAAACCAACATTTTGCCAAACGCTGAGTAAAGGCTTCCCCTTCTTTTCACTGTTTTTATGGTTTCTACCACTTTGTCTGCCCGAGCCGATATTTCAGCTCACTACCTGGGCGCATTCTGCACAGAAGCTCCCATGCTACTGGATGTGTCCCTGCCTGTCCACAGCTGGGGAGAAAACAGTTAAGTTGAACAGCAAAGCGACAAGAGAGGCAGCAGCCTCCGGCAGCCATGGGAACAACAATTTCTACAGACTAGAGGCTGAAATTTCAGAGGGAAATAATCCTGACTTCCATAGCCAGGTCAGAGAGGGGGGCCCCAATGGCACTGGCTTGAGTTTTAAGGCAAAACGTTACTGTAGACGTGCATGGACCTGACTTTACTATCCTCTAAAGGGCGATAATAATGACAGCCACATACCTGCAAGAGGTAATAAAGCAAAGCAGGAATTTTGCCTGCACAAAATGTAAACATCAAAACAGATGGCGCAGTTATGTTAATCAGTTAATGTTTGCAGAGTGCTTTGAAGATGCAAAGCACTGTAAAGGTACTAAATACTTACAGTCTTGTCTAGACATCATCAAGCTCATTTTTAGATTGCAGCCTTTTCAGGCCAAACAGTGCCTCTCTGTATATGTTTGCACTGTGCCTTCTGTAACGGGCTCCAAGCTCAGGATGTATTTGTAACGGAGGAATAACAGAGGAGAGCTCCTGGAGGTGAAAAGCACAAGCCAACAGCTCCTGCTAAAGCAGCATGAAGTAGCACAGCAGAGAATCAGACTGAATATCATCAGGGAATCAGATGGAAGGCAAAATTTACTACACCAGAATCAAATAAACACATCACTTTTGTGCAGTGCAACACCTAGAATACGCATTCACATACAAAGACTATTTTTTGGATGTTTCACCAGAGAAACATGTAAAGATTGAGGCTGTCACAACAGATAACCCTTTACAAAAGAGTTTGCCGTAACAGTGAAAACTGTTTACTGCACTAACAAGCCAGGATGAGAAAAAACATCTTTGACAGAATAAACTATGTATGTAGACTTAACAGAGCTGTGAGAAGTGCAGTGGCAATCATCATCATGCATAGTCCAAGTATGGAATTTAACAAAGCGAGTTATGAACAATGAGATCACAGATTTTGTTAAAGTTTGGGCAAGATCCATCTAAACCATTTCAAAACATGCACTTTTTATTTGCTCTAATGAATGCGGCATACAAATAAAATTAAACTCTAGAGACATATTCTGCAATAAGTGATCGCTCTGTGTCAGGTTGCCTTGCAACCTAAACCAAACCTTACTATTCTGATGTTAAGAAACCGCAGATTTCAGAAACCTTTTCCACTCATGTTTCCCAGTCAGCTCAGCCTGTAAGTGGGGAAAGAAGTCTGGTGTTACACAAAAGGTGTAGACAGCTGAAACACGCAATCCTTATTCATAACCTAAAAATAGACCCAAACCGACCACCCAGTGCATAACCAGTGCTACTGAGGGTGGAATTGGAGTTAGTGATTTCAGCTGAGCCACTGGGTCCCAGCTGGGAGCAGTACCAAGTCCATGTGTGTGAAGGACCTGACAGTGAAGCAGCTTCCACTCCCTCTGAGACAGTCCCTCCGACCCCCTCCGTGGCAACACTGACCAGACCCCGGGGGAATGGCATCCCTCTCCCTTTCCCTTGAACAGAAGCTCGGCTTTGGTCTGGGGTCTTGTAGTCAGGATAGAAAAGACTGAAGGAAGAAAGGGGCGGTTGTGTTTAGAAAATTGATCCCTTTCACCCTAAAAATGAAACACCATTTTTTTTCAGATAAGAAATGTACATCCTGAAATGTGAGGGAAAAGATGGTTTTATTCCCGTCTGCGCTTTCGGACCATCCCCCAAAATTGACCTTCCCACTCTGCTGGTGGAGTGTGCCAAGGGTCTGCTACTAACTCACTACTACCATAAACAGCTGTATGACAAAGGTCCTATGCTGTAGATTGGCTTGAATACTAATGAGAAGTAAGGTTATTTTCTTGCTTTTGAGGTTTTGTTTTACTTATTTTCCAGCCTCTTTACTTCAGCTGTTAAACTTTAATTTCTAAGAAGAAGAAAAGCCTTAATATCATTACAGCTCTTATTTCTCAATTTGTTCTCAAATGATTTGTCACTGTCCCAAAAAGAAAACTTTAATTGGAAAAGGATTAAAATAATAATAATAAAAAAAAGTAATCCTTTGTACTGGCAAAGCACATTAAAGAGCAATGCCAACACCATACTGACTTCTTTCGTTCCTTCCAGGGAAGTGCTGCCTCTTCCTCTCTGTTTCAAAAAGCATGTATATGTAATAAGCCCAATTTTCAGTCTCATCTTAACTGGGTTACCCTTTCCTTGCCCGTAATTTTGCATATGCTCACATAATTATGGCCCAAAATTTGCAAATACAATTACTTGCTGACACACTTTGTTATTTGAATGATAAAGTATTTGATTGTATCCAATGAAAACAAGATTAAGATGTGGAAGCAAATGTGTTTTAGCAAACCTAATGTACTAACTTAAGCTTCTGTTGTTTCATGGAAACATGATCCTCTAACAGCATGTCTACACCCTGTAGTGAAGTATTGTCTAGAGACCTTGCATTAAAAGCATGATAGCCATATCGCTGCATTACCACATTTGCACTTGCCTGGTAAGAAATACAGCTATGTAGGAACAATCACCTTTTTTTTTTATTCCCTTAAAAAAAAAAAACAGGGAAGTTTGCTTGCATAAAAATCATCAAGTTAACAATGGCATGTTAATGGAGTCACAAAATAACTAAGTGCTGCTAAGTTAAACTAATTTAGAATTCATATTGCATCTTGATGTTTTGAAGTTCATGATGTAATAAAACTTGCTGATTTCTCTCCCAGAGACAAAATTTCCAAAAAGGGTTTAAATCAGAACTCCTGATAAGAAGAGCAGCTGTCAAGATACTGAACTACAGTTTAGCAGAAGTAAGAGGTTTTTGACTGAGTTTAGGTAGGTTTGTCAATGACTATTGGAGCTACATTTATTTCTCATTAGTTCGAAGTTAGCAAACCTTTAATTAAGAAAATTCCATAGAAAATCCTAAAAACTGCACATTGGGTCTATCTGGGGGCTGGCCCTCTCTCACCACAGTCTTGTAGAGTTCTTGCTGGACTTCCCAATGCTCACCATAAATGCAAACAACTAACCGGAAAATCTAGGTGGGGTTCAACTATATTTCAAGAAAAGTTACAACGTAAGACACTCTTGATACTGAGCACAAATGTGAAGCTAGGGAGATTACACTAATGACTCATTTTGGTTAGCATCTTTCAAGAGAGAATGTGAAGTGGGGTAAGCAGCCTACTAGTTACATTTAAAGATATTATTCAGAAAATCTAAGGACAGCAAAAAAGTTACCAATATACTTAGAGGCATTATCAATAAGATCAGGAAGAAAAAAAGCTTTTCGCTATTAATATTTTTCTCTGTGTTTGAATATAATATACTGTCACGAATGGAAAAAAATATCCAGAGCCTGGAGTCATTCATTTCAGGTCTTGAGGCTGGCACTGAATAAAACCACAGCCAAACACACAGAGAGAGATTTAACAAATTAATGTTATGTGGAATCAATCAACATGACATGAGTTACCACTTTAAACTATTCAGAAATTATGGCAGCGCTTATATCAGGAAAGCTTAAAAGATTCCTACATATTTTTCCTTTAATTTTATCTAGTTTCAAAGCCTTCAGGGATCATGTGTTTAAGCTATTCTTTGCAACTGAGAGAGCTGGAAATTAACCTTTTTTATAGTGAGACCAAAATTCTTAAGTATTTCTATAATCAGTAGCCTTGGAGGGCAGGTTTTAAAGAAAATGCAAAATAATGCATGACTATAGAGGAAGACTACAAGAGTTGGTAACTATAATCCAGCAATGACAGCACACCATAAATTGGATATTAACTTCAGGAAGAATCAAACAGTGAAATTGCAGTGAAGTCTTGAGCGGCATCAGCTTCAAGTTATAACATAGAATGTCTGCACCATGCTGGCAAAACCATAGATAAAGCAGGGCACAAGTATACCGTTAGAGGACAGGTAGCCATTGAGAGCAGCTCAGTATTTACTGCTGCATTCAACACAAGTGTTTATGTATGAGGGTCAACCTGCCTTCTTTGTGTTTCAAAACCCCGAGGTGACCATACTCAATCATCCATATATAAATACTCTGGCAGTCCAGGAGGAAGCCTACACTTTACCAGACATATTTACAGGACACAACCTACTAGCATGCAGTCCTTCACCACCACAGAGAAGCACAACACTTTTCTGCATGGGCTGTCAAGTGTTGCTCTTAAAACCAACCTGAACTTGTGTTTGTATTCCAGACTTTTATTCCCATTGGAGCTACACAGGATCAAAAGCTGTTTACTCCTTTGGCTTAGTAGGTTCTACACCAACCAGGTTTCAGGAAAATGTGCCAAAACCGCCAATCAGGGCTTTCATGTTGTTGCTAGAGCCTAAGGAGAGATGACACACTGTGTTTACAGCTCATGTAGCTCTGAACTCTCCAGTTCTCTGGGGAGGAGGAAGACAGCATGATTGCAGTCCCCTCATTATGGCTTGCATTTTTAAAATGTTCAAATCTTTGCAGCCTTTCTGTAGTATTCAATGCATTTTGACCATAAACTGCTCAAGAATGCAGGCAAAAACAGTTGGGAAAATATTAATCCTCTCCTTACACAGTAAGAATAAAAATGAGAAAATACAGGCTGCATTCAATATGATAAATGTCTAAGAAATTCCTGTTTGAGTGGATTCCCTGACTCTAGTTTCTACATTCACAGGAGACAAATTATTTTGGCATATAGAGATAAGGAATTGTGTCAGCTCAAGTTAATTTTGTACCACAATTATCAGAAAATGCTGGTTTGACCTTTAAAAGAAAAAAACCCAGTATTTTCAGATTTTCACCCACTCTTAAAACTTAATTCTAAGTGCTGTACAACAGTTCTGGCAAGTCAGACAAGTATTTTCATATTGCAGACGAGGAAACAAGATAAAATTGTTGACTTCCCCAAGTCATTATTAGATCTGGAGAAAATTTCAGAAAACTTGATCCTGTATCCTGCGTTGTCCATTAATCAACATTCCTGATAGAGTACGTAAATATAAGCTATGACCACTATATATGTTTGCATTATATCTACTAAATGGCTACATGAGTTGAATAAGTTACATTAAGTTAATCTCTCTTACTGTGTTGCTTTCCTGTTGGGTCAGCATTATAGTCCAGGTCACCCCACAGCTGTAGGAGAACTGTCACAAGGAAGTGGGCAAGAACATGTGGCCGGAGGTAGAGCAAGACCAAGTGTAGACGGAGATAAAATTAGACACGGAAAGCAGACAGTGATCTAACAAAGTCCTCCGTTTTAGCCACAGGGTGCTCTGTTTTTTTTATTCATGCATAAAATCATAGAAATATGAAGAATTCAGAGATTAACTAGTCCAACCACCTACTCTAAGGTAGGATCAAGCGCAGGCAGATTGCCTGTGACTGATTATCATCTAAGCTGTTCTCGCCTCTAGTGAGGACACTGCATTGAGTAACCCTCAGGTAGTCACTGACAATGTTTTACCATCTCAGCAATGGAAAGGTCTTAAAGACTTTTAGCCTAAATCACCTCTGTGGCACACTAGATTGATTTATTTGCCTTCGTCTGGAAATTAGGGCAAGCCATTGATCACTGTCACTTAGATACTGCCATTTTGCGTATCAAAAACTTATGTCCCTTCTGGTCTCCTTCTCCATAGACTAAGCAATCCAATTTTTTCAGTCTTTTCTCTGTGGTCACCTATGTGAAATCTCTTATCATTCAGAACTTCCTCTACTTGAGTTTTCTCTCTCTCAAAGTGAGGGAACTCAAACCAAACACAGTATCCCATGGATGAGAAGCAGTACCAAACAGCTGAAAAATTACTTCCACTATCCAACTGTTAATCTATGCTTACACGCAATGGAAAACTAAAATATCACTGAAGATGCTGAGTGAAGTCCAACAATATATTTTTATATGGAGAATAAAATTAAATATGATGCAAGGAAAGTCCCTGCCCTGCAGAGCTAGCTCATCTTTTGAAACAACATAATTACACACACATTCTCACACACATTATAATCTGGCCAGCTGCCTGTATTATCTACACATTCTACTTGTTGTTATGTACGTTTATTTATTCAACAATCTTTGTTTTTCAGAAATGCTGTGTGCCATGACCTTGGCACTACAGTCACCAGACCAAGTAGGAACATCCTGGATGTGACAATAGTTGCACCTATCAATAACAGCAAGGACTGTCCTTTCAGATGGACATACCCACAGGAAAGAGCTGCTGGAAAACTACTCTTTCTCGTTTGGACACCAAGTCTATGCTGGGCAAGTAACCAGTCACCTGAAGGTTCTTTTTGCCTCTCTGGCCACTTCAGAGGAGAGAAATCAAAAAGCAGAGAGCAAGGCTCCCAGCGGCAAGGCTCCCAGCAAACAGAAAAGATGTGGATAAAGTGCCAAAGGATCACTGCTGTGGTGAGGGAACATAACCAGGCTTTTGGGAGCACATCTTCCTACTTTCATAGGGCTTCCCATATTGCATACTGCCTGCAGTCAGAGGGTCTTGCATACAAATCTTTTTTTGCCAACTTCATCTCTTTCTTTCAAAGATGAACCTGAAAGAATTGACTGAGAACTGTAAGCTGCTAGAAGAACAGGAATCTGGGGAAGTGTCTATTTCAACTACTGGCTACATGGATTGATCAGTACTAGGTCTGATGCTCATTTTGCTTTTTTTTCCAAATTATTTTTCTGCCAGATAAGTTCCCAGAAATAGTTCACAGTAGTAGAGAACACCTCTATTTGCACAGCTTAGGGCAGGAACGAGTGGCTGGAAGGCACCAGCTGAAAGTCACCAACATTAATATGAAACCAGAGTCTTCAGTCCCTTTGGCTGGGTCTAAGAAATCACAACCGACATTGAGAAATCAGTTCAAACAAGACTACTTTTATATCTTAAGAACCTGTAGAACCTTCATATTGATTATCTGAATATTGCAAACTGCATGATTTTTCTTGATGTACTACAGCTACCAACACATGTTGGGCTTCACTCAAATTGCCTCTTATAACTCAAGGTAACACAAGCAATCTATAACGTTTTTGCAAATCATGGCAATAGATTTTCTTTAATTTCAACCAGCAGCTGTTGAAGCAGACCAGTAAATAACCATAGCACATTTCCCACTGAGCTCCCCAAAAAGGCTGTAAATACATTTAACAACATGCAGCATAAAACACATCTTCTGCTTTCAACTGGCACTGAATACCTTTCAGAAACTGTTTTTGTTATGAGAGTGTTTGAAGAGAAGAAAAGCTTTAAAGGACACAAATGAAATGCTTCTTTTTCCAAGGGATATATCCACGCTCCCTCCTGCACCGCATCTCCCAGATGAATCAGCAATCCACAAATACCAGCAGCTCACCATCTTTCTGAAAATAACTGCAGTAATCAGTCTGATTAATTTAACATTTACTTGTTTTAACATGAAAACTTTAACTTGGGGAATACGTGACAACTGATGGAAGTCACAGAAGCCTGTAACTGTGTCTTGGTTGGCTTACGGTATTTCCGTAATACACTCCCACCATTAGTGCTTAAACTAACTCAGATGTCTGAGTAGCAGGCATGTGGCATTTGACAAATTGCTGGCTATGGCACTGAGCTGAGGTTTAAAGGGTCTCGCTCACCTGGACTCACACCCCAGCTAGCCACCACAACTTTTTGTGCCACCATCTTACAAAATACAACGTTGAATTGATCCAGCGTTAACAATATCCAGTACTTTTTTTCCTGTAGAGTTGTTTTTCCACACAGATATTTTCAGTGATGGCTCAGCAGTTCGGCCCTGCCAACAGTCGTACTGCCAAAACCTCAGTGGTGGCAGGCAGATGCACAGAGCCAGAAGGCTCTTGCACTGACTTCGCCAACAAAGCCACTGTCTTACTGAGTTAACACTCTCAGGAGGCAGCAACCTCTAAAACTTCCCTTGAGCTTAGCTAAGAAATGCCACTACAGTAGCATATATAACATGCTGAGGCAGCTTCCAACATAAAAACTAAACAAATAAAAAAGATACATAAAAATCAATCTGAAATATTAAAAAAAAAAGTTCTTGAATGAAAATTGAATTAAAAATTAAATTATGTTTCTTTACAGCATCAGGGTACCTGATGCTTCATCAAATTTGCAGTTCAGCAGAGTCGCACTGAATTTGTATGAAATGAAACCAATTAGTCTCCCCCATCTTTACTAAAAGTGAGAGTCTTTGGTAAACACATAACCTGGTGCTCAGAAGAAGAGTCCTTAAGGGGACATCTCTAGGAGAGATTTGATACAACCCCACAGGCTAGTGATGCAAGCCCCACTGCTCCCTTGCCCCTGAGACCAGTCTGCTGTAGTCTCTGGTTATATTAGACCACAGCCAGGCCTTTACTGTTGCTGGTGCTGCACGTCTCACATTCATCCCAAGTGTCAACTGTGCCTTCAACTGAATTTCTGAAAAACCAGAATACACAGGGGAAGAGCTAGTGTACATCTGCCTGCCATTTCAACTCCACCTCCAGCTGGTGTAAGCAGGAGTCACTGGGAAGGTATTAACACTGTATTTCAGCCAGAATCATCCCATGAAGGATACATAAGAAATGACTAACAAAGGAGATCAGTTTATGCGGTGTGCTGTGTCACTGGGAAAATCATGGGTTTGGCTGTGTACAAATATGCTTTTCAGGTTAAATATATGGCTCTTGGTTATGGTGCAGGACTTAGGGTTAAAGTCAGGGTGGTTGGATCAGGTAGGGAGGTTCTGGCATTAACGCTCAGGTAGTTTGTGAGAAAGTCACTTCACTTTCTATCTCTGTGTCCCTCCCTTGCTCCATTCCTCCCTTTCTGTTTTGTTTTGTTGGTTTTTTTAATTTCAACACTTTGAGGCAAAGACTGAAGGCTGCTGTGCAGCTGTACAGCATGCAGGTTGCCTAGCCTTTTTATGACTTCTTGTCTGTTCTACCTTGCCTTGTTTCACAGTTTCTACTATTGCACAGCACTGGTTTCTACACAGTTTCTGTTCCTATTTCTAATTGCAGAGCATGTAAAAGGCACTAAGTTTTCAATAACAACAATAAATCACTATCAAAATCTAACAAGGACTCCTTCCAAAACAGAGAGCACTTACCTAGAGTATGGAAAACTACCTCTGCCGGCTTTGAAGAAAATACTTGACCTTGGGCCTCCCTGAGATATCTGTTAGGCTACAGAAGCAGCCTCTGCTCACCTCTGCTGACACTTACAAGTACCTGCTCAAAGTGGAAACTCCACCAAGCAAGCATGAGACACGCACTTTGGGGCAGGCAGCAGCAACCCACGTGAGGCTCTGGTGGGGGGTGCAGGAGATCCAACGAACTGCGAATAACCTGATTCATCTCCAGTTTCACCTCCGTCTAGGAAAAAAGTCTTCTGGTAGGCATTTCACTACAACTCATGTTTTCCTCGGTTTTCGTAACAGTTTCCTATAGGCTCCACTACTCTTGACTGAAACCCAAGACTCCTAAAGGACATTATTATGAACTACAGCAGAATACCTTGTGCTGCTGTAAATGTTTAACATAGTCTGAAATGCCATGCAAAGAGTGATGAATCTTGCCATCATTATTGCTACATTGTAACTGAGGAAAAAATACCTGTAAAGAAAGGATTTTATTACAGTTTGAGAAGGGGGATAAAAAAGTGCCTTAAAAGAGAGAAGCATGATTTTAAACAGCATTTGCCTAGTAACTAACACTATTGTCAATGCAAGTGAGTGGAAACACAACCATGCTCAGCTGCAAAAAACGTAACGCACTTTGCTACTGTCAGAAAACCTTCAAGCAAATTCTTTGTACGCTGGTGAGGAAGTCCTTTGGTTCTGCTTCAGTCAAAGGACTCTTTACACTGTGAAACAGTCCCAATTAATGCCCCTAAAGCAGAGACAGAAGGAAACCTGAAAAAAAAAAAAAAAGAGTTTGTGACAAAGTTTCTTGATTTTCCTAGCTCAGACATTCGGCTTTTGGAAAAGATGTACCAATAACTATCCACAGTGACATTACCTCAGCTACAGATTAGTTCGAGAAGCTGAGCAGCAGAGTCTGGGAAAAGTGCAAACTATTTCTCCAAGTAACCTCTTGTCTGTCTGGCACATTTCAGGGGACAGAACGTCTGGGTCACATAGGAAAGAAGCTGGAGTCTCTGTGAACCTTGACAGAGCCATGTTGCAAGCTGTGTGAACTGCTTCAAATGAGGCAGCTAAGGGGGGTGCGGGGGGCGGGAAATGCCACTGTAAATGTCTCGCAAAAGCACTTCAAATACTGTAAAGCTTATAGCGTAAGAGGCTCAGGGTTGCCAACCCTTGCAATTTGACTGCAAGTCTCATGATGCTCTATTTAAAGTCACAGCTTTTGAAAACAACTGATTACCTTGGAATCAGCTTCCATTAAAGAAGGCCTCCAGCAGAGGTTACACAGAAAAGCCTGAAGAGCCCAAGTAGGCTACAAAGCCTCAAGAAAACAACCTGTTTATTAAAGGATTGTGATCTTTAAGCTAATCATGACTTTGACAGACTGGCTCACGACTTTGTTTAATAGTTGGTGTTAGCCATATTAGAGAGGTGAAAAAAACCCAACAGATCCTACCTCAAAACTAAGCCTAAATGAATTCCTCAACAGCATGAGAAAACTGGCAGCAAGAATGGGAAGCTATCTCCCCATTGCCTTGCCTTTGAAAGTCTCTCAACAAAACAAACCAAAACAAATCTCATACTTCTCTAAATCGAAGAGTAATAATCAAAACCAGCAGAACGCCAGAAATATGTTGGGCTTATGGAGCCATTCCTGGAATGAAAGGTAATAAAAAGTAGAAGAGAATCTCCGGGTTGTTGATTCCAGCACGATAGCTGGAGCCTGGCAGTCAGCTGCAAAATAGGTGCAGCAACTTCAGAAACAGGAGATGTGGGAGCTGGTGGAAAGCAGATGGATGGTTTGTCTGCTATGCCAGGGAAGGTTATTTTTTGCTGCTTCTACTTCCATCCACATGAATTATAATATACATCCTGTGGATGTTGACTGTGAGGGAAGTGGGGCGAGAGGATCGGGCCACGGCCACAGTAGTGGGAGAGAACTATCAACATGCATCAAAGGAGCTTAGATGGGGAAAAAACAGTCTTCAAGTAGGCCAGATCAAGATAACAGACATGTAACGCCATGAATAAACTATCACTTCCACCTTTGCTACATATATCTCTTCCTTCATCATTATTTCTCCACTCCCCCCCACCACTCCTTCAGATTTCCATTTCCAAGTAAGACAGAAGACCGAGATGAGTGCTTTAATTTAAAAGGGAAGGCACAGAGGAAGACACAAAGAGATTAAAGCAATCAGACTTATTTCTCTCTTGGAAGTTTCGTTTTTACAGGGAGGAGGCAGGTCTGATCTGAGTCAACACTGTTTTGTCAGGGTATCATTGCCACGAGCAGCAGAGCATCTCCAGCCAAGAGAGCAGCTGAGCCTGCTGGCGAGAGCCCCACCAGAGACGGGAGTGAAGAACAGGGCAGGGAAGTTCTTCCCATCCAGCCCATTTGGCAAATCACCGCAGGAGAATGCAAACAGTGTTCTTCCTGCAGGAAGGGGGTCTGTTTACCTCTGTCAGACACAGATAGGTATATTCTTTTCACAGTCCCCTTTTCTCCAAAGCAGCTTCTTTTTAAAGCTGCTATCATGCCAATTGCTGTTAACAATAAAAAGCATATTTTTTCTATCTAAGATGGAAATTAAAAATAGTTACAATTATACAAAGAATTCCTGGAGACTCCCAACCAATGCCTGTTGGGTCTATCCCTGCTAAACTTGCTGCATGGAAATAATTTAGAGGTGGAAAGCCAGCCAAGCAACTCACAGGAGACTTGTAGTCCATATTTTTCTAGACTTTGGTCAAAGTCTTGTTTCCCATTTGTTTTTAATATACCCAGGATTCCTCCCAGACCTGCTAAGCTCTGCACCGCTTTTGTTCGTTCAGTTTAAAATCCTTTCCACAGACACTAGAAACAAACAGAAAAAAAGCCTCAGGGAATGGAGCACAGCTGACATTAAAACTACATTAAGCTTTCCAAAAGCCAGTTTCACTGGCGCAACACACCTCTAGACAATGACCACAAAGCAGAAGGTTAGCAAGCCCAGTCTTCCTCATCAAAGTGACCATACTTTTAAATGGTTAGAGGGAAACACGGATGTTTTCCTTAAAATGACGCCATAGATGCATATGGATGTCAGCCCGGCGCCCAACAGCAGGGCGCGACTTCGGCAGGGAGAAGAGAGCAGGAAGGAGCAGTGGAATTTATTCCGACCTTTCATCCTCCTGTCCTGTGGTGAGCATAGCAGGGCAGCTCAGTTAAGAAGAGGTCGTGCCCCTACAAAACCTGTGTGAGGCAGCTACTGCCTTGTACTGGTGTTGCTAACTATTTCTGAAGCTATGGTGGATGCTTTTACTTTGGGCAGTCCTTGTCACAGGTCATACCCTGTCATCCTCCAAAAGCTGAGCTGGTCAGGGCTGGAGGGAAGGTTGCAGATGCAGCGGTTTGCAGCAGCTTCTGCAGACTTGATAGTTGGTTCACCCAGGCTGCAGAGATGTGTCTGCTGTTCGAGCGCAGCTTAATAAGGCTTTTGAAAGATGTTTTTGCTTCACTAGCAACCGATCGAGTCAGTGGCTGACCAAGGACGGAGGACTTTCCATTGTTGAGACACCAGATAAATTGTTAGTTTACTGGACTCTGTAGCCATTTGGAAGAACTGAGATGGTGCCATGCTTAAGTTCTGAAGTCAGGCTGACATGTTACTTGTATAGTATACACTTATGCAATAACACTGTATAGACTGATAAATCACTAGATAGAATGTATTTATATGTGTCTGCTGAGATATATACTACCACAGTGGAGCCTTGCATAGAAATCTAAATATTTAACAGCACAATAGGGGTAAGTCTATGTGTGTATCAAAATATTTTTCACTCAAGGACTTTATTTAAAACTTACTTGTAACACACCAAGTAAATATTACTCGCTGTTTTACAGAATCTGCAGTTTGTTGGTGATTAATATTTGTTTACTAAAAGACTGTATGTACTATTTGAAGCTGACAGTTACCAACATCTCTATATAGACAACAGTTCTCAGAGGGATGTGCTACCCTCTTTAGTATTTCCTGAAGAGCCATAGCTCTGCCCTGTGCTACAGAACAGTGCAGACAAGGTAGAGGTAGGACAGAACACAGTGCAGTAACACACAGTACATGCAGACATGTCATGGCCTACCAAGAACAGATAAGGCTGAAAACAATTTTCAGGTAAATAGCTCAATACAAAGATAAAATTATACAAACGCATGTGTTGCATAAAATTTTTCAAAGACTGTGTGGAGCTAGATATGAAATCAAATTAATGGCCAACATGATATTGTGTAAGCATAATTATCAAGATGATGGGATGTCTTAAGTTAATTTAAGGAATATTAACAGGTTCATAAATCTTGTCAGATAAATTTATCAGATTGGAGTATTTTGAAAACCTCACCAAACAAGCTCTGACTTTAGAAAGAGGAAGATTAGACTCTGCTGTTGCACATCTACAAAAACAAAACAGAAAGGTCAAAGCAGTGTGCCTGACGTAAATTGCACTTGGAAATTTCATTACAGATTGGCACGCACTCTATTCACAGCATCATCTAAAGTTACCTTCAGCCAGGAAGCAAAAGATTAAAGGTTCCTCAACATTCAACAGAATATCAAAAAAGGAAAATGGTATCTCAGGTGCAAAGTCCTCCAAAATGCTCAGTAAAACGTATTCCACCTATGAAAATTAGGCTCAAGTCAAAGGAATATTTAAGGACTATTCTGCTTCCTAGCCTTCCCACAGGACCCAGCCATGCTTCCCAGGCACGGGTCATGTCCTAACTCAGCACACAGCTTCAGCTCCCATAACACATCTCCAACTCCTTTTAGGCTGAGCTACACAGACAAAATTAAGCATGCCATAACTTAAGAGATAATGGTATCAAATTATTGCTTCAGCATAATTATAGTAGTTGATATAAGATTCAATTTTGTCAGTAAAGTATCAAAGGAATTTTAGCATATCCTAGACAATGACATAAGAGACCTTAGGTCATATATAGTTTAGGTTAACATCCACACATACTATACTAGGACTTCCCTGATGCAACAGACTTTACTCTATTCCATGTTATGCTGTTAACAAAAATGTTTCAAGCCTTACTGTTTACAACATTTTAAACCAAAAATAAGCAATAAGTGTGTCATAGTTGCTACAGAATAATGGAAGTCAGGAGGAACATCTACACCATTGCTTTTCTTCTGTAACAAAGCTGCATGTGCCTTCTGCATTGATTGATTTGAAACAACAGCATGTCCTTAACACCTTAGGCGAAACTTCTGCAGTTAGGGTAAGGGACTTCTTGATTTAACTCTTTCAGTCAATTTTAATTCCAACCATATACCTTTGTTCATCTAAGATATTCAATAGGTCATTAATAATTAGAAACAATCCTCTGTGAAATAGCTTGAGTCAGGTGTTTTGCATGGTTTTATAGAGTCCTCTGATTTGAAATCTGGCCACATCATTTAACAGACCAACAACCCTAGCTGAAAGTTGGAACTTTCTTCCAGGTTCTGCTAATTCCCCCCACCCTTCCTCAGCTTCACAGATTCAAAACAGAGGAGTCTCCTGCCTTTCCATTTGTTGTGAGGATTAGTATTTGTTCACTATTTTAGGCATGAAAGATACCATATAAGCATGTGTCTTTATTCTAGGTGCACAGAGCCGTGCTATTCTAGGACTCTGCAAATCCTGACACTGAGCAATTTACAACTTGATCAAATCTAAATCTTGGCTTACCAGGCCTTGAGAAATAGTGTTGACTACTTTCATAAAAGGAAACACTTTTCCCTGCAATATGCATATGACGGTAGAATTGGCTGTTATAGGCTGCTGGGGGTAAGAATTTCACAAAGTGTATGATGACATCTGTACAGATCAGAAGGTTGTCCAGAGTTACAACAGTTAAAGATTCAGCAAGAATATTAAGCATCTGACTTCTGGGTTTAAGCTAATCATGATGAGAAATCAAGCTGAAGCTTAATATGGAGCACTTAATTCCCCCCCCCCCGCCCCAAACATTCCTCTAAAACCAGAATGGTACACTTATGGACAATTAGGGGGCATTTTCCCTCTCATCCAGCTGTTTGGCTGGACCAAGGATGTTCCAGGAAGAGTATTCATCTCTGTAAGACCAACACAGGACCAGTCCCAGCCGCACTGAATGAAAGCGCAACAAGTGCTCGTCACCTCTCCAGTGATGGGACGGGCTCACAGCGGGAGCACTACACCCCCCTGGCCCTGGCACCCACTAAAGAGGGTCCCACAGTAGGAAGGTGGAGCACACCACATGGATCATGCTGGGCTATCAGGGCTTATCAGCTCCTGCCCAGTTGCCGTGGTTTAACCCCAGCCAACAACTAAGCACCACGCAGCCGCTCACTCACTCCCCCACATCCAGTGGGATGGGGGAGAAAATCGGGAAAAGAAGTAAAACTCATGGGTTGAGATAAGAACGGTTTAGTAGAACAGAAAAGAAGAAACTAGTAACGATGATGATAACACTAATAAAATGACAACAGCAATAATAAAAGGATTGGAATGTACAAATGATGTGCAGGGCAATTGCTCACCACCCGTTGATCGACACCCAACCCTGAGCGGCCATCCCCACCCCTACTCCCCCCAGTTTATACCCGAGATAGGATGTCATATGGTATGGAATACCCTTCAGGACATTACAGTGCAAACTGAGGGAGAGGGTGGCTCAGTTCAGGCACAGAGGCCAGGCCTGAGCTAAGCTACTGTCCCTTCGAGGTACCAGAGCTGGAGGAGTTCAGTGCACTAACACCCATGTCCTTCTGCGTGCAGTCAGCCCAGCGGCCACCTGGGTGTACAAGCTAGCTCAGTGCTGATGACAAGTAATTGCACTGTTGAAATAACCTGGAAAAGAGTTCAGCTATTCCTATATGGTGGTGCCTGCAAGCTAAAAAAATCTTTTCAAGCCCGAAGTGGCTCTGCAGGGGGAGAAAGCTCTAGTATTCCTGATTTCTCTTAATGTGCCACACAGCTAGTTGAGATTAACTGTCTTTCTCTGGGTGCAGGCCTCTGGTATTCTTTATCCATAACCTATTCACACTGCCTCATTGCATACCCCTTCCTCCTGCACCCATGGACTCTACTGTGTACTGAAATCTCCATCTTTCGTCTTCCTTTATATGCTTATGAAAGAGCTGTACAACAAGCAGCACGCTAAATGATTTACATGACCCACCAGGGATGGAGAGGGATTTACAAGGAAAAAAGTATCATCGAGCTAGACAGATGGCTGTACTGCAGGGGTTACGGCTAAGGGAAAGACTGCAGAGACTAATCAGAAAAGGGAGGTCCAGACTTTACAACAAACTGCCACGCAAAGCGTTGGTAGGGACTGCTGGACTGGGGCGAGATTTATTTAAGAGGCCATCCAGTTAATTTTAAGGCTGGGTCACTAGACAAACATGTAGACAAAGGATCAGAGGGGTTCTTGTTAGATAGGGGTTAACAGTTCAGTATGCAAAGTCTGATAAATAAGCCTTGTTGCAGAGAGGGCTGCTAGCAAAGGCTCCCTCCTCCAGCTGCATGAGCCTGTCTACAAGAAGGCACAAGCAGATGAATATTGAAAGAGAGCAAGAGTGCAAGGAACCCATCGGGTGGTGTAAGTCAGAAGAATACCCTAACCTCATCATTGCCAAATTTCTGCAGTCACAACAGCAAGGGAGACTTCCGAGAATGATACTGTGAGTGCCCGGAGGATGTTTACAGGAGCTTTCAAGAAAGAGCATCAGTGTTGAAAGCACAAAGCTAAGGAAAGTTTGCTCATGTCACTCTTCTTCCAATCCTTTGACCGATTCCCCTTCCTCCATAACAAAATCTCTAGCACATAAATTGCTTGCCTTTGCTTTCAAGACCTGTTCATTTCCTACCTATCATATCTCATTTCTCACTGAAATATCAGCTCCTGTCTCTGATCAACCAGTGATGCCAACATTCATCACCAACTTCAGTGACAAGCTGGGACAACAATCTTTGCAGAAGCATTTGCCATGGATATGAGCAAGACTGCATTTGTCAGGGCAAGAGAAAAGTACATGGCAGTAGTTGAAACATGAAACTGAATTTTAGCTAGATGAGAAGGTGGATAGAAACAGAAGATGTTTTGCAAAAATTCTAATTTGTCTGAGACTCTTCTCAGACTCTTCTTGCAGCTGTAATTCCACATACTCTATCCCAAAACCAAAATAAGGTTGTGTTCTGAGGCTCGTGATTTTCTGCAGCATTTCCTTGCTATTGGCTTCATGTGAAAAAATTCCATTGTTTTCTAAAGGAGAGCCCAGCTACCCAATTAATTATAATGAAAGGCAGCAAAACCATCATATAGACAAAACAGCTAATTCAAAAGCTTAATAGGAGCAGCTTTACTGCAGCTACTTATTGTAAATAAAAGGTTGTTTTGATTTAATTTCTACATTCCTTCACCTTTATTCAGACTCATATTATGTATCAACTTGACCATGTTATTTTAAGTGCAGTAGCTGCAAGAGCTACAGACATACTACATGGAAACAAAAAAAAAGAGAAGACATTAGTACTTTAAGTTTGGACTTAAACTTCAGGTTTAAAATTTAAAACCGTGATTTTGTGGGTAAATAAGTAATCATGATGTAATTATTGTGCATCCCAGTATGTCATATTCCATGGATCACAGACTCAGAGAGTGGTTCAGGTTGGAAGGTACCTCTGAAGGTCATTTGCTCCAACCCCCCTGCTCAAGTAGGGACACCCAGAGCCGGTTGCCCAGGATTGTGTCCAGATGGCTTTTGACTATCTCCAAGGATGGAGACTCCACAGCCTCCCTGAGCAACCTGTGCCAGTGCTCGGTCACCCTCCCAGGGAAAAAGTGTTTCCTGATGTTCAGAGGGAACCTCCTATGTTTCAGGTTGTGCCCATTGCCTCCGGTCCTGTCACTGGGCACCACTGGAAAGATTCTGGCTCCATCTTTACACCTTCCCTTTGGGTATTTGTATACGTCGGTAAGATTACCACCCTGAGCCTTCTCTCCTCCAGGCTGAGCAGTCCCAGCTCTCTCAGCCTTTCCTCATAGGAGAGATGCTCCAGTCCTTCATCATCTTTGTGGGTCTTTGCTGGACTTGAGTCTCCAGTATGTCCATGTCTCTCTTGTGCTGGGGAGCCAAGAAGTGGACACAGCACTCCAGGTGTGGCCTTACCTGATAAAGTAGTCATAGATAAAATTTCCTTCATCCTTATCTATACATTCACATATACAGCATGCAAACCCTATTAAACACAAATATTAGGACACCTGTCCTTCAACTGTTCAGGCATTCAAAACTGAAGACATGCAAAGTCATTAGCCACATGTAAAAGCCGGGCTTCAGGGCCTGACTCAGATCTCAGTCTCTCTCATGCTAAGAGTTTTGTTGATTTGCACTGTCATACCCATTTAATATCGGTGGTGAGTCCAAAACAGACTTCAATTCCTCAATATTTTTTACTTTACCAGCTACCTCTCTCCACACACACCAATGATGGATTGAAAATAGGGTATTTCTGAGAAATGTGGAGCCAAGTGACAGCACAGGGGCCGTCTCCTGCTGCACACATGCCTCGCGTGCACCCCGTGGCTGAAACACCGTGGCAGCTCCTCTGAACATCATTTCCCAACAGCCAGCCGAAGAGGAGAAAACAAGTGCCAGGAGGAAGGAGAAAGGCAGGTGATGAGCCCGTGTGCCAAAATGGATTGGACTCGGCTTGGTTGCTTCACATACATGTCAGGATCTGTGGGTTTGCCATGTTGTAGATTCCTAGTTTCAATCCAGGCTACATTTTGTGTACAGTGGCCTTTAAGTTCCACCTAGCTCCCACTGTACAGACTTCAAAAAACTGTATATTCATAAGTGGAATACAATATTCACCTCAGACAGACAGCTCTAAGACTACCAAAGAGAGACTATTTGGGAGTTTGAGACATCCATAGAGCATTTAATGTTAAAAAAGAGAGACACCAAGTACACTACTGTAGCACTCTGCAAGGACTAAGTATTAACTCAGTCTATCATTAGTTCCAACATATACTAAGTAGAGCTGGTGTGAGGAGCAAGCAAGAAAATGCTTGTCAGTTCAGCACAAACCATGCTAGGCCAACAAAAGTATTTCACTTGCAGATGAGAAATCATTTGCTGAAATTCTTCATACAGTCAGCAGTTTAGAGGGGTTTCCCCCCCCCCCCCCCCCAAATCATACAGATCTGATGATAATTACTCTAATCCACCAGAATATCTGCCAGAATGGACCTGACAAAGCAGCTACAACCAATGAAGCACGAAGCCTTTTACAAGACGAAAACCAGCAAAGCTATCAAGTCCTTCAGGACTGGCAAGATGCCAGGTGATGATGGGTCGCCACCTAAGTTCTGTAAAGCCCTCCAAGAGCAGGTGGGTCCAATCTAACAGGCAGCATTTCAGGGAATGGAGAAACCCAAATTTTTGCAACCCATCTCATAAAACTATCAGTTCTTTGATAGACAGAGACTCCCAGAAAGGTAATGAGATGCCATGGATAATGGACACGCTGTAAGAATTTAGGCAGGCCAATCACTGCAAAGAATGGTCGTCTAATTTTATAACCCAGTTTGCATTTAAGTGCTATGTTAAAGTATAGGAGAAGGCTTTAACACCATATTAACTGCAAGAAAGTGAATGTAAATGTAAAATCATGTCTTGTTTGACAGAGGAAGGGGAGGATCCATTGTACATCATGGAAGAGATGCTTGTTACCAAAAGGGCTTTTGACTGCATGGAGTGAAAGAACTTTTCAAAACTCCTGAAGGATATGCACTGTTAAGTATGCTTTTCTTTCAGATATGCAGAAGCAAAAAAAAAAAAAAAAAAAAAAAATCCCAAACAAAACCCAAACATCAAAATCTTTTTGTGAAATGGTTCTATTTCTCTACCATTTGAAGCACTTGAAAATATTGCTCACTCTACTATTTCAACTTGAAATTTCTCTTGGGGACAAATGGGAAGAAATATACCAAAAAAGCATTGATACGAGCAATCAAATCTATAAATATTATACGATTCTGAAAGAATGCTGCAGCCACTCCAACATTCTGTTATGATATTTAAAGGTCAGTTTGCTGAATCTTGAGATCTTCAAATTAACCAAGTAGTTAATGTCACTACTCTGCATTCCTGGGTTAACCGAATCTGAATGATAATTTAAACTGAGCAAAATAAAGCATGACCTGATTAGGTAATGGATGATGAGGTACAATTAACATGACTTTTCAAAATAATGGGTCAGATTCTATTTGCTATAGAATTTCTGCTTGGTTCAGCGGGAAGGAGGGTCAGAAAAACAATTACAGCTCCTTACTTATTTGTCCAGCCTTGAAACACAGACAAGCCTCAAGTCTGCTTTAACATGCAGCAGAAGGAAAACCTCCTCAAAACGTACCCTGTCAGCTAAAGAGAGCTGGAGTACTTAAACCACAGCTTCTCCCTGTCTCTGCCACACTGCCTGAAGATATCCGTGTCCTAGGATATGGTGAGAATGGCATAAAGAGTAACTGTCTTAGAAGAAGAAATCTCCAAGATTTATCTGATCAGAGCCCCATGTAGGTAGATGTGAGGACAGGGAAGATGAACAAATAAGAAAAATCTATATGCGTTAAGTAGACAGAAATTGTATTAACTGAAATAACTGGATTTGGTGGTGCTGCAACTATGTTGCAGGGCAGTTTGGGTACTTAATGGAGTAGCACTGCAACAGACTAAAAACTGAAAGAAACAAACCGAGATTAATTAGGAAATAAAAATCCAAGTTGTTTACATTCAACGTAAAGCAAGAAGCCTCACACACTCATCGTTACAGACTATACATTGCTGCACGACACATTGACCCTGGTTTTGCTTTTGATGATGCTTCTATTTTTGCCTTGTGTCCTCTCTGACACTCGTGTCTGCCGATGTCTGAATGCCAGCAGGAGACCTAACCCCTGACCCACCCAGACACCAAGCACCTTGTCTCCAGCAGAAGTGCCATGGGGGTTTGTGCTCTTACTAGCTCCAACGAGTCTGCCCTAAATAACACATCAGGTCTGGAACTTCCAGAACAGTCCTTGAAACCCATTTGGGAATGATGAGTTACCAGTACCAGGACTGCACACCTGCATATCCAGACAGAATTGTCTTAGAGACACTGGGATCTACGTTGTAATGAAGTTGCTTTTTCTCTGTGAAAAAGCTGGATAATTTAAACCTGAATGGATGGATATAGTAAACATGGATATAGTACCTGTGAAGCTCAATAGAGTCTGGACCGTTCATCTGCACCCACATACTAACATGGATGTATATCAGCCGCATCGTCCAGTGATTTCAAAATTTCATTGTAATGGCTGTTTTTACTACCATCTTCTCAGCAAATAAATAATTAATTAATAACAAAAAAAAAAAAAAATTGGGAACAGCCAGGCATATGTGAATAAACATTTTAACAAAGAAAATCTCAGAAGAAATGTTTAGACTTACCTGGTGTTTATAGACTTTCATCTTATCATCTCTCTCCTGTTTGACTAACCTACAGTCTACAAGCCACGCCTCTGGACATGTAGTAGCATGATCCTTATGATAATATGAAGGGAGGTGAGCTGTCCCTCAACCTCTGTAAAGTCCCATATCTTACTACAACTTGAAAACTAGACATTGTTAGAAGTACAAAATCTGGCATCAAAATCCCTCTCTGAAGCATTCTGTTCCCCTTCCTTCTGAGAATGAAATATTTCCAGTTAGTCAACAATGAAAGTACCTGAAATCATCTTCAACATTATTGATGTATCTAACCCCCCTGGGTTGCTTTCAGTGCTAAGATGCTTTTTACCTGGCATGTAGTTATGACAAAGATTACATCATAGTGAGAGAAATGATGCATCACCTAGATTCTGTGGGTGACTACAGACTAGTATGCATGATATTTTGCCTTAGTGACATAATTTTTGTGCAGTACTGCTTTGATGAGCAAATAAAAAGGAAAAGGCATGGGATATAAAGGTCTGCTATCACACGCAACTTCCACCCTTCCCTGGAACTTCAGCAATAAGGATAACTCACCATTTTACTGCTTTAGTAATCAAATTTTATTATACTTTTGGTGGCATGAATGTTTTCTCTCCAACACTCTGGCACTTGGTGATTGTAAGGTCTCTTTGTTCAGCTTTGAGAAAAAAAGGTGCAAATTTTAATACCTGCTACAATCACTCCCCTCTGCTCCCTCTCCCCATGCCTGAAACTTTCAGAGCCTAAAATACATTTAACAAACTGAAGAAAAGTATTTGCAAGACACAGGTGATCTGAACAGCCACACAATTATAATATCATGTACAAGCACTTAGGGCTACAGCCCTGACACTTTGGCTTTAAAGTAATGGCACCAATTTTCTGTTTTGAGGAGCAGAATATTTGCCTTTGGGGTTTTTTCCCCAGTCTGATGCTTCTTTTAGTTGCACTTCTAGAGTGAAACCTTTCAGATTTTTTTGCCAGGAGACTTTTTTCAGTTCCAAAGAGCATCAGAGGAGTCTTAAGATCTGGTATTCAAACCTGAAATTAGTGAAACGCAGGCAATGTGAACCCAACTGCATATCCGGCCACAGATTTTTAATTTCACATGCACAATCATGCACCATTGTCATTGTATAAAGAGAAGCACAGACATTTTGAGAGTAAATTTAAGATGCAGCCCTTCAATTAAGTAGATGTGCTAAGTCAAAAGTCAGGTTGGAAAGTAGCGTGCCAGTATGACGTGGCATTTCACCTTTCCCTCTGTGCTGTCTTTCCCTATTCATGCACTAAAACTTTATGTAACCAGATCTCAACATTACATAACACATATGAACACATAACAGTGTTCACAACTGAATCAAGTAACTGCATGCATTAATAATGGTCTAATAGTAATTTTCTAATGGTTTTGGAGCTAAACGCTCTGGAGTCTAACTTTAACAATGATTACCTGCGGAACACAGGAAAACATGCACAACCTCTTTATGTCTCACTCCATCTGCTATTTAAAAAAAAAAGGGGGGGGTGATATGATGTCAACCCCACTTTGACAGTGTTATCGTGGTAGTTAAATTGCTATCTGTGAATTATATTAAGAGCTTCAAGATAAGATGATGTTTCAATTATACTTGTTAAACAGTCACATTCTACACATCATCATTTGTCTGTATATCTGCTCTGTTACTCATGCAAAGAGCAATGACTTGCACAAGGTCATGGTGCATAAAACCTCTTGGCCTGAGATCCACAAATCTCAAAAGGCTGGAAGTGACTCTTATTCACACGGATACACAGAGTCACAGGTGCGTATGACCATCGAAACACATGCACATACCTTTACCCACATGTGCTATTCTATTCACACCATTCCTAGCACCAAACAGGCTCTCTTGCCTACTCTCAAACACTGCACAATCCACAAAAAAATATACTACAGGAAGCAGCTTCATCTTCCACTGATGCTAAACTGTATGACCCTGGTCTTTGGGGAATTCATTAAATCTTCTCATAAGCAAACAGTGTTTTATTGTAGCAAGGATAGTGATGGAGGGCATTCCACACACAGCTGTGTGTACATGGAGACAGATACACACTGCAAGTTGACAAAGAAATATGAACACTTTTAAGATTCTTCAAATTATTACTTATGCATTTTCCATAAATCAAAAGTTTATGAAAATTATGTTCTTTTCCTTACTGAAACTTGCACTCAACATCCACCTCTTAATGTAATTGAGATTACTTTTAAGCATCTCTCAAGGTACATTCCATAGCATCTTGCAAGAAGATCAGAAAATACAGTCCAAATATTCTCATGAATCACCAGACTTGAACCAACTCCATGAGAAAAATAAAATCAACATTTTGAGGAGCCCTTTAGCAGAGTAAAGCTTCCTAAGGCTGATACCTCTTCTTTTACGCTGCATTCCTACTACTACTTTTGAAAAATACTGCCCACCTTTGGTTAGAGTCAAGACTAACACGTTTCAGTAACTAAACTGGGCTTTCAGAATTCTGTAATGTGGCAACTAAAAAGAAAAACAAGTCCTAAAAAAACTTATAAATTTTTACATGTACTAACACCACCACCTTAACGGTGAGTAAAAGCTAAAGCATTTAGTACATACTTTTTCTTTCCTCTTTAGTGTATCTAAGCACATAGGACATTGCAAAACCACTTCAATAAAACTCTGTATTTAGTACCGTAACATAATTTATCTAGCCATCCTTTCAGCCAATTTCTAAGGCTTAAGAAGAAAACCTACTAATACAACTTTAACCTGTTGTCCTTCAGTATTTGAGTTACTTAAAAATCCAATCTTTGTTTTTAACTACAAGATACAGAAATACAAACAAATGAAAAATCTACAATAGATCTTGTGAACTGAAAATCAGTTCACCAGAACTACATCTGAAATTCCTTAGTAAGAAAAAAGGACTCTTGGACTCCCACATCACTCCTCCTGCCCCCAAAACCAAAGTGGCCAGAATACACTCTTTTGCTACTAAATTGCCAATTCAAATCCAGCTTTAATAGGTAATAACTGAAATCAATTGCCACCTTGAAGGCTTTATGGTTTATGTTAAAGGAATCTGGGGTCCCAGTCTAGCTCCCGGAGCAAAGGTGACTACAGTATGGCCCACGACAACGGATTCAACTTGGGAAGCTCCTTTCCTGGCTGATTAGTGAAGACAAGAAGTAAATGGATATGAAAGGGGAAGCACCTTCAAGCTTTTGCAAGCAGCAGCAACTCTGCCTTGCTGAAGAGCTTTGATGAAATGTGCAGGCAAGCCTACGTGGCAATTAGGCAAATTACTTTGCTATTGGAGAGCATACAACTCTGAAGGTACCAACATGGCAGTATTCATTCACCCTACATGTTCTTCAAAAGAAATGTTAAAATCATACATGGGTCTGTGAACTGCAGAACTAATGAAATCTGATTTCCCAGAGCTTTCTGGTTGAATTGCTGATGTTCAGTAAGATGCAAGCACTAAACAAAGGTTCTTCCAGTAGCTGAAGCACCCACACCATCCCTTTCTCACACAGACTCTGGTGTTGACTAGGCACTGGGCTCTTCCTGCAGCTTTTCATTCAACGGGCTCACTAATAAGGTCTTTCTCTTTCACCTGCTTCTCACTTTTGAAGAAACCATCCCAGCTCTAAGACCTGTTCCTCTTTTGGGGAACTCTTGGTTCCAAAGTTGCTGCAGAGGTGTGAGAAGCAGGCAAGCAAACAGGTAAGTGAATGTCTACATGCATACGTATGTGTGCAGGTGTGCGCACACACACACACAAAATGTTCACAGACAGTCACTGGAGCCTTATTTCTTCAGGAATTTTAAACAGGGAAGAAATGTTTTGCAGTGGTTTTAGTACATAGTAATTCCCATTTACTTCTAAGTGTCTCAAACATTGGTAGAGGAAAATATCCAGAGCTTAGCCGTATCTGGTAAATGCTGCACTCTGCTAAAAAAGTAGTTTGAGCTTCGTGGAGAATGAAAGTCAGCCAGAGCTCCTGGCTCAGTGGACATGCATGCTCAGTAGCCCTGTCCCCCGGGAGAGCAGCCGAGCATCTCTCCCTGAAGCTGGAGGAGCCTTCTGACACTTGCTCCCCATCTGTGCTGGACCACAAACACTGCTGAGCACAGAGCACACGGTGGGCAATGCTGCACCCTCCCACCCCACACACCAGCACCTCAGCAGCTGTCCATCAGCTGAAAATTTAGGATGTTGAGGATCCTTCTTCTTCCCTTGCAGCCCCCCTGAGAGATCTGGATGCCACTGGCAGAGCGTGGTAAGCAGAGACTCAGAAGTCTCTTCTCAGATCTGAGCTCTGCCTATTCCACTTCTGTCTACAAAACACATGACCATACTTAATTTCATGCCATTCAACAATACGCAAAACACCTCTTCTCTTACAAAAGGCATACAGGAAACATTTTAGTTTTGTGTTCTAATGTAATGGGCCAAGACACTTTGTTCATTTGGAGTTGCAATTTTATCACTAAAACAACAAGGAACTGGCAAAATCAGATTACCAATATCCAAAGTAGTATATGATCTGAACTGCTGATAGGTGGATGACAACAGTAAGCTAAAGAATTGAAGTTACGTTGCCTATCCATTTGACAATTGCTAATGATACTGCCATTAAAAAAAAAAAGCAAGCTCTGCAGTTTATTTATTTTTCCTTATTTATTGACTGATCTGTATTTTACCTGTTTATGTAAGTAAAACAGGATAGCTGTTACGTTTTAATGACATCATATCTGAGGGTAAATATTATTACAGAGTAAGAACATAGCATTTGTAAGGAAGGGCTAAAATAAAAGAAAAAATCTAAGTCAAGAAAATTTAGAGAGATCACAGTTCAGGGCAGGGGTGAAGGCTCAGGAATTTATATAATCATCATGTGAAAGGATACATTTGCTTAATGCAGAGATCACACCATTCATGGATCTAGGAGTTCAAGGCCATTAAAAATATACATTAAAGAGGAAGTAACTTCATTTGCCACCAGGAATACAGTGCCAGCACTGTTTTGTCATGTTGACGCAGGCAGAGATTGCTGATAAGATAAAGTATTCTGTAATCTACCATACATCCCTGTTAGCAACCTGCTACATTTCCAATTTAGATGAAGATGTAAATTGTCAGGTCAAAAGACAAGCCACAGGACAACTTCTAGATACTTCTCTTTTTTGAGTGGAAGCAAAAATGCTTGCTAAAGAGGAATGTTGTAACCAATGGCTTACACATTTTTTTTGTCTGAGCCCTGGGATTTAAAAGGAAAATTTAACTGGGGACATACTGAAAAAAAATGTATTCACTCTTGCACAGTCACTGGCCAAAAAGCAGCACAGGTTGTGCTGGCACTGTACATGACTACTGAAACAACATAATATTTTCTATCATGTCTTAAGCAATGATGTTCTTGCTTTTGCCTTAAGTGAGGAAAGACTCTGAAAAAAATGAAGACTATGTTCCACTTCTGTTTTCCCTTGAGAAAAATTTAGCGAGCAGTGTCATAACCCAATGTCCATTCTTCTCATCTGCAGATGACAGAATGGAAAATGCCACTTTATTTCAGAAATGAGCTACTTTTTTCTTCTTCCGTTAGTCATTCCTGCCTGCAGGCACAAGGGTTATGGAGATGACTCCTTCAAACTCATGTTTAGAGTACTAGCGCTTCTCCTATCCAACAAGCTAATGCTTGTACGCTTTGATAACTTAGGCAGCTCGATCTTCCACCACACTAGTTGGCCCCAACGCTATGAAAGATTTAATTCTTAAATCAAGAAGCCCAATGACTTTTATAATTTAGCTACAAATTAACATCCAGAAATATCTCAGTGGTCTACTTGTCCTTTCCTAAAGAGGACAATCTGACTTTGTGACTCTTTTACCACTTAAATAACCTGTCTGAAACGTGTTCAAGGTCTTCTGCCTACGTCAAACTAGGCCAAATCACTAGCAACAGGAGAGTGCCCTTTTTTTACTATGAAGTATTGGAAATGCAGGAATGATGTAGAATTTTATTATCTTTTATATTGCTGAGGAAAAAAACCCAATTAGGTCAGAGACCTCCCTCAGATATTTTGATGAAATGCAGAACTTTAACATAGTTTACCAAGATCAACCAAACATCCTTTTCCTTCTCTGCTCCAGCGGGCCATAAGCTCCTACTGTTCCCTAGAGGAATGCCAGGACACTGCTCCCCTTTTTGCTGATGTCATCTCTTTTATGCTACTGCCTCTTAAAGCCTCACTGTAAGACGGTGCTACTGTTTCAACAAATTTAATGAAAACAGTGACAAAATCCTCATAAACAAGGTTGAGCATCTGGATCCCTATTCCTTTGCGGGCTTTCTTTAACATTTCTGTCAGAAATATTAACTGCCACTTGACCAAAATGATGGCCTTACAAATTAAAACGTTGAGCTCTACCAGCAATTAGACAGTGGAGACTCAGTCTCCACTTCTGTGTTTTTATAGTGTCTTTATCACTGCCATTAAAAGATACATTTGGGTTTTTTTAAAAGATTTTCTCCTCCTTTAAGACACTCGGGAGACAGCAACTTGCTGCTTTTTACCGACAGAAAACTCCCCTCCTGGAAAATAACTCAGCCATTATGCAGGTCTACTGGTGCAGGACTCTACATCTCCAGTCCCCACACCACTTCCAGGAAAGCGATGCATGTTTCAGCAATACGCTTCCTCAGAATTGGGACCAGTAACTCTGAGGAAAAAAGCTACTTCCAGAGCAGATCCAGTAGAAGCCACATGTGTTTTGGCAGAACAGAAGAAGGTGGAAGATGTCAATCAGTTCAGGCCTTTTCTCCATGAGGTAGTTCCTCATCATTTTCAACAGCTGAGTGGACTGCAGTTTAGAAATACATCCACTGATCAAAATGGGTAAGAAATCTACTGTATAAATACTATCCTTGTGTGGAATGACTTCAGGTTTATGAACACCAAAACAGAAGAACAAGAGCCTTCATTTCACTGTGACTTTTCTCCATGTCTTCCTGATAACCTAAGTGATGGAGCCAAATGAAGACAAAGCACAAAGGTGGCAGGGTGGCCAGTTTCATACAGGTTTGAAATAGAAACAGATGTATACATGGGAAAATACTGGCGTGCCAACACCGGGGCAGAGGGGTGACCTATGGACATCCGCAGCTCTTGAATGCACAAAGGTGAGGACTTCAACAAATCAGTAACAGCAATACTGTATCCTGGACTCCTTGAACCTTGCTATGGAAAAAAGAGTAGCGGTAGCCAAGAAGGTGGATAGTATGATGCTTTCTTAAAGGTGCTGCAACAAAATCAACTGTTGTTGCTGAAGATTTTTTTTTCCCCTCTACTTTGTTTTTTTCCTATTACTATTTTTATTACGACTTGTCAGACTACTTGTCTCAAATACATTATGAGGCTTAATTTTTTAAGGAATATACAGCATGCTGGGAGTCTGCGATAGAAGACACTCTACACAGGCCAACTATCATAATTATGCTATGATTTTACGCCCAGCAGGAAACTTATGATTTGCCACCCAGGAACAAAGCTGAAGAAATGATCTAAGGTAGCCAATTAAAGTTTTCATAAAGAAACCCTCATCTATTCTCAAAACCCAAAATCTCCTTTTATAGCACAATCCTCTTAGTACTTATCTCTCCCTTCCTCATTAATCCAGTTTCACCTAGCTGGCGCTGACACATGCAGAGACGGGGAGGGAGATACACATACATACATACACACTTTACTTTTTTCCTTCTGTTCTTCTTGACCTTTCTGATTTGGTTCAGCATTTATACTAGTCCACCTGTCTGGCCGATCTCCCCTGCAACGTGCCCTTCAAGATGAAAAACATAGTTTGATAACGCATGGTGACAAACCTTGCAGAGAGCAAGCAGGTGAGCAAAAGAGAGAGAAAGCGCTAAGGGAAATCGCTTCTAACCAGGATCTGCTGCTGCACAGCTAATCAGGCAGGTATTCAGTTGTTCACTCCTGCAGACTTGCTTAGCATAGAAATAGGCTGTCTGCCCAGGAAGATGAGGTAATGTCTAGGTTTAATGCCAATCTCTGTAACTGGCAGGACACATCGGGTAAATATTTCTGCTGCAGGAGACCACATTAATTTGATTTTGCTACCAATTTTCATTATTGTTATTATTTCTATCACTATGAATATGCATGAGTTTACCTGCTAAGGCTGAAGATGGAGAGGGCACAGGGCTCCAGGTGAGGCTGCCTCCATGCTGCAGCACCGCTCTCCCCCCTCACATTCCTCCCCACACTCCTTGCTGCTTCCACTTTGTACTTTCATCTTCCTTACTGAAGGACCGGGTATTTGTCTGCTCACTTATCTTCTCTACTCCATTTCTGTAGTATTAGATTCCTTTTTCCACTCACTGCATATGTTTTTCCCTCCTTATTGTACCACAAAACCCACCTTACATTCAGTACTGCAATACTGTGGTCATCCACAGGTGTTTCTTATGCAGGCAATGCTTTACCTGCATATTAATACAGCCATCTCTTCTATCAAACCATCAAAAATGAACAAAACCCCCAAAACATCAAATGAAACTTCTCACAAAACACTGCCAAGCAAATATGCAGAGGGGTCTTTTCACCCTCTTTGCTCTCTTCCCAAGCAGAAAAGATCTTGAAAGGTCGAAGTGAAAACATAAATGAGAAGTGTGAGTCTGTCTGTCCATCGCAGAGCTTCACAAACACAGCCAGAGCTCTAAAACTTAAAGAGATGTTTAAAGTAAGTCAGGAGCACGCGGGCCTGTGAACAGCAGAAAGAGGAAGGTGGAACAGTCATGCGGGAACAACAACATGAACGAATTCTCTGTGACATGGTGGCTCCAAAATGGGCAAAGAGCTGGGGGGGAAAGGTTTCATGACAAAGGAGGACGTGGACTTACGGTCTGAGAATAGGGTTGCAAACAAGGATTTCCCCAAAGCAACTCATTCTTGGCTTTAATCACTGTCTTATTTCTCTATCAGTTAGAACAAAACCAACTACCTGTGCCTGAAAAATAAATAAATTCCTCATTCCTCCAAGCTTTGTCCAATATACTAAATTTTCAGTTTCCGGATCATTTGCTTTTGAGCTCTACAATCTTTTAAGCTTGAAAACAGTATCCTGAGGATACAACAGTGCTCGTTGTAGGCTCATATTTGCTTAGAAACAGACAAGGGCAAAAATTTGGTTTTGGCAAGTATATAAAAATATTCAAAGTCTTAATGTTGCCTTTATTCAATTTTAAAAGCCTCAAATACAAATACAAACTGGTATTTTCCTCCTTTTTCATGAGGTTACTCCAGAAGAGCAGATTCCAACCACCTAAATACTATCCATATTAATTTCTTTAAATCTTCATGTTTCTCAGCATAATGGGTACAATCACACTTTCAAAGCTACCACACTCTAAGACAGTTGCATGCAAACTTGCTCCAGTCTGGAAAGACTGTGACAGCAGGGAGCTCAGGCTGAACATCCCTCTCCTCTAAGGAGGCCTGTCAGCCCCAGCTGCAGAACAGGCTCACACCGCAACCAGTTCCCCGGTCAGAACCAGTCTGCAAGTCCCCAGTTCAGGTCCGACATGCAGATGTCTGCATCCCGCCTTTCAAAATACTCGTTTATATTCAGTTGTTGTGCACAACTGTATGAATGTTGGGTAAAATCAAATATAGTAGTCTTCTTCTGTTCAAAAGTTTAACGTGCTGAAACAATCTTCTCAGTATTAAAACTGAACAAAATCTTTGAAAACGGTTAGCAAATCTCTTGCATTAAAACTACTTTTTTCCTTGTCTCACCTTTCATCTCTTGAATGTCAGCACATATTTTAAATCATACAGCATCAAAGAGGGTGAGCATATGTTTGAGTTCATTCTTTTCCTTTTGATACCAGTATATAGATGAGCATTTTGGTTTAAAATCTGCTACCCCTTGTGATCAGCATCCCCACACTGAACACTGCACTCCAGCTCTTCATTTCTTTCCTTCGTGCTTCAGGACATGTTGCCTTTTCAAACTGTGCTGTTCCATTTGGTTCTACCATAACCACTCCTTGCATCAGATTTAATATTTAAAATACACAGTCTACCACATGAAAGTAGTATACTAGCTTCCTTGGGGTTCAACCAATTCAGGGCAGACATAATAAAGACTTAGCCACTTTTACTACATACATGTATTTCAGTCAAGTTCTTTGTAGTTCTTGCTGAAGAAACTGCTCAGGCATCACAACTGCATTACAAATTTGTTTCTGGATCATCACTACCAGCAATTCAAAAACATGAAAGGAACATTTTATGTAAAGAAAGACTAAAATCTGCATGAAGAGGAGAGGCAGAAGATGTCACGGTTTCTTCCAGACAGTTCGTTATGGTAAACAGCAAGGAGAATTGAAATTGAGGAAACTTATGTAAATCGTTTGTCCAAAGTGAGGTATGCCTTCTCTCCTCTCATGTGCACTGGATACCAGTGATATCTCACAAACCTGAGAGAGAAAATGATCCAGAGACCTTTATCAGAACTAGAAAGGAACATGACTGTCTTCGGCAAGAACATGGTGACTATTCCCAAGCTGACTACAAGCTAGAGCATGAAGAAAGAAGCCCATTTTCAGTGTTAGGGATGGGCAGGCACAGAAATCCAACTTGGAAAGAAAAAAAAATCTCCCCTCACTACAAAGAAGAAAGCAGAGCTAAAATGAAATCTGTAGGCTTGGTGTTACTGGGACCAAGAACAGAGACCCTTTGCCCAGCAAGCCTCAGCTACTTGGGTTGACAAGATAAAGGTAACGGATGTGCTCTGCACACTGCTCTTCTTGATAGAAATATGTTCTCATATTGCATATTCAACTGAGGCCATGCCCTGGCAAAAAAAGACCAGCATGGATTTGACAGACGACACATTAAAATAATTTTTCAGTATTTTGTAGCAGAAAAATGTGTCTGTTTAGAGAAAGGCTGGATATGCCAAACAGTAATGGCATCCAAGTATTGGACATTACCAGATTGCACTGTATACCAAAGTGCTAACACATGTCCTCATGTGCTTCCATTTGCTGCCAAAACCCCAACAAAACAGGTTCTCATCTCTAGGTCCCTCAAGTTAGCATCTTTTACAAGGGACAATTTCACTTTAAAATACTGAAATTATTTTTAGCAAGTCCAATTTTAAGGCATGATGTCACCAATACACAGTAATCAAGGACAGCTGCTTTTGAGTGCCAGTCCCTGACGGGTTGATGATACCTCTGTTTTATGCCCTTGAGTCACTCATTCTCTCCTTCTGTATGAAAGCTCCCTCAAGAGGTTCTTAACAGAGCTTTAGCCACGTTCAGTTTCTGCCCTGGAGACGAAGTCCAATGACAAGATAAAAAGAAGCCGCAATTGTGACGAGATTCCTGTTGCAACACTCTTCCTTCCCAAGAGATGCCCAGGCTCTTCCAATGAATTTTCAGAATTATGTCAAGAAGAAGAGCATGTTTCTGATTTTGTTTTTTAATAGAACGATAGCAGCGTTGTACCACTTAAAAAAAAACAGGGAGGAGATGGAAAAATTAGTGTCCTAGCCACGAACCAGCTCTGGGGAGAGTTAACACTCTGCACTGAGACAGGCCAAGTCTGAGCCAAAACATTGCCCTCAGGGTGTCCTGCCAAGCAGAGAAAAGAAAGCAGGGCAGATTCGTGGGTATGCCAGATTATCCATGACAGGAAATATGTGGCATATTGTGGGTGCAAGCAGCCAGAGCAGGAAAGCCACGGTTAGGTCTCTGTGATGGCTGGAACAGCCGTGACTATCAGATGAGGTGGCAGACTCGTGCCTTTAGGATGCAGAGAAAAAAAAGGTCTCTCTTCTTTGCCACTACATGGGAACTCACAGCAGCACTCCGCAGCTGGAGAAAGGGGATCGGGCCACTGTCACTACTGAGCAAAGGTTTTGATAACTGGAAAGGAAGGTCTGGTGGATACAATGAGGGCACGAGGAGAATTTCTTTTTAAAAAAAAACAAACTCAAGAGGATTTTGACAACAGGGTGTAGGTACTAAGGGCATCTACCAGAAAAGTCACTCAGCAAATCTCACACATACCTCTAGGCTGATGTGAACTTTTCACTCTTCCCTCCAATCTGCTGAAGAAATTCTCCCAAATCCCCTCAAGTGGTGACAAGTGCTCTTATTCCTGCTGGCTGCCAAACCTCCTTCCTCCCCCAACCTGTTACAGTGGCAATGCAGGAGGAAGATAAAAGGGGAGGAAATGAAAGAGTCTCTAACATGGCTTTCCTGAATCCCAGTCACTGAAACCCAAGTTGATGGATCTTTTTCTGAGACCAAAAAAGCTTCTGTGTAATTGAAATATTTCTTATTTGACATCTTCTAATTATGCATCATAACCACAGAACTAAAAAGAATATTTGGCTCCTTCAAATCAAACAGAAATCAGGCAGTTGAGGATAGTGATTAAGAGAATTAAGAGAATAACTAACAAAGCTTTTTCTTTTTCTTTTTTTTTTCCATTTAGTACTTAAATTTTATCCAACATAAGTTGTCTTGTAAACAATATGTGAAATTTAAAAAAATTCTTAAATGAAAAGTTTTGACAACTTAAAATTTAAAGTACCAATATACTTCCCTAAAAAAAAACTATTTACCAAGTTTGACAGAAATTTGTGACAGATTGCGTTAGCTCTAAACTGTGTTTCTCAGCAAGCTTACACCTCACCTGCTTTGTGGTTCACACTCCTGTACAGCTTAGCTTCTCACTCAATCTTCAACAGCAATTGTGCACCAGTAACTGCAGGTCAGACTACATCAAAGTCCAGAGATCCATGAGAAAACTTGTATCGAGATTAGCCTGTTGCTTTTCAAACCATCAAGACATCATTCAAATCCCACTGATGTTAGCACAAAAAGTCCAAAACTCAAATTTTTTCTTAATTTGTTAGCTAACTTTGTGGCAATTTCAAATACCAAACACAAGATATTCCCCAATTACTTCCTTCACATAAAGCCACACATTTTGTTTAATGCTGAGGTTTTGTGAAAGCAAGCAAACTGATTTTCTACCCTTCTTAAAAATCATACTACCTATCTATCGCCACATATCCCTGATGACAAACTAGTGAGTTGGTTTCTCTGGGGTGCTCCTGAATCGGGAGCAAGATTCTGACTTTGAAAAGGCTTCTTCACCCGGCTCTACCACACAGATGTCCAGGACTTCTAGAATTACCATTTATTACTTCTTAAAGAAAATGCCTTGATTGCTTCCTTGCCACGTACTCCCAGCTCCTCTTTTGTTTTCCTCTCTTGTACCCTCTGGGTAGCAGACAAGCAAGAAGAAGCATTGCAGACATTTTCACATAGCTAATCTTTATGAACCAACAGTGTTTCTGACAAGCCATTACCTACGAACTATGGCTATTACTGAAGGAAAGACATTTTTTAACTACTTACAAGGATAGAGCAACAGCTTAAAAAAACCCTGACAAGAACATTGTATGCATCACTTCAAAACTTTACGCTAGCCTACATCATTCCCCAGCAATCTTAACTCTCAAGGGAATAATTTTTCTTTTTTTCTGCTTAAAGTCTTGTAGTTTGCACGCATAGGCTGTAAAACCAGGCTCTCTCCAGAAGACGAACAACTTAACTCATTGGAAGTAGCAAGCCTAAAGTTGTTTCGTAGGCTGATGAATACAAGACATTTGTTTACTGAAACCAGTGAAACACCACATAGTATTTTGTCAACATGGAGCTCTAGTTTTCAAAGGGACTTTGACAGTAATGCCTTGAATTTCTTTTCCTTGTGCTAACCAATTAATTTAAAAGGTGTGATAGAAATTAATACTAGATTATTTTAGCCCTTTCTCCAATTCCACTCATCCTGCCACAGATCTGTGTGCTCCTCCTCGCTCACCGCCTGCAGGCAACGCAGGTAGCAAACAAGGGCTGCAGTGAAAAGCTACCACCGGGAAAATAATGGCTTCAGCAAAACCAGACTGACTGATTCGGCACCATTTCAGCTCAGTGAAGATCATATGAAGAAAAAATGTGAATTACGATTTCAACCACCCACCCATGCCCACTCGTGACACTGTTTGCTCACACTACCCACGCTGCAATGCACGGATTGGTTCCAAATTACCACCTCTAAGAGAAAAAGCCGAGTGGAAAGTTCCCCAACCTTTCCAGAACAGTACGGTTTAACATCAAAATACCTCCGCATACAACACTACCTTCCTCATTTCTAACCACATTTCTTTCCTATATGGCTATAGACTATTTATATTTTCAGTAACAGCTCATGATACCATTCTTCCTCCAGAATCTTTAGTGGAACTCAGCGTATGATATTAAGATCAAGGAGATCTGTTATACTAAGGTCTAACTTAGCCTTGTGAAGTCATAGCCGTTGAGTAGAGATGGCTAAAACAAAGTCAGGCTTTCATCTACAGGAAATGCACCAAAACTTACTCTTTAAATACAGCACATCGTAGGCTGTTGGTAAGTCTCAGGTCTTTCACTACAAAGATACCCATTTATTAAACCCATTTTTTAACACAGGGAGCTCATTAAAGTTTTCATTTAAAATAAAATGGTTTCCACTGAAGACAGTCTACCCTGTAATCTTGACACTCAAACTCCAGTAGCCCTTACAACCAGAACTGAAGTCCCTTCAGCCTCTCAGATTTGGAAGGCTACATCTGCAACATCCCCAAATAACAGATCACTGTTAGTTTCTTTTGGGTTTTTTTCTTCACTTTGGGATATCCAGGAGAACACAGGCAAGGGGTTTTATTTCCCGTTTTCACTGAATATACGTTTTCATGTTAGCCAAAGTGAAAGCTAACACAGTTGGAATATAGTAAATGTCAATATTTAATCTGGCCTTTCCTTTCCAATTTTTTAAACCACAATGCATCATCTCAGCATGATTAATAACAACTCTTCTGTTGCTTTCCCTGAACCAACCTGAGGTATTTTTGTTGCTAGGTAATGTTTTGTTGTGAGCTGTCCTCCCAACATAGGAAAGATTAAGAGATCTCAGATGGAACCAGAGACTGCATGCCAGTAATCACAGCTGAAAGACGCTTGCACTTGACATCTTGAGATGGGAACAACATGTCTATTGTTTGCAGCCATCAGTCCTTTGCTATAATACATGACAGACAAAACCACCTACCTTGTCAAGAATTGGGAACCTTGTCAAGAAGTCATTTGTACTGATTGGATAAAAAAAAGGGAATCTGGGGAAGCAGGTTCATAAAACAAACAAAATGTCCTAAAAATGGCCCATATTCGCCATTACATTCCAGAGTAGAAAGGAGCTCTGAATCTACTTTAAGTGGTCACAGGAGGATCCAATACTCATAAAGAAATCTTGCATTGACCTCAAGCTTCCACAGCAGCTTTTATAAGAATGCAATGCGGCGCTGCCAAGGGAGCGGGTTTAGCCAGAGAAAAGAGAGTTTTGGCCAAGACATTCCTCCATCTGACTAATCCTTGGCTTTCCAAGAGCCTGTTGGAGCCACTGGCAGCCAATTCAAAAAACCTAACACCTTTTTAGTCCCAACCTATATGAGATAATATTTCAGCAGCCCCAAATCAGGCAAAAGTATAGTCACGTTGCACACTTCCTCCAGACTTTAAGTATTCTTTTGCCTGACCAAGGCATTTATTCTAAAACACTTTTTCTATGCAAGGATCAACATTCTTATTAGCGTATTTACATAAATACATAGCCATATCTCCAAGCTTCCCAGCAATACCGTTGGCAGAAAGAAAGGAAGCCAGACTGACAGAAAAGTTATACTCCAAGATTACTGTGCTGTATTCTTTGCCAAAGGGTAATTTGTCAATGCAGTTGACAAATTGAAAAAGGGGAACATTTTTAGTGCCAGCCCCAGAAAACAACAGAAGTGAAAAACAGTGTTTATTCCCTTACTGAAAACATCACCCTATAGCCTGTAAGATAAGGAAGGGAAATACAAGGGAAGAAAAAGAAGTCACTGCACTGAGGAACCTAACTCCTTAATCTTATATTCTTTAAGACAGATATATCTGAGCAAACAGAAACATGGTCTACTTTTGCCAGTTAACAAGCTATTTGCGCATTCTGGTGGCACCTAGACTCCCATCAGGAGTCAGAGATCCTTTTGTGCTAGGCACTGTAAAAACACTTACTAAGAGGACAGACAGCCCCAAAGGCTTTATTATCTAGAATAAATAAATTACCATGAATTAAGACTCAATTTTCTAGCAGTGTGAGTAATTAAACACTGGAACAGGTTGCCAGGTGGTAGACTCACCATCACATGGAGTCTTCAAGACTGTATTTCTCTCTAAAAAATATGCTCCCAATTTATAGGAAAAACTAAATGGCTAACTCTAATGAGGAGGGTCAAGCTGAATAATTACAGTGATCAGTTCTGACCCTTGAACCCATGAATCTCCCCTATTCAGTCTCTCATTGTGTTAAACCAAAGACAGATAATTAATAGTACCACACTCAGCTGCTACTAATACTTACCATTCTGCATACGGCAACAATGACAACCACACTTCAGACCTTCAGCTGCTGGGAGTAAGGTATTCCCCTGCTGTGCATCCCAGTTTTATTTTCTTCTGCAAACTGGAGCAGTCCTCCAAAGAGCTATGCCACAGCAACAGCTACTAGATAGGATGGAACAATATTCTATGGCAACACAGAGAATTTTGCTTATTCAATGCCTAATCTGGTGGGTGTTATTTGGCTGTACCTGGTTATGCTGGCAGCATCTCCCCAGATCTGGAACCCCAAAGGAATTTTCCCATGGTTGTCCAATGACACTTTTGCTTTCTTTTTTTTAGCATAGTGTGTGAATCACACGGTACAAGTCCATATCTCAGCTTATCCAGATGGGCATCTTAAACTTTTGGTGTGACGTCTGTTCTGATCTCTTTTCTGAATGTGGCATGCAACAAATTAATCCAAATAAAACCCCTGGTGTTAATATTATGGATGCCATATGAATGAAATTCCAAGGCCTTTTAGACCCTCAAATTAGACAATCTAATGAAGTCCTTTGGGCTCTAAATTCTCTGAAGCTGATACAATGGCTTCTCCATGGGCAAAAAGCATCCAAAACATTCTTTTCTACCATATATAACTGTTACTTTCAGTTTAATTAATACTAAATAGCTTAATCTTCATTACGTATCTCACTGTGTCTATGCAACTGCATTGGCTACTTGGAAGCATTAAACTACTTGTCCCCAATGACTTCTTAATGAACAGCATTCTTCTACTGCATGTCTGGGAGCTTCTCTTCCTTTATTAGCCATATTACAGACCACTGTGCACAGGTGGTCATAAACAGTGTGCTACATCTATACATTATTCATATGAGTTACCACATCAACCAAACTCAGAAATGCAGAGCAACATTAAAATAAAATGGATTTCTTGAAAACAGTGTTCTTCTCCTGGTTTAATACAAATCTCTGCAAGATGTTTTGCTCCCTTAGGCCCCCAAAACCTTCCTGGACTGCAGCAGAGGGAAGGCAGAAGACCTTCAAGATTATGCTGGGGTTTGTTATTGCAGCTTTAAGAAAGCTGGCAGACTGCTTGCCACATCCCACACCCTTCCCACATCCCTGCCAGCTGTCTTCAAGAGGGAAGACAAATTAACCTTAAAAACCTAAGGTAGTCGGCCAGCAGCTGTGGAAATGCTAAAAACAAGGAATGGTTGAGCCAGCCAAATCACTTCATCTCCTTAGGCAACAAGAAAGAGAAAAGGGAATGGGCAAAAACCTTTAGGACCCATGGAGCTTTGGGTGTGTGTGTATATATATATTTGTACGTGAGGGTAAAGTACTCCCTTCCTGAATCAGAGAAGGGAAATAGATAAGAGAAGTTGGTGTTTCAGGTTTAAAAACCCTCAAAACCCCAAGAAAATCCATCACACTCAAAATTCAGCAGTTTTTCCCTCTTTGCTTGAAAGTCATTGACCGAGTATGACTTCTATTATGTTCTCATACTAGTCTGAATTCCAGACACGATGCAAAGCACAGAGAAAACAAACCCACTCCTATCAAAGAAAAACAACCCCCAAACCGAACAACCCACATAACCACCACTTTTCAAAAAAGCTCTGCTTATAAAACATTAAGAGAAGAATCATTTGCGTCCAAATACCATTCGAACTGGCACTGCTACCCAGAAACACTGCCCAGTATAATCAATAAGACAGATTCTAACCTTCAGGCATATTTTAATCATCACAACCATCCATGGTTATCAGCTCAAATTATGTGTCCACCCCTAAAACATTCTTCAAGGAGAGTTCACTGTACTGGCACTAGTTTTAGGGCATGTATTTTACAATATAACAAGTAGCTACAAGTCTAACAGGACCATGACATTTCCAAAATGGCATAGGCATGCCGCCCTCCTATAAAATATAATAAAAAACTATGTCAGATCAGTGCAGGGACTCAAGTTTTATGCGGAGCAGACATCTGCCTGGCAATCACCATCAGCATAGGCCCTGGTTAAACACTGCAGCAGGAACGTCTTAGGTGCTATTTGTCCAGCGGGATTTATGCTGGTTTCAAGCCCCAGTAAGCTCCATCAGTGCAAACAGCAGCTTTGCCTCAAAACCAAAAAACTCAACCCAAACCAACCCACCCTACATTACTACTCAGGACAGTTACTCCCGAGTTATGCAGCCTCTCTCTCCAGTCTAGAGAGAAGCAAGGAGCAAGACCAGAGACCTCTGGAGAGGGAACCTTCAGGACAACCCAGGCAGTCTCCACAGGAGCACAGTTATCCAGACCCGACTCATTTCATGTCTGCAGTTGAGCTGCCTGCACTCCACTTTACTGTAACTGCCACCTTAAAAAAAAAAAACCCAAACCAAACCGAACTGAACTGAACCCCTTTCAGTCACAGATAGGCATCATCTGCTTAATATAACCGTATCACTCCTTCCCAAATTCAAGAGATGAAAGACTTCTCTTTCAAAAAGCTGTGAGACAGCAAATTAAACATTGTGATAAAAGAAGTTTCTGATCAGCAGGTGCCTCCTGTGCTGGCAGCAGGCGAAGATACTCCTGTCTGTCAGTAAACACGACGGCCCCTGAACAATGAGGGCTCCCACGTTGGGGGCTCTGCCAGAAACACTATCACCACCAATATCAAGTAGCTGGCAGCACATGGCATTATGTGCAGAGATCGCCCGAAGGTCACTGAACATTTACCTTATGGTTAAAAGCCAAAATGAGATTATCCCCACAGATGCCACCTAATAAACACACACACCAGGCTGTAAGAGATGCCAACTTGTCTGGAGCGGTAACCACACGCAGTACTTGTGCTTGCTGGCAGGAGGGGAATGTAAAGAAATGCCCACCATGTCTGCGCAGCCCCCCTGGCAGGAGGAACTCCGGACATCCCCACTGCCCGCTTCACAGCCCATGCATTGCATTTTGTTCTTTACAGCCTTGCCCTGCCCACAGCTCAAGCGGTGCCACCTGAACTGCCTCCGTGTACCCGAAGCAGCGCTGCTTCTTCTTGTCTGTTGGTGGGGATTTCCTTAGGTGGGTATTTCAGTCAAGGTCTACAGATTGGCACAAGTGTTATTACACAGAAAAACTATGCAGCAGGCACCTAAAATGTGGCCAGTCCTCAGAAAAAGGACATTCCTGTCAGAGAGAGCTCTGCAGATCACTTTGCACAGACTCCAAAGGTATTATTTAAAAAAAAAAAAAAAAAAAAAAAAAGGGCAGAAAAAGGTCCCTCCATCTAAGAGGAAAGGCCTATAGAAACTATGGGGAAAAGGCTGAAATGAGATACTTTGGTATTTTTTTTATTTTTCACTTGCAAACACCATTTCTACAATGATGCACAAACATAAATAACAAGTGGGTACCATGCCAGGCAGGGATATTACTGCACGGCAATTCAACAAGGTACAACAGAGTAAAAAATGACGCGCTGTGTAAAACTGTCATAGATAAAACCATCCGGCACTCTGGGAAGGACCAAATGCTCGAGAACTCCAGGCCACACACCCAGCTGATTTCCAAATAAGGCACCATCTTGTCCTGAAACCTCCTCTGCCATCCCAGCGTGTTGACAACTGAAATTCACAGGTCGCAGTGGGGCGGTGACTCTGCTGCCGAGGAGGAGCAGGATTTGCCACTTGCTGTTACCTCCGCCCGCTCCTCTCACCGCCCCTTCCCATCCCCTCAGGAACGGCCGGTGCTGCCGCCCCCTCCTGCTGCATCCCCGTCGGCCGCTTCGGTAGCTGGGACACCATGCCCACATCCAGCCTTTAACATGGTCATGCGCCTGAACCAGGCCAACACACTGACTCACCTGCACTGTACTACCGATTAAGCATAGCTTTATTAAGAATAGTAAGGAATATGGGGTGCTGTGATGCTCAGTATTGGGCCATTTCTGCCTTTCTCCCCTCCTGCTTTTCCATCCCCAGCTCCTCCCCTCTTCAAGGGATGGTATAAGGCCTCTTCCTTCAGATGACTAGCTATAGAGCTTATGTTTACATAAAATCCAAAAGAAGCCTTTGATTGAAGAACATGTTATTTGTGGCTAATCTTATTTGTCCCTGACACGGACACCACTGATCACAGTTCTACTGCTTGCGATGCCCCAACGCAGCACCGGCAACGCACATCTCGCATACATCTAGCAACTTCTACAGCCAATCTGGGGAAACACCACAGAAAAATAAATAATCCTGCTCTGGCAGCTCAGGATCAGAACAGTTAAACATGTCTAACTGCTCCTGGGAAACCCTCTCTCTTTATGAATTACTGAGAGGTAGGTTCCAAGTTGTCTAAATAATTTTAGATGTAGCTTCTGGGGTTCTCAGTGGCAATCAAAGGCAGACAGCACTGGTCCAAAAGAAAAGGTTAACACCTTTTAATATCATGCCCATACTATTAGCAAATGCCCTTTTAAAACAACTGGCACTTTTGAGTTTGTTGCCTTCACAACATCAGGAAAACAAGTGTCACACCTCACACCAACTAATAATGAGCTGACTTCACCTAGTCAGTGGACAGACATTTGCGTGGCCCCAAGAATATCCCACTGTTCACCCTACACCAGCAAAAGGCACCACATGGCCTACTATATTGGTGTCATATCTAATTTCTGAAATTATGTAGGGCACTCTTTCAGAGAAGTAGGTCGCTGTGATATTTTGGATGCAAAGGTCTTCCACTCTTGGAGACCTGAATCAAACTTTCATGTAAGCATAGTGCTTGTTGCTATGACATAATTGCAAGCTTGTTTATGTTATGAATACTGTGTAATGAAGTCTGCATGCAGTCTCCTCTATTCTGGGATTGAAAGTACTTTGACTTATGAGTTATGGCAAACATTTTCAGTCTGGGTATCTGCTGTCACAGGAACTATCTGGAAGGCAGTGGGGCAGAAAGGCGTGCACAAGGGGAAGGTGCTCAAGGACGTGATCAAAGGAACAAGAGTACTACCCAAAAAGCAAACCTACCAAAATGAAAAAGTGCATGAGGTAGTATGTTCCTTAGATTCCTCTCTGCTTAAGTCAAGGCTATTCCTAGTAACCCCTCCAAACCCCTCACCAAACTAAACTGCTAACTGTGCATGACAGTCACCGATCTGACTCAGTACATATACCAGTCCCTGAATACACATCAATTTAATTTGAGAAAATACACTAAGTCACCACTATTCCTTCCCTTCCCCACAGCTGGCACAGCCACCTAGTCCTCCCAAAGAAGGGGGGTGTTACTGGAGTAGGAAGCAGTGGGATGACCTTTCGCAGCTAATTTGATCTTAGACCCCAGTGCAAGAAAGAAATATCTGGGTACCTGGGCATGTACCGTAACCATCATTTCCCCATCTGAGGTGGCAAAGGGAGCAGCTCTGCTCTACACAAATGCTCTTGAGTACTGATCTGAAGCTTATAGATATAAGATGGGTTAACACTTTCAGTTCTAACTTGCATACTCCCATTCCCAGAATATACATATGAAAAAGCAGTAATTGTCCTTCTCCAGTTGATTCTATCACAAGGGCAGTGAATGTCTCAATGGGGTTGCTTCTTCCAGAAGAGTCTTAGGAGAGTCTTGGCACCGTTATTGCCCTGCACTGCACCAATCCAATTTTTTTTTACTCTTTACAGAGATGTCTGCAACTTTATTTTAAATAAGGCTTCAAAAATTGTGAAATGTTTCAGGTGGGTAATGAAGAAAGACAGGAAAAAAAAAAAAAGGAGTGAGAGAAAGAGAAAGACCAAGATAGAGTCTATTTAAACTTCATTCTCTAGTTTTAAGAGAGAATTCTTTAGGAGCTTGGGAAGAGCATCACTTAAGAGTGGAGTATTCAGCGCCACAACATTAATTGCTCTACCCGAGAGCATAACAATAATTCAGCCAGGCTTTTGCTTTCAGAGTGGAGCCAAAGAAATGAATTTCATAAAACTGAGCCATGGTACAAAACTTCATTTCTCCTCACAAGGAAAAAGTACCGATAATTTTTTTTTTTCCTCCAGAGCTTCAGAAAGGATTTTTTCCTTGTATCTTCCTTGAGTTTGTAACAAAAGAGAGTGGAACTAAATATATACTCTATGTAGGAAAAAAAGCTGGGTATCAGAAAGGCCATAAAATAGTCTGCAAAATGGAGGTTACAAAGGGATTAACTGCACGACATGGTCTAGTAGGAAGAAAGAAAGGAGGGACTAAAGCTACATTCAGAAAGGAAAGAAAAGCGAAAGTCAGATTATCTAAGGGCAGACCATCACTCAGACTTACTTCAGGGTTTGGAAACCAGATCCAAACATTGCTGAATGACTCTCTCCCAGGTGCAGACAACACCACTGAAAAGCCAAACCCCAGTCATTACCGTCTCTAACATTACACACAACTGCATATGTCCTAGCACCCCGTGTGACTCTGTAAGCCGAGTTTCCCCAAGATGCTTCTGTGGAACCAACTGCAGAAGAAACCTGTCTGCACTTCTGGGCATTGAAGGTAGGGAGCCAAAATTGTGAGAAGGCTTTGAAGAACCGTTAACTCTCAAGTTTTTTAGCCTGTGCTCTCACTGCAAGGTGGCTGCGATGCAAGCCTTGGTGAACAGAAGGAGCCAGGCTCTTGACTTCTCAATCCTACCTCCAAGCAGATTAGCCTGTCTGAGAACAAAGCACTAACAAACTGCATTGAGAAAGTTTTACATCTAAGTAGGAGAAAAGCTAAGGGCAACACCTGAGATACCAAGTTAAGACAGAACCTGGAGTGCTGAAGGGGTTGTATCCAAATAAAAGGAAAACCCACTTATTCTTGCTATTCACATTTTTATAGCAGAAATAAACACACAGTGGGCCTTTGACAATAGCTCTAAAATCAAGAGAAAATTGTTATGAGAGGGTGAATAAAATAGAAAGCATTCACTGGCAGGTTTGCATTCAACCAGAGAAAAATCAAAACAAAACTTAGACGTGAGGCATGTTCAGAGCTAGAGGGGTGCCAGACGTCCCTGTAAGGTACTGAGGTACACCAACTGAAGTACATTTGAGAGAATAGCAATACCTTAAAGCTACACTGCCATACTTTTAAAAAGTCAAACTAGAAAGCTACCTTACTACATCATTTATCTTTATGAACAACGCTCTGTGCTGACCCTGGTGATTTGCATATCGTCTGCGTTGCCTGCCAAATGCCATCAACAACCTCTCAAGGCCATTTAAAATCCGTAACATGCCATATCTGTTTTAAATTAGCTGAGCGGGTGTATATGGGTTCTTAGGAAAAGTGGTTCGGCTTAAGCAGGAAGAGTAAAGCCTTTAGTAAAGTAATAATAACTGGAAGATAAACATGCATTTGAAAAACCACCTAGGCAAGAGAATGACCTCGAGTTGCAAGTCACAGCGAGCTAAGTAAAAAAAAGCACAAAAGTGCATTTTGCTGTCAGCCTCTATGGGCCAAATCATGAGAGGTACTGAGTGTTTATTTGCTAGGGACAGCAGTTACACAAGGCACCCTTCCTCTCCTGCTGCCTTACGTAAGCTTCCCCGTCTAGACACAAGCTTGACTTTGACGGAACATGCTGGTCCCACGATTTTGTTGGGACCTTCCTCACCATCTGGAAGCTACAGGGGAACAACAATGCACTTGACAGTGACTCTGCCTCCCATCAGCTCCTTATATAAAAAGTCTGGGCTTTTAAAGTATTCAGTGGAGGATGAAGAAAGTAAAAATCCAACTGCTTGGATTCAATTTCTTACTTCAGTGATATTTCCAAGGGGTTGATCTGTCATGCCAACATAGACAAGAATCAATATTCCTTAGTTACTTCTGCAAATAGAAAACAGAATCTGGATCAGCCGAGAAAATAAACACACAGAAAGGGAAAAAAGGAAAAGAGAGGTAATAAAGGACAACGAAACTACACATAAGCAGGCTATATATAAACTGTTTTATATAAAATACCTTCTATACCCCACACACTTTTTCAAGGTTTCCTGGCAATAACAAATGGTATTTTATTCTCTGGGAAATAACATAGTCTAAATCAATGACATGTTGAGCTCTAATACCAGAATGCACTGAAAGTAACATATGGGTTTGGTTCACATCATGATAATACCTTTGCTAGACAAGCTAAAATTGCATCTTTTACTGGAGTTCTGAGAAAATCTGGCATTTTAATAATTCTTAAGACAAACTTAGGGCAGAAGAGTCTCTATTATATGTCAGGAATTGGTAGAAGTTCACGTACCAAGCTCTGTTTTCTTTTTACTAAAAATACAGATACACACAAAAGGAAAACAGCACAGCCAATATCACAGCCACTGAAAGTTTGTTTTCTGGTAGAAAACAAACAAGAACAAAAGATAACAAAGTTGATCTCCTAGTGGAACACATTTGGGCATCCCTTCAACTTTTGTCTGGCTATTGTTTGACCAATACTTGCCCATCCTGATCCAGTGGCCTGACATGAGCCAGCCTATGTACACACAGATGCAGAACAAGACTACAAATAGAAGATGCAATTTTGCATAACTTAACATATTTCCAAACGCTAAGTAAAAACTCAAAACCAAATAGGTTTCTGAAAATTATCCTCTGGAGCCTGTGCAAAGCAAGGCAAACATCATTTGAGATCAGCCATAAAATTAAAAAAAAAAAAAAAAAGAGAAAAAAAAAAGTATGCTGTAGTTATAAATGGCTTGTTAGTGGAGTTCAGCAGCAGGGCAGTCTGCGATTGATCAAGTTGGCTGTCACCAGTGGGAACCGCTATAAAGGTTTTTGGCAGAGGGACTAGGATGGGGTGATGAAGGTATTTGCTCAACTAAGAAAAAAAAAAGGAAATAATAATGCTTAATAAAATATATATTAAAAGATATTCACAAACATCGTTCATGGTAAACCTATAAACTCAAGAATTTTCTGCAGTGACACAGGAGGACTGAAGGAGCTGTTAAAAGGAGGAACAAAAAGCATTTTATTTTTATGTATATATAATAAAAAACACCCTTGGCTTTTGTAAGAAGCCAGTTAAAAACTGTTTGGTATCTCCCAAGATTCTTCCTCTTTGATCTCACTGCCAACATGATCCATACTAAATGAAGAAGCAGTGCTTACACTATATATCTGTCAGTAAGAGTCAGGAGAGGCATTGGGAGAGGCATCAGGAAGGAACATCATGACATTCTCACACATGTCATTTTGCAAATCAAGGCACAGCTTGCTATAAGAAGAAAAGGAGGACAAAAAGCCATCACCTCTGTGTGGAAGAGCTGTTAAGTAATGGGTGAATAATGCAGAACAATACAATTAAACAAAATGTTCACTACATATAGGGGTGTGTGTATATACACACATGTGCAACTCTCCTGGTCACAAAGAAGAAAAGGGTGCGAATCCCTTGACTGCCAATGTGGACCTTCCATCATCCACCCCAAATTGCCAGCATTTGTAACAGCTGTGATTCTGGGTCCTTATAATCTCTCCATTATAGATTAACTCATATTCTCAGCATAGCAGTCTCAGGAGAATAAGGAAATTAAGGAAAGAGTACAAGTGACCCTGTAACAGGAGCGTAAACCAGCCAACCATGGAGACGCTGGCCCATTGATTTCCCGTGGCAACTTTGCAGCTGCACAGTGGCCGGGGCACAGTCAGTACCTGCCACCATAAGTAAATGTGGAGAAACATATTTAAGGAACAATGAAACTGAAGTTAAATAAATGATGGACAGACCTTAATTATTCTGCATTTAGCCAAACAAAATGTCTGGCCATATAGCTGGGAAAAAAAAAAGTAATGAACCACTGAGATCTGAATGTTCATAAGAATTAAAAGAGAGAGATGAAAAGCTGAATATATCCTGTATCAGCATCAGTTTGAAAAGTGTTAAAATTGTTGCGAGTGGATAGCTTTTGAACAGCCTGTATGAGATCCCACCTCTATGTGTACTGTACAAGTGTCCACACCACAAAGCCATCAGCCCAGCTGGCACTCTTACTGTTACAGCGAACAAGTCAATACTTGAACCTGACCTGAAGACCAAATACATAAAAGGTATTTTCTGCCAAGACACTAATGCTGAGCAAGCTTGTGGTAGCAGTGTCCATATGTTCTACTCGTTACAGTAGTGCCAACACCAAGTACTCAAAAATGTGAGTCAGGTACCATAAAATTCACATTTGGCAGAAAAGCAGGCATTTCTTTTAATAAATAATGGACTGCAGCATTTTATTTCCTTCTAATTTCTGAGCACTTACAGCTCCTAAGAATTTTCACGAATGTTAGGAAGGCACTCCTCAAACCCAAGAGTTGAAACCCTCACAAAATCCTGTGCATGCTAGCAGACAGGCTTTCCAGTAGGAAAGAAGACCATGAGACAGGAACAAAATCAGGAAGTTCGCAAGCCACTTGAAGACCATCATCCACAGAGAGGCAAGAGGACAGCACGCCCAAAGTCCAGAGTTCAAAGCCAAATAACCCTTTTTAAGTAAGGCTATCTCAGCTCTTGTACAGTAAGCGAATTACTTGCACAATATGTGATTTGCACAGTTTTAGGATGAAGATTGCAGTTCTGCATGGAATCACACAACTGTGTTTCATTTACCTGATCTCACAGGAAAAAAAAAAAAAAGTGTTTCTATTTAAAAAGGAACTGTAGCTCAAACAGACTTTTAGTTTTGGAAACACATTTCTTGCTAAAGTACCAAACAATCAGAAAGTGATGCACCACACCTAGGTGAACATCACCATCCTGGGGATCACCAGATCTCTGTCTGCCAGCCCTACAGCACAACACCAGCTTCCCTCAGCAGACCAAAAGCAGTTCATTCTTCACTCTCTAACACTTCTTCAGTCTGACAACTCAAAACCTGTAAACCTCCATTAAATACCCTGCTATTGTAGAGAGCTGACATCTCTCCCCAGCTGAAGATGCGCTATGACTCAGCTACCTTAGATCTGTGACTCATCATTGGGAAATCTACAGTTTCACAGGGTAGTGTCTCTTTAAATAACTGGGGTTTTTTGTTTCATTAAGTTGTGTATTTACTTTAAGGAACATTTCTTCACTGCAGAGTCAAGGGACTACTGTGATTTACTCATCAGTGATTTCTCATCCCACAGACAAGTACTTCCACGAAGAGGCAGGTGTGTGGGCAGCAAGTCCATAACCCAGCTGATCGTCACCCTCCCCGGGGGCTCTCTGCTGCTCACCTGTTGATGTCACCGACTTAATTCACAAGGAGATTCACTGAGACAAACCAATTTGGTTCTCCTCATCCTTGTCTGAGCACTGTTACCACTGGGTAGTGAACAAAAGCCAAACTATAACAAGTCTGATGAGTTATTGGGAAGTCCACCTCTCCCCCTACTCTCCTCAGCCAACACAAACTATTTCATCTATTTTTCATTGCTCCTGTTCTCCATGGTCAGGCCCAGAATGCACTAAAAATTATATGGGAGATGTCGAAGGGACAGAAGGAGAGAATAAATAGGCAAACCAGGGGAAAAAAAGCAATGGTGAGAGTGGCCACATGTAGATTATATCAAAGCCTGAGGGACCAGCAGGTTCCAGCTATCCTGTGGCTCGCTGATTCCCACAGACTGCCTTGAGGGTGCTTCCCATGTGCCTGCCACCTTGCTTGGTTCCCCCCTCCCCGAGTGCCGCCCACCTCTCTGGCCACCCGCTGAAGGAGCACAGCCATCCCGAGGCTTCCCCAGCAGCCAGCAACCCCCAGCAGCAACCCCACAGGGATGGCTCCAGGTGTGACTGCAGGATCCCCCAGCACGTCCCAGAGAGCTGTAACCCCGTGGATTTGAGCTTTTAACATTACTGCAGCCACAGAAGCAGGTTTGATTCTGAGCTGGATTCACATCTTCAAGCAGCTGGGCTGAAGCCTGGCTTCTCCAAGCTCCACTTCTACCAGTGATTCAGCCCACGCAGGTATCTCTGCGCCCGTCACAATTAGATCTCCAAATCGCCGTTCAAGCATCGCGGTGACAAATCTCTCTCCATGCTTTTACACTCCCCACAGCCTTTGCCAGATCCAGCAGAGCATGTGAGATGCAAATGCTTTCACACCTACGTGTTTTGTTTAATCAACCACAGATGCTCAGATTGATTGAGCAGTGATTTGCATAGATTAGCGTGATGTCAGTATTTATAATACAGGAGGAATATCATGCCAAAATCCACCCCTGAGGAGGTATCTACTCACAAACTAAACAATAATCGGATAGATTTTATAGTAGAAAAAGAGACCAAAATTAAAAATTGGAGATCTTCAGGTCAGATCTATCAGACTTACTCAATCTTCTCCCCTCTTGCAAGGCTTCCTTCTTCTTGTCTATCTGGTGACATTGGAAATTTTCCTCCTCACCTTTCCTAGAAAAATTACAACAGCTGTCAAGGCTGTCACTGTGACCAGATCTACCTGAAGTGAAGAAGATACACACTGCAAAGTAGGTATTTCTACACATTGTAATTAGTATCTTCCTTGGAGCTAGCTGTGGGTAAAGATCATGATTTTTCCTATGAAAATCTTCATGTTTTTACAAAAAAGTGAAAAATGAAGTGGAAATTATTTCACAAGTTCCGTTCAAAAGTAGTAAGAGTTGTCCAAAAGAGGTCTGAAATCTGTAGGAGATTTTGTCAAGAAAAATTAAATTTTTAAAGAAGACTTAATTTCAGACAAATAGAAATTGTCAGCACTTCTAAGCAGCACGAATCATTTTTCTTCTGGCCTAAATTACAGACAGCTACAAGATTCACTTTTGTATTTCAGTAATTTGCATAGTGACTACCTTTATTTAAAATGAATTTAAAAAAAAGACCCAGAATATGCAACTCAAAAGGATAAGCAAGAGAATTAAATTAAATGCTGCATGCTCTTCTGGAATTCAAGTTAAACATTTTGTTGAAATATAGCGAAACACACTGAATACAGATTACTTTAGACAGGCAACAATCCCTATTTTATCATATAAGAAATTAATATCTATTTTGCAGCCAGCCCTAGTAAACATCTATCAAAAGGCAGAGTAGAGAACTTCACTTGCAATGTGAGACGGTTACCACAACCAAAGGATGCAAGTATAGTCAGCTGTCATGAGATCCAAGTACTACAAACAGCAACACAAACCCCAGGTACTTCAAAGAGGAAATCAGATGGCTTTTTGCACAATTTCAGAGAGACTGGCAACATTATCATGACTGTACTGACATACAAAACTACAGGGTTTTTCCCCCGGAGTTTCAAAATAAGATTAGGTAGACACTTTGGGATTGACTTAATCTATTTTACTGCCTGCTTCCAATGACCAATCTCCCTGCCGCCCCTTTCAAAACACGAGCCCAGGACCACATCCCAAACATCATACCACCAGTAGGCACCAAATTCCAGAACCACGCAAAGCAGCTCAGGCATTACTGGCATGGCACATCAGCTACAAGTTCTTTTCGTCCTTGGTTTACCTCCTCAGAGGATGACAAATGGTTTCCAGACCACTGAAAACTAGCTTGGGGTTGAAAAACCCATTTAACTTGTTCTGAAACCTAAATGTACTTGTAATTCTGGCGAGACTGAACAGGAGTCTCAATTCTGCATCAGAAGATTCTTAGAGAATTAAGAGAAATACAGACACTTTTTTTTTTTAATTGGTTTTTGTTTTATGCATTTTAAATAGTAAACATAGAGAATCAAGAGTGAATTCAGAGAATATTTTAATCAATGCGTATTTAAATTTTATTCTCTGAAGCTGTCCAGTTCAGTGCCCTAACACTCGTCCAACCTAACCATTCCTGGCAATCACAGATATTACTGATTGATTTTACCACCCTCTTGCAGATGTTTTGTTACTAAGAAGTTTGTTTTTTCCTTGCTTTTACACAAAAGTTGGAATATTTCTAAGAGTAGCAAATTTCTAAATGTGGCTTTAGCTGGCAATTAAAATGTACTTTTTGCTCCCATTTATTTTCATTGAACTTCTGCATGCACTGATGAATCTCCCCATACTTCCACTAGAAAAAGCAAAGCTATTAAAAAATGGAAAGTGAAGAAAATATGAAAAAAAAATAAAATTCAACAGACCAAAATCCCCAAATACACAATCCTGTCCTTGAACATCAGGACAACATTTAGGAGGCGCACAAATTCTTGAGGAAAATGCAGCCAGTCTGTAGGAAAGGACTCTGGGTACAGTGATGCCAGTGGAAAAGGCATGCATTCACTCACTGTTTCTGAAGTACATGAATATGCACTTTCCTCTCTATAAAATGACCAATTTACCATTCAGAAACTGCAAAGTGATAATTAATGTACAAGGTTAAAGAGAAAGGAAAAGGGAAAAAAAAAAAAAAATCTTTCAAGGATGCAGCAAGAGAATTTTGTGCCCGAGGCTACATTAGCCAAAATAAGAACGTCCACTGTACAATATCTAATTTCATGCATGAATGCTGCTCTGGGTCACAGCCCTACACTCTCTCCCTCTGAAGCTTCCCCATTCACCCCTCTACCCCAGCCTAAAATACTGCTATTTATAAACCGCTTGGAAAACTGGTAAGCCAACAGCCTCATAGGTTTTACAAACAAATATGTCTGTCTAACCTGATATTGAATTTGTAACATTTTTCAACCAAGAGGAGTAAACAAGATGATACAGAAGGCCATTACTTCCAGATTCAGGCAGAATGGAGAGGAGTGTTATTGACAGATGAAAAATTGCTCCTATTTTTGCCAGTAGAATTAAGAACTCTGCTGGAACAAAATGAAAACTCCTTTCAATTTCGATTAAGACAATTCTTTTTCCTTAAATAACAGAACTCAGGTTCATTTTAGGGAAACCATCCTCAGGGCCAATTAAGATATGGTTTATCAGGACAAACACTGTCATTTTTTTCTATTTCAGTTTAGGAACAGCAAAATTGTTCAAATATGACCTATATTACATCCTGGGGGACTGCACTCTATGCTGAAATAAAGTGAGGGTACATAACCAGGCTCCAGAAAAACAGCTTTAGGGCTGGCTTGCACAGGACAGTGTAGTAACATATATGAGCAGTGTATTATCTTGGGACTTATTTATCCACATTAGCATGGCGTTTTCCTGGAGTAATACATTCATGATTCTGATACTCAAAAAGTTAGCTGGGGCATCTCAGCAACTGTGACTGGATCCAAATGGGCACATCTTCTGATGTTCTGCTGTATAAACACACTGATTCACCAGTTCCAGCCATCAGTGGACAGTCTGCATAGGCAAATCAGGCACAAGCTAAGAGGGAAGGAAAAATAAATCCAGTACAAACTTGCTCTATGCACCTGTGGAATTGCCATGATTGTGAGTGAGATAAGCTGCAAATAACAGTTTTATCTGTCTAGGCTAAAAGTTTAGATTGGCTTGCAATCAACTGCTTCAAATAAGCCAAATCTCCAGGACAGGAAGATGAAAAAGGAGAGAGGAAAATCAGTATATGAAAACTTCTTTAAAGATACTTTCATGGAGTCACAGGATGGTACAGGTTGGAAGGGACCTCTGAAGGTCATCTGCTCCAACCCCCTTCTCAGGCAGGGCCACCCAAAGCTGGTTGTCCAGGATTGTGTCCAGATGGCTTTTGAATATCTCCAAGGATGGAGACTCCACAGCCTCCCTGGGCAACCTGTGCCAGTGCTCGGTCACCCTCCCAGGGAAAAAGTGTCTCCTGATGTTCAGAGGGAACCTCCTGTGTTTCAGGGTGTGCCCATTGCCTCTGGTCCTGTCACTGGGCACCACTGGAAAGATTCTGGCTCTATCTCTACACCTTCCCTTTGGGTATTTGTATACACTGATGAGATCTCCCCTGAGCCTTCTCTCCTCCAGGCTGAGCAGTCCCACCTCTCCCAGCATTTCCTCATAGGAGGGATGCTCCAGCCCTTCATCATCTTCATGGTGGTTTGCTGGACTCTCTCCAGTAGCTCCAGATCTCTCTTGTACCGGGGAGCCCTAAAAGACACTTCCCAAAAGACACTTTTTCCAAACGACACTTTTCTCAAAAGACACTTTCTCAGTCTGAAAGTAGTAGATTTCTCTGAATTCAAACCAGCAAAGAGTGAAGATTTACAGGAGATGGTTAATATAATCTACTTTCTCATCCAAAAATATTAAGCCTTTTTGTTTTAAGGGGTCAGTACTACTATTAGGCCCACAAAAAAACCCACTGAAGTCTCTAAACAACAAAAATTTTGATGCATACCAGAGACAGAATTATACATATCTTTTTCACACAGTTTATAGCTGTGTTCTAGGAAAGGCTTGGAAATGACTAAAAAGGAAAGTTTATTAAATTGTTTACTGCTCAAATACATTCTGAAGCAAAAATAAATGCCTTGCCAGCTGGTGCTCCTGTGCTCTCTGCAAAGAAGCAGTGTTCGACACTTATCTCATAGGACCCAAAATTCTTCTTTCTGCCTTTTTTTCCCCCTGTGCTGTCAGGTTTTTTTCCTAACATTTTTCTTTAAAAAAGCAAGATCAATAAATAAATCCTTGATATAGCTTTTTGCATAATGTCATGAACACTGTGGGAGAGCACAAAGTGATCCTTAACCTGGGGCAGCTTGGGCCAGGAGCAGTGCCACAAGAGGGAACAGACCTTCGCAGGGCGCTGCTTGCAGCCCCTGTCCTGTCCCAGACCTGAAGCCCCAGGAACACAACCTCTCTGAATGGGAAGCTTCCCTTAACCTTTAAAAGCTGTAGTTTCTCAAGCCTGAAAGAAGAAGGAGGGGGGGGGAAATAGGAGAAAAAAGCATATGCTAGAGTCCTCTATCTGGGAAGAAGTAACTTGATCAAGGATTGTTAAAACCAACGTTTTAATGAAATCAAAGACAGGCTATCAACTTTTAAACTACTCCTCTGCACAGATTTTTCCAGTCTATGTTGGGGAAAAATAACAGCAAGAACATGTTCATCTTGTTCTGGCTTACTAGTAAGTTATTTATAACACATTTCAAATTTTGGAAGGTTATATTATGGAGTCTAAGTTGTATTGTCTATTGTTTTACAACCAGGTGCAGGAAACTCAAGTAGAGCCAACATGCTTACTGAAAAAAAAAAAACCCCAACAACAGAAAACCAACCAGAAACCTCTGGATTGCAGAACTTGCTTTTTGTACATTCCTCACATATTTTAGCAAATGTAGGTATCCCATAAATTAATATATACTAAGCATAAATGGAGACACCCTCCCATTTTCCTTATGTTTGTTCTATAAATGCCAGTGTCTTTCAGAGGCTCATCTTTGAAGGGAAACTCCAAACTGGCCTTAAAATTGTTCTCTCTTGCTAGCTAATTTCATATTAAAGGCATATAATTTAAAAGAAGTTTTGCTAGGAAAAGGCAAGCTTTTTGCAATAGTCTGGTCTCTCTACTTCAAAGCAAAGACAAGAAGTCTTCTTGCTTTTCTGAACAGACAGGTAACAGAAAATTATGTGGGCTATCCTTTTTTCTCACTCAGTTCTTGCAGACCAGAAATAGAGTCACCTACTGAAGACATCTCATCTCAAGAGCTGGAGAAATCCAAGTAGTAATAGTACAAACACTATGAACAAGAAAGGAGTCTACATTTTAATCTAGATGAAATAATATTGACTTCAACAAACAGGTGCCAAATGTGATACCTTTTTCCAGCAGCAGACCGTGTTGAACAACCACAATGTAATTATTAGACAGCTGCCAATTCTGAACAGGATGCTTTTCTGATCTTGTACAGTAACAGTCGAAAATTTGCCTAATTTAACTTTAGGTCAGGTAGTCCAACACAAAGCCCGTGTCTGGGTAAGTTATATTTATGTACCACTTATCTGTTCTTCCTCTCAGAAAATTCATTACCCAGTTTTCCTTCCTGCTTAACCTTAACCTCGACTTCCAAAAAAGTATCAAATTCCGCTTACACAGTGTTCTTTATAATTAGGCACAAATTGTTCAAGACATTCAATTATAACATTTTCTGCTTTAGCATCTAAAAATGCTGGATATTAATAAAAGCTTTAATCATCCTGAAGAAATACCATGCTATCACAATTCTATTCCATGTTTTAAATTCCTCTAGGCAGAAAGAAATATAAAGACTGATATATTAATTATTACTATGCATGTAGCCATCATTCTGTGAATTTTAAAAGTTGGGTTACAACAGTCTTACAGTGTTTAGAATACACCTGTCAATTAAGTTTTCATCTATGGTTTTGGATACAGTAAAGCTTATCTTATAATGTAAGAGATTTATATTATTATGTATTAATTAAAAAATTAAATACTCTGTATTATATTATTTTATGTTAATATGACTTTTATTGTACATGTGTATTACAAAATACTAAGTGTTTGACGCTTATCTCATAGGACCCAAAATTCTTCTTTTATATTAATATATTAAATATGTGCATATATGAGTTCACATGCATGTATGCACAGAAAACAGGCAAAAGAGGCGTTCAGACTCTTGGGACTCTTTGATGGGCAACGTACACAATGTTACACTGTAGATCCTTAGACTATCCAGTTTAAGTGTTTAAGTACTAGTCTAACAGAAACATATTGCAACACAAATATATCAATTATCGCACAAAGCTAAAACAAGCTACCAAACCGCTGGCTGTTGCTAACAGAGCTTGTAAGACATGCTGAGTGTCCAAAAACTATTTTGATGCTCCTGAAGCTTTGTCCATATTAATACACATTTTCAACCTAATATAGGCATTGAGGGAGCTTGTGGTCTTTACATTTTAAGTACACAGCGTCTTGTTTTTCTCTCTCAATTGTCTCAAATCTTCCTCCTTTCATTCTGCTGTCTGCTAGCAGGTCAGCCTCCCATTCTCATTTTCCACATTTTCCATATTTCCTCCTTCGGTCATTCACTGGCACTTGTCAACAAAATTTACCCGCTAACCTGCTTGCTGATGTTGACATTTTCCAGGAATATGTGCGTCAGTGTACAAGGAACTTAAATAAAATGAAAAGAAAAAAAAAAAAAAAAGAAAAAAGGCAGGTTTCCTGGAAGATGCTAAATTAGAAGTCCCTTATGCAAAATCTCTTCAGTTATACAAAGACTGGGCACCCAGTGTAATGTCCTGCCAGATAAGCTTGAGCACTGCCCTTTGCTCTTTCACGTCAAGTGGCTTTTTCCATCATCAGCTTCTGCTTCCATAGACCCAGGTTTGGGAGTTTTCTATGGCGCTGCTGGTATTTGGGAGCATGTTTTGGTTTGGTAAGCAGCTATGATGGATAAATACAGTAATGAATCACTGTATGCTGGAGAGCCCTCTTGTTAATAGGGAACTCTTGCTCCCTGGCTTTATAAATTTGCTTCTGGAGTTGCTGAGCTTTTTCCCTTTTTATTTCCCTTCTGTATAGCTTAATGTATTTCTGTCTCTGATCATTAACAAAAGTGGTCAACAGCAACTCTTCAAGAGCCAGCTACGTTTTCTTGCTTTTCAACATGCATCTCTGTAATTTTCCTCCAACCTATGTATTTTAGGTTGGAGAAAACTGTTTGCATGATGGCTTCCCCAGAGAGACCCTTCCAAATCTAAACCACAAAGTTTCTTATTTAGTATTTTCTCTTTGTTTCCCTTCTGAGAGAAAAAGGTGTTAGATCTCGTACAACTAGACAGTCATTGGTGGAAGATGGGTAGGTGGTCACAGATCCAGAAGACTGAAGGCCACTTTCCCAGGCACCAAGAACACAACACCCAATCTAAAGATGCTCAATACTTTTGAAAACAGCTGGAACACACACATGATCCCAATGAAAAAGAGGGACGCAATGACGTAACTAGACAGATTTCTATTTCCAGCAAAGAACTTTACATCCCAATGAGCACTGTTGCACTCACTCTATAGATCATAATCACACCTCCGATACAAAAAAGTTTTCATTGCTATGTGATGAACATGTCACAATTTACCAATTTAGGTCATTTGAATACTATTATGTCAATACAGGCTTCAAAATCCTAATCAGAAAGTTTTTAGCCTTCCTGCTTAGCCTGCTTAGCTCAGAAAACATACAGCCTTAAAAACCAACCTTTTTTTCCAAGGTCGTATCATAGGTCACATTTTTCTTTAACAAATGCTTACCTGACCAGAATACATATATATTTTTTTAACAATAAAGAATTAGGATGCAAGTCCAAACCTGAGGACTCAACAAAGCAATAAAACGTGAAGACTCAGACAAGCTAGAGCCAGCAACAATTTTGGGGCACTTCACATAGAAGGCTCTTGGGGAGAAGATCAGTTTCACTACAACCATTCTTTTTTGCAAAGCATACATTGGGTTTTTTCCAGTACACTTGACCAAAAGTAAAGTTTCTTTCTAACATAAGTGTAAATTTGGCCTTGTTACAGTCAGTAATGAAAAAAAAAAACCAAACACAGAAGAAACTGTAACCTGTAAATACTGAAGTACAGTTACACTAGCAAGAGGTGAAAGATGACACTTTTCTCAGGCAGCAAAACTAGTCTGTGCTAGGTTGACTTAGAAAAATAATACCACGCTGTATCTCCTTGTAATCAGCTGAAGGAGGCAGATCTAAAGAGAGAAATGAAATCCAAACAACACAGACGCAATGGAGTTTTCCAAGAAAAGAACAAAGGAAGAAATCGATTGTGTTCATTTTCTTGAAAATTGTCAAGAAGAATTCAAAGATACCAATTCCCAAGTTTTTTTTTCTTAACTGAATGACTAAAACCTACTGAACTGGAACACTCTGACAGAGGAATGGTATAGGAAGTACAAATCCAGTTCTTCATGAGCAAAGAAGAGGACGTAAATCCAATTGCATATAAAAGCAAAAAAATGTACATAAAAAAATTAGTTTTATGAGAAACTAATATTAGTTTTATGAGAAACTTTGGGAGAGCAACATCTATTATTTCAGCAGAATTAGGAAAACAAGTCCAAAACCTGCTTTTGAAGATCCATGTGGCTTCATTCAACAGTGGCTTTTAGTTTACTAATGTCAAACTAATTAATAGTTTGACATTAATAAATATTGATATTATTATATCACATATAATAGATGCTAGCATTAAGTATCAATGTTAATAATTACTGACTTAATTTTAATTAAAATTAGTTTATTAGTTTGTTTATGGTAGTATTTAGTTTATCTTGATTGTGTTGTCCTTTTGCATAAATGAACTTCATCTCACACTCTCTAAAATTATTTGTGGGGTTTTTTTCCCCTCTCTTCCTCTCGTGCCCTTTTCAAATTAGCAGTTTAATTAATATCTATTTCTAAGAATAAGTGCCATCCTGGAGAATTTCACTAAACATGCTGAATGAACCCCGTTTCTGAGAATACCTATAACAACACACCAAGCTTCAGTCGAGCTTCATTTCCTGGACTACAAATCCCTCCTTCAGCTCACTGTAACATTCGACTTATCACTGGGAATGTACAAAGTTTGTATTATGTTTTGTGGAAAAATTCTGTAGAACTCGGCTCAAATTAATACAGACCCAAATGACCTTCTCCAAAAAAAACCTTCTTAAGCTTCCATAAAATAGTTCTTCATGATAAACTGGGTATTTTTTAAGCAGAGTTCTAGCTCTATAGAGCTCTTCAGTAAACACAGGCCCTTCCAGCACACTGTGGAGACTACCTCTTACTGGGGAGATAACATAAATAAGTTTAAATAATATAAATACATTTATAAAGAAGATATAAATCTTTTAAAGCTGGAACTGCTCATTAGACAATGGTGCATTCATGCAAAGCAACCCTGTGATCTGACATGGGTCTGTAAAATCTAGACTTTGACCCTGATCTGGTTCCTGAAAACTCCTCCTACAGCAGCCGGGGGGGATGATTTCAAAGAACAGGAGAGTGGGAAGGGAAGGGAGAAGGGAGCTGAACTGACAGGTCATTTTTTTCATTAATCTTCCTATGGATCAAAACCTGGCATATAACACAGGGCAGGATAAAAATGCAGCAGATACAGCAGTGAATACTTCTTTGTTCCTTTTATTCTAATATATTTTGCCACAAAGAACAGAAGCAATACTGTTAGACTAGAATATGTCACCAAACTTGATTCTTTTATCTGAAACTGAAGTCTAAATGACTCCTTTTATCTGCCTTGCTGGTTCGTTGTCCCTCTCCAAGTGCCTGACTGAAAGTGAGGAAGCTCAAAGCTGTCAGATTTCCAGATGTTAGTGGACGTCGCAACACCCGTACTTTGAACAGAAGAAAGTGGATTGATTTGGCTGAAAGGATTTTAGGAGGCAAAACATCAAAAGATGGCAGGAAGCAAGAAGGAGGGGAGACTGCTGGCTAGTTCCAGCCTTGGGAAGCCGGATCTAACAAGCCAGTTTCACTGGTTTCCTCATCAATGCACGGCTGAAACTGTAGGTTTGACGCAGTGAGAGGAAGGCAATTTACTGAGTTTAGTACTTCTACTTTCAAGCATGAATTCAACTCCTCACAACTGGTACCACCGTACTATTTGTTTACAACATGTTTATTTTCAGCATCAGTTCGAGTTATCAGTGTATCTGTTCCCTAAGAGTATCATTATCGTACAATCAGCAATTCCTTACATCTTTCTCTCCCAACTTGGAATTTACTGAAGCTTATCCGATAGATAGATTTGTTGTGACACATATTAACTACATCAAGAAACGTTTTAAAAGAGCTACCAGGTATCAATTTTGCTACTCTGAATGTCCACACTAAAAAGGCCTCCCTAGATGTGTCCCGTGCATTTAGTTCTCAACTTCTTTTGAAATCAAAATGAAAAGTAGTAACCTCTTGTACAATATTTTCCGAAGTAACTGAAGACATGAAGCAACTTATACTACAAATACAAATACTATTAAAGCACAGCCTCCTGCACATTCATGCTATTTAACCCTCCCCACCACCAGTGGTGGCAATACCTTCTCTTCTTCCTCAGGCCCATCAGCATGGCCAACAGAGCTGCAGCTAAACCGGAGCCGTGCACACGCTCCCAGGTCCCTGGTGTTCAATTTGCCAGTCAACTATAGGTCTGAAATACACTCAATGCTTGAAACACTTCCTTTTTTTTTTTTTTCTCTCTTTCTTAATTTATGAATATTCTCTGTATTTAGTACTTATGAAAGTAACAGACAAGATGAATGATTAGATATTCAGCAGGGCTAAATCAGTGAAGCTCCTTTGGACTCAGTTCATAATGCATATTATTTCAGTGCAAGGTTCTTCCCATCCAGTCCTATCAAAGAGCCCTAAAGAAGTCCAGTTATAGATCTTTTTAATCACTGCCTAATTTAGGAGTGAAAGGAATGATGCCATGTAAGAAAGAATGAGGTCTGTTTTCACCACTAACCTGAGCTGAGACACTACATATGAGCAATTAGGACCCTAATCCTGTACCACTTAATTTCCCAATTGCTTTTACTAGTTTTTAAAACAATGGATTATTGCTTCTTGTTTTCTTCATGAAAAGCAGGTACAATCAGGTACTCTAAATCCCCTGCATCTGAACAGAAGAGAATCTGCAGTGCTCCACCTGCAGCAACCTCCTTGCTCCTAACACGCACATGCAGAGTGGCTGATTGCAAACCCAGCACCATGAACCTCACAGCTGACTGTTAGGTTTTACCTACACACCTGCAGAAATAGCAGCAACCCAAAGTCCCAGGGAGTTATAGTAAGCTGACTTCAAGACAACCAACAGGAAGGGCGGCTGGGAACACGTGCACACGCAGTGAGTTTCGGATGGCGATAACTATGCAAGGCAGGGCGATGTCTTTGGGAAATCCAGCAACTTTTTCTTCCCACAACCTGCCACACCTCCTGCTTTCTCCCCAGTGACTGACTTGTCAGGCAGCCTCGCTCTTGCGCCCGCCTACCACAAGTTACCCATCTTCCAGTCTCTCTACCAAATCTCACCCAATCTGTTTGCTCGCAGACTAGCAGTATCCCTGTTTCTCCATGTCCTTTGGCGACACACCTAAAAGGCCCAGTTGCTTTTTCTAAGAATTGTCACTGTTTTAATATGTAACAGATGAAAAGCTCTGTCAGAACACAGTCACTCCTATAAGCAGTGGAAATACTGTGTAAAACTGCAGTGCAAGGTGATGGCTTCACATCCATGAAATACAACAGATTTTATCCATGCCTGCTTTCAATATGCTATGGCTGCCAAGGGCCGGCAGGCTCAGCAAACAGCCTGGAAGAAATCTAACGGAGGCTACAAAGTCAAGATGTTGTTTGATTCCTGTCTTAAAAAAATATTGGCAAGATTCATAGGCCAGTGGCAGGATTCGGAGACTGGGGCTGATGCCTTCAGGGGGCCAAGTGATTCAACCACACGGAAAAGAAATAACTCTGCAACTGAAAGGATTAGATTCTTGCTCCTATTTATATCCAAGTACCTTTGAAAGACCATCTTCTATCCCAGCCCTCTACCAAAGAAGGAGGAAAAAAACCCCAACACTGTGCCACAATCTTTAAACACTTGTGTATTTATAGCTGTTCTCATTTCAGTCAAATTTCACAGTGTTTATGGTCAGCAAGCTCTCCCTCACAATACTGTACTCACCACAGAGTGATGCATGATTGGTCTGGAAATATTATGCCATGTGGAATATAAGGGGTTTTTTAAAGATCCACAGTTTAGGAATGCAAGTTACATGGGGTCATCACCTACACCTGTCCACTGGTAACACTTAAACCCCTGGTTTCTAGCACACAGTGCCTGTGCCTTCCCCTTGTTTCCCCCAGAGTAATGTTTTATCACTAGGAATCATGCATAGATGCAGCTTCATGCACAACATGAGGCAGAAAACCCAAAGTATTTTTCTGATCTTTTATTTTTACAGAGGATAAGCTGATCACTAAGAAAATCCCACTCTAACTGCATTTCTTTTTCAGATTCATGTGATGAACACAGATTTTTAAACCTCAAAAAGCTGTTTCACATCTGCAGATTTCTAGTGGTTGGTCGTCGCACTCTGTAATCAGATTTTCTCTAGAAAATCACCTCTGGAGTTGGTTTTTTACCCCAGTGGTCGACAACTATAATTAATTAGAACAGAGGTGTCTGTCTGTCTGTCTGAATAATGGAATTAGACACAGCTGGTAAAACTAACAAAGCATAAATGTAATGTCTTGACCACTTGTCGCTATTACAAAATCCTACAGGGTTTTTCCCTTGTGTATTAGTCTTGCATGGGGATAATTACATTCTGTCTACTTAAACCCTTAGTTTAAATAGCTACTATGGTCACATATAGATAGATATTTGTGTGTCTAGCTCCTACTTAAGCGATGTAACTGCTGTTGAAATCAGGAACAAACATACCTTTTGAACATGGTTTATATACGACATGATTAAAGACAAGAATTTCTATAAAGAGCCTATGCAGTCTGCAGTTTAGTAAGGTAAATTTTCTATTTAGCTAAAAAAATATACATTTCCTACAATAACCAGTTATCCACTTAGGTAGAATATGCTATAAAGTCTATTATGGCTCTTTTTAAGTCAGAGACCATCACTGTCATGAAAAACACACTCTGCAAGCAAGGTCTCAACAGTGAAGTAATACTTCAGCTTTCTCACTAGAGAAGGCAAAAATTAGAAATATTAAAAAAAAAAAACAAAACCTAACTGATGCAGTTCAAACAAGTAATTAAGTTGTTAGCCCTGCAGAATGGAGGAAAGGATCCTAATTATTATTATTGCCATCATCATCATCACCATAATCTAATCCAGCTCAGTATATTGCAAAGTATTGCAAAATTTTGTATCTGTGGGTGCAATTCAAAGATCTGTGAAATCCATTTTTATTGTGCATAAACATTTTTGTACACAGCTATTAGCTTGACAAATGATGTCTTTATAGAATCCATAACAGAACATGTGGCCAAATATGTAACTGAAGTGTTCCAGGCAATATGGAGAAACAGTTGTGCTCATGTAGAAATTAGGCTTTCCAACAGAGATCTCTAAAGCCCCATTTGTACTTGAAAGACATGTCTCTTGTTTCGCTTTATTTTTTGCTAGCCAACAAATACCTCATCTGTATTCTGCAAAACACACCTTTCAACTGTGGGAGGAAAAACAATGTTTTAGCATTCTGTGGGGAGGGAAGATAAGGAGGGGGAGAAGGGAGGGGGCAAAGAGGGATTATTTCCCCAGTTACCTGGAAGATCAGAAGTGCTCTTCTAATTCACAAGCTTTTTCATATGGGTAAAGAAGGAAGTTGTTTCAGAGAAGTGTGAGAAAGATTTTACAAATGCAGAAACTGGATCAGAGAAAAGTCATCTCTTCATTTATGTTCTGGCGACAAACTTGGAGTTGCTCTTTCTGATCTACAAAAGTGCCTTTTACCTGGAATACAGCACAGTATAGAGTAGTAGATAACTTACAACCCCAGTGTGGCAACACTAATTGTGCAGTCTGTTACTGCCTGTTCCTATAATGATGGGCAGGGCTGAAATATATCATGGATCTGGACCTCCCAAAAGAAAAAGGACTATTCTAGAATATATGTACACGTGTGTGCATGCATGTATTTTTAGGACATATAGCAATTGGAAATACTAATACTTTGTATCGAAATTCTTAGAGACAATACAGTAAAACATGAGCTTTGGATAAACTGCAATAGTTTTCCTAAGGAGCCATTCATCATATGGGCAATATTACCATGTACTTCCCCCAGCTATGGCAGTTCAGAAATTGGCTGCTCTTTGCTGACTCTTCACTGAGAGAGGTACAGTGAGAATCATCAAGGGGGTAGTTTAAAGTTGAGATGGCACACACTGGGTTCATTAGCATGACAGGATGCAAAACGGATGAGTCAGGTTTCCACTCCAGTGTTAACCCAGTGCTGTCCCTTCAAGGGTACAAAAAGCTGATGGACCTACACTTACAGTAATCGACACCAAGAAATTAATCTTCTGTAACAAGGAAGTTCTAGAGACTTCACTTTCAAAACAATTTTAATTGAAGCATGTTACTTACAGTAGAGATTAAGAGAAGTGTGAAAACCAGATGCAGGACTGCACTCAAGCAATCACACAAACACCGATGTTATTCAACATTCCAGCTGCTAATTAGCAGATGGATGGTATCTGAGTAATAGCTGGCTGGTGCATATATGACCACACATCTGTTTCTCACCTCCCTCCATCACTCTGCATGTTCACAGCCTACACACAACTCTCTCTGAAAGTCCTAATTAATGCATAGCTTGTGTTGCAATAAGCAAAAAAACTGTTATCACCTCCTGCAGGAAGAGATCATCTACAAATGTTGTCCACTACTGTTGAACATTTACATATGGAGTTTAGTTCATTACCTTTAAGGAGTAGACACTTTTGAAGGCCTGGTTTATTAACTACGAGCCTAATAGACAGAAGGGCTGGAGGAAGCTTCCAAGAATCAAATACAATCTGTATCACAACACATTTCATTCTAAACTTCACTTGCTTAAACCAGCCTCTGCAATTCCTAGTACACGTTTCCCGTTGGCGTGCTCTCCTGCGCTGGGGTTGTGCTCAGCACCCCTCCCAGGGCTGTGTGCAATAGGTAATCCAGCACAGGCTGGCAGGGATACCACAGATTTCACTTGTTGAGCAACTCGATGTGCCAGCCTCACTAACCACCTTCTATGAAAAACAGATACACAAGACAGTCCAGATTTCTGCCTTATGACGGAAGGCTGTTACAGGCAGTATCAGTAATTACTTAAGTCAGGGAAACTGCACGTAAGAACTTTGATCATAGCTGCACACAAACACTATTCCAAGCCACTTACTATGGACTTAAGTGTCACACATGGGAACCTATGCGCTGTCCTCCTGGGTGCGGGTGTTCAGTTCTCCAAAAGACTGAGGAAACGTCCTCTCAAGCTCTCAACCTGATCTTATAGTTAGAAGTAAGTTTAATGCCTGAAAGCTCAGCCTTATACATTTCCTACCTACTCTCTGGATAGATTACACACAAGTGGACTCAGTGTTCAGAGGCTTCCTTTCCTTAAATATTGCTAAGTTCTCGCCTCAGTGACATCACACAGTAATTAATGAGGTATACAGTCTAAAGACAGGATGTATGAAAAAATTTCTTTTTTATCAGCTTTGAATTGCACTGAGGAATCTTCTAATCTTACGACACAGCCTAGCCCACCTTCTGTTCAACACCCATAGTTCTGTGTACCTTTTTATTTCCCCACTCTTTACCTAGACTCAAAAGTAAACAATTCCAAACTTTTTGGTGTCTATTTATATCAGTGTCTGTTCACAACTTTCTGCTGTTTTCCTGTTTTCTACATCCGCAGCGTGTTTCTGTGCTGCAGCAACACTTGAACGCAGCATTCTAGACAAAGGTGAAATGTTGATTTATGTAACAGCATCGTATCATTTCACATCTTATTTTTATAGATTCAAAATATTTTATCTGACTGCAACTATATTCTCTAAAGAATTCAGCCCTTCATAGTGATGCTTTGGTCCTTTTCCTTAAATTACACAATTAATTATGATCCAATTAACTGTATTAATAGCACATACTTTGCTCTCCACTATGAATTACTTTGCATGAATCAACATTGAATTTCATCCATCATTCTGTTGACTGCTGACCTCATTTGATTAAATCCTTCTAATATTCCTCTTCAGACTTCACTAATACACAACCAAATATCATTACACTGTATTACATTCACCATTTTTTAAGATATTCTGCACCAATTGTGGAATTACAGTTGACTGATGAAACTCACTCCTCTTCTTCTGTCTCTCGTCACATTTTAATGCAAATTGACTTTTTATGTACCTACTAAGAAACTATTTAGTATGTCCTTCTCCTTGCTCTTAGATGTTGACATACAAGTGAAAAATTAAAGATAAATTTATTAATATTGGACAGTATGTGCTAATGTTAATATACAACATAAAGCACATACTTTCTAGACTTTTTTTTTTAATTTTGTCAGCTTATTTTTCCAGTATAGTACCCATTTTTCTGAGGTTACTACAGCTTAACATCTCTTTGCATGTTTTTCAACGACATAAAAATTTCATCTTCTTTTATTACTTCTGCAAAGTAGATGAACATCATTATCTCCATTTTATAAATAAAGAAATTAAGGAGGAAAACCAATAATGATTTCATCAGGATTGCACAGGAAGTCTGTGGCAGAGATGCCAAGCAAACTTGGAATTGTTGGTGAGGCCTATTCACTGATGACCAAGTCTTCCATTCCTCGTACCATTTCAGCCCTTCCTTTAGTTTTCTAACATCAAGGGAATTTAGTTTCCCAATACACTATCTAATAGGCTTGTCAAAAGGGGATGTGGTTTGAAACCTGTGTTACATAGCACAGCAACAAATGTATTTGCTGGAGGAGCACCCCCAGCCCCAAATACTCATGGCCAGTTGACTGATCATCTACATTGTAATAGCCTATCAAAAGTGACAGGTATTCACCCCGAGAGCTGCAGCTTATTACCAACAAAAGCAACGTGCACCTTTCATCCTGGTAATTAAAACAAACAAGCCAGTACCTTCATCAGGGAGGAAAAAAAAAGACCAGGTTTGCAACATAATGATTCCCGACAATGTCTAGCAAATCTTTGACTGATACGAACGGTAATTTCTTCAGGAATATCTGAATCTGCTGGAAAGAAGTCAAGATTGTTTCCTATTGAAACAGCTGACAGGTTCTGCAAGACAGCAGTATCATTCTTGGTATCAGCTGCAAAGCATTGAACATGAAAGGAAGAGACCGAATAGGTGAAATACCATGAAATGGGTGGCCAAGCTGAGGTACTGGAGTAGAATACTGGAATGGACGACTGACTCTCCTCTGGAAAACACACGGAGATGACCCTTACATCAGCCTATGGCTCTACAGTTTCTCAAAGCAGATGGTTTATTCTGGCCAGATGAGCTAGGTTTTGAAACCAACAACAAAAGAACTATCTGAAATTTAGTAGAAGTACAGCATGAACTGCCCAAGAACTAAGATACTGATCCCCACCACCACATAGAGGGGTTCACCCCATCTTACAGAACCCCCTGTCTGATTGAAAACAATCCTAGCCCAACCAGCCTTAGTCATACTGATTTGTGTATACACACTTAGATTTGTTATCTTGGACACAAAAAAGAACATTCTAAATCTTGGTAAAATATCAAAGAAAGAAAGATTGTTTTGGAGGACTGTGCTGCCAAGAACACAATAATATCACCATCAGCCCCCACACATTTGTTATTACATTCAGCACAAGTGCCGGATGAACATCTGCACTGTAAAAATTCAGCCCATTAGCTCCTTCAGCTTGTTAGCATATTTTAATACTGTGATCACAGCTTTCTATTTCTATCAAGGTGCTACTAGGTGCCAGACTCAGTATTCACATAGTGCGTCATTATTATCTCTACACCCCCCAGGTCCTTAATCTGTCTTCTATGAAGCTATTACACAGCAAGACTGAAACAGAAGGAAAGAAGAAGGAGAAATCTGAGAAGGAAAGAGGAAGCTACCAGTGTAGCAATACCACTGGGAAGAGAAGTACAGCTGTGATCTTATCATGTATGGTCGGACTAACGCTGTGTTACATACATCTCTCTCTACCCTCTTAGACTGTTATAGTTAAGTTAGAGAAAAGTCACCTATCACATACAATATGCAATTAATTTAACAACTCACTCTTCTGATCTGTTTTCCTTTAGCTCCTAACAGTGGCTTAGTATAAACAGTTGATCAACCGTCTCATTTATGGTCTAAACAGAATGTGAAAAAATATTTTAGCCTTGATTTTAACCCTAAACCTATAATTAGAAGAGTAGGTATTTTTAAACAGAGATCCTAATTTATGATTTCATAGGAGCTGAGGTACAGATATTTCTATGTTGGTGGTAATTTTTCTTAATGCTAACCAGTCTGTATTCACTCCTTACGTTTGCATACAACATGCACGTAAATAAAACAAAATTGAGAGCAAGCCCACTGTAACATACACACACATACTCCCACAGTATCTGATGCCTGTGTATTACAGTCACAATGTGTACAGACAAATGTGTTTTCTACATGCAGTAGGCTTTGTGTGTGCATTTGTTTTTTTAAACATCTAAGCCAAATTTAAGCCTACTTTCATCACAAGATGAACTTGGTTCACTATTAAATATAAAGCTGTTACACAGTCCACAAATCCTGAGCAAAAGAACCCCAACACCACTCAGAAAAAACAATAAGCTTAGAGAAATTAAAAATATCTGTTCTTCACAAAATAATTGAAAAGACCCAGTCAAATAGTCTTTCAGGTTCACATGAATTCAGCACTTTCAAGCTTGTGTCCTACGTTCAAAATGCCTTAACATGAAAAGTATAGGCCGAATATAGAAGAAACCAATGTGCCCACACATCTACTGGTTAGCGATGGGTTGATGGGTCTTCACTTGTTCTTACACTTATGAAATGAGACATTTTCTCTTTACCTCAGTTCCTGCCCTTTCTAAATGCCAGTTTCTCTCAGGAGGACAGAAAACCCATGCTCCTCTTGCAGAGCAGCACAGGATTCCATCAAGGAACCAGATTTACAGGGAAAAGCACAACTGTTTATCTGATTTGCTTATAGTCTTTCACTTAACATCTGCAACTGGCCAGTGCCAGATTCAGTATAGGGCTAGCTGGGCCTTTGATCTGACCCAGGACAGCTGTCCCTATGATCTCATGTAACTAGCTAACATTATTCCAGTAAAGTCTCATGTCTTAAGCCAAACTGGACTCTGTTATTGAAATGCTGTATTACATTCTACTAGCATGGGTTCATTCCAAATGAACCCAAGCCCATGAAGGGTCATGAGAGACCCCTTCTGATGCTACGTTCTTCTGTTTCATTTCTCTGTAAGAAAAAGTGACAAATGATGAGATTTCCAGAATGGGGGAGAAGGGCGAAAGCAAAAATTAGCTCTTAATTCCCAAACTCTCCTGTATTCGGGGAAAGGTCTTTAAGCTTATGATTTAGTGAGGCAAGGACTAAGGCATTTAATAACAGTACTGTTTCATGGAAACCTTAAACCGGTCAAGGATAAATCACCACTGAATGGAGCCACTTGTACTGCCCTCTGCTTTGTGCCAGCACAAGAGTTTGCACAGTTTAGCTGAGAACAGACCCAAAGACATGACAACAGCCAAAACAAAGTAGAAGTTTCTCAGAGTTCATCAGAACCAGACCAAGTCTCCAACCCAATTCCTGTGTGGCTGCACAAGCACTTGCACAGGGACAAGTGAGGGAGCAACTACAAGGGGCAACACTGGCTTATGCTGGTTTCAAGTGCTTGCAAAATTGTGGAGAAAATAGGGTTTCTCAGACTTCCCAGTCTGAGAAAAACAACTTCATGCTAATGGCCAAAGCAACATGCTTTGGTTAAACACTACACAATACGGAAAACATCACTTCACATGCAATGCAGACCAAAGAGATCACTGAAAAGCAAGGATTTCTTTGTGCACCAACATGATGCTGTATGTTATGCTACACAGAAACTTCAGACAGCAATTTTTCAGTGTGCCTTTATTTATACCAGAACATACAAGCAAGCTTCCAATGCATCTTCTTCTCAGTTGTTACTTTAAAATAGAAGATGAGCCTGCTTAAGAAAAATTAAGGTGGCTCATTTCATCAGGGAGATGAAGAGTTTCTTGAGACAAAGGGTCAGATATGCATCTGCAGAATGAAAAGCAATCAAGCATCACAGTCTGCAGCACTCCTAGGGAAGGAAGGTCATCTAGTTTGACTCTATGTCCCTTTTTTGTAAGGGTTTTTTAAAAATTATTTTGTATTTTTAAAAAAGCTGCCTCAAAGCATGTTCTCTGCAACCCTTTAAACCATATGAAAAGATGGGTAATCTCCATGCTACCTGAGCACCTGAACAGCTTCCAATGCTGTACAGACAAAATAGTTTGTGACTGCTCCTCTAGGCTGATATTAGCCAAGTGCAAACACAGCACAAATGCAATGCTCCTAATGACCATTTACCAGCAATAACCAATCTCAATGAATGACAGGGAGAGTGGTGGCTTTAAAACCCACACAGAAGGATTTCAGAACTGTATCTAAAACTTAAAGAGATTTAGCCAGGCTGCCCCTAGTGCACTGTACAGTGTGACTCCTGCAAATGAAAATGGAGAGAGGAAGGACAGCAATGAGCAATACTTACTAATGTAGACTGAAAATAAAAATCAACAAAAGTTGCTCAGTTCCACTCCATTTCTGATGTCATGTTCGAGCACTTACTAGTTGTATGTGAAATAAAGTCTGAAAAGAATTGTCCTACAGTTTATTATCTTCCTCTCTCCAGGGGGAGAATTGTGCCTATGGTAGGATACTCTGCTGTGGTTTTTGTACTTTAGTTTTAGGCCTGCATTTCTGAAATATTTATGCTACCATGCACTTCTGGTGAAGAAAATAGTTTGAAAAAGAGGGCTTTTAGAGTCTGTGGGAGGCCATTTCCCTGCCTCATACCGGTCTGCCTCTTGCAGAGCCAAGCATACCTGTAAGATAGAAAGTCTCATCATGCCTGGCACTACTACTACTGAGAGTTCCACCCTGAAGTTTAGACACTCAGATACATAAAAATCAGCCTTTGAATGAAGATTTTAATACACCGTACATTTTGAGCACTTCAAATTCTCTTCCGCATCTATAAGAAATGAGTAGCAGAAAAAGGAAACAGGAGAAAGCAAAAGCATTACCAGGTGTAATTGTACTAAACTGCAATGTTTAGTACTAGATGAAGTTTCTGAAAAGCTAATAGGAATTGAAGGAGGGGTGAATGAAATGTGTATGAAGAACAAACACAAACAGTTCTAACAATTGTTGCTTCCAGATCTTGATTAAAGGTGATACAACTGACTGACATACTTTACGAATTAATAATATAGCATTTCAAAGCTATTGAAATTCCCACGTTTTCATCTGCAGGGCACTGTGAGCTTTTATTTCTTTTCTCATTAACTGTAAAAATATGATTAACATTCAGCTGGAAACTTTGTGAAATAGAAATTCCTTACCAGGAGCCGAGTTCAGCCCTGTTTGTAAGCAGATGCAAATACCTGACATTGTACCAGCATATTTCACGGTTGTTATTGGCCACATATGTGTGTGTCTGGCTTGTCCGAGTTGCTAATACTGTAAGGCTCCGGATGAAGAAGGGGCAAACTCTAGCATTAGTGAATTCCACTGCAGTTTTATTACAGAATTCACGGGACCAGCGTTCTACTTCCTTTATTTAGCAACAGGAAATACAGTATTTTTAAAAATACATATGAAATATTAAAGGAAAACACAAGATTCACCTTAATGTTTTGCTTTTTTTTTTTCTTTCCAAATTTTCAAGCTCATATTAATTACTAACGTTCCATGATGTGCTTCAAAAATATGCAAGGATGGAATGATTTCAAAACAAAGTGCAGAGTCTGCTCATAGCACTTTAAGAAACAAGACTGCACTGTAGGCTGAAAACTGACTGGATTTTCTAAATAAAAATATCTATCTAGTATTTAGTTATATATACACAGAACTAAAATCCAGAACGCTATGGCTTGTTCTGTAATACAAAACCCAGAGAACCTCTTGCTTTTTAAATAAGTTAGCGTATGTATCAAATTAAGTTTTTGTTATTACTCCACCAGTCAAAAAATATCTATTGCTCCGTCTACATCAGAAATTTTTATTTCCTTATCATTAATTGTGCTTAGTGACAGAGAAAGGACAAGTAACAGCATGAGAGATCACTAAATAGTACAAGATCTGCCCTAGGCTACAGGTCTCACCTGGTTAACACAGCTTCTCCTTTCCAAACTGTAGGCAGCCTCATGTAACCTCATCTTAACAGCCAGGGACACACGCAGCCCCAAGGTAGGCAGAAGAGATGAATCCTTCTGAGCAAGTGGGCCAAATCGAGAAAAAGTAAGCAAGTAAATAAGCGTTTTTGAAGCATATACTGTGACTAAACCAATCAATAAATACAGGTGACCGCGCAGTTTTATGCATGTGCTTTATGGCCAGATGATGGCTCTCCCAATCCACCCCCTCCCGAGATCTATACTCCCAGCTAAATCACCCCGCAGTCCCTGGACAGATGCGGCTGAAATCAATAGCATTGTCACACCATCCCTCTCCTTCCCCCCCCGAAGCCCCGTAATAGCCAAGTTTCAGCTGAGATCAGTATTGACTGGCCCCCAGCACCAGTGGGGCCTCTCCTCCCGCCCAGCGGGGCAGGATCAGGCCGGATCACTATCTGATTAGAGAGGAGCACGTCCTGACTTTCCCCAGTCACTTAAGCCGGCGTCTCATTGCTTGTCCTTAGAGACCACAGCTCCACTCAGGCAGAGAGCGTCTAGACAGTATTCATGATCCATCTGTCTGGCACAGCCAGGCTGATGACAAACTCTATTAGACCCGAAACAATTTTTTTTTTTTTTTTTTCTGCTCTTCCCTCCTCCCATCTCCCTTTTCCTCCGAGAAGCAGTAATCTGACACTGAAAATTACTATCATTGTTGCAATGCTCAAAATAGCAGTGCCAGACTTTCATTAACATCAATGCTAGACTGCTAAATATTTAAAGAAATGGATAAATTTCACCTGAAGTGGGACAGCCCGGCACACATGAAAGCAGGAGCACAATCAAAATGTAAATCTAAGCGGTTGTTTTTATCTGCGCAAATTCAGTGTCACAGTCAGAGGGGGATGCCGAAGGTCTCTTTAAACAAAATATTTTCCTTTGATTGAGCTTTTTGTTTTTAAAACAGCATCATTCTCCAACCCCCTGCAGATCCCTACAAGGCTCAGAGCTGACAGAAGTAGGTGGGGGTGGTGAAAGGGAGAGCTATATATTTGATTTGTTTGGGTTTTTTTTTACCTTGCAGAGGAAAATGAACTCCTACAGCAAACTCTTCTGTGCCAAAACAGCCATGACACATCACCTCCATCAATGCTGACAACTTGAAATTTGATGTAGACATAATTTTCACATGACAAGAAGGATTTGTTCTCCCTTTTTTTAGTCATCTTCGAATTCTCATGCATGTCAATATTTGTGTTTCATATGCCCACACATACATACATATCACAGCACAGATAACTACCTGTACTGTTTTCCACCAAACAACTAAAGAACTAAAATCTCCACCATTGCAACCCTTCTCAATTAGACATGACTTGGATACTGCAGCCTGCAAACAGACAACAGACTACACTTCCCATTTCAAAATCTAATTTACTTTTAGCAGGACAAGGGAGGCTGATCGTTTGTTGTGAAACAAAGGGAAATGCTTGAACAAATGAACTGTGTCCTGCTAGAAGCAGGCACATTGTTTCAATTCCTCGGAGTCCAAATTTGCAGGTCACGTGGGGTGGCAAGCTGCCGCCAAGGCCAAGTCTGCGATGTTGAAAATCTTACTCTTCATCTCATTTTTCCTATCGTGGCTTTGTGCCGTTAAATACACCCTCGACCTCCAAGTAACGTTAAAAGAACAGTTGTCTCCATTATCTCAATCAATAAGTCTTTATAGCTGATGAAAATAAAACCAGCAAGTAGACCTACCAAAAGTTGACATGGGCTACTTTGCAGAAGGCTACCTGTATGGAACTGCACAGGAACACTGGAGCATCCTCACTGAGCCGGGGGAGGTAAGCTTCCACATGCATCACCAAACCCATGTTAAAAATCCCAATGTAAACCAAGCAAGCTGCTACCTTAACATGTTTGGCTTAAATGCCTTAGCATACATGTTGAACAACTTGCTGGACTGCAGCTTGTGCTGCCTAAAATCAGACACTAACACACCTTGGAGCTGATGCAGATCTTCCCCGGCTGCCCTCTGATTTCTCTGTGCTGTACAGACTAAATTGCCCATGCAGCTGCATTAAGGAAACCGTACCTATAAGTCAGCAGAGGAAAATTAATAAAACCGAAGGGCTGCAGAAATACACATTTTGTTTAACTTTGCACACATGAGACATCTTATTGAATTCAGTAGCAACATTCAAAAGACTGAATTAACAGCCTTCACACTGGAGCCAGGTAAGAATAGCAAGGAGAGAGGAACACCAGGTCTAGGAGATTTAAACTCCTCTAACACAAATGAGAGAGCGTCTGCTATAAACATGAGATCCAGAGAGCAGGTCACCCACAAAAAATATCTTTCTATACCACTGCTCATGCAACTTAACCAAACTAAACAATAAGCTCCAATGAGACATTCTGGATTTGGCTGCTGGCAAGAGCACAAATGAGAAATGCTTCAGCAGCCGGGAAATATGGGCTACTGCTAACATGGCACATACTGCTTAAATAAACTAAAGCAGAATTTCCATATGAAAATTTATTTATTTAGACATCGTTTGCGGGCAGTCTATGTCTTACTGTGAAATGAGATGAACATTGTTTCTACCATGGGAGGATAGAAGGTTTGAATACCATTTGAGACAGGGGTTCTTTGAAGAAACAGCAGAGGGGAAGGCATACCACAGTAGTGCCAACATGCTCTACATAAAAATAAGAGCAGTCCCAGGGAGGAACAGGCCATCCTGCTCGGATGTAGACTGGCGCACACTTACACATGGCTCCTTTCAACTGTTTCTTCCCCATTCAAGAGCTGTGCACAAGCAAGAACATGCAAGAGCAGAGCTGATATGTAACACTGACCAGAAGGAAATTCCTGCTTTAAAATTCCTGATGTGATTTTTTTTTTTAACACTCATTTTCTTCTTATTGAGCTGTATTACTGACTTGTCACTAATTAGAGGCCAATGAATGTATGTACTTCTGTGTTGGAAGCTAGCCTCGTCAGCTGAGACATTTCAAGTGCATATACTCTGGTGTACTCTGGTAGGGACCCCCATTAAAATCATTGAGGAAAAGCATGCACAAGTTTCTTAATTCAACATGTCATCCCTCTAAGGCCTGGGGACCTCACTTCAACAAGTATTCTAGAAACATTTTTTTCAAGGCTCTAACAAGCCAACACAACCAACTGCCGCGTCCATAATAATGCTCTTTCCTGTTACTAGTTGGCACTGATTTCTACCATGTAGCAGTCTGTTTAATAGCCAAAACATGATAAATAGCACTAATCCTCATTTGTTTTAAATGCTGTTTATGGTTGTATTATTTTTCCATCTGGCTTCCAACATTTTTGTCTTTGTTTCACCATTAGGACCCTGTTTCACTGGGTTTTGTTTTTTTATTTAAAACAGAAGTCCCTTTATTTACCAGCCCTTGTCACACAGTTCCTATTGTGATGAAAAAGCACAGTCACTGTCAATATCCCCAAATGCAACAAGTAATGAACCACTCACTCTGCCACAAGGTAAGCAAAAAGTTAAACACCTCCGAATGCTCCTAGCAATAAATCAAATCTTTCCTCTGCAAAATCCTCATTTGCAGTGTTGTTACAAAACCAGCAAATGCAGTTCTTGAAGGACTTAATGAGACCTAATTATTCCTCTTCACTCAGCACTGGGGAGGTCTGAAGTAGCAGGATTATTGGACACCATATTTTAGAAGGAATCAGAGAAAATGAACAAATATAACAGATTTAAGGAAACATAATTCATGCGAACAAACTGGGGTTTATTATTTTTTTTAAACCCTCCCAGAGGGTAACTGGCAGATGGGTGGTAACAGTCCTTAATGTCTGCAAAAGGCTGATATAAGAAGGAGTCACTCCCCTATCCCCATAGGTGGGACATGACAGAAGGACGCAAACCATTTTTCTCCAAGTCCACTGAAAAGTAAGAGAAATGCTGCCACCCTGACCTGCACGACTTTCCAGAGACAGGATCATGAAACACGCCAGCCGAAGTTCCTGTGCAAGCAGTAGGAAACCTGCCGCTGAAGGTTTTTTAGAGATACATTTTGTTGGGTTTGGTCCGGATAAACTTTACAGTTCTGGAGGTGAAGGGGACGACCAGCCAGCTGACAGGCACCGTTCCCTTTCAGGCACGCCTGTCTTCTTGTTCGTGACCTACCGTAATGCCTGAGGGGACAGATGTGACTTAGGGGAAGCCCAGGAAGTCTGCAGATCCTGGATCAAGCAAGTAACAATATTTCTACAGTCCAAAGGCCTTTTGAGAAGAAGGCCAGCACATGGTGCCAACACACTGCTGTGATTACTGCATGATTGCCACCACCAGCACAGAGGGGTAATGAAAAATCACCAGCGCCCCAGCTATCAGACCTCAAGCTGAAGGAGGCTTTGGGAGTTCCACCTAGAGCTCCTCCTAGGAACTTGCAGGGTGCCACTGTCGCACTGCAGTCACACAGGGCCACCACCTGCGATGCCCCAACTGGTGCTTGTCACCAAAGTCCTTCCCTCCATTTGCTACCACAGTGGTTTTAATGGCTCCTTTTAGACAAATGGTTGTGCTAGCTTGGTTTAAGAGAATAGCTGTACCGTATCCCAGTCAAAAAAATTCCTCCATTTGAACTTTAAAGATATGCTTACAAGTTTTGCATGCACAAATAATAAGGCATAACTTTCTTACAACTCAAAAGCCAAGGTCAACCTAAGTTCATGGACACGTGACATTTTGATCTGGACCCACTACCAAAGCCTGTGGCTAGTCCTGGGGCTTTGGAAAGAGTTCAACTCCAAAAAACAAATCAAAACAACAAAAAAGAAGTAACATAAAAGCGTATGTAGGCCATTATTATTTCAAAACTTCTGAAATCACTGCGGAGGTTCCAAAGTACTTCAAAGTACAAGATTTAGAAACATTTACAGTAGAACATTTAGAAACATGTTCATCTGGAGGTTAGGTGGCAGAGGAGGAAAAGCGTATATCCAACACCTGACTTCATCTTCTATTATGAATCCACTCCAGTGATTCTATCCTGCTTAATGGCATATGCATTTGTTTACAAAAATTACAGATACATGGTTCTTGCAATTCCTATTATTAAACATAAAACCACAGATATTCCTAAGCCATAGGCACAACCAGAGGTGAAACAGCATGCTGAGGGATGCCAGTATTGGCATCCATTTGGGAAGCGGTAAGTAATGTTACAACACTTCTATTGTACTTGTAGACCAGAAGCATTATTGGAAAATTTCTGCCCCATCCAGAAAGCTGAATTGTGGTTTAAAAATAAATTATTGCAGAACATACGAAAACAAAAATCAAAGTTTGATTTCAGTGTATATCACCAAGGGCAAAGCTCTAAGAGAGCAATTCTGGTGATAAGCCCTGGCACTCTCTGCAAGATATTTATACGCCAAAGAATAGCAACAAAAGCTATTTTAAATATATACCTATAAAAGCTCAGTGACCTACCAAATAATGCTGATCTCAGCACTAATCAAATATATTTGATTAATAAGAATGAATGATGACTTTCTTAATAGTATTAATAGCATATAAAGATTGTCACACAAACGAAGCATAAAATGTTTTCTAGAACCTTGGAAAACAAATTATTTCCTCATTTATATATTACACTTTCTTTCTCAGAAGCTACATATGATCCATGTGATTATAACCTCAATGTCTGCAGCACAAACTCCCTTTGCATAACTAAAAATTGTCCAGGTTTGGAAACCTAGAGAAGGCGTGTTACAGGCCACTGCTGGTTCAGAGAAAACCAGTATTTACTTCCGCTGTCTCATCCCCCCCAGATATCATACTGCAGACCAAGCTTCCAAACAGCCTGATTTCTGAGGTAAACAGACATATTCGAAATACATACATACACGGATGCACACGAAGAGCCACTACTTACAGCTAAAGATGCCTGGAGGTGGATGCTCTGTTACAAGCAGACAGTTCTCTTCATCACTGTTATCCCCACAGTCATTCTGTTGGTTACAAATCAATGAACCAAGATACAAGCATTTACCACTGGCGCAGGTGAATTTGCACTCTGAAAGGCAAAAAAGAAACCAGAACAAAAATTTGTGAGGAAATTGATGCTTACCTTCTTCACCGCTAGAATGACTGATACTAAAGGTAGTATTTTTCAAGTAGATGGTATCACGGTAGACGGGTCTTTGGCACTTCAACACCAAAATAAATAATAAAGTATTTGTAGCATTGCATGTATAAATACATATGTGACGCATTCTGGATCACCAGAATCAATCCACTAGTAAACCAGTTTTTCCATTTGGGGAAATTCAACTACTTCTTAAAAAAACAGTATTTTTTTGTAGTTCATGTTGATTACAGTTCACTTCAGACAGAGACCATGTTTTCATACATTTTTGTGTGGCACCTTGCCTATTTGGGGCAAGACAGCACTATAAATAAAAATAATAATTGTTCCACATTAAAAGAAGTCTTGCACAATGTAAAACAGCATCAGCTGTAAGGCAACAGTATAGTTTGTAACCAGGAACAATCCTGTCCAGACACAAGACAATTACTCCTTAACTACCTTCCCAAAGCCAATTTGCCAGTCTCCCACCTAATTACAATCAAGCACTCAGTGTCTGCACATTGAACTGCCAGTTGCTTTACAAAGTCAGTAAGCTTCTAAAACCTCTATGAAGTGTCTGAATGCTATACGCAGGTATGCTGTATTTTTCACATTTTGTTCATTAGAAAAAAATGAACAGTTTCCCCTAAATACGGTTCTGTCATGAGAAAATTCCTGCGAGACCAAGTATTTAAACAAAAGCTTTGTTACCTCAAGTTCCTTCTTACCTTTCTCCCTTTCTCTGCAAAAGGATGCAGGCTGGCTAACTAATCCTGTGTAAGATACCTCACTAGACTGATCTCCAGCTCTTAAAAAGAAAATTCAAGGAAAAACTCCTTACCTCATCTCCCACTCAAAGTTTACACTGGCAGGAGAGCTATGCAGTTACCCCTTCAGACAGGGATGACATTACCTCTGTCCTTGGCCTTTTGTTTACCGGAAAAGATTCAGTAAGTGCCAACCAGTGGTAGCTTTTCATGGGCATTATAGTTCAGTGCCTTGTCATCTTGCATGCTTTTTCTTTAATTTTCAGAGCCCAGTAAGACAGGGCTTCAGTCTGACTGACTTGCCTTCTGTCTGAAGCTGTAGGACCTCAGTATTTAAATAAGACGTTTTATACTAAGGATGTCTACTATGGTTGATAATTAAAATTCCATTGCCCTTCTGCTAAACTGATCATTTAAATGTCACTTCCAGAAACAAAGCTTTATAGTAAATATTTGAGATGTAATTAAGAAATGTTCACAAAAATATACATGCAATTATAAAAAGCTTTCTCACTAGGCTTGTTACAAAGTCAAATACACTACACATTTAGAACAGAGAACATATTATAGCTAGAAAAATTATAATTTAATCATTACAATTCCAGCATGTTGACAAAATCTGGTGATTGTCATTCACAAGCAGAGGCGAAGTAGATGGAATTAGAAACACTCACAAGTCATTTATTAAAGTAGTGCCATTCCCTGAACCCTGGCCTTCCCCAAGACTGCAGTTTGGGTTGGCCGATTCTGCTTCCGAGAGATGATCTCTGGTCCTTCCCAGCAAAGAGATAACGTTTGTCCATCCTCAACACTATCAACAAGAGACTTTCCTTTAATCTTAACAGCACTTGGACTTAACTCTGAACTGAGACAACAGAACCTCTAATTCTAAAAAACCCCTAAAACAGTTACTGAGGTATCATATTTACCCACACATATCTGATGTGTAACATAAGCAAGGTAATAGCGAAGAAGAGGAAAAATACATTGGGAAAGGGAATGAAAAAATTTTTCTTCACAAATTTGTAGGTAAAAGTGATTTTAGACTTCACTCTCAGCACTTTTCGTCAAGTATTAATGACATTTTAGTACCCATACCAGCAAGAATCTGCTGCTGCAAAAATATACGCATAAACATGTGTAACATAAAATGCTACTTAGGAATATAAATAAAAGCCAATAAAATGCTACGCAAGAAAAACAAGCATTTCCTGTGGAAAAAAATCTATCTTTCTATTTCACTTGGTCAAACTGCACTTAAGAATCAGTGAGTATTTGTGTAAATAAGGTCCTCAAGATTTAAGCTTTTTCAGTCCAACCCTGTAGTACTTGAACTACTCAAATTGTACAATAAAATACTGTACAAACAGAATATTTTTCCCTGTTCCTTTCTCACCCTACCTTTCCCTGTTACAACAAAGAACTGAAGAGGCATTTAAGGGCTTAGGTTTTCTGTTTTGAGTATAGACTATAAAAAAATTCATATCCAAACAGAGTAAGCCTTTGAAACCCAAGGAACTAAGAAAGTCATTAACAGTTACTTTTGGAAAGGAGACTTAAAAGATTGGTCTCAATATTAACAATCTGATAATTACAACACTTTAGGACTCATTTCTGCAACTTTATGAAGTAAAAAAGAGGAACAAGAAAAGAACAAAGCTGCCTTGGAAGATTAGAAAAGCTGGCTTGAAAGGGTTCAAACTTTCAAGGTATCTTAAATGAGTAATATAACACAGGGTGAAATTAAGAGTGGTAAAGGACACACTGCTTATATTTGAAAGACAAATATCAAACATCATATTGCCTGAACTTAGAACATTTGGCATGTTACTTTGGCCACAATATTTAATTCTTTCCTGTGTCTTTGTGTTGAGTCCTAATGTAAAGCTTTCCACACTTCTCCCATGGCTGACACAAAATGCTCCAGCAAGATGTCAACTCAACAGCAATTAAAGCTAAGAACTTTGGGTTTCTGTTTGCTACCAGATTACATGGTCTTCAGACAAAAGACCAAATGAAGCATTAAATTTTTAGTAGCTCTATTAAAGTCTTAAAGTTCTGGGTTTTAACTAACATTACCATAAGAGGACTAAACAGAGGAAAGAATTTGTGTTTTAAGAGGGTTTTTTTTCATCCTAGATAATAGACCATGTTGAAATTTGGATTAAAAAACCAGACTCAATCATCTTTTCTTGTAAAATTTTATGGCTACTTCCTCCTTCCCTCAAACAAATGAACATTGCCATTGTCAAGGTGCATAAAAAGTAAGAGTCATGAGGCCTCCTGTCCCCTGTTGATGTGCCTACATTGACCGGGAGGTTGCTCACAATGCCACAGGAATTCTGTCTTGATTTTAAAATGGATCGTGTTGTCAAAATCAGCTTGCCTTGTGATCTCCCACCAACTCTATTTGCCAAGAAAGCAGTCATCCTGTACTGGGCCTGGCTGGGATGGAGTTAACTTTCTTCATAACAGCCCCTACGGTGCTGTTTTGGATTTGTGACCAGAACAGTGTTGATAGCACACCAGTGGTTTGGCTATTTCTGAGCAGTGCCTGCACAGCATTGAGGCGCCTTTTTTTCTCACTCTGCTGCTCCCAGGCAGTAGGCAGGAGGTGGGCAAGAAGCTGGGAGGGGTCACAGCCAGGACAGCTGACCCCAACTGACCAAAGGGATCCTCCATGCCAAACAGCATCATGCTCAGCAATAAGAAACAGGGGGTTTGTCTTCCCATGGCTTGCAGACTTGCCTGGGCATCGGTCTACTTGTGGGAGGTGGTGAGTGACTGCCTTTGCATGACTTGTTTTCTTCCCCTCTTTCATTTACTTATTAAAATTCTCTTTTTGCTGTTACTCTTCCTATTCTCTCCCCTGTCCTGAGGGGCGGAAGGGGGTGGTGAGTGAGTGGCTGTGCAGGTGCTTAGCTGCTGGCCAGGATCAACCCACAACACATGCATGTGCAAAAGTAGCTTCTAAACCTAACAAAATTTAGCATCTAATGGAGGACACAAAAGTGTAAAACTTAGCCTGCGTAATCACATTCTGGTGAATACTGAAGGAAATACTCAAAGGAAAAAAGCATTGTAAGAAAGGGACAAATTAATTACATTATTCAATGAAAATACAGATACTTCTAAACACAGAACATAGTTAGCATCAGGTATTTGCGACTTGTAAATGAAAAGTCAGTACCTTAAAGTAGTTTGCATAGTAAACGCATTTAAACAGTGCGTGCTTTTACTAAAACCAGAAGAGAATCCTTCCATGTAATGCAATGTGGGTCAAAGTCAGGTTGATGGACATAGTGGAAAGCAAATATTAAGAGTATTGTCAAACTGAAAGGTAGTAAATAAACCTGCAGAGGTCTGTACCAAAATATTAGCAGTGACCTCAAAGCACTCTGACAGGGAAATCCAGACCAGTCCAGACTAGACCAATGTGCCTAACGACACACCAGAGAGCCCTTTTCAGTACAAAGTCCTGTATTTGGCCTGTCTAGACTAGAAGAGGGAGAAATGCTCCCATTCTGAAAACAAGCCAGCACGATCCTTCTTTCATGAATAAAGTTTCAAAGCCAGGCAGTTTTCTTTTCATTTTCAAGTGGCAATTAGTGAAACATCAGTAGGTTGGTCAGCAAGGCTCTGACTAGAGCTAAACCTGAAGCAAGATGACAGCTACTGGAGGTTGAAAAAATCATCCCTTCTTATAATTATGTCTTACTATGCTCGTAATTATGTCTGCAGCATAATTTTAAAATTTATCTTGACAATATATTGATTCTTCAACATAAAGTTTTAATAAACATACATCTAGGTAGAACTAGACTACCTTGAAAAAAAGTAATACTAATAATACTATTATGAACATTTCCTATTTTTATCAACTGTATGCAAGTACAGTTAGCAAGTGTATTGCTCACATGTTCAAGGGAGATGCTTGTATGTATAAACTCTCTACATATAATATATGACTGCATTTCAAATAATTGAAGGTTATGTTTCAGCTGCAACAGCTAAAGATGAATTTGCCTCATGATACAAAAAACTCCTCTGATCAGTTTTTTTATTGTGAAATACAAGATCTGCTGTATTGGGTAGGCTTATTTTACACTTTCTGTGCCTACCCAACAAGATAATTCTATCCTTGCATTCAACTTAATTCTTTTAGACTTCCTTTACACTTGACTTCATCCATATGAACAGCATTCCCATTGTTTTGTCATCCCACTTACTGTAGGGCATTTTTAATTATAGCTAAGTGCTGTTTGTTTTTGTAATTTAAGTCCAACCACAGGCCAAGGAAAAAAAAAAGCGACAAAGTGTCATATTGAAAAAATATGGTGGTTTAGGTCACTGTTACGATGGATGTCACAGCTACTTATTTAGCAGATCTGAAATGATTATTTGACCCGGGGCAGAATTCTATTCCATCCATTTGAATAAAAAATAAAAAACTATATATGCAGCCAGTGATCCCAAATTGTTCTGGCTAAACTGTAGCAACACAGTTCAAACGCACAAAATGAAATCCTAAGTGATGTCTGGGACTTAACTAGAGTGTAAGGCACTCTCCCAAAATCCAGCAAAGTGGTAGCAGCTCTGGCAGCACAGCCAGCAGAGGGTGATCAAATACCCTGCTGGCATGAGGTATGTAGACAGTGAATATCTCTTTGCCTCCAGGTGGATCTGCATCTCTAGAATAAAGGCTTAATTTCCAATTTCTTACATAAAGGCTCCATTTTCACTATGTCATCATACTTCTTCACACTCCTGTTCACATTGCAACATGTAAGAGCCTGAAAGAAAATATGTTTAAAGGGCATCATCACCTGTTATAAGGATAATAAGAGGCAAAAGTAGTAAATTGGGGAGGGTGGGAGGAAACACGCTGTGCTGGAGATCAAAGAAATATAAACCACGAACACCACAGTCAGTACAATAAAACCCTGTTCAACCTCTGATAAACATCTATCTGTGTATTATTTTTAATATTGTAGAATGTAGCTTTATAATGGAAGTAAATCATAAATAGGAGGCAGTGTACACAAGGAACATGTTTATTTGGGAAAAAGCTTGGTTAATAAGGAAGATGGCAGACTGCCACGCGATCTAATAAACGTCCACTGGTGCAGGAAAGAGAGGGATAAATGGCTCTTTACAAAACAAAAAAACACTTCATAAAAAGAATGCCAAACAGAATACCAGCAAAAATGAAAGTGGATCAGCTTATGCAGAGTAAGAAGCAGAGCTGTAAGCCACAGTCAAAGGCCTGTCCTCACTGCCCACAGCCTCGCACAGGACAGGGGAGTCTGTTCTCAGAGCCACGCAACATGGAGACTGAGAGACCTCCTCTGCCCAGGGGAGATTACAGCCTTAAAACCGGGCTGATTGAAAGAAGATTGTTACTGGTTAAAACCACTCTCATTTGCTGAGCTGCTACCCTCTTGCAGTCCCCCATGCTTGCTTGCTTATCCAGCAATTATCTTTTCATCTTCTTCTTAAGGCAAAGCCTGAAGCTATGCCCTTTAACTAGTTACTATTTATGCCAGTAGCTGAAGGAAGCAAACACAATATTCTTACACACAGGTAGTGAAATCCACTGTTCAGTTCACCAGTTCAGGGCATTAGACATTTCACTAAGCTTACCTTAATTAACAGCCTGAATGAAATCACACTAGACGTCATGAGCACAACTGAAAGACCTCCTTTATTTTGAGATTTGTCAATGAGGTGGTTTTTTGTCTGTGATCTTTCTTCCCCATATATGCCTGTCTCCAGTGTGAAAAGAAACAGAAAGGTCTCTTCCTGGAGTCCACTGGGGCATTATGAGAAGAGTTTTCACCAACACTGGAAACTTCTCTGCATCTACATGAAACTCGGGACACTGGCTGTCGTTCAGCCACCACCCTGCCTATGCAGTGAGCCTCCACAGCCTTGCAGCGGGGACCAGCAGCTCCCCTGAGCAGGCCTCTTCAAGAATGAGGAGATAACAGTTCCCACCACAGCACTCATCTCAAACAGACAAGCCTCTCCAAGGTGATCTCGAAGACCATCAGGCTCACCCAAACGGCCAGGTTTGCCACCATAGGGAAAGGCCAATAGAGGAAAGCTTCTTATATTGCCACCTTCGCAAATGATCTTTTCTATTTATCAACTGTCTTTCCACAAAACAGCAAGGTAGTATCAGAGTACAGATTTGTGTTTTCCGCCCTTTTACCCACTTGCTTCTCCTGACCTGGCAATGATCTGCCCGTTTATGGCCACAGAACACTGAGACATGAGAACTTCTCAACAAAACTCAAGCATTGTGTCCCCTGCTCCGCACTTGTGTAAAGCCTCCTTTGCATCCCCACCAAAGCAGCCTCACACGTTCTCCGGCCACAAAGCTTCTGCAGAAACATCCTCCCAGCACCACATGCCCTGTGCTCCCCCGCTCAGGGATTCCTGTCAGTGCCAACAACTCAACTGAGTCACCATCTCGACTTTGACCTGTGCAGTGCTTGGGTCTGAGCCCGCAGAAAGAAGGACACCGAGCGCCACGGCAGACAGATGCCTGCAGCTGCCAAGGTGGTGGACAAGGAACACCTTCACTCCAGCTCCCGAGAATGAACAACCTCCAAGGGATGGGTTTCCAAGAGCAGGCCTCTCGTTTTTCCAGCTCCATGCAGTGGCAAAGCAGCGTCCACTATGGCATGCCAGGCCCACCCGTGGGCCCACGTCCTGGCCCATCACCTCATCCCCAGGGAGGTGCCCGCTGCCTGGGGCTGGGCCTGCCTCGGTGCCCCCTGGCCGCCCTGCTCCTGGCTGGGGCGGTGGGACGGGCCCTGGCTGCCAGGCCCTGCCCTGAGGGAACCCAGGGGAGCTCCCACCTCCCCCTGACATTTCTATACGTACCAGCAGAGTTTTCCTCATCAAGTATGGGGAAGGCGCATTGGTGACTCAGCTAATGACACTCTCATTTTCAGTTGTGAAATTATATGAGGAGATGATTAACAATACCTTAAATACGTACCTTCTAATTTTTGTCAAGCACAATGTCATTATCACGGGCAAGTGCAGATGAGAAGGGGTATATGCAAATGAGATTTTCTGAATGTCTACTTCTCCTTAATCCTAATTCAAAGAATTCCTGAATTATGGTACATATTTTAAAACAATCTTAGTTGGTTTTCATCTTAAGAACTCTTTAATGATCACAAGCAGTGTCACTTACCAGGTTTGTAGAGTGCTGCATACGTAAAAGAATATAAAATAAAAAAATCATGTTACTGCAGCAGCTTCTTGGTTTTTTCCTTTGAAATATTGTTTGCATGGCTAATAGCTCAAGACTAGACCATTTTATCAGGTAACATCGCAACCTGTGAATCCAGACAAATATAGACTAAACCATGACACTTCACAGATGCATTGCTAAGTTTTGATTGCAGTCCTAAAAATGGGCCCAGATGAGGACACAACAGCTACTGCAACACCCAAGGACTAGCTGGGGACTGGGGGAAATGGGATGATTGGTGGGAAGAAGCACTGTCTTTATTTTCTCTGTTATTAAATTAGGTCCGATTACTTAAGACTGTGACCCCTGTAAGGCAGGAACTGTTTTCAGTTAGCTCTCCCAGGAGGTACTGAAATACAGAATAAATACCATTCTCATCTGCAATCGTGTATTGTTACTGAAGCAAGGAGGGGTCTGAGAATACATCCAAGAACTTGACTCTCCATACAAGTAATGTACAATGCAGGAAAGAGTATACCATGTTTCAGGTGGGTGTTCAGAAGATGTCAACCTAATGCTGATGACAGTATTTTTTTATACATCTTCCAACGCTTACTGTGCAGAAAATGTAAGAGGAATGAGAATATATTTACTACATGATGATGCAGGACAGTTATGGAGCTTCCGCTGTAACATGAATTCCAGATTTTAATGGACAAGAGTGTTCTCCTTTCATTTCTCAATGGCATTTGAATTGTGCAATGCACGCTAATGTGAGTAATAACAAGTTTTTTATCATTTGTAACATGCTCTCCAATCCACATCTGCAGAGATTTGCATGTTCCTGTAGTAAATACCTTTCACTGTTAGGTTTTGTACTTTAAAAGTCATTTCCCTTTAAGTCCAATTATCCAAAAAGTGTCTAACTCAGGTCACTGTGCCTCAGTGTTCACGTAACAAAAAATATAAACAAATAATACATAGAGTACAGCCAAATGGATTGCTCTCAATGGCTTGCATTGTGCAGCATAGACAATGTTTTTTAAAACTAGTACTGTCTTGTATCAATTGTTATTTAATTCTTCAGTCCTTATTCAGCTCTATCTAAAAAATGAGTCACACATTTTATTCACCTTAGTACCTTTCCCAGAATACTGGGGGTTTATGGCTAAAATTTTTAAAAAATAAACAAAAGAATGTTCTTCCTATTAGAAAATTTCTCTTTTCTATCCCTTGCCTTCTCCTCCAGTCAATTTCCATGAACACTCCCTCCTTAATACATATTGCTTTGCAAATATATACAGACTCCCACCTATATGCATTTCCATATAGCGGAGCTAGTAGTCATTTGGCTTGCCTACCATCTTCTGCTATAAATGCCTTGGAGAGTCCCTCCCATGTTTGCTGCATGCAGCAGGTCTGTGATGCTGAGCAGGAAGAACACCCCTGGGCTACAGAAGTGCCTTTTCTTTGTCCCAGGAAATTCCCTTCTGCTTTCATGGAAATAAAAGCTGCTAGAAAAAAACTGCAGTTATCTTTCCATTGTCTGTGTCAGGAGAGCCTCTGCCAACTCTCCAAAATAACTAAAAGCAGCAGACACTGTGAGGCTCCAGCGATACCACTACTGGAGCAACAGCCCAAACCGTACTGGGACAGTAGTAGAGGAGGCACATTAACTGTGGTGGGGAAAGGGAGTGAGCTCTGCTCCCCCATACTTCCACATGATTTCCATTTCACTTCCAGGTACCTGTGCTGACAAGTACAGCCACTACTACAACCACCAGATGCTCCTCTTCTGTCCTCAGGTGCTCCCAATGCTCAGGGGACAGGACAGACAGACAAGAGGGAAGAAATGTGAACACACAGCAAAGAGTTAAGTCAGTACTTATGGGTTGAAGAGTGTCTCATTTAGCAACCTAAGCAGCATAGTTTCCATAAAGATTCTTTCATGCTACAATTATGCAATTTTGTTTAAGCATCAGCAACACATTTGACCACATAGCAGCCATTTAACCAAGATTACTTCATAATTTCCATGGCCGAAGTGCTTACAAAGTAGACTGTGCAGAAAACACTGATGCAGGTATCCCAAAGAAATCTCTACCATATAAATCTTTCTGTTGTTGAAATAGTATCACTTAAAAAGTAACAGTGCATTTAGGACAGTACATTTCTGGTGGTTGTGAACATGAACATACAATTAACATGATGCTGGACACTGCTGAGTCTATCCATGCACCATGCATTATCTTGGGAAACTTTACAGCACAGCAAAAACCAAAGCAAGCAGCTTTCCTTCCCCAAACCATATTCAGCTTTGCAAATACACTTTGTGTTTAAGTGAAAAAGTACCTAATAAATAGGCACAAGCCTGACATCATGCAAAACTTATATTTGAAGAGTGCCTCTAGTTCACAAGCTCAGGCCATGACTACACTGCATGTGAGAACCAACATGAATGAGCTGGAGTGCTGCATCCCCATAACCAAACGCTTTGGGCTGGCACTGCTGCCCAGCGGGGGGGCACAGCCTTCCTCAGCCATTGGCTGCAGTTCCCACTCACTATGCGGCCGCTTCTCCAGAAGGAGACAGAAAAACTAAGGAGGTTTTCAGTGGGTCCGTTTGAATCAAGCAGTCCCCCCAACCTGAGCACCACCTTGCTAACTAAGCAGTGGGCTGGCGAGGAGGGAAGAGATGGGAGTGGGGCGCTGAGGGAGGAAGGATGGTGCCAGAGCACCCAGGTGTGATGGTAAGGGCTTGTCTTCACAGCTGACATCTGCACATCTGGCTTGGGTGGAGCTCCACAGTGTGGCACCCTCCTGGCACAGCTGGCTTTGAGAAGTTAACCAACTTTGCCTCTTCCTAAGCATAATTTTGCAAAAGGAGCGTGGTCTAGTTAACACTGGAGGCCTGGTGCCCGCTGTACCAGCACACTTGAGGAATGCCCACCTGCCAGACCCGTGTACACGTGTGACCTGGGCTTGGGGGACCACTGATGGATGGAGCTGACTTTACTGGCAAAATGTGCATCGCATTTGAGAGCCATGCAGCATTCGATCTCCAAACCACACCCCAAAATCCTGACACATTACCTCAAGCCTACGGCTCTTCTGGACATTATTACTGTCTGTGGTTTATCTTAATATGCTGGACAGGAAACTACCGTGGTTGACGTGCAGATCAGCCATGCCAGCCTTGAGACAGCAACGTCTGTCAGAGACTCAGGGTAGGCGGCTGATAGCACTAACCATTTCAGCCATCTAATTTTAATCTGCCACTGCATATCTGTCAGAAGCCTTACAGAATTTTTTGGGTGGGGACAAGAGATGGGGCTAGGACAAATCTCTGGTTACAGCTCAAGTTATCAGTGTATCGATGACAAGTTAAAGCATGTTAAAAATTATACAAGTGATGCGCTGAACACAGAGAACCACCCAAAACCATACCAGCCATCAAAGAGGATAAACAGCCAGAGCATCAGAAACTCAAGAGCAGCTAATTGTGTTTTAACTGTGGGAGAGGTAGTTTGTCATATTGTACCAGCTCATTACTACTAATCTGTTGAGAGATGGTGATAATTTTCTGTGTTTTTATAAGCCAACATAATTAAACCAAGGTCAGTTTCATAGCACTGGTCTCTCCTCAGAAGACTTCAAATAGGGAGCTCATAGTAAAGCAAAAAGACCAGCTAATACAGCACGCTGCTAATTTTCAAGGAAAAACAAAGGAAAGAATATTTCTTAGAGCTTCCTTGTGTTCCATCACATCCCTCTAACTTAAGGTCTGTCAGCTTAAAAAATTATGTTGAGATACTAAGAAACACCATCTAAACAGATTAATTTTCCTTGTCAGTAGGAAATATTTCTTTAAAACATAAAACGTGTTAGTATTGAATGTTATACTAATATACAAAAAAATACTTCTCCCGAGAGGTGATCATTCCAAAATCCCATCTGCAGATTAAAAACATTTTATGATTTGCAGGTACTGAGTTCAGATAGATGAATATAGAAAGAATGATCACACATCCTCAAGAAAGAAAAAGGAAGTTCAGCTGCTACCAAGATAAGGTAAAGAGCAATCTAGCACACAAATATTTGGGGATCAAATTCTGAGATGAGTGGAACTCTACAACAGTGTAACATAGGGCTCCCTGATTTCTTCTTAGCCCAATTAAGCTCTCAGCTATTTACTGATACGTAACACAGGCTACAGTTAAATGAACACTGTGAACATGTTAGTACATTTTAATAAGTTTGTGCATCAAACCTGTTGTTTGTAAGGTCTGAGCTGAGATGCGGCTTCCAGTGTGCAAACACCGCCCATTCTTTGCAATATTAAGCAAAAAGCATTCACCTAAAGTACTTCAGCAACGGCTTACACAAACCCTTTGTACTTTGTGTTCTGGTAGATTGGGAACAAACTAGCTAGAGAATTTGTAATTAATAACAGTGGGGAAATAATATTGAAATATGTCTTTTTACACTTCATGCAGTAACTCTGTTTTGAGTTGACAGCACACTATTTAATGTGCTCTACTACCTAAGAGACAGAAGACAGAAGCAGTGATGGCAGGACAATACACCCTGATAAAAGATCATTTGAAAGGGTAGGAAGCCCCTTTCATAATAGAGTAGGGTTATATGAAATGTAAGAAAAATTTCCTTAAAAGACCTATGTGTAAGGGTTTTTGAGGAGGTTACCTGTTTTAAACAATAAACACACTCTCTAATACTTGCTGGTACATGGTATGCAGTCATAAAAGACTTCAAAATGGGACTAACCAGTTAAAAGAGATGAGCATGTTTATATTGAAATATAAACAAATATGCATGTATAACAGTAATCACTTGCAGTCTTCAGAATATATTGCAGTTGCTAAATAAATAGCTTAAATGGTAGCACTTTTGAGAGAGAAGAATACAGTTTTGGTTTAAACATGTTTTCTAGATTTCCAAATGTGACCTCGCATACTCAGTTTTATTTTTGTCAAAGCTCAAAATACAGAATGAAAAAACCTTATTCTACAAGCACACATTAAGCATACCATTAATAAAAGAAAACCCGTATTTTCTTGTGACTAAAACATCAACATTCATGTGACATGACACAGAAAAGTATCTGCTTACTCTTCTTGAAAGGTAAAGTTGTGGCAGAGCTGCTATTGTCAGACTGGATGGATGCAGTTTTGTTCTGTTCCTCAACATTATTTTTCAGGTCACTAAATCATCACTTTTTGATTTCTGTGGTGACTTCTACGGAACAGAGCTGTAGGATACTGTTCTTTCCAATACTTAAATTACTAAGTTAGGGCAAACATTTTAAATGCCGGGTATTAGAAAGACACTCACAAAGGAATAACTGAAAAAAAGAATTAATTCTATTTCTGATTTCCAAACACCACACTAAGGCCCTTCAGAGAATTGCCATCCTGCAGCTTTTTAGAAGTGTAATTACAACAGACAAAACTTGGGTAAAAAAAAATTTCTATGTGATGACATCAAAGATGGGAGGAATTCACATACTTACACTGTCTACAAAACCAGCATTAAAATTATAAGCATCAAAGAAACAGGCAATGGATATGGCAGGCTAGGCACCTTTCTAATAATACACTGATGTTCAGTGGGTCTGTCCCGTTTTCGACATTTTAGGGGCTAATGACACAAATTTTAATGACAGCTCTGCTTCACTGAATTCAACTCCTAAACATGTATTTTAAATATCTTGCTGACTCTTTTCTTTGACACAAAAGGTGATCTATATAGACTAAGATAGTGGAGAGATACTATGCATATAGAGAGATAAGAAGACATAAAAGGAACATTAAAAAAAGACAGGTATGTTTGGCCCCTTCTTATTTTTTAAACATTAAGTATTTGATTCTCTCCCTCTTATCTTGTGGAGAGAAAAAGTAAAGAAAGATTACAAGTACCCACACGGTGAAAACTAAGCAACTGACATGAAAGAGGGCTACTCCTTAAATCACTTTAACACTCTCTTGATCAGATCTTCAACTTTAATAGGGCTTCACATATTTATTTTACTTAAAGCTTATTTATATCAAATGCTTAGCAATCAGCAGCCTACATCTTGCCTTTTGCATAAAGATTTCTTCAAGTGTCTTCTAATTTTTTTTTCTCTTAAGCCACCTATCAATGGCAAAACAAGGAAAGCGTAACCTGATTAATAAAAGAATCACACCTGTGTTCTTTTCTTTTATAATAGTTTCTTTCTTTACAACATATAGGCAAATACATCAAGTATTTGTATGTATCTAACAGCAAACTTTAAGCATAGGCATTGTAGGCTAAGGTTTGAAGCAAAGTCTGGCCTAAGATGTAGAGTATTGACCCTGAGATTCCTTCACAAAGTACTCAGCCTGTGAATTATTTCATACTCCTTAAATACAAGGGCAATGTAGAATTCAAAATCTCAATGCAGAACCACCAAAAAAGTATTGGCTTATTTTTATATGGAAATTCCCACGGGTCAATAGGAAACACATGTTTTATTTTAAACAGAGCATCATCTGATTTTGAATCCATATATCAACAATATATTATATGATGTATGATGTGCATTAGGCAATGCAGGGCAAAAAAGCACATTCCAAGCACAGATGGAATACTCCTGCCAGACTGTACTACAATTTTCCAGCTTCCGTTTTAACACTCGATGTCTGCATACAAAATCAGCAGGCCAAACAAGAAGACTGGCCTCAATTATTTTCATATAATGTTCAGGAGAAAAGAGATTTGCTGGCTCTACTGGTTGCTGTAAGAGGGAGAAGCCTGCCGTACTGCACTATTACATCTGTAAAGTATGCAAGACTTAAGTCTTGTAAAGTACAAATGCTCTCCCACTATGGAACAGCATGAAGGGAACACATACGGTTGTGTACCAAAAGATCTAAGGGGAAAAAACTATTATGCTGTCTTAACTAATAGTTCTAGAAATTTTTATTTCATAAAAGTCACAGAATGTTTTCCAAGATCTTGAAACAAAAAGATTACAATTATTTTCTTAGCTGCAGTTCTCCCCGAGTCTATACAATGCTGGGCAAGCTACTAGGCTTTTCTCAGCATATCTAGAGCTGGGATAATAATAACAACAACAATAATGCCGCTACTGCCACTGTAAAATGATCCAGGTATTTAAGCTTGTGACGACTGTAACAAGGAAGGTACTAGCAAACTGAGTAACATTATCATGTGTCTCAGTGTTGAGGAGAATCTCTACTGATTAATAATTTTAATAATTTTCTAGTTCCATTAGGTTTTTTGAAATCTCATCAACTATTAATTCATTTCTGTTATCTGTACAGATCTTCTCAATGGAAATTGGCCAGTGTTACACCCGTGCCACCCAGACAGCTATCAGATGAGATCTAATGCTCTTGTTCGCTTCCATTTAGTCCAAATATTTATTGCTACCAAAGAAAAAGTAAAACTAAACAGTTCCATGTCTCATCTTGCATGAAAAGTCACTTTTTTTGTTCGGATGTGGTTCCAAGTGTCTCTTTTCAATGATCTATGAAGTTCAATTATGTCAGTATATAACTAGCACTGCTGCAGTGGCTAGTGAAACTTTACCTTGTTTATCTTTCATTTCCTGAGGCAGATACAGCACCTCAAGAAGAAACCCTGAGCAATATTCTCTTAGAAGACTAATCCATATTCCTCCTATATCCTTCGCTTCATTCAGGATCTAATCTCTGTAGTCAGTGAAGTCAGTAATAAAGCTAATGTTCACTACAAGACTGCAAGGACCAGGATTTCAATGAGGAAGGAAAAATGATTATAAATTTCTTGCACCAATATACCAGGATGTCTTTGTCCCTGATGATGTCTTCCCCAACTATTTCAAATTAAAGTAGTCAGATAAATGAAAGTGCCTTATCTCTGCATGAAGGAAAAGAGTACTACTAGGGCATGCGAGGCATCATAAGATTGGAAAGCTGCCACGAGCTCTGCCTAAAATATTGTGCGTCACAGCCTATGTCAATTGTCCACAACCCTGCCACCTCTCCACCCTGGAGGCCATGAAATTGGGCCTGTCCAAGACAGCCGTCATTTCATGATGGCTCTAGGATAGTTCAGAATGAAAAAAAAATAGTTGCCCTGTTAAATTACTAATTTATGAGAAAGGTGTGAAGATTTGAAAGAACTGCTCTGAGACTTCCACTGCAGCCATCATGATGAGTATGCTGAGCCCCCAGCACCCTGAGAAAGCTTTTGAAGAGGAATGAAAATAAAAGCACAATTAGCAGGCAACTGAATGTAGCTACAGATGGCCTTTGGTTTATTATTCTATTCCCCAGTATGTCAGGGAAGGATAATTTTAAGAAGACCTACAAGTGAAGAGAGACCAGTAACTCTTGGCTTAAATTGCTCTTAAAACCTGAATAGCCATTTTATTTTATTGCCAGTTCAGCCACTACTATCAATGAGTCAAGGGCTCAAATTCACTTTCATTTGACATTGTGTCTTCAGTCCTCAACACGCTGGTGATAACATGTTTCTCAACAGCCCAATTTCAATAGGACTGTAACAGGACCATAACAGGACTTTCAATAAGATGTAGGACTACACCTCAGAACAGGGACCATGCAGTTCTGCGACTGCCTGCCAACCCTACGCCAGCTGATGCTCCCCAACTTCAAGCCAGCAAGCAGCAGCCGACGCTGATGGAAAGGAGTCTTCTCTGCAGTAACAATCATAAATTGTGCAGAAGTATTTGCAGCACATGACGGATCCAGGTGCCTTTCCCAGTTCCTCTATTCCAGAAAAATGAACAGGATAATTAAGCATGTCTGGGATTTACTGAGTTGGCAGATTTAGTACTGAAGGAGAACACCTTGTGCAGTAAGCAAAGTCCTGATGCATGCAACATTACCTGCAGAGGCAAAAGGAGACAGCCTTATTTGCGTGTCAGCTTCCCCTCCATCTTGCATCTAGTGATTTTCCTACTTTCTCTCACCATGCAGAAAACACCCTTTTGCTACACAAGTTTTCAGACTAAACTAATATTGATAAAGTCATAATTTTGCTGGCAATACCAGTTAGCTTCTGAAAATTAGCTTCATATATATGTTTTTCCTTCCTTTTTACCACAGACAGCCAACAGACAGTGGTCTTCTAGGACTAAAACTAATTCAAGCTTAAAAATATTCACAACTATTTTTTAAGGAATTAGACACACACACACACACAAAAACTATTACTAACCATAATGAAAAGGGAAAAGTCAGAAGATTTTGTGCCTGAGCTGCTGAATTGCCATAGCTGCATTTTGGATGCCATGATAGAAATAATGCATATTATATGAAAATGTCATACAGAAACTGGCTCCACTGCACTCAACATGAAAACCAAACACTGTAATAACTGATGAAAGGTCTATCATTGATATCAGCAACATTATTTGGCTATGTAATAAATCATTAGATGGAAAATTACACTGAAACATAAACTTTAAGTTTCTTAGAGGTTTGTAGAACTTCTCAGCCTATCTGCACTTCGCACCTTAGACGCATCTTCCTTATAATTGGTATTTCTAGATTTTCATAGGTATTTCTTTCCTCATAAAATGTGAAATCTACCATGTGTTTGTCTTAAAACTCTTGTTTCGGAAAATTTTGCAAGCTTCCAGGTTACTAGTTTAATAATAAAGGAAAAAATTGACTACAGGAACAAAAAAAAAAAGTATTTTAGTATTAAAACTTCCTTTCTTAGGATAAGTTACAGTTTTATGGAGCAGTAGTGGGAGAATTTTAAGTGCAAAATGTGCTTAAGTAGTTGCAAAAAAACCCCAACCAACCAAAAGAAACCCCCTTACATGATGGCTCTTGCAAGTTCTCCATGTATTCTTTATAGAAATAGAATAAATGAGAGAATAACACATGATTTAAAGCCCAGGAAATCCAGGATTTCAAGATCCCCAACCCATTTCTGCTCCTAACTGGTAATGATAAATTTCCTGCCACATTTCTGTTCATCACTTTACACACAAATAATTGCATACACTGCCACCACAGAAGGGAAAGTGTTAAATGGCATAAGTAGAGCCCCTTTAGACAGTCTGATGACAGAAAGCTTCTAACTAAGGCTAACAAATCCTGATTTTGTAATAAGACTCCTTACACATGATCACCTCTCCCGTGGGATGAGAAACAGCAGTCTTAAAAAAACCACAAACCATCATCATCATCTTCTTCACATGTTGTAACTCAAAACACACACACTGGTCCATACACTGGTAGAAGGGATCTTCCAACCACTTACTCTTTAAGATAGCTCTTCAACAGAAACCACTACAGTTAGCTTGGTCAAGTCTTGGTAGGAGCATCGGAGCTAGCAGAAGCCAGTCCCTCAGGCTGTTAGCTGGAGCAAGAAAGGACATTACAGTTTCCAGTAAAGCCTCCTGTTTGACCACTGCTCCCCTCTCCATGGGGAAGAGGCAGAAAGCCTTACAGACAGGTTCTCAGGCTACCAGCTGGACCACAGTGGAGGTGGTGAGTCTTACCCAAAGGCTCTTCTCTTTTGGATCGGTCATCGGAAAGAGGTGAGAAAGGTGGCATATGCATAGGGCAGCTGTGAGGGGACCAGTACTTTTCCTCTATGTACTGCATCCCTTATGTGCTCTGCCATTGGTCCCAAAAAGGTTCCCATGGCAGTCACTACTGAAGTGTAGGCAAAGCTCTGAGAGGAGCAGGGGATCAAGAGAAAGGAGGTACATTCAAACTGACAGAAAACTTGCAAATGCTACAAAGAAAGTGACTTACCTGCTCTAGGAAAATTCCCCTCACAAGGATGCAAAGATATATGGTGTGTCCCTGAAGCCAAGGTGATTTGACTGAGGAGCATGAAACCAAGCTTTAAATAGATTGTTTGAATCACATATGACAGGCCACAAAATGAATACTTTGGCCACCAATAAGGTCTGTAGCAAAGTCTCAGGGGATGGGAACAACATAAACTGAGATGCAAATCGCAGGCTCAACTGCTTCATCGGGTTTCTAGCACAACTTGATTTGAGCTTAGGTAGAAGAGTCAGCACCTCCTGGCTATACCCAGAGTGAGAAAATGTGAAGGGAGAACTTGGCACAAAGCAGAATGCCTGAAAGTTAACTTTAACTCAGGCAGTTCAAAGAAAATAAGGGTATGTGTCCTGAATGGCAAAAGTTGAAATTACAAAGTTGTGGTTTACTGTAGATGTGGCAGTTTAATCAAGGCAAGCTTTATAAAGAGACGTGTTATCTTTTAATTGATCAACAGATACAAGTGGCAAAAACCAGGCAATGTTTGGAGCATGCAGACCTGTCATTCAGGATCTTTTTCAAAGACCTAAAGAAGGAGTTGCAATGCACACAGCTTGTCTATTTTCTCCAACTAAATCAGATGTTCTAATAAAAGAAACTACCACCTCCTGTAATTTCTGCCTTGTAGAAATTACTAATGTGGGGATGTATAGCTCAACATGATATATTTCACAGCAAACGGGACCAGCTCTTCTCAGTTAACAAAAGTACCCATGAGATCATCAGAGATGGAATGTCTTCCAGTGTCAGCATAAGTCATTATAGGGAAACTGAATCTCCAAATATCTAACAATAAAGTCCAGCAGAATAAATCTGAGGATAAGCATTACATTTGACACACTATGCAGCCACACACCTGCTAATATCAATATCTGAACTCTAAATCATATGTAATTTACTCTTCATGACAAGCACAACTGTAGGTCAGAAGCAGATGCAAAGCCGTTAAGTAAGTAATCATTCCAAATTTCAACTACACTGTCATAGGAAATAAAATCCAGAGTCATCTTTTTTTTCCCAGGGAAATCACCCTTAGACAAAGCAACTAAGTGTTATTACTACCAAGAACAGAAAACCAAAGCTATGTTCTATCTTCAGTCTGATAATCATCATAGCCTTACCAATCAGCTTTATTTTAGCCTTTGTCCCTTCAATTATTATTTTTTTTATATCTTATTCTACTATAAAACTATTTGCTATTTTAAGGATGCAGTTTTAGTTCTCCTTAATTCGTCCTGATATACAAACTGACAGCTAAACTTAACCAATTATTACCTGTTCAGCATATAGAAATCTAATGACAGATGTTACAACCCCTGTAACTTCTCGTGGAGTCTACTTCTGTTGTAAAACTCGACAGAAGAAAAAAACCCAAACAGTATTACTTTCAACGAAGTTGCAGAACAAACCGAAAGTAGCCAAGATAGGAAAGGAAAGGAGAAGGTTATTGTCTCACTTCACACTAAACAATTTAGTCATTCGTAATCAACAAAGATAACAGTGGCAGGTAAGAATATCATCACTACATTAGAACATCTGCGCAGTGGTGAGAAAACACATACATTTATTTTCACAGTGGACCAGAGCAGTAATGTACCTTCGCCTTGAATTAAAGGTATATCTGATTCTTTTTAACATTATAAGATTTGAAATACTCCTTTCTAAATGAACTGGACATATTATTTAATTTTGTCTCTTCTGGTAGATGCATTTATCAAAACCAAGTGTTCTTAACAACTGTTCACAAGTGTTATTAAATGGGATCTCTTGCACCATTTATACATAGACTACATTGTTCTTGATTTAATTTCTAATTTCCAAAGAATAATCTTGAAAGATTCAAGTATGATACAAGCATGCTTGCTGCAGCAGGGTACACAAACATTCTACACATTATCCTCACAGTTTAAGTTGCACTTTTTAAACCTTGCAACAGTTGTCAGATATTGACAATATTACACGATGTTAACCAATAGAAGAATTTTTAAGGTTATTATTTTGGAATGCCTTTATTAAATGATTTCTATTTTTATATCTCAAGGATTACTGCTCCACTCAATTTAACGATTCGTATTACCACAGAGGTAAAAAAGAACACATGAGGTTAACAGCTACGGCTATTAGCTGTAACCTAACCAGCATTACACTGTATAATTGATCTATTTTCTTCAAGAACAAAATTCAGGAAAAGAGAATTACTACTAGCGACTTTATAAAAAAGCATAGAAAGCCTGGGGCCAAACGTGTGGGATAATAGCAAAGACAAGAGGAAGGAAAATGGGAGCGCACCAAGAGTTTATTTATAAATATCTGGGAACTCCTTTGTTGGCATCATGTACCGTCTACAGTCTCACATTCATCTAACTTTTAGACAGTGGCCCTATATTTAAGAACAGAAAAACTAAGAGGACACTAGACTTATGACACTCTTCTCAAAAACGAGTATTGCTCTATCCCAGTTGAAACTGTTTCAAGACTGTCAGTTTAAGGGTAAGATTAGATTTCCAGCATTTGTTCCCTGTACAAGTATTTAAAGGGCTTTCTAACCCCATGTTGGCAGAACTTCAGTATGGTTGTAATGACAGCAATCACTGTTAAGAGAATCACATTAACCACTGTATGCACATCTAATTTTATCTTCAGCTTTACCTTCGGCAACCATCACAAGTCAGGCTTTTACGTCTTTCTTCTGCCTCTTGAACACTTTTTTCCATGTGGCAGGCTCAAGCACGTATGTCTTTCAGGGTGAAATTCTGCTAGCCCACCTCAATTCTAGATATTGTCCCTAGGTCTCACTTCTCTTTCCTCATTTCTCTCATTAACACATCCAGCATCTCATTGCCCCTTTTTTAGGCCACAGGTACCGAACAGCTGGAAAAAAACAACTTTACCTTCTCTAGTCTTCTGTTAGCAAGTACTGGCGACGCTGGTGGCAACAAAGCTGTCTTGTAAGCTGAACCACAGTGCCATGAATGGGGACAACCGGGGGATTTCATTCACAATCACAATACTGATCAAAAGCAAAATGGTAATACAGCAACAGTCAATTTCACTTGCATGAGAACTTTCTTCCCACTGGCTGTCCAGGACATGTTTTAATGCTGTTTTGTTTATGTAGCAGAAGATGGCCCTTAGCAAACTGAAGAATCTTGAATGCTTATTTAAAGATTTCCTGAAGGTGAAGGGCTCATATGCCTGAATACTTGTGGTTTTGGTATCTTGTTTGTTTGCTTTCCCAACAGACCACTAGTTGTAGTATGAAATACAATCTTTCCACAAAACTTGCCTTTTTTCCTTCAGAGAAAGCAAGTTACATAAAGAATAGACCTTTCTGAGGCTCTTTAAAATATGTCTTAAGACACACATAAGTCTGATCCATACGTGTATAAAGCAACAAAGCAATGAGCCTGCCTGCATTACATTAATGAACATCATATTTTGCATTCAAACATCCTTGAAAAAGAAGTGAAACTAATGTGGACAGCTTTATTTGTATTCATCTCACTAAATTTTGTTCCCATAAATTTCAATAATCCTACTCTCTAGTTGGCAATTCAATGACAGATATTTTTAAGCCCTCAAGTAATATCCCATATCCTTCAAGCAGTCTTGTATCCCAGCACCCTCTTCTTCCCAATGTACAATTAATACTCGCAGATGAGAAGGTCTGTTTGTGTCACATATTTTATGGGCAGCTGTAATTCTTCTTCAGAGAAATTCTTTCCAGCAACGCTGGCATAAAGCAAGCCTCCAGTTTCCACAAGAAATCCTACTGACTTATGTTCTTCTCCTCATGGCAGCAAGTAAAAAGAATAAAGATACAACAGAGGAAATAAGAGAAAATAGTGCAGTAGGGATACTGCTGACTTGGAGATAAAAATAAATACGTTAGTACTTGTGGTTATAATTTCACCCTTCATGCTGGGTTCAGATTCAGAGGCTGTAGCTTTAGTTCTCAGGTCTGCCAAGCTTTCTAGCTCATTCCACGTAAATATTTAGTCTGTGCCTTAGTTGCCTATCTGTAAATACAGGACAACAGTACTTCTTTCTGCTTCTATCTTGCCTTTTTCACATGTTGAGATTTTAGAAGGGGCTGACCTTCACTGTTTTGGCACAGCACGGTCCTCATCTCAGTTGAAGGTACTTTGGTGCAACACATTGCTACAAGCAGGAGTCATGTGCCTGAGAGAACATTAACTTGTTTATATGAAAATGTAGAATAATATGGTTTTAGAACAGTAGCATGCTTGAGAGATAGTACAAAAGCCACTAAATCAATGCTGTGTCACATTTGCCATGCATACACTAAAGGAGGCACTGAATGAAAACATAGAATCATCAAGTATCATGGAATGGTTTGGGTTGGAAGGGACCTGAAAGATCATCTAGTGCCAAGCCCCCTGCCATGGGCAGGGACACCTTCCAGAAATTAAAGAGGGTGGGAGTATCCCTCTGGAAAGGGTTTGGAGCAGGGGTTGGGCAGCCCCCAGGTTGCTCAAAGCCCCATCCAACCTGACCTTGAATGTTTCCAGGGATGGGGCATCCACAGCCTCTCTGGGCAACCTGGTCCAGTGCCTCAACACCCTCACAATTAAGAACTTCTTCCTTACATCTAATATAAATCTACCCTATTTCAGGTTAAAGCCATTACCCCTTGTCCTATCACTACATGCCCTTGTAAAAAGTCCCTCTCTGGCTTTCCTGTAGGCCCTCTGTAGGTACTGGAAGGATGCTACAAGGTCTCCCTGGAACCTTCTGCTCTCCAGGCTGAACAACCCCCAACTCTCTCATCTTCAAGAAGCATATTTGTTGCCTTTATTGTTGGAGCTTACCTCTATTCCTTTTATTACACAGAAACTCTCCAACAATTTCTATAAAGAGCACTGGTTTGGGCACAAAAGTTATGATCTCTACAGAAAATAAAAAGTTGTCTTTTGTTCACAGATGCCACCTACATCCTGAGTTAAGAACAGTGAAGTTTTTCTGAACTTACTCTTGCATTGTCATGGCAGGTCATGTGTCTCTTCAAATTCTCGCTCTGAGCAACTGGAAGCAGATATTATCTCTAAAGTATTTCTTTTGAGATAAACAAATCAAGTATAATAAAGCTCAGGAAGGGGGAAAATGGAGACTCACGCACAAACTCCAATTTTTTCGTTTAAATCAAGGACTGACTGAGTACACAGCCAGGCTGTGAATCTGTCTTCAGCCAGTATAAATTACTGGTTTGTATAGTCTAAGCCTCCAGGATAAACAGACAATTCTTGAACATTTCATATCCAAGCAAGTCTTCCAGGCTTTTCTGAAGCCAGTACCTTGTCCTGGGTCCTCCTCCCAACCCCTCAGCATACGTACACCTACAACACATGGGCACGCAGTGCTGGCAGCAATCAAACGGTATTGAATGAAGCCATTTTACCCACAAACAACAGAAACGAGCTTATCCTCAGAGATATGGATTGAAGACGCTGCTTAGATGCTGGCTGTAGAGTAGGATTCTTTTTCGGTGTTTTCATCATGAAAAATCCTCATTGTTAACTCCTCATTCCTCCAGCAAAGCTTCCTCTACTCTTGCCCTTAAATCAGAAGGGAGTAACTTTCTAGTGAAGAAAGCAAGAAAGCTAAGGACACAAAGAGCTGACAATAGGACAAAAAAATTTAAGAAATAAAACCAAAACCCACCATGTATGAAAGACATACTGCTCAATCTGTTCTTAGCTGTTAACAGATTGTTAATCCCAGCACGAGAGACCGTGGAAACGGACCTGCAGTTGTGAAAAGCGGGGAAAGTGCCTCCGCTTGCCACCCGCACACAGATATACCCACTTAAACCCCTGCAAAACACATCTTGATGGTTTTCAAAGAAAGCTTAGGGATTCAGCTGCCCAAACTACTGGGTAAGTTTTATAGTCAAATTATAGTGGGGTGACTACAGGCAAGACTTTAATATGATACAGAGGAATCTTGTTTTGATATCAAAAAACAAGTTTCTGAGCTCCAGATACTGTCAAAGCTGACCTGCCCAAAGCTTCCTCTGTTCAGAAATCAGCAGTTTCCCAACCCTACACGAGCACAGCTTTGGAAAAGATGGATCTCAGAAAGCAGTAGTGTTATTACAGATATATCAGAGTATTGCGTCATGTTCTCTTCCAGGGAAAAGAGTATCTTTGGGTGTTTGTAAGAGGCTGGCAGGGCTTGAAGGCTACAACCTATTAGCAAGTAATGATCCTACTAGAAACTGAACATGTTGCTTATTCACTGCTGCTGAGGGCTGAGCAGAAATTAAAGAGGGTGGGAGTATCCCTCTGGAAAGGGTTTGGAGCAGGGGTTGGGCAGCCCCCAGGGAGAAAACCTGGGAGAGGCGCAGCGTGGGGTGCATGCTTGGGTGGATCCATGTTGCTCCATAACGAAGCGCTTCTGTGAGGAAAGCCAAGCCCCAGGATGGGAGATGTAGCCGATACAGCCACCAGAACACGCGCATTCGTAGAAAGGCGCAGAGGAAGGACTGCGCCCACCCATAAGAAGCTTTGCTCTGAACAAAACCCAAACCAAATAGCAACAAAAAACAGCCTGACAAGTATCCCCATGCATCCTGGCCTCTTTTCCTAAGAAGTAAAAAGGTGTTAATATCAGAAAAGTAAATGTAACATTTAACTCTGTATACATGATATTACCCTCTCCTCAATAACTTTTAGGCTTCTTCACCACATTTATCCTGCAATGTCAAGTATTATCACTTCTCCATTTACCCAAACTGCAAGTTCTGATTTGTAACGGCATTGCTACAGCATACAGCAAAGAAACGTAACATTAATTCACACTATTTATTTTATGGTAAAAAGATAATTGATAGAATATAAGGTCGAACGGCCTGCTTGACATTACAGAAAAATCAAGAAGCCAAACAGACCAAAACTTCACCTCATGCTATTCACTCAAAACACCATCGCCTGGAGCTGAGCGCATGGGAACATCCTGCATTATTTTTACATGAATAAAATTAGGTTTTGGCTAATATCACTCATGTTTCCACTTGGCCACTGTACCTCCTCAGCTTCTAAAAGAGTGCAGTCAAGTGCTTCAGTAGCTTTGCATCGATTTGGGTTTTATGCTTCCTCTTTTAGCACTTTTAAGTGTGTAATGAAACTCATTTCCAGCCTGCCTCATGCTGGTGCTCCGAGGCGAGGCAGCAGCATCGCTCCCGGCTCCCGCTTCTGCTGCTGGCCTGGCCCAGCGTGCTGATGACACACATCTGATCAGTTTGTTAGAAGGAAGTACGTGTTCCTGTGTGGGGTTTCTGGCTGCCCTCAACAGCCACAGCCAAAGGCTTGGTTTTTGCCTGAAGCACCACCAGTGGGAGCGTTACCTTCAATTGCAAAAGGCCTTTTCAGCAGTGAAAATGCCCTCCGTCAGCCAGGGGTATAGCCTGAATGTTATATCCCATCTCATCTCTTAATTAAAAACAAAAAAAAAACAAAAAAAAGGGAGAACAGCCCCCCAAACAAAAAAAAACAAATACACCCACCCCCCCCCCCCAAGCTACCTAATGAGTTAGAAGGAATCAACAGAAAACATACACTGAACATACACTGCCAATTTAACAATCAAATTTCACCCCTTTTTATTTTCTAGGTTTTACTTGAGGGACTATGAATTCATTTTGTCCATTCAAAAGGTCTGCCTTTTTATTATGATTAAACACTGAAATGTAGCATATTTACAGCAAAATTTGTTCTCATATTCAGTCTAGAATTGGCAATTTGGCTGATTTAAGTTGTACCATGCGAAGGCACCATGACATGTACTATTAAGAAATAAGAAATGGCAGAAGGGCATTTCCAAAGAATCATCCACTTTGCAAATGGTAATGCTACAGCTGAATATAATCTACTAAGAATGGTTATCAAAGGTGAGGATCCAGGCTCAACATCCTCGCTGAACATGCTGGAGCATTCTCTCCCATGATTTTAGGAAGGAGAAGTTTGCAGTTTTCCAGCAATACAAATACTTCATAAAAAAATTTTAATAGCATTGGCAATGACATTTCTCTGAATTTGAACCTTCTTTCACCCTGGCCTGCACAATCCACAGCCTTTCATTTGGGCTCTGGACTGTCATAAGAATAAGTGGACCATGCACATATAGCCAAGACTACACCTAGACTGAAAATTAATTGACTTTTAAATGGCATTTAAATTAACTGAAATATTAATGAAAATCTAATTAAAATTTAAAAAAAAAAATCCTTCCAGATCAGAGTAATAATTTTAGGATGGCGCTTGATATGAATGGTGTTATATAATGCAGTAGCCTGCAATTCTAGGTCTGTGGAGGATCCTTTTCTGCGCCCAGTGTCTCTCAAGGTGTTTCCCAAGGCACCACACCACGGCATTTCCTCTGGAGTCCTCTTGGCTTCTTTCCTGCCTTCCACTGCCTCCACATTCACTAAGCTCCACGTGGATTCACACAGCAAGGCCACCTTCTGGACATGCCTGCCACCGAAATTCTTCCATTCTTCCCCTTAGCAAGTGGAAAAGGATGTAGTACTTCACTGAAACAAGCACACAGGCAAGGAGGTCTTCTACTCCAGTTACATAAAAATTTGAAAGGAGAAGCATTTAAAATGCAAAATCCTTGTGAAATGTCTCTCTATTTGCATAAGGACTGCCACAGTTCAATTAGCAAAGGCAGTACCTAAACAGTTAAAGATTAAACAGTCCTTCAACCAGACGTTTGAAGAGAACTACCTGCTTTCTTGAGGTGAAAGGAAAGCAAGAAGAAAACATGTTTCACCTGCAAGAAGTTTGGGATCGAACTTAAGAGCCGACCTCCCAGATTTGAAGAGTGACCTAAAGCAGAAAGCATTGCCATTCTAATCACTGATCTTAAGGACAACAGAAGAACTAGGTTGGGACCAAAAGCTATCATTCCCACATGGCACCAGAGCTGGCGAATTGATTTCCACAGTTTCTCACTTTCCTGTAATTCTATTAAAGAATTTAACCGTGAAGAAGAGACTTCCAAGCTATGCATTACTATACTTAAAACAGTTTTGCTGAATGCTACTGAATGTAACGTATTTAGATAGCAAACTCTTGGAGACTAAGGTTATATCTTCTTCCATGTATTTTTGCTGAGAATACTATCTGCACTCCAAAAAATGCACACTCTAAATAAAATATCTAAGGGAATACAATGGAATGTGATCTGTTACAATCTGTGTGCTGAGTAAGGGGCATTGCAAAAAGCAATCCATTTCTCCCAAGAACTAAGAGACAGTAAGGGTTGTCCATGAGTGACATAGTAACCTTGAAAAGTCATAAAATAAGAAAGTCATAAAAATGAGAAAACTGCAGAGATTTTAGGAAGGCCAGAAAAGCTTCAAGAGGCAGATGAAAACAACACTGAAACAGAGGGGGATGGGAATGCTCTGCTACATATTCAAGTTGTATTTTTTGAATGAAATGTTTATCTGTAATTGAAAATCATGCAAATAACGACAACAGCAATATGGGAGACCTGTATTAATGTATAAATGAGTATTCAACTACTTTTAATATTAATTACAATATATACTTATCAGGAGACATTTCAAACCTGTTTTGCTGTTTTACACTGAGCCTCAATTATAATTCCAAGGAAGAAGGCTAGCTTCAGCAGCAGATACACCAGTTATATATTTTATACTAAGTAAATTGCACACAGTTTTATTCATAATAAAGAAAACAACCTCAAAGGGTGGTTGCTTTGACTTTGCCCTATTTTTTATTATTCTTAACAATTACCTTTTAAATATGCTTATCATCTAAGTGGGAAAAGGTTTTCTTAAAATACTTGCACAGTATGAAACAGAACAATGGATGCAGTATTTCTGTAACATTAAAATATTTCTATACAAGTTGCACAGACATAGAAACATATGTCACACACCCCCAAAATAAGATGTTTAAAGAACGCCAGGCTAGAAGAAATGCAATGGAGCAATACTCCAGCAAAAAGAGAGTTAAGACTTTAAATACCCAAGACTCTTAATCTATCCTTCATCAATTATTCCAAGAGTTCAACAGAATCTACTTAAACACTGAGAAGATAGAGTAGTGCAAGTGGGGTACTAACTTTAAAAATGTACAGTTTTTTATCCAGGGAACCAGCAATAATAGAAACACAGAAAAGTAAGGCTGGAAGTGCTCTCATGAAGTCCATTCCCCTGCCCCAGAGCAAGATCAACTATACATAAAGCATTCCTGACAGATATTTGTCTAACTTGTTCTTAAAAACCTTCAGTGACGGAGACTTTGCAACCTCCCTAGGCAATCGGCTGCAGTTCTTAACTATGCTTACCACTAGAAAGCTTTTCCTAATGTCTAACCTCAACCTCTCCACCACAGTAAGCCTGTCTGTTACTTCGTAATCTATCCCCAGCAGAACTGGAAAACAGTTTCTATTACCTTCCTCTTTACATGAAATTTCCATATACTTTTAAATGGTTATCACATCTTCCCTCACTCTTCCATTCTCTAAACGAATAATGGCCAACTGAGTCATATGCAATCTGCTGGAGCAATTTATCTGGTCTCCCATGTAATCCCTTCAAGGAGCCTCCCTATTCTGGAACTACCATCCCCATGCCAGAGACATCTCCACCCAAAACGCCAGAAGTTAAGCAAAACAAGATGTGAGGAGAGGCTCTCAGATTGCCTTCCTGCAAAGAAGGGTCCTACACGAACCAGCAGAAGTCCCTGCAGCAGAGATGTGAGGTGGGGAAAGGTACCCACCCCAGAGGAGGGGCAGAGGAGGAAAGGAAGGCTTGAGTCTAAAAGAGAGGGCTTTACACAAACCTGGAACTAAGCTGCAGTGAGTTGGTCTGGAGATGGGAGAAGTCTGGAAACAAGAGAAGGTGAAAGAGAAGCAGGGAAAAGCAGGAGGATTACCAGAAGAGTAGGAACTCTGGAAGAGACCAGATGTACAAACAGGGAGGGATGGAGGAGCCTCAGTACAGAGGGAGGTGATTTGGGCATTGATGGGGAAGAGGCTGCAAGAGACTGGGAGAGCACAAAACACAGGACAAGAAATGCAACAGAAGTCCTGAGTGCCAGGGTGTTATGGAGCAGAGGTAGGCGGTACTGGAGAGGCTCCAGCAAGCTGCGTTCCTAGGAGCATGAGGATCTCCTAAGAGATGAGTTCAGTTTCTCTGCTAAAGCAGGGCCTGGGGCAGTATCGGCCAATCTGAGGGGTTGCTCCTTGGGAGTAACTTGGCCTCTCTGGATATGGCCCAAGGTCAAGCTTCGGTGACAATGACCTTGAGCCATAAGGCTGGAAGGGGTTATGGAAAGATTGAGGGTGCCATCACTTCCACAGGGAAAGGTGTGAGGGAGAAGATATGAAGCTATGACAGAATGGGATCAGAAGGTGACAGGAAAAGTCAGTGCTAGACTGAAGGGCAGGGGCCTACTGCACAGAGCAACCTCTTACTATTTATTCTTGTTTCCATAGTGCCAGAGCTAATAATCCCTCTAGCAGTGCTGAGGGTCACAAGGCAGGAATGCCTCCGAGTCAGCCCAGGTCTGACAGAGCTTGTGCTGAGACAGAGCTAATAAAACCCTCATGGACCTAAGCTGACCTTGCAAGGTCAGGAGGCCTCATGCACCAATTCCGAAATCCATCCCATAGTGTTCTACTTATCCTTTGATCATCCTGGATGTCCCTGTGCCACACATTCCCCAGTGATGGAGAGCCAATTTCAGAATCACACTGTTCTCCTAAACCAGCACTCGAAACACACACTGATGAAGACAGTAGCTAATTTAAAAATGGATCTTGACTCTCCAGGATCCCCACCACTGTTACCCTAGCACTGGCGCAGCACTGCAAGTGACTGAGGCAGAAGATGTAGTACTTCATGGCAGCTAAGAAGTGTGCAAGCAAGGTGGTCCTTCTGACCATCACACCAAAAAACCTCTCTATCATGGTCACATCTTGCCACATAGCTCAGTGCATCAGACACATGCCCTGGCACAAATCCCCACTGCTTTGTGGGAAACTAAGAAAAACATCTGCCGAAAATTTCAGAATTACTGCTATAGTCTGAAAAAGACAGTTTTTTCAATTGTCAAGGGTCATGTTGTCTAGACCTCTGGCTTTTCCTTTTGCTCTTCTCTGGATGCTTCCAATGGGCCCAAAGAGCGCTGCTCAGAGCAGAAACAGTACATCAGCCACACAAATGCTAAGTAGAGTGGAAAAATTATTTTGCATGTTTTATATGCAGACTCCTGTCCATATATTCTAGCATAACATTTATGGCATAGTATTGTTGATTCATAGCCGTTTTCTGATCTCTTGCAACTGCCCATCTGTTTTCTGCAGACCTGCTGCTTCACCAGTTATTCTACATTTTGATTTGCACAGCTGATTATTCCTGCTCAACCACAATTTAGAACTTGTCCTTGATGAACTGCATCATATTTATTTTAGATCAGTTCTCCAATACCACATTAATTTTGAATTCTAATCCTGTGCTCAGAGGGTTTACATCCTCTCCCTGGTTGGTGTCATCTGGAAATTTTGCATGCAGATTCTATCATCTAAGTCATTAATTAAAATATTTAATATTTTCAGGCAATCCAGGGCAGAATCCCACTTGACATATCCTTCTAGTTTGACTATGCATCACTAGTAATTATTCTGAGAACAGCTTTCTAGCCAACTGTGTACCCACCTTGTAGCCCTTATTGCCACTTTGTTTATGAAAGGGTGAAAAGCCTTCCAAAAGTCAAGATATACTGTTTCTCTACTTAGAGGAAAATTAGGCTCCACTGATAAGGTACCTTCTGGAAAAAAACATGCAAATTCAGTTATCATATTATTATCTACAGGCTATTTATTAAAAAAAATCAGTTGGTTATTTGAATCAGACTTTTTCCCCATAGAATTTAAGACAAGCTATCTACTCCAAAGGGGAAAAAAGTACCCAGGAAAACTTACATGTAGGTACAGTGTTTGCTCTTTCAGTTTTTTTGAAGCTAGACTGTCCTCCAAACATTCTCCAGTGTAACCACTAATTGCTCAGACATTGCTTCAGCTATTTCACCCTAAGTTGCAGAGATAAGTTAATAAGTTCCAGCTTGTTCTAAAATACCTATTATCCTATCTCATTAGTTTATAATCAGTTCTGTTACTGCTCTAGTTGGAATTCTTACCTTTCTCAAGGTAGCAGTCCTTTTCTTGCCACCTGATTACAGGTCACCCATTTTGGCAAAGAATGATGCAAAAAATGTCATGAACTACTTGGTCGTCTCTGCACTATCAGATCATGAGTTTTGTTATTCCCTCTTAACTACTAGTCCAGAAACTCAGTCTTCTTATTATTACTATTGAGAACACAGCATATTTCCTTGTTACCATGTCCTTCATTAGTTACACTTTGTTTTGTGCCCTGGCCTACCTGATTTGGCCCTTGCATTCTTCTAATGTTCTTTTACACTCATCTCTAGTAATGTATCTAGTTTCCACTTTCTGTACGAGTCCTCAATTTTCAGATCATGCAATTTTGTCTCTTCTTACACTTTTTTATTGGGACACCTTTTATGTTTGTGATTTTAATATTCTTTATTGTGACTGGAAAAGAAGAAGTTAGTTCCTTTAGAAATTGCTAGCTTTCCTGAATTTCTTAGGTTTGTTTCCCCAAAAATGTTACCTATCAGCTCTATAAGCTGAATGAAATCTACTTTCTTGCATACTACTGCTTTTATTCTCAAGTTCTCTCTTCTCGTCTTCTGAAGAATAAGCTCGCTCTTTCATGATTGCTATCACTTAAATTGCCTTTTGCCATCATAGGCTCAGCCAACTCCTTCCTAATCAAGCCTAGGAGCACTTCCCTTCCATTGCCTTTTCTACATTCAGTAATCCTGAACCTATTATACTTGCATGATATACTGAAATTAGTATTTAGCCAGTAAAGTGAAAAAGCTGTAACTATAAGCTATTGTTTGTTAATATACGATAAAGTGATTAGATGAGCCCATCTCATAGAACAAGAGCCATCTGCAAAAAAGGGCAGCCTTGGCATCTGTGCCAGTAAAATGAGTGTACAGACAGGATCAAAATATCTCCTTAACATTAACTGTAAGCCTTTCCAGGTCACAGCAATTAGCAAGGGGGAAAGGAGGTTTATGAAATACTCCAAAGGTGGCTACACAGAAGCATCGTCCTCCCAGGCTTCTTTTGCCAGCACTCTGTTTAGTTGTAAATTGAAATGATTACTCTGATTGTTGCAATAGCTGCAATCACTTAGCATGGCTAGATTCAGTGTTGACACTGCACAGGTTTCAGATATCAAAGCTTTTTCTGTACAAATTAGCTCCCTTCTGCATGTGGTCATGCCCCCTCTGCCACTAGCAGCTACTGTTTTCTTCTACAGCTAAAATGACATTCCAATAAAACAAAAGGAGCAGTATAGCAAGGATCAGAGAAACAATCATATATGCACCTGCCATTACACTTTTACTGCAACTCTTAAATTAGCGTAACACAGTCCAATGAATTTCTCTAAGAAATACATACCTACCCACTGTTTACCGCTGAATGCATAATATAAATCTAACAAGGAACAAGAAAGATCTCCAAAAAGCATATATTGATATCAATTTGATACAAGTTGGAAGATACAGAAGTCCTTGCCTTCTCCTCATATAAAGCAATATTTCAATCTAATGTTTCCTTTACAAGTCTCCTGCCCATTTCCTTTACAAGTACCCCAAATGTATGGTGCAACTTAACTCTATGCTTAATAATTCTTTAGTACAGCTACCAAAATTTGAAAATTTTTATTAACATATTTACCTGAGGACACCTCCAAAAGAATATAAGAACTCCTTACAAGAGACCAACTAACCTTCACGCTGTTAAAGTCTCCAGAATAGATCTGAATCTGCTGGGTTGTCACCACAGTCTGACTGTTGTCCAGGGACCCCAGTTTCACCTCCCTGAATTTTACGCAGCACTGTTTGCCAGGTCTCTTCCACCCAGCAGCAGTCATGAGGTTACCAGCTTTCTGACACCCTGCTGCCCAAGCACCCTGATCACAGTGTCAACAACCCCTACCTTCTGGGAGCTAAGGGGATAGCAGATGCTGTGGCAGGAGACTGTAAAGCTGGAAAGAAAATAATATAGGATCGCACAGGCACTAAAGGTAGTAAGCTTTTCAGCACAGGAGAGCCACAGAAGGCAGGGCAGGTGAGGAAGAGAACAGATATCCACACAGTAGGAATTTTGGTGGAGAGCAAAGGCGTGGCAAAAACTCCTAAGAATGAGCTGAGGGCTGGCAGAGGGCAGCGAGGATGAAGATACACAAACAGGACAAGAACGGCAGTGCGGAGCTGTAGGAGTGTGCTGCTGGCCATGCAGAGGCAGGAGGGCCCTGCGGTGGTCCCGGACTTCACATCTCCCATCAGCGCTGGAGCACACGTGGAGAAAAGCTTCCCATTTCCTTTCCTTCAAGACGTGTCTCGCTAACACACACAGAAACCGTGTTGTAAATCAAAGCAACGCAAGGCAATGGAGACAGTTCAGAACTACACTACTGCTCCAAACCGATGCGCTGGTGTGGACAGCCAGACACAGAGCTGACACCTCACTGCAGCCAGAAGGGTGGGACCAGCCTCTGAGGGTGGATCTGCTTTGGGAAAGGACGAAGTGGGAGCCTGCCCATGGGGAAATTAACAGTTTTCCTGTTCCTTCCTTGGAAGAGCTCCTAGAACAGCAGGCAGCCCCGGGTAAGGCAGCCCAAGACAGAAAATGATCTTGCCATACACACAACCCCCAATCCAATAAACATCTTCTAAAGGCAAAAATTTTAAATTGGAAAAATAAACGTCTTGCACATCACTAACTTTCACTGTGGTACTAATCCATTATCTAAGAACTACTAAAACAAGAGGAATAACCAGTTGTTTTTCCACCCATTTCTTGCAGGGTCTCAGCTGGCCAGCAGATGTGGAAACAAAGCAGCAGGATCTTCTGATACCCATTTCCTTCTCCCACCTCTCAAATCAGAAACCAGTCCGGAAAGGGAAAACACTGAATGAACTCCAGCGAAGTTCACACTAGAGGGAGCTTTCCTCAGAGAAAACACAGCACCTTGGCACCCTTTCTCATTTTCAACATATCTAAAGGGAAATACACTGGACGCAGGTGAAACACCTACCTTTAAAGACCTCCAGTTTTGCCAGTTCAAGCATTGCAGCACACATCAATGGTGCAGGGAGGGGAGGGAGTACAAAGAGAAGGTACCTGGCAAGTTCTGCCCACAGATGTGCTCCAGCTGATGAGATAAAGCTCAATGCTGACATGTTTCTGAGAAGCCTCCTGATATGAACCGTGTCGATCCCATGCCCTCGCCAGACTCTCATGTTGAACACAAGAACAACTTAACAGACTATTTTTATCCTGACCCAGGAGGCCACTCATTGTTAAGCTGTTAATGAGTACTTTAACGAGGAAAGCTGAGATACACCTTCCCTAAGGCTTGTGGCCGTCTGTTTCAGGGGGCCTGAAATACAAATAACTCCGTTACTCACTGCTAATACAAGTGTTGAACTGTTCCTCAAGTGAACTGTTTTAAAATATTATTTAAACTGAAAGTACTACAAGGCACTAACGACAGCCAGGACCTATTCAATTTATTTTCTAAACTCCCATACACACTCCCAAAACTATGAGCTGAACTAGAACAGAAGTCCTTACCTGTGAAAGCATTTGTGGCCTGAAAACCAGCTTCCTGCATACTGCTCTCCCAGTGAAGCTTGAGATTCCCGTCTTAACCTGTCCTTACCGGAGACAACTGCTCAGCTTAGAGCTGTCAAGTCACTTCCATCTTAGCTTGTCAGAGTCCATTTCTCTTTCCATTCCCGTATTTGGCACCATCCAGTTCCCACCTGCTCCCAGGTCTTTCAATCTGTAGGCAGAGGATATCTGCACTGAACCTAAATAGGAAGCGTTGGACAGTCCCATCAACCAGCCAGCCAGAGGATTTGGGCCATGATGAATGTGGAAATAAAGCAAATCGCCTGCCAAGACTTTATTTCCCTTCTACAATTAAGTTCCAATCCTCTGTTCATCCAGCACCATTTTTTCAGGTCTCGGACAATGGTGATGTTCAATTGTCTCTCCTCTCTTGTGTTCTTCTCCCCTCAGGCACGCTCACTGAGAAATTAAAAAAGAAGAGATTATGTTTCCTGATGACCTGTAGCAACACTAAAATTAACAGACTCCAGGGAACAAAAACCCAAAACACATTATCAGGGATTGATTGTACACATTAAAGGAGATCTTCAGAAGGCAAATATTGTGATTTTGCTGAGATGCAAAGTGTGACCACACAGCTCTTTGAAGTGCAAAGAGGAACAGTGCTGAGGGTGTCATATGCATCTCTGAGAACATGATATGATTTACATTTCAAAAGCCATATTTAGCAGAGATGGGGGCAGCAATACAATAACAAAATTGCAGTTAAAAGGGAAAAGGAAAAATACTCAAGGCTCTGAAGTCTAGTCTATTCAAAACCACAGTAAGATTATTAGCATTTCATATAGCTGCTTCCCTTCTTTTCTGGAGCATGGAAAGAGAGTGCTGTTTGCCGACACTGTATATGCCATTCTAACAGTCTTCTGAGGTTAAAAACTTTGTAAGTCTTGCTGTCGATTATCTATTTAAAATCTCAATTGTAACACAGATGACGCAATTCAGATGTCTTCAGACATTCGGTAAGGTTAAAAACACCCACAGGCTACACAAGAGAAAGGTGATTAAGTTTTTCTTGATACTACTACTTCTGCATAGCAGGGATATCTGCAGCTCACTGAAAACTAGAGTTGTTGCACATCCAGCTTTTTAAGAACTAGGATACATTTACTTTTATGAGGTGAAGGTGAACAGCAGACAGCTACATGTATAGCAAAACCATTATTTTAGAAAAGAAGGAAGAAAAGACGACTTGGAGGAGAACCCACTCCCCAGACATCCTGTTCCTTCACACAATAATGCTTGGCTCACTATCTCCCAATTCAGTGGCACAGGCAGGTTGAAACTACATCTGTGATGATCTGATGATCTACTAATGGATTTTAGCTAGTCAGTCTAGCCAGGGCTTGCAGTACTGGATTGGACCCGAGGCCCATCTTCTGGAGCAGCCCGTGTCCAAGGGTGCCAGTGTCACTGTCGGTCCCAGCACCCACTGCTTCGGAGAACAGTGCAAGACCGGGCTCAGGAGGCAGGTGTGAATAACCCGCTCCCCAGCCCCACTTCACCCTCTACCCTGACCTGCAAGATCTAGAGACTAGCCTATATCCTGAAGCGTAAGGCTGGATATCCTAGATGGTCCAAAACTGCAGAGAAGATTCTTATGCTCCTTGGGGCACGGTGTGCTCTGCAGGCACCACCAAGTGCACAGCCAGCCAGCCCTCAAGGGCTTTGTTAGGGCCCTTTCTTGGGGGCCAAAAAGGATCTCTTCTCAGGTGTGCCACTGCAATCAAGTGAGCTTGACACCTGATGATTGCCATTTTCCTCAGGACACACTGAATGAAAGCTAGCTGCTAACGAAGACAAATTTTCTACCTTAATGATGTTGCTGCTTTTTTACCCCAATTTTGTTAAGGCAGTGTTACTGAAGAACACACATTTTTGTCTCAAAACACAGCACAGGACTGACTGATTACTTGTATTCAGAACTAGGAGTTTGCATTCAAATCAAGTAAGGTTACAGAACAGATTTAAAATGTTTTCCCTATTTCTTACCCAAACATCTCAACTTAATAGAGGAGAAAGTAGAAATCAAGAAAAAAAACCCTGAAAACAATGCCTTTACGTGTAGTAACTTCTATCAGATAAAGCTGCATTAAAAAAATTTAAATAGTGTTTAAAACTATTTTTCTTGAATGTCAGCTCCTTGAGATGCTTTTTCAGCCCTTCAAAGTGCTCTATACAACTAATAACCATTTCATATGAGGTTATTTTATTCTAAAATACATACAGCTGAGCAAGTATAATATACATACACTGCAGCACATATTTCTTTTGGCTCTTAACATTGTGCTAACTATTCTATAATGACTACAGATGGATGCTGCACTCATTTCCCAAGCTTTTTCTCTAGAGGCCTGAGTTTCTTCTATATTTATAAAAGCTGGTCCATATTTGCATTCACATTTTCAGCCTTGTAACTTTTGATTTTGGTTTATAAATCCACAATTTTGATGCCTTCTGTTTTCAGCATTTTAGTTTCTCTCCCCATCTTAGAGATGCTCAAGAGATATGCACTAATACCTTAGCATCCAGGGAAATTCTCTTATTGTTACATCATTGTATTGGATAAAATAAACTTCTGACTCTTAAAAGAATAAAATACTTTTACTTTCTTGAAAATTAACTTTTTTATTAAAAGCAGAATTATTTTCCACATATTCAACATTTCTGCTAAACTAGTTAAGAACCCAACAGTGCTAAAGAAACTCTATGATGCAGGCACTTTCAGCAACCACTGCTTCTTCAGATAGAAAGATGTAATTTTAACAACACTACAGAACACTGAAACACAGAGTTCATTCAGACCTTAAAATTTAAAAGGTAGTGCACTGCATCAGGTTTAAGTCCTCCCTTAAGGACTCAAGTGAAAGAAGATACTGATATCTCTTGATTGTCCTAAGTGAGCATATTCTGTCACTGCAAAAGCACTGTTCTCCCTTGGCAGATAACAAACTCAGACGTGGCTGGCAGGAGGTGAGCAAGGAAACAGAGCAGGCTGCTGGGGCAAGCCTGTGTTAGCGCTCAGTGCTTGCTGGGCCTCTTCACAACTCAAACCCAAGTTCAGTACTTATAAAATGCTTCACACTTATGGCTAAGCAGGCTATTTAATGAGTATTTTCAACAGGCAGACCTTTCATCAGTCATATCTGCACAACAATTTCAGATGTCTCAGATTTTGAACGCATCCATGTGAAGACAACAAAGCAGCCCAGCCAATACCACAGCAAATCAGGAAAATGGCAAATTCCATTTCTAACAGCATGTAGAGCTATGACCTTTCCATTGTACATTACATTATCCAGAATTTTCCATTAAAGCTGAACTGTTGTTTAAAGAGAGGAGGTTTGTGTTTGTTTCCTAACAGACTGGCATGTTTGCATGCACGGAATGGGTTGGGACCTCTGCTGACACATTTTGGTGTGGCTCAGCCAACTCCAGTGAAGCTATGCGTTTATCGTTTTATACCAGTGTGGTGCAGAAATATTAAACCAGCCTGCTTAAAGGACCGAAAAGTCAAAATATGTATCTGAACAAGAGCATGGAAAGTAAACAATACTGATAGAACTACAATAAGGTGTGAGCTTTGATGTAACTGTTACATTTTTCACAACCTGCAGAGACCCCAGTGGGAACATGTCCCATTATACTGATCAGATGGCAAAGAGAAAATGTAGACTAGAAAAAATAGATATTTTCTCTTTGCTCCATCTGTTACCTCCTTTCCAATTGCAACAGGAACTCTGCTTCCACTTCTGCTTTCATTCATCCACTGCAGTGTTACATGAGTCTCAGAACCAAACCAAAGCAAAACATTGTGTTTTATAAATATGTAGCTGTGCTATAAAGATCTTCAGCTATGTGCTTACGTGACTGAATACCTAGAGAAAAATCCATTTGTTTCCATCCTCTCCACTTTTCTCAGATTTGGTCCTCAGAAGGACACCACCATCTGAACCTCACGCAAATTGCAAACAGAAAATATTTTGACTATTTAACACCTTGTGTGAGTTACATGTTCTCACGGTATATTTAGCTAGTCAACCTGCTACTCCTCTTTTCTAAACATTTGAAAATGCAGAATTAAAGGGCCACTGTAAAAAAGAATCTGAGAGAGAAAAGTAGCCAATGAGTGTCATTAATCCTGCAATAATACCTACATTTTATGAAGTATTGTGCAATCAGTCAGGACCAAGCCTGGAGGAACTTGCACTGAAAGAAGAAGTGAAATACTGCTTTTTCCAATACTGATACCTCTGTGATCTCCTAAAAAAATCAAAAGCACTGCCTGAGATGTAAATGCTGCAGCTTGGGGGTTTTTGTCTGATTTTTTCCATTACCTTTCACTATATACAGTCTATTTCTCTGGCCACATGCTGTCGGCTCCCACAGAGGCATGAAGAACTCACTGGATGTGTTGTCAGAAGGGCTACGGCCATGGGAAGCATTTCCTGTGATAGCCCTTGGCACAAGGCATCCTAAAGGACAGCGTTTCACTAAGGTGTTTAACAAATTTCATAACAGGAGTTATCCGTAGAGTAAGCTCACATGTTTACATTCTTGAGAAAGTTACTGAAGAGCTTGTGAGCTGTGGTTTAATTTAACTTAATCAAGGAAGGACTTGCTGCTTGAATTTCTAGCTTTCAGGGTGAAAGAAGCGTAAAAGGGGATAGAGCCTAAGCTAACCTGCCCTGCTCTCGAGGCAGTCCCTGCAGAAGGCAGATACCAAACAGGGGCAGACCCCAGTGGGAGCTCAGCTGCCGCCGGCACCCACCCACTCTGTGGCTAAAAGCAGGTCAGAAGCAATGCCGGCTCAGCTGGCAGCATGACTCCAGCTCACCAGGAGATTTAAGCTTGTCTCCAAATTCAAGGAAAAAAGTAATGTGATTGAAGCCAGGACAAGTACTGAACTATCCACATGCTTAAACACTTCACTGAAGGCCTACACTTCCTGTATGTTAAGGCAGCACAGACTTGGGTACCTATTTAAGAAGTTTCTGGCTGGAAAAACACTTCCAATGTCGTTTTTTTTTTTATAGAACAGTGTTTGTAAAACTATCTTTTAAAGTTTGCTAGAGAAATTTAAAATGAAGCATATGTGCACACGTATAGCTCACCTCTCCATCCCCTTTTGGATTCACCAAGTTTTCCAGGCTTTCTTTTGCTTCTCATAGAGACTTCTAAACTACACGTTAATATCTGCCTGTTATACCTACTCTTTTTCAGATAGCAAGGCCTGCATTTTACTGTGTGATCCTCATTCATTTTATTTACTTCTATCCATAATTTGACTTTCTTCCAAGATAGTATTGCACCGGTGCTATGTGAATCCTAGTTCTTGGGAAATACTATGCTCCATAACTCAAAGACCACTCAAAAAACTCAAGGTGACTTTCACAGGAGACCAGAGACATATCAAACTGAAAACCATACATTTAAAATATGTTTATCTAATCATATCTTTCTCACACACACATATACATCATTTGTTGTCACTTTCTATCTTCAATATTGGTATAGGTCGGTTATGACTTCTTAAAACAGCTGCTGTATTTCACTATCTTGGTGCATTTCAGTGACCTACCAAATGAGTTTGTATGTTACGTTATACATATTTATATTCCTAGAGATACTTTCAGATACTCTCCAGCTTGTTTAAGAATAGTGTCCAAGCTTCTTTTTACTTCCTTTTTGTTACAGCACTCCCTGAATTGGGGCAAACAGAGGACAACCAAAGTGAGGTGTGGTCTTTCTGCCTTAGCTGAAGCAGGAAACGGGTCTTGAGAAGAGGGCATATGGCCAAAACCAAGCCTCATTTTTTTTCTAGCCTGTTAAGAAAATGTTAAAGCAAAATATATGCCCAGTGCCAGCACACACGGCAAAAACCATTACAGACAAGGCATAGTTTAAAAGAAAAAGGATGAATGTTTCGGTGCAGACATTTCTTCTCCTCCTGTTTACTTCTCTTTGGAGCAAAGCAACAAACTGAAGCAAAGATACAAAAATCAGTCTGCTTAGTAGCTTCACACCAAAGTGAATAACCTCTGGTAATCAGAAAGCAAGGAATATTTCACTTGAAGAAATCCTATAAATAACTGATAACACAAAGGAGCATGCCACACTTCCTTCCATTAATCTTGTTAAGTGAAATAATGAATTTGGGTCCTCTATTTTCTATCTCTACGAACAAACTAAACAGCCATACATTTTATCATAGCTGTGCTGACAAAATGCATTAAAACCCCAGTGGAAAAGTTTACTAACATCTCCATGACAAGCTATTGGATTTGAATGAGATAATTATTGGGAGAAATTGTACAAGCTGTGTTATGCAGGGCAAATGAGAAGATTGCATTGTTTATTTTTGGACCTTAATAAAACTATAATTACTAGAAGTTGTCAAGAGAAATCATTAATCATGCTGCTCTACGAAGCTGACCAGTCAGAGAAAAACCTGAGCTCTGAATTTTATCTGCCAAAATAACAAAAAGGTAGTAAAGAGCAGAATCCAGTCTCAGTCTTTTTCCAAAGCAACACAGGGTCAGTATTTTAATTTGCAGAAGGCTGGGAAAAGCAAAAATTACATTGAGCAGATTGGAGAAATGATCGCAAGTTTTTGACCGGTGTTCCTGTGACTTGTCTGAGGAACGAGCAGTTGCCAGAAACCCAGGGGATTCTGCATATCTCAAGACTTTGAGTAACCAACATCCACTTCACTCCAAAGGGTATTTAGCATCCCTGCATGCAACCAGAAAAAAAATGGTTGTGAGTCACAGCTGCAGAACCTGGCCACCCTGATAAACAGCAGTAGGACAGGGAGGTTACTAGTTTAACTCCGCTGTGCCACGCAGGATGTGTGAGTGAGGAGGAGACACCTTAGGAGAACACAACGTAGCCACTGCCGATCTGCTGTTAAGACCGTTATCAACATGGAGCCCAGCATAAGATCGGAGACACGTTTCTCTCCTCCTCTCCCACAGCAACTCGTTGCTGCTTCAACTAAATGCTTCTTCTGGCTTCCTCTCACCTCGAGAACCCACCACATGGACACAAGCAATGTATGTTGTTTACAAGCTCTTCGTTTTCCAAGTGTGTGTATTGGTTTTGTTTGGCAAGGTTTTGGTAGCGGGGGGGGGGGGGGGGGGTTTACAGGGGTGGCTTCTGTAAGAAACTGCTGGAAGCTTCCCCTGTGTTCGAGAGAGAGCGAGCCCATATTAGCCGGCTCTGAGACGGACCCGCGGTCGGCCAAGGCCGAGCCAATCAGTGATAGTGGTAACGCCTCTGTGATAACATTTTTAAGAAGGAAAAAAGTTGGGACGGAGAGAAACTGCCGCCGGAGTGAGGAGTGAGAACATGTAAGAGAAACAAGCCTGCGGACACCAAGGTCAGTGAAGGAGGAGGGGGAGGAGATGCTCCAGGCGCCGGAGCGAAGATTCCTCTGCAGCCCGTGGTGAAGACCCTGGTGAGGCAGGCTGTCCCCCTGCAGTCCAGGGAGGTCCACGGGGGAGCAGATCTCCACCTGCAGCCCGGGGAGGACCCCACGCCAGAGCAGGTGGGTTCCCGAAGGATGCTGTGACCCCGTGGGAACCCCGCGCTGGAGCAGGTTCCTGGCAGGACCTGCGGATCTGTGGAGAGGGGAGCCCACGGAGCAGGTTTTCTGGCAGGACTTGTGACCCCGCGGGGGACCCACGCTGGAGCAGTCTGTGCCTGAAGGACTGCACACCATGGAATGGACCCATGCTGGAGCAGTTCGTGAAGAACTGCAGCCCGTGGGAATGGCCCACGTTGGAGGAGTTCGTGGAGGACTGTCTCCCGTGGGTGGGACCCCACGCTGGAGCAGGGGAAGAGTGTGATCAGCCCTCGTCCTGAGGAGGTAAAGCGGCAGAAAATAACGTGTGATGACCATAAACCCCATCCCTGTCCCCCTGTGCCGCTGGGGGGGCTTGGTGGTGAAATCCGGGAGGGTAGTTGTGCCCAGGAAGAAGGGAGGGGTGGTGGGAAGGTGTTCTGAGATTTCATTTTACTTCTCATTACCTTGCTCTGGTTGATTTGTAATAAATTGAGTTAATTTTTGCAAATTGAGTCTGTTTTGCCCATGACGGTAATAGTGAATGATCTCTCCTGTCCTTATCTCGACCCGTGAGCCTTTTGTTATATTTTCTCTCCCCTATCCAGCTGAGGATGGGGGAGTGATAGAACGGCTTTGGTGGGCACCTGGTGTTCAGCCAGGGTTAACCCATCACAGTGTGCATCACTCATTTCCTAGCTTTTCGCCAGCCAACACACGCTTCCCAAGTTCTCTATCTTTATCTAGGTTTTTTGTGTAACACATGGGCATTTGTCATTTCCACTGACAGACCCTGTGTAAGAGAAGCAAATGGGCAGTGCTCCTTTCTTGCAGCAAATGATAGTTATGTCAACCACCCCCATCATCCCTAGGAGATCAAGCAGCACCCTTCCTCTCTCTACCCATAGCACCATTTGGGTGAGGGCATTGCACCCGCCAGGGAAAGGGTGCACAGCCAAAACCAACCTCTCCCACTGAATTGGTTAGAGCAGCCAAAAATCCTAAAATACACAATGAAGATACAGACACACATACCTTCTTTGCTCATAAAAAGCAAACTGTGTGGAGCTAGCCAAGCATCACGTCATTTCTGAAAGCAGAAACATCTGCACTCTGACTGTTCTGGAAAGAAAATGCAGAAGACAGTACCTGCCGTGTGAAAATCTCAAGCAACTTTTAGACACAGAATGGCACAGTCCTCCCACTGAACAGTATTGGGTACTATGGGGGTAAACATATATGGGAATCTGAAAATTCAGAGATTAATAGGAAGAGTTATCCAACATTATTCCAACTTCTGTCAAAACACTTGGTATGACTGAAAAAGCACAACACAATCCTCATTTTGGCAAATGCAAAAAGCAGAAGAGAACAGTGAACCTATGCTAATTGTAATGAAAAATGAACTGGTGCTGAAGAGACACTCAAGGGGTGTGGAAGCTGTTGAAGAATAAAACTACTATCTGTACAGCACTTGGGTTTGCTACGTACACCATCAGGAAGTGAGGGTGCTCAGCCACTCTCAAGAAGGGTATAGCATCCTATGCACTTCGGCCATGACCAAGGAAAAACCTCTTCTGCTAAAGAATAAAACATAACACTATACAATCCAGTTAGCATAAACTGCCACCATATTAATTGAAGAAGCACTGAACACGCACTGATAAGAATTTCATAACTTTCTGGAAGGTGGTATCAGTCAGTGCTATAAAAGCCCATCTGCTGTGAGCAGCAGCTGTTCAGGAGGGTAAGGAACGTAGGAGAAAGGCCCACTAGTATTTTATACACATTACTACACAAAGATAGTTCTAGTTTCCTGTGAATCAAGCCACGCCACAAGAATTCATCTGATTTATTTACAGTGTCTCAGGAGCCCACATCATCTGCGTGCTGCCTGAAGAGATGCAAATGGAACATTATCCAGACAAGCAAAACCCAGTTTAAAGAAACCATAGACAGCACCAGGCACATCAGCAGCAGGATGTCCCCGGCGCTACTGTAAGCAGCATAGGAGACATCGGCATTCTGCAATATAGCTGCAGATGGTGCAAGAAGGCACTCACGAGTGTATACCTTTTCTAACCTAAAGAAGGTCTGCAACTATTTCAGACAGCCTATATAGATCATGTACTGCACAATCCCATTTTATTACAGTACCATAGAAAACTAAAAAGATGTATGACTGTATTCAGAAAGGACCTTTGTTATAACAAATACTTAAAACTTCTCCTATAAAACCGCACCAGATTTTAGATGACTGAAAAATCCTGAGGTTTGCTGATCCGTATTCTACCAGTTTTGATTTTCATGCTAAACTACAACAATCTACATGAAACAATAGTTTTAAACTCCTGTTTGTATCCGCTAAGACCAGGTCTCCATTTTGCCCAGTATCTAATGAAACCAGCAAGTTTAAATTCTATCTTCATCATTATACTGTGACTCAGCTCTGAACTCAATGCAACAATCCAGAGACCCAAACCATTGCCTTAACATGGTCTCCAGATGCTCTGCTTTCCAGAGCATCTACTTGAATTTTATCCTCTGAATGACACTAGGTAACAACTAGATTAACACGGAGCCTGCACCAGAAGCTATATCCAAGCAAAAGTTTCACCCGAGTCCACAGTGGTTTTGCCCATGTCAGGGCAAGGAAAAGAACTCTGCTTTATTACTAAATAATCTAGACAACACTGAAGAAAGCGCTCCTTCAGCATTTAAATGTCAGTACTTCTAAGGCCCACAGTCAATGGGGCATAAGTAATTGTCACGCAATTCTTAGTTCTAACTAACAATACAACCGTACTCCAACTTTCAACCTGGAAATAAGAAAAGGAACAAAGTAACGGTTTAGCATTTCTCATATTTTTCTTGGACTTGGGAGACTATACTTCGTATTTTTGGGCACGTTACGTCATCTCTCTAAGCTTCCCATCCCGTCAGTAAAGTGGATATAACTTCTACCTGTGGATTAAGGAGCTATGAAATGCTTGGGGAACAGAGGTGTTACTGGTAAACTAGGGAAAAAAAGCTAAAGCAGGGTTTTGATTAATTCAATTTTGTTCTCAAGTGAGTATATCATTCTGCAAATCCAAAACAACTCTATTAGCATTGTAAAATCATGCCAAATACACCCTTTTAACTAAGAGGCCATTGATTCTTTATTTCCAGGCAATACCAACAATATATACTCTCCTTTAAGCCTGGCCTGCCTCAAAAAATCTGTTGGAAAACAATTCACAAAATAACTCACAAAATTCAAGGGAAGAGCACAGCTGGGAAGCAGTATCCTGAGGTGATCAGCTAAATCTCATTTTCCAGAGAACTACACAGTTCATTCTCTCAAATCCCTCATTACTCAACATACAAAAGCAAAGACGCTATTTTTTTCTTGTCCTTGAAGGACAGCTTTTTACATAAACAAACTGCATAAAGGCATGGGAAGCAATGCTGTTACCAGTTAAATCTGTGAAATTTCCCTAGTTGAAAAGTTCTTGTTTAGCACGGATATAAGAACTGAATTCCACTCCCTCACTTCAGCTGTGATTCGGGAAACATTTCTAATCCCAATCAGCAAAACCAAACAACTCACCAAGAACACCATGTTTGTGGTTTTTTAATCTAGTGCCCTATCTATTTTCTACCAACATTTTTTAATAACAGATATATTTTAATATACCCTTGTCATATTTTATTGCTATGCTCATATACAGTGTCTGAGGCATGTAACTGCACCTAACCGAAGAAGTGTGTTAGCAACACAACACTGACAGCACCTTTTTTAACAACCGAGGGGAAAAAATACTCTGAAGTTTTTGACTGAACAACTCAAAAAAATCAGTATTTTTATCAAGGAAAATTGGCCTGTTTTGCTTCTCTCAAGCAAACATCCCATTCAGCTGTTCCCTTCTCATACTATCCATGCATTTAGGGAAATATGACCTTTCTGGCCTTGTTTTGTGTTTCACAATATCCTTTTAAGAACAAAAACCTAACATTTACTTTCAAATACCCATAAGATAACATGCGTGTTCTTTCAAGCCTACCTGCCAGTCTCCTCTCCCCACAGCCCTCTGCCAATAAAGACACAAATTCCTATAGGAAGGGCCTACACAGACATAATTTATAAATAATTATGATATGTAATGAAAGCTTCACAGCTACAAACAGAAACACTGCAATCTCATATATTAAAAGAAAATAACGATCTCTGCAGATGAACAATCATTATCTTCCTTGTTCAGCCATGGAGTTGCTACTATGTATTTCCCAGCTGTTAACCTATCCTCAGTCTTACCATAAAAACAAAGAATACTATTGGCTTTTTTTTTTCTTTTTAAACAAGTGGAAAATATAATGAGAGTCTGACTTTGTGCCTTTGATAATTAAGCTTCCAATATCATGGAATGTTTTCTAATAGAAGCATCTGCTTGCTGCATTGCAGCCCTACAGCTAAGAAAGCGTTGGACTCATTAATAAAATACAATGAAGAACCAAACATCTGGGTGGGAAAGATGCACAGAACGGGAGAAACTGTCTTCCTCTCAAAATATTCAAGAGACAGCAAAGCTCATCCAAATAAAATGCAGTTTTTGTGTTGAGGAAGCAGCTGGAACCACTGATGCTGATGATTCTTATTCCACTATATCCTGCTGCAAGACACAAACCTATTTAGAGGAAACAGAAGAGAACGCAGGAAAAATCCCACCTGTATTTATCTATACCACATAGTTAAAAGCTCCTGACAGTGCAACCCATTCCCGTACCCAAGGAACAGGCAGATGGGTGTACATAAGTTCTTCTTGCTAACAGCACTGGCAGAAAAGGGCTTCATATCAACACTTCAAATACCGAAAAGAGAAAACAGGACAAAAATAAACCAAAAAACACTAAGATCCCAGAAGAGTTAAATAGCTAGAATTTTGGATCAACAATTTGAGCATCTTATATAACACAGTTCATCATATGGTACCCAGTCACTCATGCATCAAGAGCAGAAACTGGGTTAACTACAAAATTTCTCAGAAACAAACTGAAACCTTGATTTTAAAACACTTCTAAATGTGCCAAATACTTTGGTACACTGTTCAAAGTTAATTACCATCAAACTAAGTATCTATGCTTCGCATTCTTTTAAAATGCAAAATCTGTGGGGCTGTATGCTGAATCCTGCAAATGGTGCTCACCTTCTTTAAGTGTATGCAGGATTTCTTCACACTGCTGACTTAAGGGAACACGAAGGTGTCAGAAAACCTTTCTGAGGGAGGATGGTCAGCCCAGAACCCACAGGTAAAATGGAGTCTCCCACTTGCCAATGGTGCACAGACTTGACTGCATTATCCCACCTCCAGCTCAAAGAGATACATACCCCATGCCCCGGGGGTCACTGCCGGGCCCTCCGGTCTTCCAGGACAGAAGACAACCGGTAAGGGCTACTGTCACAGAGGGGACAACATCCAGGGGAACTGCATACAGGTCTGTCTTCCTACGGCAAATGGAAGAATTACTTGTTCTCTTCAGAGTCCAATTTTTTGGAAGAAGTAAGTTGCTATCCGGTACATGAATAAGCTAGCAAGACTAATCCTGATTTACCTAGGCATTTCTCTGACTTTTCTCTCCTCTTCTAGCTTAACACTCGTTGTCTTGGGTTTCTTGGCGTTCTTTGCATTTAAATAACACACAAGAAAAAACAACTGAAGTAATGTATAAAATCTGTTCCCTAGCATGATGACAGAACCAAAACCAAACCAACCAACCCTGGCATGTTTGTTTGGTACCCATTATGCATTTGTAACGAGCCATTTTCAAGCACGTTTATCTTCCTAACTTAAAAACTCAATTACCAACAAAGCGTCAAAGGTTTTGCTCCTGTTGCATCATGTTATACATCAAAATACATCAAGATAGAACCCATTTTCTATCCACTGAGACTCCATGGCAAGATTGAAGGTCTACTTTTATTTTAGAGTTCAAAAAAGGCTCTGGGCTTTTTTATTAAAAACATACAGAACAGACAAGGGAAAAAACCAATCAAATATGCATTTGCAGACAGAACTATGTGGATTTTTAACAAATAACCAAACCAAATTTACCTTGTGGCCAGAAGCAAACATGAAAAATTCCAGCTCAGAGGGCTATTTTCTTTTAGTAACTGTATCACTTTGGGTAACTATTAAAATAGCACAAACTTAAAAGCAGCATTGGCAAAAACTGAATGCAGTTCAACTCCGGTTTCCAACTAAATGCCTTTTTCGCACACATATGCTTTGCCTTCCGTTACTCAGCTGCGTAATGTAAACCACCAAACTACACTTACAACAAATCTGAACTGACAATGCCAAATTTTAATTGAAACACATGAGAGCAGTTGGGCAATGCACAAGCATTTTATAGGGAAGTTAGTAGTGTTCACGGCTGGAATAAGCCTACACTCCTATAAGGGAAAAAGAGATCTAGTTTCCTCATTTTATTTTAACCCTTCCTTCAGAAAACAGACAAATCTGCTAAATTAAAAAAGCAAATAAGACCACAAATATTTTCCTAGTCTGAAAAATCTTTCTGTTCAAAGCCCATGAACAGTCTGACAAGTGGTGACTTCACGAAAAAAAGAAGAAAAGTTCTTTTCTACCTCTTAATGAATGAAACTACATTCCTTCTCCCAATTCAGAGGAGCTTTCTTGCAGCCTCTTTATATGACAGCAACACGCAATGACCTCTTATCATTGTAAGAGCTATACAAAGTGTCTCTGAAAATTGTCTGTGTATTTGTGTACACACTTGTGCGTAAATGTCTTTGTAGAAATCCCTATACACAAACTGTGTCTGCAATATATGCTCTTTTAGAGTACTCCATGGCATCAGTGCAGACATTTTTGTGCTTAAAGAGAAAACTAATCTATACTAAAAAAAAATAAAATAATCACCTCACAACAATACAATGCAGTCCTCCTTCTGATAGTTTTGCTGAGATTAGTAAGTCAACTTTACCGTGAAAGTGAATGGAAGAGAGGCAAAGGAGACCTACAAAAATATCAGGAAGCAAACACATAGCATTCACATTAAAACCTGTTAGTGGTGCCTCAAATATAACTTTTAAAATTAAGACTTTCCTCTGTTATTCCAGTTAGCTGGATGAAAAAGTTCCTACTTCACTATTACACCCCTGTCCTTTAGGAAAGCATGTACATGGGAGCTAAGGCTGGGTGGGCACAGCGCAAGGTGGCCTTCGACCACACCACGGTCAAAAACCACTCGCTTAGATGTGGTTTCGGGAAGGCAAAAAGGTCATCTGAGATGGAGGAGTGTCACTCTGTCTCTGTTCCCAACTGGTTCTTCACTCCTTGGATGAGCTCATCAGCAAAACATCACCACTTATAATAGTCATTTGGTCTACGGAGAACTACGTTAAGATTATGGATGCCACTAAAGAATCATAGCCCTCAACTATTATCCAAATGTATTACATAAATATAAATAAATGTATTTATTTCTGTGACCAGATGAATCACAGCAGCAGTAAACTTCCAGTTTTGTTTCCTTACTGAAGTTTTTAACTTCAAAACTTACTTACAATCTATAAAGTACACCATAATACAGCTGCAAAAAAGCACCCCTATAATGTCAGTGAAACTGTAAAATGTAACTGCTGCACCTATTCACCTTGGGGATGCTGAAGATGTCAGGCAAATGCCCTCTGCTCACCTCATTAAAACAAACAAAGCCTTTGCCATGAAATCATTCACTGTGCAGAAACTTTATAAGCTCTACTATTATCTTTTATAGCTTAATTTGAGAACTGAGAATCTCTAGAGTGCTTTGCAGCACATTAATAAGAGACACTTTGCTTTATAAAGTTAGTCATTACTACTGTACTGCTTGCATCAGCTCATTGCAGTAGAATTTGGTTTTTTCACCAAAAACATTCCTTATACCACAACTTGATTTTTTCAGTGAATGATAAAGGTGGTGGTGGTTCTCAGGATCTCTTTCAAAGGACTGCTGTTATTTCCTTTTCCATAGAGCTTTAAGGGCCCATTATTAATAAAACTGCTGAAAAATTCTTCTCTGAAGCCATCGGGCATCATAGGCTTGACTGCACTCCTGTTTCCCTCACTAAAATCAGGGGCCTCTGAAGTCCGAAGAGTGCTACTAGGAATTATGAAAACAACACTCGAAGTGGCAGCTGCCAAACAAGGGAACCTTTCATCTCCTGGGTGAGCTTTTAAACAAACTCCAGTGTTTCATACCGTACTCCGGCTACTTAAATACTTTACAGCTTACATCAATCTTTATCCCATAACTAAAGCTGAACATGATCTGGACTCACTTATTTGAGGGGTTTAAAGACAGACATATAGAAATACACACAGGCAGCAGAGGCCACGCTGATACCAGCAGCTCTCACCAGCACTGTAACATCCCTTAGGGTGCAATCCTTTCCCTCCTCTCTAACAAATCTCTGTGGCAGCGAATGCACTAACATAATTCTATCAGTATAAAGGGCCTAACTGGGATGGCTTATTTTAGTCCCTGAGGCACTACTTGGCCTGGAGTCAAATTCCACATCAACCTTCCCAAGGCTGGTGGAGCTAGCTGTACTAGCGAGCCCCTCCTGGGTACCAATGCCTAGGTGGGAAATGTGGGTGAGACCCGGTCCCTCACCAAACTCCACCCAGCTCACACCAGGAAGGATCCACGGCGGTATCATCAGTGGAGACCTGATATTTCTGGAGCCTGCCCCAAAGATGTCCACCCAGATGTGGAGCACAACCCATAACACAGCACAAGGCACCTGGTCAAACCCTCACACGATGACTACAGCGTTTCAGAAGCAACACTGCATTTTCCTCAAGTATGACGTTGCACATCTCTGGTGTATTCACACAGAATGCCTAAATGTCAGATCTGGGCCTAAATCTGTAAACAATTTCAAGCAAATCAAGAAGATGAAGTGTTTCTGCAGTCATGCTTCGCTTTGGTAACAAATACTGACTGGTAGCACTCTTCCATGTGTTTTTTTTCTTGAAGTATAGAAATTGTGCTGCATCCCAACTTATTAACCATGTTGGGTTTTTCCCAAAAGGGGTACAAGAAGGGACTGGAAGCACGTGCAGGGTTGCTGGACCGTCAAAGGCAAATAACTTTTTTAAAAAAAAAACAGTGAGAAGCATTATTTAAACTTACATTTATTCATAGAAATTATTTGAACAGAATTTATTTACTCAATTAGTCCTAAAAACCAACTACCTAAGCAAATAAATGACTGCTTAAGTATGGTTATGTGGAATTAATATTCTCCATTTAGTTTCCAGAATATTAACTCATTTTTAAGTGTAAAAACCCTAGAAAATCTCAAAGATAATTTTAGAGATATATAAATGCCAATAATTTTTTCCTCTATTTCTACGCAGATCCTTGCATACTCAAGAGAACGCAGTCAGTTGATTCCACAAAATTAAGAAATTGCTCTTTAACTTTTCTAAAATGCAACTAATAATAACACACACACAATCAAGAAATATAAACATAAGCTAAAAAGGTGGCCTTTCTAGCTTGAGTCTGATATGGCTTGCAAAATTTCTCCATGGGCTCTGATACCCTCAAATCGTGGAGTCGTATAAGCCTCATGTTGATAAAAGTATGATAAAACATTTCTTTTCTCTGGTTCTGTTTTTGAAGACACAGTACAGAGAACATAATTAAGATTTTTCAAATCAGGTTCCTAAAAATGATTGCGTCATCTCCAGTCTATTTAGGAATATGCATTCAGCTAATCAAACTGACAGGTTTCGCAGCAGAATTCAAGACAACCCAAATCCTGCTGTTCCTGGAGTCCAGCAGGCCAGAAGCTCGGACCTCTTCATATTCACCTTGTCTTTGCCAGTACTCCCAAGCACAGCATTTATTTTACAGAATTTATGCTTTTCTCACAATCCAGGATAAAAATGCCTTCAGCAAGGCAATAAGTGTGTCTGATACTGCTTTTCCTCCTTGTCCTTAGCATATGGCCTCAATCCTGGTTAACAACTGTTCAGACCCTGCTCTGACAGGAGAACCATGTACCTCCTCGGGGACTTTTAACAGAGTTCTTCATTGCGTCAGTTCGATGTGGGTACACTAGGTGAGACAAGCAACGTTTTACTAGTATTTATTGGTAGCACTGGAAAGTTAAGAAGCAAAAAGCAAATTTCTGCCTCATTTCTAAATAAGGGAGGAACATAAGCTTCTCAAGAGAAGTTCACCAGAGTACTTCTTTTTCACAAATGCAAAATATGCTATTTATTAATCCCATTATTGGAAACTGTGGAGCCATTTTGACTGAAATAAAACATACCAGAATGCAGGCAGCCAGCATGGAAAACTTCAGTCCAAAAGTTAAAAACATGTGAAGTGATAAGCAGCTGAAAACAATCATAGAATAGCAAATATTCTAAAAAGAGCAGTAGCTAGATTACACACATTAGTTTTACAGTATGTGCATGTGTATAGTTCACACACATTCACTTCTCACTTTTGGAAGCATGAAGATTAGCAGAGCTTCCATGGAAAAATTCTACAATAAATATTTCTGCTAATAGGTTAAAATTTCGTTAATAACAGAGGAAAATGAATGGCAGGAATATGACCGTAAAACCTTAAGACAGTAAGCTAGGTAGTTACCAAGACATTATTCTTATACAAACACACAGAACCCATCCAAACACACAGAGTGAGTCCACGAGCTGTTTACAATTAAATCTGATGCACTTCCTTGTATATGTAAAATATGTATGTGAAAGATTTGAAATCTCTGAGTTTAAAAGCCTCTTCCTGTCTCATTGAACATCTGAGATGATCTCCAAATCTCAGAGGAGGAGGCTTCCCCAAAGAAGTTTCCCTGAAGAAACAACATACACAACACTAACGTATTTTAACACTAACATACTGTATTACAGACTGCGCAAAAGAATTTTAAAAACTAATTTAATGTGGTGAGAGGGTAGTTATTTGCTCCCAACAGCTACCATCTCAGATAAGTCTTGTAAACAACTTTAGGAGAGTATTCTTAGAGCACTTCCACTAGCCACCACTAAGACCACCACGGATACCAACCATTTTGCAGGCACTGCATCTTCCACTCTCACAGTACAGCAGTAGGAAAAAACGTATCCTTCACAGTTCTGCCTGCTTATAGGGTGAAGGCAGACATATATGCTGTCATGATCCCGTGGTGACAGTATGACAATAAAATTACTGCAGATTCCAATAACCAATGACAAGAAATTAAAAAATGACAACAAGTGGATTTATTCTATTTAGGAAACATGGGGAAAATGGGATCCTCTGTAGCTTGTCAAAAGAAAGGGCAAATACTATTCTGTCTTTCCAAGTCACCCTCTCACGAGGTTAGCCATGGAGAGCTCTGCTATCACAGACAGAGTTTCACCTGAGGAACAGGTGTGCCTGCCTTACTGACCAAAACCAGTTTACCCACAGTGACTCTCTGCCTTGTATTGCACTGCCCACTCCAGTCAGCCTGGGAGAAAGGAGTGTGAGTAGAACATGGGCTAGAAGCAAAAGTATTTCTCAAACCTCTATGAACTGCCAGAAGCAGGAGTTAGGAGGATGCTGAAATGCAAAAGTTGCTTTGCTAGCCTGCTGTGCTCCTAACACAAGGCCAAAAATAATTTTTAGCACACAGAAGAAAAAATACTCACTATCTTATTATTCGTATTTTTAACAAACTGATTGATCAGGCTTTTAGATTTTGTAACTAAGCAATTCTTAGTGAGTGTGAGGAATAAAAAGCAAAGAATCGCAAACAAATAATTTTATCAACTAAGAATGTCATAACCAAACACACAATAGCAGAGTCTATTAAACCCAGTTGCTAACTGCCTAATCCTACCACCTAAATTTGACTTGTGAATTATGCCCTTGTTTTAAACCAGAGGTCTGATTAACAGTTCTCGGGTTAGTGTTTAAGCTCATGACATTAAGTCAAATGCAGTTAACAGAGCAAGTTCCTTCATGTTAAGGAGGATGCAAATATTTTTCTTACAGGTGGTAGAGCCTCTGGCTATCTCCAAATTACAGAAAAACTACAAATAACAACTTAAAATCAAACATTCTAGTGTGTAGGTTACTAAGGATCCAGTAGAGACCATCTGAAATCACCTAGAGGAAAAATACTTAACTAAAAATACTTGTTGAGGTGAAACAAGCAATCTTCGCTCCAAATGTACTCCTCCTAGAGAGGCGGTTTTACAAGAGGTAAGAAATATAATTTGGCTTTGAAGAGTACAATCTCCAGGGTTTGTGGAAAGCTGTTTAGATAAATTATGAAAGAAATTAATAGCAGAGATGAAGGTAAGGCAAGAAAGGAGGGAAAGAACCAAGCCAAAATGGTTTGTAACAGACAACTGCTAAAATACCACTGAAGAAAATGCCTTTTATCAAAAAACTACAGGAGAATCCCCAGTAAGAACTACTCCCCCAAGCAGCGGTGCACAGCGGAAATAACTGTAATGAGGATTACTTTCTAACCTCATTAGCTGATCAAGCTGCCTCATTTTCCTCTCTGCTGAGACAGAGCCTGCTCTCTCCACATGGCAGGGAGAAATGAAGTTTGGCTATTCAAAAAGGAACCCCCCAAACTCTTATTAAAATATGAAAGAACCAATCCAGAAAGCTTCGGTCTCTCCTGCTTCTCCTGATGGGCTGAGAAATTGTTTTTAGCCTTTCACTGAGAAAGCAGAGGGCAAGCACAGGAGGACTTTCTCCCCCTGCCCTCACAGCGGAGGGGTCAGGGCGTCGGGCCTGCTCCCACCTCCAGCTCCAGTGCCCGCCGCGTGCAAAATGGCTTGCTCCCTTCCTGCCGCTCTCTCTGCTAGCTCCTTTCCCCTCTCCTCAGCACGCCTTACAACTACGCTAGTCCTTCGATCCCAGCTGGGCACAGCATTGCCCCATCGCTCTGTACCCCTTCAGAGCGCTGAGGATTCAGGGTTCCCAGGCTGGAAGCACGTCCCTCTCAGGCAGCGGTGATGGCGGAGGTCCCGCGGGCAGGCCGCTCCTCCCGGCCTCTCCAGGGCAAACCGACGGCAGGGCAGGGCAGGGCTTGCGGCCTGCCCCAGGGAGTGCTTTGGTGGAGAGCTTAGGAACAAGCTGTAAAGGCTTTCTGTCAGTCTTACTGACGGCTTGGGTTACATTTCTCCACAACCCTGTTTTATACACAGTGAGAGGGAGCCGATAGCTCTCCCTTCCTCAGAACAAGAGAAACACGGAGACAGCATCTCCACCTTGGTTTTGAAAGTCTTTTTATGAGTCACCCTGTAGCACAAATTAAAAACAAAAATGTATGTTGCCTAGTCACTTTGAAACTAAATGCAAGAAAGGCTTTTGTTTTTTAAAATTTGGTTACTTGAATGGGGGTGATAAGAACAGCTCACCTATTTAGGATTAACACTTTTAAAACTTTGTGTCAGAGACTGATTATATCTTGTCGAAGGAAACATAAATGGACACAGAAGAACTGTCAAGCTGGAGGGGTGTTTATTAGTGTTAGCAATTGTTTTCATGAACACAGTGAGCCATTAATTTCTATAAACAAACTCACTCTGATTTAACGTAGCAATATTGTCTGGAGAGGTGTGACTTCGTTTGAAGAAGAATAAATACATCTTATTTTAATAAGGAGAGGAAGTTTATGAGAGAGACTCACATAGTTTTTCAAATATGAATTAGGTTTTTAGTTTCTTTTTTAACCTTGTACTGGATTTCAAGTGTTCTGCATTTCAGTGAAATTCTGCCCCACCTCACTCAATGGGCATTCTGCTGGTAACTTCACTCTGACCAGAACTTTACCTGGGGGAGCCACATTCATTTCACCATTTTGTAAGTAAACCCAAGAGCACTATGCCTTATACAATGAGGAAGAGCCTGAAGAAATCAGTAAATCTTCCATTTTATACATTTTCCAAGCATGCACACTTAAATACATTAATACTTAGGGTAGCCACTGTGTATACTTACTTCAATTTTCAGCCAAGGGTCAGAACAAACTCCGCAGCTTTATTTTCTCATAATGAAATGCAAACCTTTCTAAAACGTTTGGCAAATATCATCTAACCATGAAAAGGTTCGCAAAACTACATTACTTGAAACTCCTATCACAAATTCCTAGTTCACATTCACTATGGAAACAGACTTTCGGTTCAATTGAGAAATAACTAAGTCATAAGGATTTAACTCCCCGTGCTATTCATTAAAAATAATTATTCAATGCATAAAGGCTTGGTGCTGAGTGAGTGAATGGTCAGGCTGGAGTATTCCCTTTAGCTGTAGAACAGACATCTCAGATGCACCAAAGATGCGTTTCCTCACACAGTCCCCTTTATTGCTCATTTGGAAAGACTATCTCTAGAATAAGATGAGACTTCAGACACCCATTTAGTTCCCCACTCCTATATTGGCTTTTCCAATAGGAGCACTGATGACTGGTAGACAGTAATGATTTTGTAATGTGAACATCTGTGCAACAGAAAACAGACTGAGATCAAATTAATGGCATGTATCTCACCATTAAGCGGGTACCAAATAGTAAAGATTTTCTTAACTGCTGATAAACCTGACTAAATTCTTACCAAAGATTTAGCCATGGAAACACCAAAAGCATTTAAAAATCCATGAGTGAGATGCTCTTCAATACCCTTTTGAAATAAAGAAAAACTTTTTTTTTTTTTTTAAATTAAATAATCAAACTACTCTTAGGCAAAGCTCTAACTGAGCTCTGAACATATAGAACTCCAAATTTTGTAAGTTATTGGCCTCACTGCAACAGTAACTCAGCCATATTGCCCACAAGTAGCAATTAATTAAATTTAATAAGGAACACTATGAGTTGTTCCTGTTTTTAAAATCCTAGCCAGGACCCTAAACAATGCTTCTTTTCTTATTCCAATTTTCAAATGTTTAAAAATCCAATTGAACAAAATTGTCTTCAATGTTGGAGAAAATCCCAATGCATAAAAGTTCGCTTAAGTGCTCTATTAAACAAACCAACCAAATCTACGTGGCAGAGGAAACGTCAAGTTTTTAACAAGCTACTGAATACCTCCTTCCCAGCAACAGAAATATAATTTATCTTTAATAACGTGCATAGAAGAAGTTTTTCCCCATCACTAAACTCTGAATCAGGCATGCACCGAGGATTAAAAAGCAAACATTAGAAAAAATGAACTTGGTGTGCTGAAAATTTTCTGTTCAATTCTATGTGCGCAGATGATTTTTCCTTTTCTCCTTCCAGTGAAGAGGAGGAGCTTAAAAAGCTTGAAATTATTTTCATCTCTTTAGTATTTGAATATGAGACTCCATCATATGACAGAAAATCAAGGAAAAAATTCAAGCATTATACAAGCCCATAGTATCCATCTAATTTCCTGGCAACTACAGCGTAAGTGATAAATGGGAAACCAGCAAAATTTTTCCAACTGCCTTTTACAAAAACGTATTACCTGAAAAGGCAATACAAAAAATAGTGCCAACTGCTCCTGGAAAAAAAGAGATCAAAGACAGCCTTTAAAGGAGTAACATTACAAATTACTGGCTTCGGAGTAAGAAAGTTAACAAGTAATTGATCATGTAAAATCATAAAAGGCTACTACCAAGAGAGGCACCAGGCTATCCCACCTACATTTGGAAGAAAGGTTAATGCAATCAGCAAGAAAAATCCATCAGACTGGAAAACCATTTGATTATTCTGGTATATTTCACATTTACATTGTGATTACTCTAATCTGAGTTTTTAAAAATTTTCATCCGCTTCCTCATTTGTACTTACTATCAATGCCATCAACATTATGCTAAAAAAGAAAAGTTTAACTAACTTTTGTAGAATTAGTAGAGAAAGCACTATAGCTGCATAAATTCCATTGCTGTACTCCAGATTGGAAAAAAATCCACAATAAATAGAAAAAAATGGCAAACTGTAACCACTTTAAGAGCTGGATTCATGCGTATCGACAGCTACTATCTTTCCTGAGTAATGTTTGGGTTTGCTACAAATTAGGTCCAAATTCTGAGGTTTTCAAGCCAAATTCCAGGAAATTCTACATTAGATTCAAAATCCTCTTTTTCAAATTCCAGGTGGAGCCTCAGCATTTTTTACTTGCTCTTTGAAGAAAAAAGGTCTACAATGCTGGTTTGGAACTATATTTACAAAACCTGCTTATGGAGGCGATCATTCCTATTTGAGACTATGGAAGAGTTCCAGATCCTTGGAGAGTAACATAGGAGCTCCCCAAAACGAAAGGTCAATGAGCCCCGCGTTCCTACCAGCAACCAAGGACCCGGAGAGCTTTATAGCAGCAAATACCTCGGGAAGGATGCCCTTGCTGTCAAACTCCCTTGCAGATGACCAGGTGGACTCCTCCCAGCACTTTCAGGGGCTACGGGTTCCTTAAGACTCTCTGCTCCCTCACCATACCACCGAACAACGACACTTACCTTACAGGAATTACTGGTTAAAGAGAGCACCTCGTACACACAGTCTGTTTCAGTCAGAAAGGCTGAGAAGCAAAGAAAGATGAAAAAGGTAGCCAAGTATTTTTCAGCATTTTTCACCTTGTTGGAAGCTTGGGTGCTCCTCTCAGCACAGACCCTCTCTTGCCTATTCAGTTTGGGGATCAGCATGCCAGCAGCACTCAGTAAATAAAAAACTGACTCCAAACTGCACATGTTATTTGCAGCTCAATAAAAAATAATGCTGGGTCTTTGACACATGTTTATATAACACCTAATATAAAAGGGTTGTTACCTTCTCATGAATAAATATGCAGCACAGGACGAAGTCTGGAAGCATTTTCTAACTAGGAAAATAAAATCTGTGAAGTCCAAACTCCAATTCAAATTTTTCTTAACGTTTTTAGACCTAGGGTTCAAGTTTGGGACCATACTCAATTAAAACTAAGTAGACTTGCCAAAATAAACAAAGAAACTACATTTTCTGATGCAGTGATCTTGACTGATGGGGTTTGTTTATTTATGCTTACACAGAATTCAGTAATCTGTGACAAGTGTCTCAGCTAATGCAAGACAGATTCATCAACCTGGAAACAACCGGTATTTTAATATATATTAATAAAAATGCTCTAACAGTAAACAGTAGCCTTTCCTACTGGTTGCAGTAGTTATCGTAGAGCTTTATAAGGCTTGATCTTATCAGGCAGTTCCTTCTTATCACACACTACAGTACTTACACTTGGAAAATTAATGTTAAAGCATTTTAATCTTTATTATTCTCTACAGTTCGAAGTGACCTGTCTCTTCGACTTTATAAATAACCCAAACACTCTTTACGCTTAATTTGCTATCACCATAGTGATTTTTTCAAAGGTTGAGTCAAATTCTTACTCCAAAATTAAACACATTTTTTTTAATTAAGTCTCTTCTTGTGGCACTAAAGCATTGGGGAAAGTTTTTATTCAAAAGTCCCTTTTTTCTTCATGCAAATTTCGTTACAGCAATTTTAATAAACATTTCTTTAACATGAAACACTAGGTCTTATATAAGATGTGTTTACAACATTTACTACCTTGTTAATTCTTTTGTGCATGGAGCAGGCATTTGCTATGACAGAGAATCTGTCATTCTCATCAACTCAGTGATTCATCTGCCTTTCCTACACTTATCTTCCAAACTGTCTTTCCTAATTTTTTGTTTAACTTATCACTGTTTAGGTACTGCTCTGCCTCTTTAGATTCCGGATTTTTCCTTTCCACTATATAAGGTCTAATATTTAAGAAGCTGTTGACCACTGCCTTTCATGGTACTTTGACTCGTTTCTGTAATGACTACTGTTTCCTACAGAAGAAAACCAGTGTTACTTGTCATATAATTACAAAGGGTTAACTCACCCAGGTGTTAGAATATATGATGCAGGAGAACAGACACATAGGAGCAGTGGTTAGCACTTAGGGGAATCCGGAGCAGTCTTTGCCACCCATGTCATGTTCCACTGCCTTGCTTACAACCAGCAGAAATAACCCAGGAAGAACTGGAACAAACTATTTTTCAGATGGATAAAGGGACATCCTTGAAGAACCAGGACAGTCTGTGAACCCACACACACCCACCAGACCCTGGGACATCTGTGCTAACGCAGGTTTTGGCAGGACTAACAGGCATGTAAAATCCTGTTCAGCCCAGCTCCTGTCTTTTCAATTAGACACCATCTTGTCTCGAAAGAAGTTGCTTGGGTCACTGGAGTCACTGCAAGTCATAGCTACCAAAGTAAAGATATATGTAACTAAAACCCACGTCTGAATCAGGGTGTATTCACATGCAAGGCAAGGAACTCTAGAAAAGTTACTAAGTTAGGTCTGAACTTATCCTGACCATTTTAGATAAGCACAAATAAACTGGTTTAATTAACCTTCCTTATAAAGGCTATGAGATGTTTTGTTCAGCTACTAGAGACTCTTTATAATAAACATGACTTCTTTTCCAGAAATTTGGATTTTTTCATGGCCGCTACACTTACATGAGATAGAAACAGAGGGCTGTAGCACCCATTTAATTTTCTTTCTTCTCCCTCTCACAGACACTGTTTTATGAACTTCAACATTCATAAACTACTGGAATAATGAGATTTCCAGTCTCATGTTCATTTTCACATGCTAACATAAAAATCATACCACACCACTGCTCTCGCTCTGCCACTGTCTATGGTCCCATCTTCTAGTTTTAAACTAAAAGACACCTGAAAAACAACACCATAATTCTAAGTTTTCAAACCCCAGAACACTTTAAAACCACTTCCTGCATAGCTGGCTAGCACTCTTTTGACCCACATGGGAAAGTGATGATGGCACAAGAGGTCAACTGCTTGACGCTTTTTCTTTTTTTTTTTTTTTTTAAAGAATCCTGGCATCGCAGAAAGATCACAGCTTTCAGACTTACTTGCCATCCAAAACCCAACAGACAAGAGTACGCTCCCTTTGGCTTCATTACTTCTTCAATTTGAAATGCAGGCTACAAACTTCCAGTGAACTAAAGACACTGCAGCACGGTATCTCATTAAAAGTAATACTTACTTTACCTCACCATTTTTTATTGACACAATTTATCTACATGAGCATCTATGCTTTACCAAACAGCATTTTTTAGAAGTTCAGAATCAGCTTAATGGGATTCTGTCTTGCAGTGCATTCACTCCATTTACATCTGCCCAAAAAACTACTGTCACGAAACAGAGCAGTTACTTGCCGAGCATCTTCTTTGTCAAACCCGGAACAATCCAGGCTCTACCCCAGAAACACAAACACCTTTACACAGCTCAGTTTTACACATCCTTCAGATGCATTAAACTCCCATCCAACACCCACTAAAGCCCCAGGTCTAAGGTCAGTCAGAGAGAACTATAGAGGAACTGAAGTCTCAAGAGATTTGATTTAGAAAACATGACAGTGGTTTGTGTCACTTTTTACTAGCCACCACAGGATCAGAAGACTTTATGCTTTCTACACAGATAAGCGCTACTAGATTTTCATCTGCATTATGGATTACAAAGCAATGAATCCTAACAAGATCACTTTTAAAGTTAAATTTCAAAGATACACTTAGGATACCAAGGATAATTGTTTGACTCTGATGCTTTCAATAAATATTTTGCAAAGCAAATTGTAATCACTAAATCCCCTGAACATGTTACTATTTTTTTTTCTTTCTAATATTAAAGCTAGTGTAAGAGTAGGGGGTGAGGAAGAAATCCAGAAATACATTTCTGCTTCATACACTGCAGCTAAAACAGACCTTAGGACAATACAGTACTGCCTCTCTGATGCTCCAGCAGAACAGAAAAATGGTTGGAGAGCTCAGGAGAGAAGTCAAAACTATCCAAATGCCCGAGGCTGCAAGATGCTCTGCAGGAGAAGTAATACCATCAAAAGCCACAACTAACATTACCTTGCTAGTCACAGGAGATTTCTCACTATCCTTTTGTCTCCTGAAATGACAACTGAGAACCACAAACTTGTTGGCAAGGAACACAAAAGATGGATATCTCAAACAACGTGAGAAGAGCTTCAGAAGGGAGATGAACAGAAGGAACAGATGTGACACAGGTGTCTGCTCTCTCCTTATAAAATGATGGTTTTTCAGGGTCACCACTGAAATAACAGAAACTTGAAGCAGGACCCCCTGTCAGGCTTTCAAACATGAAAAGTAAGATTTCAAGTATTCACTGTTACTAGGTAAAGCCCAAGGGTCAATGATTTCCTTACTAATTCAGGGAGTGACCAAAAGTAGAAGACAGCTTGTGGTATTCCTGTCAGAGCCAACCTATGGAGATCATAAACCCTGAGAAGGCTTGTTGCTGCTTCTCTCACTGAGGAGCGTCTGAGATTACAGTTGCCCACAACTACAGCCAACCAGCCACCGTACTCCCATATCCTCCCTCCCAGTTAGACCCATGGAAGACCAGCACAAAGCTCTGAGCCACAGGCTGTCCAGCTTCAGATGGGCTCAGTAAGAACTGCACCGATTAGAAACTAAGGAGAATTGAGCCACCTGACACATCTTTATCACAAAAACTTGGTTCAACTTCTTCATGTGCCCATTAATGATTTGTCTCATATTTGAGTTTCTCTAAACAGTGAGGTGCTTTAAGCAGCGTGAGAGGACAAGTAAAGAAGTGGAATGGCCCTTGTTCCCATGTGACATCAACTCTGCAAAGACATTCACTTCAGATGAAGTCCATGTCATGAAGGCAACTGTTGTGAGGATCTATACAAAGGGCTAATTTAGACACGATGTTAATAAAACTCTCTCTGGACTGTCCAAAGCAGCTGCTAGTGTTGTACCTACTGAAGAAACAGAGACCATCTACTGGTAGACTGCACCTATCACTATCAAGAAGTGATGCAGTTGATGTATTTCTTAACTAGCAACAGAAAGCAGGACAAGAAACACCGGAGACAACTATGGCTGTAATACTGGCCCCAGGGTCATACAATGTTATAACATGTTATTAGGTACTACCTAGTGTTGAAATGAAAATCCTTGGGCTTACAGTCATTATACACTCACCCACAGACAGATCACATGGCCCTCCTAGCATTTTTTTTTCTTTTTTACCTTAGGTTTCTCTTAGGTCATCTCTAAATGCACATGCACAAATCCACTTATTCTTCAGCTTCCCTCAGCTGAAATGCAAGAAGAAAACCTTCAGTGCCCCTGGAAGAAGTAACCAAGCACAGAACCCCCATGAGCTTTTAGTAGCCTCTTTCACCTGCTGAAAAGACTGTCTCCTCCTTGAACTGACACCAGGCTACTAGAGAACAAAACTCTTCTGGTGTCTTCAACAGCTGCTTTTCACTGTAAGTCAACAGGGGACACTTACAAGCAAGGGAAAGAGTTTTCAAAAGAAATGGATACTATTTTGACACTTTGCAGTCAGAGGCGGCAAGAATGACTAAAAACTTTCCAGGACTTAAACAAAACCTATGGTTTAGCTAATTTTTCCCCCCAGCAATAAGTTGTGTTCTTACACACATGGCAGAGGTGCGTGGTGAGATCCCAGGCCCTGATGACTAAGAACAACAATACCCCAATCAAGAAGCAGAAAAGTATTTTTCAGAGCTGAAAGCTTATGCCGAAAAGTTTCAGCAGCTCAGCAGCTGGCTGGCTGGCTGGCTGAGCTGAGCACAGCGAGATGAATCACCATGTTCTGCAGAAGAGATCTTTTTCCCGTCTTCCCAGACAAAATTAAGACTTTTCTCCTACCAAAGTCTGGTTTAGAAGAATGTGCTCTATGCCAATATACAACTGGCTGCCTAGAATTTTGCAACAACGTTACTGGCAAAAGGAAAAATCACTAATATTAGTGTAAAAGTGGCATATAAATGTGTGCACATGGTAATATCCACTAGCAAGTACGCATATTTCTTGGCTGTGAAAGGTCTTCTTAAAGGCAATCTTAAATCATTCATCTTTGTAAATATTTCTCCATAGAAAACTTGTGGATACCTAGGGTTGTTGTGATTAAAGGGTTTCAGGAGAAGTTAGCAGAAAAACATCACAGCCAGCATCTAACTGACCAAGTGCTTGAATAATACTGACCTCAAACACTCATGCTACCACATAGAGCAATACCTAAAATATTTTTCCATCCAACATTTCCTCCAGTTATTTTTCTCTCTGCTAAGACATCAGCTCTCTATTCCCGCAGCAAACAGCAAGAGCAAACAACTGGCTTCTTCATCAAAACACAACACTGCCAGTTAACTAAAAGCACACACACTTCACGTTTTCAGACTACAGTAACACAACTGTACTTGACTGTTATGTGCTGTCAGAATTCAAGCTTACAATACAATACACAGCCACATAGCCATTACTTAAACAAGTATAAAACAGGCCTTTTTCTTTTAATCTTGCTATTTATTTGTTAGTAACGTCCCCACTTCCCAGGTTAGGTCTGCTTATCATTACTACAACACAAAAAAGCTGCTAGCAAACAAGTACAAAGATTTTAAAACTGAGACATGCTACAGGAAAGTGCAAGCTTCCTGCAGCTGCTTAAACAAGGTTTTGTTTCATGCTGCGGCCTTAACAGGACAGTGTCATCCCAACTCAGCTAAATTCAGTAATTTGAAGTTAATGCTTTTTTTTTTTTTTTTTTTTTAAACTATCTCACCCCCAGTTGAACTAATTTTCAGTTGTAACTTATCAGGAGCAAAGATTTTAGTCCCCTCTGAGTGGAAAAGCAGCTAGTAATTGAAAACAAATTAACCTACTTCCAACTGTGTCTAAGTTGTATTACTGCATTTTCAAAGAAAATCTTTACAATAAGCATATAAATCCTAGTAACATTTAGAGCAGGGATGGGAGAACAAAACTGGGTAAAGGGAGAGGTTTTGTGCTGCTGTGCTTAGGTAGACTGACATAATTGATTTCCACAGTGAGTCAGGAGGTAGTTAATTCCTAACTGCTAGCAGAAGTATTGTACACAGAGAAAACCAGTTTCATACATCTGGAGGATTGACATTTGAAATATCAATAAGCTACCTTTCCCTTGAGAATAACATAGCTATTTTTTGCTGGTATTGCAACTTTGTTGAGCAATTATCTGATCAGGCATCAACAGAGAAAAAAAACCCCAAATTAAGCACACTGATCAGTCATCGCTCTGCACTACCTTGTAACAGAAACATTCACATTTGACTTCATTAAAGTATCAGACACTTCATGCTATCCTGTGAACTCAGTAATCCTGATGGAGTTACTCCTCATTTATGATAGAAAAATTTAACTGATTACACTTGAGATGCATCAGCATAAACATGACACCAAGGGCTACAAAATTATCCATATTTTGTAAACTCTGCATATTTTGAAAATGCTCCATAATTCACTCTTTATCTTTAAAATGCTAACTTGGACTGAATAAACAAGGCAAAAAATGGGACACAGCAAATCCAGGAAACTCAAATATGAAAAACACTATTTAAGATTACTATTAGTCAGGAAGGCACTGAAAAGGGGGCTGTAAAAGTTTAGTTCAGGTCTGGTTAAAAAATTTCCTGGCTTGTCATTAAGTGATTTTCTGAGAGGCCCAAGGAGTCTTGAAAGCAAAGCATAAAACTGGGCATTCAGACAACTCTTTTTCCTTGCCTGCCTCTGGTTGGGTTCATTTGACCTCTGGCAGCCCATGTAAGTCAGTTCATCAAAAAGAGTTACTAAATTGGGGTACTTGGTCTAAAACACTTACAGCCTGACAGAGGTGCCGAATCCCATAGTTCAAACCTGAGTGAGCGCGAGGTAAGAGCACAGGATTTCTCTTTAAGTCAAAGCCTCCCTCTGAAGCCTGGCACCCAGAGAGCTGATGCCCAAAATAGATTCTGTGAAAAATGTTAGCCTGAATTTCCCCTTCCCGCAGCCTGAGCTCTGCAAACTGTCACCTGACATGAGGTAAAAGGGGAAATTATGAAGTATTATTAAACACTTTAGATGCTGCCTGAAAAGTTTTATTTTATAAGAAGCTATAGCTCCTATACCAGTGTGGCTGCAGAGGTTAGATAGTTAAATGAAGCAAAAAGTAAACGGACAGTGGAAACAGAAGTAAGGTATCGTCCTGACCGTTTGCACCGGGCTCCAGCTACTCTGCAACAGACCGAGAGCTTTTCACCACTGTACGATACGTCTGGCAACTTGAATTTGCCAACCTGCTGTATTTATTATTGGGGTGTCAGGTAAGGAGGTAGGCAGATGTGTCTAAAACAAGCCATTTTTCTTTTATTTGCTTTCCTTTACATTTCTGATCAAAATGAACTGAGATCAAATTAATGACTCTTAACTTTAATAAGGATTTTACATTTTCCCCCTTATAGCATGACTTGTTAATTCAAACCATAACTTGACTAAATCAGTAGTCATTCAAATTGGTACAAATAGCTTTGGGTACTAAAACACAGGTTACAGGTTACAAAAAATATTCAGCATGGTGACACAGAAAGGTAGAAAAACCTGAACCCCAATGGTTCAAAGAACAAAGGGAAAAAAGCAAAAGTGCATCGGTTTTACATTTCATGATTTGATTTTTAAAAAGTCGGGGTTTTTTGCTTTGGGTTTTTTTTTTATGCTTAGCATTAGCAATACTGGACCCAGAACAGCAGGATCCAACCTTTTACAGAATGCCATTCGTGATTTAAAATAAGGCATGAAATTACCTTCAGCTGCAACAGAGTAAAACAAGGATGAAGTGCATTTTTTGCCTCCACGTTGTTTCTTAGAGGAACAAATGATGACTAAATGCCTGTACTAGTTTCTGCTAGTTCCAAGAGTGACTGGAGTCGAACCGAAAGCAAGTACCCATAGCATGTGGCAGGGCTGTGGCAGGCAGTGTGCCTCGCAAAGTCTCTGCTGCTCCCAGCCTGGGCCGCTCACAGGAAGGCATTTCCAAAACACACACCCTTGCCTGCCCCACTGCACGCCAGTGAAGTGTTAAAATACATGTACTATATTTAAGTATTTCCAATGCTATTTATTTATTATTAAGCTTAGGAATAACTCCACATGAATAAGGAAAGAAAACTGTATGCCTTATTCACACACACTTAAGATAATTCAACTTTACAGTTTTGACATGTGTAGCTTATTAGACTCTAAAGAATGTAAAAACACCATTGGCATTTTTCATATTGCAAGTGTCTGGTAGATAATGGCCGTGCAGATTTTAGACAGAATGGCGCAAGTAAACTTGCCAAACTTTCATCATCACTCCTTCGGAAACTCTGAGGGGGCCCATTAAATTGGCATTTTGTTTGACATGCACGCAGAATGTGCTTAGCATGCAGAACAAGTATGGCAATAAACCTTTTCTTAACAGCTGTGTTATTTTAGCTAATGACAAATATGTATCTAAGCCACATATCACCACAATTTAAATTGGTGAGGAAAGCTTAGTCACCCCATGGAAAGAGAGGCCATCACAACAGAGGAAGTCGTTTATTTATTGTTAACTATGCAATTAACTGTCTCACCAACAAACACAGCCGAACAGACAAATTGTTCTTCTAAATTAAGTAAAGTTCATGATCATCGTAGCTTATATTCCATCTCTGACCTTGCTGCATCTATTCTTTAGTGACAGATTCCTACCCACAGGCACATGTGTGCAATTGTCACTGATCTCTGTGGAAGCTGTGACTGCATAACTGAGAGAAGAGTTTATTTTCCAGAAAGTTTCCTTACAGTCTAAGAGCTTTGGAGGCCAAAAAAGCTCTTTTTGTCATCGGTGTGGCTCATTCCATTCTGACTACATTCAAAATGAAAAAAATCTGGACATGTGAAATGCAGATGTTAACGACCAAGACAGCATATTGATTTGGTTAAGCCATTTAATTTTGACAAACTGCCAAAACAACAATAAAAGAATCGCAAACCTGAAATATTGGAGATTTCATCAGCAGCCTACAATGAACAGGGAGATAATGAGTCCCCGGCAACCTCTAGGAAGAGATCGATGCTCTCCATGGAACTGCAGTGACTGGGAATTCCAGACAGTGCCCTTCGATTTTCTCTGAAATCTTATCTTTACAAAGTAAACAAACACGAGATAATAACCTTTAAACTTTCCACAGCCATTCATGAGCGGATTCATTACTACAGAACAGCAGCCGACATTCAATATTAGTCTCTGTTCAATACGTGGATACTCTGTGTATCGCAAAACTTGGATCTTTTAAAAGGTACAGGCTGCAATCCTCAAAATCGTGACACTTAAAAAAAGCATAAAATGAATTGGGGTGCCTCAGAAGCATTTTCCAGCTTTTCGCTGAATCAGCAGACCTGCAGACATCCCACTTTTCCGGTGAAAACTAAATTTATCGTATAATCAACCGAGTCCACAATTTGAAGTCTTAAAAACCACTAAATAATGCAGAAAACACTGCAAAAACTAATATCTAAATTTCAAAACGGGAAAATACCTTTGTTTTCAGCATTTTTAAAGAAATATGACTAAACTTGGATCAAATTAAACAATATTTCCTCTTTTATTTACTTGCAAGCAATCTAATTTTGGTTCCTGTCTTCAGAAATATCTGAAGGAAACTAAATTATGACAAAGCTTTTAAAGAGCACGTGCCTGAAACATTACTGATCTCTACGGACACGTTAACTATATATTTTTAAAAATCCTTAAAATTAAGTTAATACCTATATAAAAGCAGAATTTTGCAAACCAAACTTTGACATATCCATCTTCACAGAATTAAAACAGGAATTTTACTTTAAATATTTGATAAATGGCTTCCAATTCCTTGAAAACAACAGCACTTAGACTACATTAGCCCAGTATCTTCTTCAATTATAATTGTATTATTTCATTACATTGGAGAGAGAAAAAGAATAGAAGAGGTAAGTGCTGCTACATTACCCCTCATATTATTTTTTTTACAGCCATTTGCAGAACACTGTAAGTAAACACAGTGCTTTAACAACCACATAAGAAAGGTCATTACCCCAGAGAGCTAACAACTACAGCAAACAAATCAAGTACAACCACCCTTCCATTCAAAGGAGATATGAGGACATTCCTTTTTAATATATTAGTGTACCATCACTAAAGAGATCTTTAAACCCCTTATGATCCCCAAGTCAAGCCGCAGCAATACAGCACCAAAAGTTCACAAAAAAACAGGCACATTTTTCTCCTTGCCCTTCCCTTACTCCTAACGTGCATCTTGAAGCAGTGGGCAGATGAACATCAACTCGCTTCACCACCACAAACACAGAAGGGAAGGTATGGAAATACACTGCGTGGGAGACACATGGGAAGTGTACCTGTCAAAAAAACCCGCTAAAATCCAGGAGCACAAGCTGGGCCCCAAGTTCTGCTACTCTCCTGCTCTTCGTGTTACCCCATCAGGACTTTCTTTTGACTCTTGGTGGTTACACCTTTTCTCTGCCACGTTGCAGAGTCGTGCCCCCCAAAATACACCACTCCAGGGAAGAGGTGAAGGAAAACAGGAGAAGAATTTCATACATGGCAAACAGGATAGAAGCTCCTAAGAACGCAGATCGAGATGTTTGTTTATATTGTGGGCTAAATATTAAGGTTTCCTTTCAAGTTTACTTCTTCTCAAACTGAATTTCTTGTATGATATCAGACCTGGAAAACAGCCAATATAAGGTCGGAGCAACTGTGACAGTCATTTACTTTCTTTCAAAGCATCTCCTTTTCTTTAGTTTTTAGATACATCTTCATTGGGTCCTTCAGAAGCTACCATCATGTACCTCTTACAAGAGCATTAATCGCTGGACAGTCAAGTACAAACAATTATCAAAGCAGAGAAACCTTGCTTTCATTGCAGGTTCTGCCACCACAGCAGCAGTGCCTGCAAGATACAAGTGCAAACGTTTTGCTCTTAATAAGCTCCTTCACAAATGCAAAAGTAATTCTTCTTTTCTTTGATTCAAAAAAGCCAGTCCTGAGCGCTCTCTGCTGAGGTGCACATCCCTTTCAGTTCAAGGAATCCTTGCCTGGAAATTTCCTTCGTGGCCTTATACAGCATCGTCACGCTCCTCCTGCTACTTAGGAGTTAGAGACTTAATAATTCCATCACCTGCTACTGTCTATGTGTTACCAGAATTTTTCCCACACCGAAGAAAGCAAGGAAGCTGAAAAAAAACCTGTGATGGGACAAATACAACCTTCCATAGGCAGACCACGTTTAAACCCCTTGGCAGGAGTGGTAGCTCAGAGGTCAGTGGTGAAGTGTGGTCAGGGAGGTCACCCCGGCCTCGAGCGGAGCCCTCCAGGAAGCACAGGGATGGGGAAAGCAGGTGCAGATGCTTAATGTACGAGACAAAATAATGAACAGTCTAGAAATAAAATACTTCCTCAAAATTATGTTTTAATCCTAATTTTCCTTCCATCACCACCCCAATCTCATTATTCCTCTCCTCCCAAAAATCTATTGGAGAGGTTTACCTTTTAACTAAGAGAAGAAAAAAAATATAAAGCAGTGCAAACCCCAGTAAGGATAAGATAAAAATGCTGAATATCTTTCACATCAGTCAATTCCCAACGGCAACATTTAGGAAAAAATTATTACTCAAAAATATGTTCTTTTTAGAAACTATTTCTGATGATCATTGTCAGATTTACCAAATATTAAGGTTTCATTTATAATTGATTAACATAGATTATCACCTTCTATACCCACTGCAGGCTAGATTAATTTTATATTATTAATGATTATAAACAAAGACGTGGTTATCAATTATCTTAAGGTTTTCTTTAAAAGATGTATAGCTGATAATTAACAAGGTATCAGCACACTGTACACTGGCAATTGCTTACCAATTCATTAAAAAATCATTCATGTGTTACTTGTCCATGACTATAAACCTGAATGTAAAATGAAAACATTATTTTCTCACCACCTGCCGATCCATGCCCCCAGCCTGCATTCCTAGAAAAAAATTATTGAAGATGTTTTCTGTTGGTAACTGAAGAAAATGTCTGAAGGAGTTAATACTGAGGTTGGCTTTTGTTTAACAAAAGCAAACAGAAATGTACTGCATTTCCCTAATAACTCCCCATCATAATGCTTAAGAACAAGAGGGAAGATAATTTACCAGGTGTATACACAATCTTTGCCGAATTACCAAAACACTGGAATGAAAAGAGAAAGCTGCTGAAATGCAGGGGAAAAAAACCCAACGCATGTAGGTAAAGAATCATGGAATGGTTTGGGTTGGAAGGGACCTGAAAGATCACCTAGTTCCAACTCAAAGCCCCATCCAACCTGCCCTTGAACACTTCCAGGGATGGGGCATCCACAGCCCCTCTGGGCAACCTCTCCCAGCGCCTCACCACCCGCACAGTGAAGAACCGTGGAACAGATGGACCCCATCAGACCCCAGCAGACCAGGCTCCTCCAAGTGAGTTCCCCTGGCTGTGGCACCAGCCCTGTAACTGTTAGTTGATTCACCAAATCAAATAGCTTGATAATATGGGAAAGTGATTCAGAACTTGGAGCAGACAATTACTGCGAGAGTAAAGTTTTCCTGGAGTACTTTTAAGCTGACTGAATAGCGTACATTAGGTAGGAGCGTCCTACTTTCAGTACACCCAAATGTTCCTTTTTGGACATGCTATCCTGCTCATCAAGTGTACAACCATCGTAACTTTACCACATATATACACACACTACCTCATATTTTGTTTGTAATTTACTTCTGCAAATTCAAACCATTTTCAGCATCTTTGTCCTGACTGTTATCAAGTCTGTATCTGTACTACTTTTGTAAGTTTTGGGGTTTTTTCCAATCAAATTCATTCTCCTGTTAGCACTCTTCAAAAACCCCAGCAAGTGAAAATAAGTGGCATAGTTCTTCTGACACCTAGTTAAGTGTATCATGTTTTCTAATGCAGGATTTAACAAGAATTTCAGAAAAAAAACGTATTATTGTACCTAGTCACACTGGATACTGCTAGTAAGACACTTCATTTACTTTTACTATAAACTAATGCCAGGTTTTATTTTGCTGCTGTTCTAAATTTGTAAACACTTTTAACCATCATGTTTACCAAATTTTGAGGTGATTAATAGCTATGGTCAAACATAGTCACCTGTGAGACACCATTCTTCGTGTACCAAGCAACAATGAGTAATATGAATTACCCATCTTTATGCCTCAGTGCACTCGATGAGGACTGAACTACAATATCAAGTCCTAGGAGAAGAAGGGATTTGGGTTCTATTTAATTTTTAAGTTGTATGCTTATCCACTCGAATAAGCTGACAAAACCCAAGCCTTTCCCTTGCCTTCAGACTCTCAACCCTTTCAGAAGGGTTGAGGCTGGATGAGGCCCAAGCCCTCGTCCAGCATAGCTGCCGGTGAATGCCAGGGAACAGGCATTCCGGAGCAGTGGGAAATAGAGCACTGGAGATGCTGGCTGCTCTTCCGCGGAGTTTTCTGACAACGGGAGACTTCAAAGACAGAGCACAAAGCACTAAGCAAGCACCCAAGTGCCTCAGAAACAGCATGTAGCAGCTAAAAGTATCATTGGAATGGCCTTGCATAGCACAGACCTAACATAACCGTGTTATAAGGATAGGAAGGGAGATACCTACACCTTATCTACATATGCAAAGGACTGTTGTGTAGGAAGTCCAATGCCTTGCAGTTTGCATGGTAGCTAAATCAGCTGGTACCTTCTTCGCGAGCATTTGAGTATAAACTTACTTTTAACAGTGAAGCAGCAGCAGTGACCACAAGTGTTTCCTCAAAGAGAAGCAGACAGGAAAATGTAAACTTAAGATACCACACTTAGAGCGATCCAACCTACCAGTCTTCAACAGATATCACGAATGGAAAAAAACAAAGCCAAACGAAACCCAGTGACCTTGGACAATGGCTTTCCTAACTTAAACAAGCAACGACCACAGTGCATAAAAACAACTGGCAAAGTATATGCTTGAAAGATGAACTCTCACCTATCCTTTAAATACCTAGCAATGAAAACACCGGTCAAACAGAAGAGCGAACATCACTTAAACATCCTCATGAAAGCGGACTCAAAATGCTTTTCCTTTTTAAGCAAAAATTTAGACAACAGACCATTCTGGCGAACCAGAACTTCTAAACTAACCAAGTGAGGTCAAGGAACAGTTCTTCGGGAAGAACCAAAAAAGGAAACAAAAGGAGGAAGAGCATTTCCTTTTGCAGAGCTTCGCAGTCCCATAACTGTCGTGATGAGATAAACCTTTTCCTCACTAAATAGGAAATGTCTCTTCCTCACAGTACAAAAATGCACAGTCAAATCACCTAGAATTCAGAGATATAAGTTTGAAATTAAAACTGTTTGCACATCCACGACAGACACCTACTTTATAAACAAGTCAGTCAACGGCAAGAGGTTATCTATGAATACAAATGTCCAGCAAGGCACTAAAAATAGTTGACACATCTGATATATTGTGTTACTGCTAAAAGTCATTTGAAGATTTCTTTTTTATCTATATTATCATGTGTAAGTTTTACATATACATGTTTTATGAGACGTGTTTAAGCCAAATAAAATTGCAAGAGCATAACGATAAGCTACTTCAAATCATACTTTAGTTGCACTTATTACTTACTGTTACATACACAAATGATACACTACACTCACAGTATTTCATGAATGACATTACATATTAAAAGCCTAAGAAGAAAAAAGGCATAAGGTTTTAAACAGGAGGAGAAAGATAAACATTACTGCAAAACATAAGATGGAAAAAGTAAATATAAGATTATAGTTGTATTTTTTTGTTATTAAAAAATGTCAATCGACTAGCAAGAATAACTATTAACTTTGCTTGGCAAATGGTCGTATGTAACTACCAGCAATTGTTCTAAGAAGTGTAAGCATTTTTCTCATTAGAAGCTAAAGAAACAAAGGAAGATTGGAAATGAGAATAAGGCAATTCCCAGAACGGGTAACACATTTTGGGGAATACCGCAGTAGGCAAGACTTGAAATCAGACAGCCGTACTAACTCAAAGAGCCAGTTTTAAGGCTTTAAAGCTTTTAATGTTTACTTTTCTTTCCTGCTGTCTAAATTAAGACACTTTATCAGCCCTATTGATTTTACCCATTAAAACCATGGATTTTGAGATTAAAAAGAACAACAGAACTTTTTAGAGCAGACTCCAGCTCCACACGAGAAGGGCACACTAGCTAACTTCAACAGACACGACCTTTAGAAAGCAGTATTATTCACCCTCTGCTTGTGGGCGCTTTGACACATTAGCACTTTGTGAGATCTCCAGGCTGTATTTTATCAGCAGGGCCCATCCAGGCATGATGTGCACTTTCACAGTGCATTAGCATATCCAGAGGAGGAAACTGCGGACTGCAATGGCCTTTCCTTGTAGGACAGACCTGAAGTGTGAAACAACTTTACTGAAATTCTCACTGGTATCTAGCAGCTCCTCTGCATATCCAAAATTCATCAGCATGTAAGACCTAGCACAATGTACTGAAGAAACTAATTTAAGAGCAGCTTAACTATTAGCACATTAATCTTTGACCTGCTCATAGAGTTATGTTCTGAAGAGCTCATCACCTAACTTCTTCCTTCTCGCCTTGCACATTAAGAAAGTATCGGCCTATATTCTGCATACAAGCTGAATCCTGAAGTTTAGAAAGAAATCAAACGTATTTCACCATGTAAACAGAAACCCTGCTTCTCATCTTACATCTGTACCAACCAGAAATAACCCCAGTGAAATCAGTCAGCACAGGTATACAAAGGGAGGGAATCCAGTCCAAAGAGTAACATAACGCTTCGTACACAGACGCAACCCAGCAAAAGAAAGAGCCGATGAACTGATCTGAGGTCACACAGAAAGATGACAGAGCAGTCTGTAATAGATTTTTTTTTCCTCTTTCATCGCGAACCAGTTTTGCACTCAATGTTTCTGGTGGTCACTGAATCCTGGTCATCTGAGCAGGGAATTCTCCCCTTGCACTTTCAGGGTCATCTTGCCAACAAGGTAGGAGGGCTTATACTACAAATGGCAATCTACAGTTACTTCCAACCCTTCTGTAGCACAGTAACTTGGGGTGTAAAACTAGACACAGACCTAGCTCATTATTAACAAAAACGTTTCAAGCTGCTTCAAAATGTAACTTTCAAATTTTAGTAATGAAAAATTGTTTTTTCCCTTCCCTGTTTTATTAAACATAGCAAATAAGCAGAAATTTGGGCTACAAGCCACCCTCAAGCCCTTGTTCCTGGGCACTTTTGCAAATGTCCAACTGCCTTCAGCAGTGTCTGAAACACACCGAGCGCGTTCCTGAGGAAAGATCAGTTTCATTGTCATTGGCACATTTTCAGCAGCCGTAAGACACAACACAGCTCATTGCTCTAAAAAGGAAGGACAAGAGGGATTCTTCACCTTTAAAGCATTAGGCTAAGAAATCTGGTTTGGTGATTACAATTCTGAGACCTGCTCTTCCAGATTTGGATGTGACTTTTGAAGGACATGCGTTAGTAGGAATCCAAGAGGTTTTTTACATAATAGATGTTAAGCAAGCCAGAAGAATTTCATCTTACAGAGGCAACCAAACTGAACTGACTGTATCCCAAGTTTAACACCACTTCCCAAAGGACTCACACAAAGAATTTACCTAGTTAGTTTAATATTTTTATAACCAAGCCTCCTATTATAAAACCCAACTTTTCTTAAAAGGCATTTCTATCACCATATTATAGTATGATATATTTTACTCAATTCTGCAGTCATAAAGAATCATGTTTACATTATAAAATTTTGGCTAATGCTACATAGAGGAAACAAACTTTAACCTGCATACACCAATTTGAAAATAAATACTGCAAGTTAATGTTCCACCTTCTTTGTTCTGCATCTTTGTCTTTAGGGTTTAGCACTAAGTGATGAAGAAGTTTATCTTGTATATAAGACATGCCACTAACACTGATCTATTCCCTCCCCAAAATATCAACAAAAGGAGCTATGGGTCATTGAGCCAAAAAATTAAATGCTGAAATGTACATCCAAAAACATTACCCTTCACTAGCAAATATCCTGGGGACGGGGGGCGGGGACGGGACGGGGATGGACGGACGACAAAACCAAAACCAAAACCCCAAAACCAAATACAACTCAAATGTCTAGCCAAAAGAAAACATTCAGAAAAGAACAAGATGAAATTCAGTCCCACTCTTCAGGATGAAAGGTATCTTGTTACAGCTTCAAATCTTCTGTAGTGTCTGCTTGAGCACAGCTAAAACATGTGGAGAAAATTTATGGTATTTTATCATGGTTGGCTTGGGGGAAGGAAGAGGTTTCTCTGTAAGGTCAGGCACAGGAAATTATTAGCTTTTTTTCCTTCAGTTCTTCAACACGCATTCTCTTCTACTGCTAACATCACAGTCATTTTGCCTACAGAAAGCTGACTAGCCAAAGCAGCACTAAATTAAGGTTAGCTTGCACTATAAACGGGCACTTCAGTGGAAGGTACATGATTTTTCTCCAGGTTTTAATATAACAAAGTCAAATTCCAGTCTGTATTTGAGCATGAGGTTTGCACCTGACGAGCTTCAAGCTCCATATATATGACAAACTGACACAGCCTAAAGGAAAACAGGGAATATTTGTAATTGTACTGTGTTCCCCCCCACCTACTAGTCTACTTTCCAGGCTCTTTCTTTAAGGAAAAAAAAAAAAGACGACGACGACGACTATTCAAATAATATACCTCTTATTATTATAAACCCAATGAAATTCATCATGATTTTATCAAAGGGAAAGAGACTGCACTGTAAAAATTAATGGTATTTTCTCGAAACTGTGTCTGCAGCGTTCACAGTTCAGCAGTTACTCATCCAGCAGCTCAAGTCAGAGCTAAAGACAGATAGATATGAAGAACAGGACATCACCAACCTCATGGGAAAACAGGACTGGAAAACATTTTGGGGAAATGCTGGGAAAAAATAACACTTAGTAACTACAGTGAAAACAGAAAGATCAAACATATGCCACCATCCATTTCATCCTCTTCTAAGCCCAGTAGGAATTTAAGAGAATTCCTGCATATTGAATTGGACAAAGCTGCAAGCAACTTCGGCCTCATTTGAAGCAGATTTAGAATAATTGCTGTCAAAAAAGTTGATAGCTTGAATGGCTGCAAGCACAAAACCACAAGTGTCTTGTAGTCACTGAAATCAGAAAGAGCTAAAAGTCATCATATGACGTGTCAGGTAGATACAGAGATCAAGGGGAAAAATAGGTACAAATATTTGTAACTAAAATACTAAAATAAAAAAAATCTAGGCCTGGAGTCTTCTAACCATAACAGGATGCATTAATGAGAACATTTATAATATATTAAAACAAGACTTTCTAGTAATGCACTGAAGAACACCAGAGAACAACAATCAAAGAACAATGAAAGAAAGCACACATATACCCAGCATCATCTGAATGATGATGACAAAAAATGAATTAAAACTTTTGGTAGGCAATAATGCAAGATATGCTATAAAACCGATAGTTCTACTACCCATCCTGGAATGCTTTTTAATCACTATGAGGATAAAGCCAGGGCACAACATAGTAAAAGAGAAAGCAGAAGATTCAAAATTTGAAATGAAAAAATTCTGATCACTCAGTCTATTTTCCTAATTAGTATTGCAGATATATAATGCACTTAAATTCAGGCAAGAGACAAGCAGTTCTCACTGGCTGCCAACCAAGATCATCAGATCTATAAATCCCTTTTTAGTAGAATTCCCTGTTAAATATAAATTCATTGTGATATATTTCCACTAGTATGTAGTTATATAGCAACGTGCTTCTATATAGTCCGTCTTTGATCTACAAGTTCAACATGAATTTTTTAAATTAGGGTAGTATTTTAGAAAAAACAGCTTTGAAAGATGCATTGTTTTTCCAGAGAATTCCAATAGATACAAACTTTGGATCTTCGGATTGACAAGAACAAATTTCAGCTGTATTAAAATGAAATCAAACCTAGCATTTCATGTTCTATTGAGAGGGTGGAAGTGAAGAAGGGACGACTAGAAACAAGTTTCTGCACGTACAAAAGCCACCCCACCACCACCACCAATCTCCTTTGGTCACATTACTGCCAAACAGCTACACCCCTCTACAAAATCCCAGCCAGACTGATCTCATTTTACTAGAGTTTTTCAGAGGATGAGATCTTTGGCAGCAGTCTATCATAGTCCATACAAATACTTCAATTTTTCAAAAGAAAGGGAAAAATAAAAATCTCTTTTGCAATTAGTAAATAGTTCAATATAAAATATTAATGTACTATCAAAGACCTGATTATTCAGAATTCTTGTTAGTGCTTTGAAATTTGAAGTTCATTTTGCACTACATGTGCTTATTTTAGTTTAAGAAAGAAGACTGTTTAAAAGTCAGCAACTGAAAACTTAAATGAAACTAAACTAAAAAAATATATAAAAATGCCCTTTTTTAAAGTCCTGTATTTTCAATGTATCTCTAATTTAATTCCATCCTCAACATAATTAGCAATTTTAGAACAAATACCTCATGCTAAAACACAAACTCTTCATCTTCCAAGGTTATTCCTCAGTGTCACTTTTTTATAAATACTGTTCCTGTAAAGCACTGTCAGTGCGTGGCACAGGCTGCTGTTATAACCTGGAACACTCCACTAGCGAATGTGAGCTCTGTGAGCCCCTAAGAATTTCCCAGCAGTTACAGTTTAATAAAACAAGAGTCATGCCCTGATGACCAAGGCTTGATTTAAGAAAACAGTAAAACACACGCGCAAGTGCCTCTCTGAGTTTTGGGTTACAAAAAAAGAGAGAGAGAGAAGGAGAGAGAGAGAAAGAAATTGTATGGAAAAGCAAACAAGTCAAAAGCACAGACAAGAACTAGAAAGCTGGCAACAGAACAAGTTTTTACAACAGAAGTGTAGACTTAAAACAAGAGCATTCAAATTTACCTACCTACAGAAACCTCTATCAAGTGGTAATTTGTTGAGTGTGCTCTAGCACTGCAGTTTGTATTTAATTACAGTTCCACAGTTATTCCTTATTTAAGCTATAATGGTCTCCAGGCAGAATGCATCTCAGAAGGTTTATTGCATACCAAGGGATGAAAACTATGCTTCTTCAACCAACAGAAGAGCAGCAAAATAGCCTGTGAAGTCACTGCTACATTACTGAAATGGCATTTTTAAATACTACTTTCATACATGTTGACTGAAATTCATACATCACATGAAATCAATGAAGAGTTAATCAAAAGTTTAATTTGCATCTAGAGTCTTAAGCTTGTGATAATAATTTAATATCATTGAAAACATAATCAATTTCATGGGTGATAAACAAGGGGGCAAAGGGTAATATTATCATAAAAACACAGCAACTGCCATATTCAATCCTTTGGGATTCCTTAGATCCTGCTATACTAGACACTTACCATGTACCTAATCAAATAACTTTAGACAACAGCCATAACTGGATGCTCCAGGAACAAATTAGACCCATCACTGTGCACACGTATAAAAACATTCCCCACTTCACTGATCTGTGCCTTAGGCATTTGTTAAGCCTTGAAGCACAAAGTTTTGTGGCCCTTCCAATGAAAACTCTTGGCATTTTTGTGGTAACTGACATTACTATTTCCTACTCCAACAAAGTGTATTTGTTAGAGAGGACAACATGATCCACACATCAGTACATATAAGCTATGGAAGATATACACTGTCGATATAAATGCACTCAACTGATGAGTTTCCCAAAATTAAAACAGTTGCTCACAATGATGAAAACTTCCAAGTTCAGGAAAAAAAAATTAAATAAATAAAGCGGCATGTTACAATTCTGCAAAACTCCAGTTTCTCCCAAATAATGAATAATGCTAATGAATATGCACTGAACTGAATGTAACACAAGAACACCACTCTGAAGCCTGACTTAGGAAGAGAAACCCATCTTCAGTAATAGAGACAAAAATAGAAAGCTAAAACAAGAACAAGTAAGGAAAGTATAAGGTCTCCTAACTAGGCAGGAAAAATATTCCCTGCTTCTTAATCACCTTTCCTCTCAAGGCCACATCAATCCTTTCTGCTCTAAACCAAACCTCATTTCAAAGAGAACTGTTCTATCATTAAGCTGTAGTCAGTCAAGCTGTGCTTCACTACAAAGAGCATTGTGTTTAAAAAAATTTGCAATCAAAACACCAATCAAAACTGTGACTTTTCCTTAGAAAGGAGATCAACCTCATGAGGTCTTGACAAAGCCACATAACCAAATGAGATAAAATCTAAAACAGGAAAAATAAATAACTAGTTCATGAAACAATAATAAATTACTAATAGCACAATAAGTGCAGATCTACATCTAGAAATAGCTGATGCCTACAGGATTTCTATTTTGTACTGAAGTGCAAAACAGGAGTTCCCTGATCTGTATGCCAAGTTGTATAGGAAAACCAGGAAGTTTTGGTTGTCTCTAATATACACCTGCCATAGTTAAAAAATAAAAACGTATGCTGTCAAAATACCACAAATGCCACAGCAAAGTTTTTGTCCATGTGTAGGTAGTGAATATCTAATCGTGTTGATATGTGGACCCACCTGCATCTGGGAGAGCTCTTAGCATCCCTAGAGAAGATGCCATCATCCCTAATACTCAGGCTACAGGACTAGTCCTGGACAGGCCTAGTCCCTGCATCAACTGTGTGGTCTAAATGAAAGGAAAACAGGAGAGATTTCCTCTTCTTTTACATTTAATTTATTTGTTTTGGGTTTTTTTTTGCTTTTTTTAATCAAAGTCTTTGTAATATTTGCCTTCTAAACCTCAAAAATCTCACTGCTTTACAAAACTGCTGACCCACTGTGGAACAGGTTTAAAGATGTCCAACCACTATATAAAGACATCCTTTCTGCTGTCACATTTTGGATGTTGGGTTTCCTCACATGCGTATAAGCATGTGTTCTTCTGAATTAGCTTAGACAAAAAGGTAGACCAGCTTGCTAGAGTGAAGGGTCCTAAGTGGTACTGACTTTTTCACATTTCAAATGCAAATTATTTATTCAACTACACAATGCCAAGTCATAAACCACCCCCCTACAAAACACATTCTCACAGCTAACCCTTTTGTAAGTACAGAATGGTGCAACAAAATTAAAATGCAACCTAAACATGCTATTTTCTTAATACTGCAGGAAAGTATATACAAGGTCATTTGCATAATAAATACAGAAACAGTATTAAAAAGCAATAGTTTCTTCTAAAACGGCCTACAAGTCCTTTTCTTCCGATTCCAGGAACATCATACAAATACACTCACATAATTCCAAATCAGTTATAAAATCCTGAAAACTTTTTCCATCAGGATAGTCTCTGTAATTTTGATAAACTATTAAGACAACATTTAAGAAGCAATGATAATGTACATAGAAATTGTGCTTATCTTTTTTTTTTTTAAGCTTTTATATTACGGTTTGACTGCAAAGTTATGTCAATTGATATAGTAACAGTAAGTTTATATATATTTAAATGCTTATTTAAAAAAAAAAAAAAAAAAAAAAAAAGACAGCATCATGTCCAGAATTTTGGAAAGAAAACAGAAACTTTCATTATGTAGGAGAGAAAATTTGGCTGCAGTACTCTAACACATGCCTGCAGTAAAGAATACAGAGGAGGGGACAGGAACACACCAAGCTCTCACAGCCTGTCTGCAGTTATTATACAGCCATTGCTTTATAAGCAAGTAAACTGCATTTCCAAAGACAGAACAAAAAGGACACAAGCTTTATCAGAAGTTATTAAATGAACACACAGTAAGAAGTTAAGCTTCACGGCACCATGAACGTTCAGTATTTTGCCCCTGCTGCTTTTCCTCCCCTCAAAACCAGAGAAATGTGTGGATATGAATCAATTCAGTTTTCACGTGTATTTCTGAGGACCAAATATTCAAGAGGGCCTGAATGTGCTGGGCCAACTGCAGGAAATGATTTTTCAGCCATGCATATTCAAGTTGCTGCTTTCTTTATAAACATTAGTGGAACTGTTGATGCATCTAAGACTTTATAGAAAAAAATACAAGCTGACTTAGTACCAGCAAAAATACCAGAGGTATGGCTGGCATTAGAAACTTTGAATGTGAATTTGATTTTTCAAGATCATCCTTCACTGAGAGCAAATTTCAGATTTGCAATCCAGCAGTGAACACCAGACCTCATACCAAATTTAGGAGACAAGCTCTGTAATACAGTTGAAGAACATTTGTCTTCTGTAACCATGATACCCTGTGCCTTTAAGATTTACACTAATTAAACTAGAAAAGGTCACACAATTGAAAACGTTCACAATTTGGGCAAGACTCAATGACAAAATCCTTCCCTTTTATCACTCAACTTTTCTACACAATGACTGTCACTTTGACAGAGTGTCTCTGTCAGCTCGCTCATGTTTATACACAAGAAGCTTCAGCCTTTATCCTCTGGAAGAGTTCATGAGCTTTGGCTTGCAAAACTCAGCAAGAGTGAGCCACAAAAAAGCGGAAGGGGAAGCAAAACCCAGCACTCTTCAGGACTTCTCTGTCATCTGCTCAGGAAACAACTTCTCTGCAGTTTAAGAACTCCTTCAGATTTAGCTTAAGGATTTCAGTATTGAAATTTTGGAAGAAAAAGCGTGTCTATTTTTACAGCCAGGAAGAAGAGGAGACAGAAAAAAACACCTTGGTTCTAATCCCAACCTTTGAAAATGAGCTGCAGTGTGACCTAGGGCAAGATAGCTTTTATGTCTCTCTTTCCTCAGGGGTTATCCAGTAACATTGTTATTCCTCCGCTTTTTGAAGCCGTAAGACCCTCTATAGAAGTCGACTCCTTCCTTATCCCATAACGTGCCTTGAAAAAAATGGGACCGGAAAGCGTTTCCTATGTCTTCACACTCTGATGCCAGCCCTTAAAATACCTCTCTGCATTTACAGATAATTGATGAGAGTTTGATCTGTCTTGAGTTTAGTTAGGAATTTGAAAGGATGTTGAGGCTTAGCCCCATGTTCTGAAGCCTTTCCTGAATCTGAAGAATCCTCCAGGCATAACCTAGAAACCATTCCCCCTCTCAATCTCCTCTTCTCCAACTTTTCCTATGATGTAGAAAACTTTGTTTCCCCAGAAGTCTGCTCCCTCTCAGGTATGTAACAGGTGATTTAAAAGGAATGAAAGGATGAGGAGAAAAAGGCTCCTACCCTTCACATCACAGTGGACTGCACAGGATCAGGACGAAAGCCTGCATTGCAGCACCATACTCTCAAACCTTTGGGCCCTTCAAAGGCTGCAGTATTGCCTTCCTATCGCTGGTGGAGGTGAGAGCTTGGGAAAAAAATAAAAATCACACAACTTAACCAGTCTGAGAACAGTGGGCTTAAGAGTAAGCGTTCAATCAGCAAAGACGCTGACAGAGCAGATGAAAATAAAATGCTTTGAGAACCCTTCACAATCTATTTCTGGATCAAGTTTTCAGATTCATGTGGGTTTCTGCCACTTTGAACTACACCTTAATGTAGCCACCTCTTCAAATGGTATTCAATATATCAGACAGAAAGAAAAACTACAGAAGATATCAGAAAAAAACCCCACAACTACACATGAACCAAAGCACATGTCTTATTGCCATTCAGCCCAGACCCAGGACATTTCCTATGGAATTAAACTTATTTAAAGGACTCGTCTGCACTCCACAACATAAAGGAGAACATCACAATCCAGCATCCTGCATAAGGAAATCGCACCCGTAAGTGGAGGAACTAACAGACATACATCAGTCTGTGCCAGCGATCTCCAATAAACTCACTTCCAAGACAGCCATGCGATAGTTCTCTCTCAACAAAACCCTACAGTCAGACTAGAACTACATTCATTCCCCTTGTGGTAGGCAGGCTTTCAGGATATATCTGCCTCTCATTCTGATCCTCATCTTTCCCTTTTTCCATGATGATGCTACAGATTGCAAAGGCTAAAAGGAAGCATGTATGAGCCAAAGGGATTTTCGGTCTAAAGACAACTGGTACAAAATGAACTTCAGAATTGCAAGTTAAGGGGAAGCTGGGCAAATACAGTGTTAGACCATCTTCAGAAAACAGAGCATAAGCCTTCCTGCAGGAAACCTTCTCCATAGTAACTAAAACAGCAATCTGAGCATTGACCCCCTGTCAGAAATACCCTCGACAAAAACACAAGTACAAAAGCTTCTCAAAAGCAGAGATTGCAATGACCCAAAAAGAGGACAAGAGGAGGCTCCACTATGCACACACAACTTCACTGCCACTGACCTATCTTAGTAGTAAGGGAATGACAGACAGAAATATTAAAAGAGATTAAACAGCTATTTAACATGTATCAAATAACATTATTATGGCAACTAGTAAATTGGGGAAGGTCCTTCTCCAGCAAGAGTGAGGATCACTACAGCTGGCCCTATGCGTTACAATTAGGGATCAGAGCACTGTCCATCCCTTAATACTCTGCTAAGCTTTAAAAATTGATCTGAAATCTTTCATCCTGAGTCTCTGCCTTAAGTCTTCATTTTTGAAGTATTTTAATTTCAGTCAGAACAACTCAGCTGTTTCATGAAGGAGGACAAAGAAAAATATCTTGTTTGGCCCTTGTTAAAAAGACAGACTTTTAAGAGAAAAGTTTCAAAGACCGATGCTTCCAAGAAAGGGTCTGGGGCAGTTTTGGATAAGGAAAATACCTTCTGTGACCCTCAGGATAATTTCTGCATACAAATAACATCTTTGAAAAGATACAGATTGCTCATATTCTTCAAAATGTAGCTAGAGTTTTGCAGCTGTGGTCTCAAAAGGGTCAGGTCTGCCAGAGCATCCCCTCCTTCCCACCCTGTGAGGAAGTTCCACTGAAGAAACAGACACCACCACAGAGAGCAAAGTGGTCAAAGGAAGAAAGGAGAAATCCCAACTATGGCTTCCTCTTGCAATCATCAGGACAAGACATCATTAGCACATGTAATTTTGCAAGTATAGATAGTAAGGAATCTGTCTCTGAAAGAAGAGGGTAAAACAGGAGTAGTGGAGCGTGTCTAACACCGGAGTCCAAAATTCTAAACAATAATTCAAAGATTTTACATGTGAGAAGAGTGCCATAGACTTTATCAGGGTGCAACACTTTAGTGCATCTCTCTCAAGAGCAAAGCACATTGTGCTTTGCAGTTTTTTTCTTAGGATTCCCAGCATATGAAAAACACTATCTACGTGCCAGTCACCAAACCACCATGGGAATAAAAGACAGCCACTACCATTAACGCCGGCACATCATACGGAAGACTAGACAGTAACAAGGACAGCAGGGAGAGAGTAAGCTTACTGTATCTCCAACTTTCCTTTGCTGCCCTTGTATGGGGAGTCCATGAGTATGGAAAAACACTTACTATCATTTTCCCTATCATAAAAACCACAAAGTACTATCACAGTAAATGATAGGGACAAATGGACTATGGACAAGGACACTGCCATAAAACTGGCACTGTGAAAGCTGTAGGGTTTATTTTTGTTTAGTATTTTGTATATTACAGCAAGTTTCCCTAGTAACATACAGCTGAGATTCCTACATTTCCATTATGACAGCTTACTAAATCAGCACGGGTAAATATTAAGATTTTCCTATGGCATTAAAGAAGAATATTCAGAATTGTAAGTGAAAAAAAAAAAAAGAACATTTGACAGTGAAAAAGTATCAGTTTAAGCCAATGTTGCATCACAATGTAAACCATACTTAAAGTACAAGGAATAATAATTAATCTTGCTTCATGAAACTCACCGAAAGATAAATTAGATGCTCATAAATTAGATATCACCTGAACAATCAGGCATTTTCATCCAAAAGGTTGGGGGATAACGTGAAAATAAATTATTTCCATTAATTATAAAATTTAAAACAAACAAACAAAAAAACCCAAACCCACAGCACAAACCACTGTATTTTTCCCAAGCTCATTAAATGCAACCTTGATACAAATGTCCAACCTTCAAAGAATATTACTACATAAAACTTTCCTACAATTTTTTTTCTTACTTTCAAGTAATTTTTCAAATAATTTCATTTTAAAACGTACTAATTGAAAACATCAGAGGAGCCAAGAAAGCAACGTGATGCAGTGTAAAATCATGCAAAAACAATTAAACTGCATACAATTGTCAGCACATCCATTTTTTAAAAAAAGTCTTCCCCATAATAACTATCTACAGAATAAAATCTTGATGAATTTTCCTTAAAAATCCCTGATCTTTTCCTGCTCTATAGAATTTGAAATAATTATCCTTAACTTGAAAACAGTTCCATTTTTGCGAGACTGGTTTCTGTTTCAGGATGGCAACTCTGTGGTAACCGCTTCTCTTTTTGTTGTTTTCCATTTCTAAACATATGCTTTGATCCCCTTGGTCTTGCTGGTAGAGCAGTCGCCTCACACACACAGTCTCTCTTTGAAGCCTTCCCACAGTGCCAAGAAAGAAGCAGGCTGTGGCAGCAGGCTCAGTGTTCTCCCGTTATGCAACAGATTAGATCATTATCAACAAAACTGGATGCCTCCAGCAGAGAACAGAAATAGGGAATTCGAGCGCAAGTTTTTCTTTACTTTTTGAATTAAGGACGGCTGCTTGGTCAATTTGAAAGGAGGAAAAAGTTACCGGGGCTTAAGAGCTGGCCATATCAGAGAAGATTGGGGAAAAGCTCTGTAATAACTATTACCCTCACATTTATCATTCAGTTCTCTTCCCTCCTTCGAAGGAAAGTTTTCCCATTCGTTGTATAACGTAAAAGAAATATTTGGCTCAAACTGATGCCAATAATTTAAGAAGCCTGGTTTAGCCACGTAAGAATCAAGTGGCTTTCATTCCTCATAGATGAATGGCCTCATGCCAACAGGATGCAGGAGAAGAGTCCGGGTCCTCACATACCCGCAGAGAGGATCTGTGCATCCTACCTACAATACATCACTTGCCCGTAGTCTGTGCGTGTGGATATCCTACACATCTGTCACATTCCTCTCTCCTCTAGTTGCTCCAACAACTTTTACATCATCAGTTATGTAAACTGGCTTTTAAAGATGATTCAGTTCAGGATTTCACTTCAGTTAAAGGATAAAGTATCTACTAATCGGTCATGGAGTGAAGACATGGATTTTGAGTCTTCATATACAGCAGAAAAATATATACTTTAATTTTTTAAGGAAATGCCTTGCATGGCTCCATCACTGTGCAACTGCGACATCCAGTTGTTTTCCTTACAGATAATTGCAAAGAAGTGTTACACTGCATGAAACAAATCCCTTGAGTCAAGTTCTGACAATGAACATCTAGTGAGAAGAGATTATATAATATCAAACAGATTAAACTATTTATTGTTTGTATGGAAGACTTCAGTTACTAAGGCTAACAAATGGACGCAAATCTAAACAAACGGAGGTTTTGAGAAGCCCAACTAAAAGCTTTTACAGTTTCTACAAAAGACATTAAGAGTATTTAGATCTTGGACATAGGAATAAAGTAAGTACAAAACAGGTTAATATAGAAAAAGCTGTATGGTTGATCTTAATAAGAGAAAATATTCTTATAGTGCTTTAATGTGTTAATTCTAGATGATTATAAGTTTGTAAACTTAGAAAGCATTACTGAAGTTGGGCTTTGCTTTTCAAGTTTCCACAAAATTACCACTGAAAAATGTTGTGCATCTGGTTATATTACAAGATAAATGTAACATTAAAAATAATGTTACTCAATAAAATAAGGATTATTAAGTATGGCAGAAGTTACACGGCCAGTGTAATTTTTTTACAAATGCAAATTATCATTAGATAGTGAGGGGCTTAAAGAAAATCTAGAAATCAAAAGCTCTGTGTTTTGGGCTTTATTTGCAGGAGGTATTTTTCAGATATGACTTTTTTTATATATATATATATATCATATACATCTGGAAACTATTAAGGCAAAGGAATTATGAGCATAACAATGAGTTCTTAGGACTCACTTGTTACCATCCTTGTTTGACATGAACACTGAAGAATCAGAAAACCATGTTCTACTGTCTCTTATGCAATCATACAATACTTTATTGTATAATGTGACTCTTCAGAAGCACAGACCTAAATGAAACCAGGTGTTTAGCTGGACTGCCTTCATCTCTATCTTTATGCAACAGTCAATAATAATTAAAAACTACACATGAAAAAAAATAAGTGGCATTTCTCCCAAATCATGCCAGAAGAAAAATCACTGATGAGTCAAGTGATTCTGTTAAGTGGGACACAAAGTATGATTCATAAATCATTGCTTCAGGTTTAATTCTTGTGAGAAAAAAAGCTCCATCAATAACGTTAGATAGAAACTCAAACTCTCATTTTCATTACAAAAACATGACATTAAATTAACTACATCTTTTCAGTTCTGAGCATTTCTGTTATGTATGTTCATAACAAGGGCTTAAAGCCATGACCAGTAAGCTTCAGCAGCTCCCGCTGGCCGTGAAGTCTTTTGCAGAGGATGGTGAGCATGTCGGACCGCATCCCTGCGCCATCCCCTACAGAGGTCTGGGGCGCAAGCTCTGGTGTCCGCTGTGGGGGTGAAGGGAATGGGACCTTTCCGACTGAGACTGCAGGGAAAGACTCAGTAAGGTGCAACCCAGTCACTGCCAGCATCTTCGGTAACAGGAATTTATAAAAGCAGCTGAGATTCAGCAAAGCTGCTGAGTTTGCTTCTTTTTTCACATGTAAGGTTTAGGTAAATTAGACTACAACACTAAAAAAAGGGAATCTCAGTCCGATGAGATGATGGCAGAGGAATCAATGGGTGCAAGAACGATCACCACTGCTCCCCTTTCAGACAACAGCTCAGATACTCAGCACCACGTCAAAAATGACCTCTGTGCCTCAGCTTTTATAGCAAATTGGGTTTTCAAGTGCATGCCCCCTCCTCTGCCCTTCATATTTATCTCATTACTTTCTTTCCAACCCACACCCCAAAAAAAGAGGCTCTGTGGAGCAATTCCAGTTTAAACCCGAAGGACATTTATCACAAGATGATTTTTAATATTTAAAGGATAGTAGAAAAAAATACATAAGTCTAAACCTATAAAGAAACAAAAAAATAAAGATCCAGGGGCCTTTTTCATTAAGGAGCTAATAAAATAGGAAAAGCATCTAAAAAAACCCCTCCTTCAAAACCCAGTATGACCTTGCTGTTCAGTCACATCCCTCAAGCTGACCACTGAAAGAAATGTAAAGTAATGCTCATTTCCCCACATCTCCTGTCACAGGCCAAATGACAGCTCTGACACTGGAAACGGACTGGCAAAATATTTTATTCCTCTTTAGCCTTGGTCAAGAAAAATGTGAGAAATTTTTAAAAAATTAAATCACCATGCTGCTGTTGGACACTTCGCAATGTAATCATACTTGATACTTGTACTGCAGAAAACAGGTGACAAGATTAAACTTCTAAAATGTAGCTGGATTTAAAATGTATGCTGCTTCACTCACTTACATTCTCAGTTAACAGGCCTTTAAAGAAAGCTTACTGAAGACACTCCAGTAGGTGCGATCTTAAGACAGAAAAAGCGAGCATAACCTTGGGTTCTCCCTTAGTATCCAGTGGCATTTCTTCTTTAATGTTTTAAAATCATCAAAACAATAAGCACTAATATGGACACTACTGAATACACATGCTTTGGCAAAGGGTGACGAAAATTACTTGAATGAGTGTCTCTTGTTTTATGTGCTCATTTACATTCCCCTCAGGAGCAATGTATTACCAATGTCACTGCTATGAACAAGTAAGTGACATATCAATAACGATCATTTATTAATAAATACTTCACTCGTTCCATGAAGTTAATCTTCATATACACCCATGAGGCAGGAAATTATTAGCCAGCATCTCCCATAGGGAAGCTGAAGTCATGTTATAGACTTGTCCTAGTCCATGCAGTGATTCAGGTGTCAAAGCCGTAAGTAACAAACTGTAAGAAACCCTGTCTCCTAATTCTACTTTCAGATCACTGAATTTTGCCCATGTGTTAAGAAGGAAACTATCAGGATAATGCTGCCTTATCATAACTGAAATGTAAAATTAGCATTTATTAAAAGCTGTTAGAAGCTTAAAGATAAATTTGCCATTAAAAGGGGAAACAAAAAAACATAATTTATCAGCTAGTCTCCCCTTCATCTTCCAAGGATGTAGGGGTGCTAACTGTTACAGAGTTACTGTTCCCTCAGATTAACACAGGCCTTTATTTGGAATGAACATTTTTTTATACAGAACTTGAGAATGTTTACTCTGTCTAAATTCATTGACTTCTCTTTAACCTGGCTCCTAATCCTCAGATACTCCCCTATGTCTGAATAAGAACTGAATGCTTATGACGAAAAGCAGGATAAATATTAAGAGTTTAAGGAAAAAAAAAAGAAGGAAAAAAAAAAGGAAATATAAGAAAGATGTTTTGCTGCACAACACGAATTTACTGCTCATTTCCCCAGTCTGTTTTTAATAAAATTAATACAGCAATGAGAACATTGAATGCTAGGTACTTCTCTACTTCTACAATGAGAGTGCAGTGGTTGTCTTCAAAAAGGGAAACTTCCTGTGGTACTCACAAACTGCAAGTGCATTACAAAAGTAGGATTCTATCCATATGTTAAAATGCTTATTTCCAGCACATCTGAATTAGCACAGTAAATGCTTCAACGCTGAGTAGTACACTGACTTGGAGAGCTCCCTTTAAAACTACTTAGAAGTGCACAGATAAATCCCTTAACAAGCTTTCATATCTCCAGCCACGAATTAAAAAATTAGGCTGCAAATCCTGCAAGACTTCCAAGGGCTCTGGATTCTCACTTGTCGAGAAAAAAACCCCACAACATCTACCTTTACTGTGTGCAGCAAAGCATTTCTGCTATCACCCAGAATCCAGGAGGTGAGAACTTGAGAAACAGTGAAGTTCTACTGAATTTTAACAAATTGTTTAGGAGCTCTGCACAGAGATTTGAATAAGTTCAGGGTTTTGTGCAGACTTCTTCGATCTCAACTGTCAACCGCTTGCTCGTGCTGAACGTACTGATGAGGAAATCCTCGTAACATGCAGCGGCAGCCCACTGCAGGAATGTCATTAAGAATGTTCCAAAACCAACTTTGGTGCCTGAGCAGTGCTTTCCTTTCCTCCAGTTCTTAAGAGTAAAGGAAATTAAGGGGACAAATTCTGGTGAGCATGGACAAGGCAACTCTTCTAATATTACTGCACTGAAGAAGACCCAGTTGTTCATTTCTCAGCTGACTGAAGACCAGCTTCCACTAGTGAAGTTGTTTCTTCCTACAGGTAACGCTGATTGCCACTGTCTCTCTAACAATCAGAAAACACACATCGCTGCAAGTGCTACAGGCCTATATACCACAGCACAGACACACAAAACACTGCTCATTTCCACCATGAATTTCTAACTTAAAGGTGAGTAGACAGACCCATCTTCACAAAGTCTGAAAACAGCTCTCATAGCATATTCTTCCGTAAGTGTTGGGACAATACACGTTATTAAAAGCAAAGGAATAGGGGCTGGAATAGCAATAGAATCATATAGGCTATGAAAACCATACAAGCAAATGTCCAAAACATACTTGCAACAAAAGATTAATTTCATTGTCTTCCATATAGGCAAAAAAGCAACAACTAACATATTCCTCAATAAAAATACTTCTTGTAAGCCTGGAAGCAAAACTAAACAGAAAATACAGGATGAACCCTTCATGAAGTGCTTCAAATGACTTGACTTCTGACTCCTCACCTTGTTTTGTGGGGAGTTCCACTGAACGCAACGGGAATATTCTTGTGCGCTTTGTGCAAGGGTCTTTACAGGATGAAGACTCAACTGCTGATGCATTATTTTACTTGGGCTGAGGAATCATTCCAAACCAAACGCGAGAGAGCTGTGCTTAATACAGCAACACAGTTTTGAAATTAATCAAATGCATAATCAATTTTAAGCAATGAAATTTTGCACTTAACTGAATTTCAAAGGTCACCAAAGTTCAGCTCTAGCCCTTCAGCCGATCATCCAGATTTCTTACTGCCTCTCTGCTAGTCAGTAGTGATGGACAGGTAACCTCAAAGTCACTGTCACAAAGCTCAAGAGCTAAATGCTTCTTACAAATGTATTTCCATAATCACGTATATTGTTGGTGATAGTACAAATAAGCAATGTAACACAGGAAGTCCTTTCTTTTCTGTTCTAAACATAACTTTTTTTCATAAAGGGGTGTTTGCTTATATGTGAGAAAGGAGAATGAAAGTGGAGGTCCCTCCTGCTTCCACTGGGTATCACATGGTGGTACCCAATCCAGTGTGCACAACAAAATGGAGCCAACAAATCTTATCTCCTAGAACAGATGTTCTTGAATCTCACATTCATTCCCCAGTCACAACAGTCAAAATCATTATTAGTTCTAAACAAAAACTTATTTGATGCTTATGAGTGTATACAACATTTTTAAAGGTGGTACAAAGACTGTTGTGTCACTATCTTCTAAGTTCTTGCTTTGAAAAACTACTTAATTTTTTCCATAATACTTCTTACTAGGTTGATATACAATTTCTTTTCTGTCAATGTCAATACAGCAGTATTTGATATGACGTTCTCCAAAAGCAAGCCAATCACAAAAAATATATGTATAATATTTAGAAGATACATGCGTCTGATGCCTTATTTTATCTTCTCTTCATTTACAAGTAACTCCAGAAATTTGAGCAATCCACTATAAGAAAAGAAACAACCTCTAACAACAAGTATTTCATCTATACAAAATCCTCCTCCAGGGTCTCCAGAGAACAGGACAACCTAGCGCTTCATGGAATAGACTCCAAACCACTGAAGCAAGCGCAAGCTAGGTCGGAAGAGTTAAATAAAGCTGCTAAAATTCAGCAGCCTTGCAAGCTATTCCAGACTACAGCTACAGTAACCTACACTGGGTGTCCTCTGCATAAGCACCAGTGTGACTTTGTGGACTGCTGAGACTCAGTCTGTTGCAACTGGCATAAGTTGCCACAGGCGAGTAATCACAAGAAACTGACCTTGGCAAAAGCACATTTTACACTTCACTGCTGTTCAACTGTGTTATACTAAAGAGAGAGCAAGGGAGCACAAGTGGAAGGGGGAGGGAGGGAGAACAAAGGGGGATAGACAGAAAGCATAAAAGTGATCGCAGCCATTTTCAGCTTTACCTGCATTTAAGATTTTAAGAGAGGTACATCACCTCCTGTGCACATCACAACCTACATCTAGTTACATCAACTCTACATGGCATTTTTAAACCAGTGGGGCCTGGGGTTTTCTGGGGGGAGGAAGGGGAGAAAGAAGGGAGATTAAGTACTAATACGTCAAAAAAATCTCCCAACGGCGGGGGGGGTGGTGGGGTGGTGGGGGGGTGGGGGGAAGTATAGAAGACAATTACAACTTCACATTTTCCTACCAGTGGATACTGAACAAATGAGCATTTTAAAATCGTTCTTTCCTCCTGTTTGGCTACACCTCTTGAGAGTACATTTTGGAATAGGCTGCAACAAATAAAGATTAAAGGTATTCCATGAGGTGTGCAGCCAGATGGCTTAGTCCTGATTTTTAAAGTTTCAGCTCAACCTTCACTTCAGAGGCTCTCTCAACAGCCTGGCAGCAATTTGCATGAACTAGTACGGTAGAATTCCCACCACTGCAGGTAAAGTTGTGCCTGTCCCTTCTTAACCATCTTTGGTCTCCTTTGGTTTGGATCAGTTACATCCTGTCAAATTTTTTCTTAGTTTCTGCATTAGATTTTTTTGGTATTGATTACCATATCTCCAAAGAAACAGGACCTGGCAGAGCAAGATGGCACAGGATCCCATTGTTAATGCTAACCCACAAGCTGCCCAGATTTCACAGCAAGTTGAACACAAGGATCTAACCTTGCAGGTATGCTGGGTTTCCAGGACATTCGGTGGTTGAAGCAAAACATGCACAAGCTTTGTACAAGTTCCAAAATACCCAATCATTCTCCACTTGGGAAGTGCACAAGGTATGCAAGTCTAGACAAAACAAAATAAGACTACGTGCACTTTATATCTGCATTTCCTTACCACTCTCAGGGCAGTGACCTAGGTATCACAGCCCTCTCAAAAAATCCCTATTATATGCAGATTCTCCTCCAAATCCTGAAGGCTGCTTCTCTCCTGTGTAGACAGTTTCTCCATTCCTCATTTGGTTCCATAATTAACTCAAAAACCCTGCTACAAAAGCCAGCCTTTGTTCCTCTCAAACATCCAAACCTTTCACATCTCTGTCTTCACACAGTCTCCGCTCCTCTATTACAACTCCTCTTTCTCCATTTCAGTCCTGCAGATGTCATTACCACTAGTAGGCTGAAGAAAAGTGGCTTTTTTTGGACACAGCCATGTTATTACTTTGAACCATTCCCATTTGACAGAGCACCATCGTGGTTTAATGACCTCTGCCGTCACTGGCCAGGGAGACACAAGACTCAGCCCTGACAGCAGATGGCTGATTCACACACACTGACGTTCAGCAATTCAACAATGATATGATCACGCTCAGCCTATAAATTATAAAAACAGCAATTCTATGAAGCATGACTTAAAATTTCAAGGGACTGAAGTATTTCCGAGTCTGAGCTTCAGATCTGGGTCAAAAAGGTGCCAGCTGTGGATCTGCAGAATGTTAATCATCTCACCAGATTGTAGCTCTCTTTCTCACAAATAAATGATGTTTGGAAGGCCCACAGGCATGCTTCGTGACAGCAAGGCAGGACTCTGTCACAGGGGGCTGGATGGGCCACCAAAACACTCACCGTGTGTGTAAGAAACTCTTGTAGGGTCCTAGTACCTAGCAGAGAGTACAATTGATGGCCCTTATATTTTGCTGACTGTGCACCTGTGCAGAAAATCTAATTATTAAAATTTTATTCACTAAGTCCTATAATAATTAGTTGTAGTAGCTGAAAAAAAAGAAATCGGAAAGAGTGCACTAGTTCTGCAGTAATTACTGTAGGCCTTCAGCTTTGGCTATGATATGGTCACCATTTCTCACAATGGGGCACAGCAAAAGAAAGAAAAGGGTGACAAGAAAATAAGTACCTGAAAGGTACTCACATTCTCAGAAAAAGTGAATGTTTATTTTTACTAGCCCAAAAGTAAGTATATCTTTATATTACACAAGAGCACCCTCAGCTGAAAGCAAGGATTTGACATCTCTTACTTCTTCAATGCATATCCTCAACAACAGGTTATCCAATTAGTCTCTCTCTTTGCCCCTCGCTCTGTGTGTCTCATACCGCACCATATTTTAAAAATATGTGTCAGTCAATGCTGAATGAGCCATTTGACTTTATAGTTCAGTGGCTAGGATCTCATTTTCAAGTAATTTTTCTCATTAGGTAGAACGGAAACATTAACTGGGTCTTCCGCATCCAGGCAAATAATTGTTAATATGCTGGCTGCTCTGGGCATCTTACTTCTCTCCCTCTTCCTTCCCCACCTCTTGCACCTATGCGAATTCCTTGAAACCAATACACTTCCACAAAAAATACCAGGGCTAACAAATCAAAACCTTCCAACATCTAGAAATTACTAGCAAGGTTTAGCTATAGCTAAGTATATGGATATATATGTATACACACACACACACCACCACATACTTATATATATTGCTATAAAACATGTATCAAAAATTATGTTGTGGTACAGTATGGCTGAAATGTTACGGGCACAAGATTAATTTGACCAAAGTATTCCTCTAGTGGCAAAAGATTAGTTTGTTTGAATTATATTTACCTTTCTGGAAGTGTTTCAGAAAGAAGTCTTGTCTAGTTTAAACTCATCCAACACAACATAATGATATCCTTGAAGTCCAGAGAGTCATGAGATTCTTCCTTTTCCTTCTGGTTGTGAATATTGAGTGCGATCTACAAGAAAAAGAAAGTGGGGGGAAAAGAAGTTTGACAGGCAATCCTTTGTGTTGTCAGTGGGCCACTGTTTTCAAAACCCTTACAAAACACGGCACTGACTCCAGAAAATCAATCGCTACTGGGTTTCCAGAAAGAATTCAAAGCAGATTTTGTTCTTCCCTAGGTATCTCAACAAGCCACACCAAGGAGGCAGTTTTCCATGTCAGATATTCTGTCTCCCTCTTTACTGTCTTAAACACTAAAATACTAAAGTGAAAGGCCTGATGATATTCTGCTTCTTTTTAAAAAAAACTGTAACGTACAGTTTGCATTTTCTGCTATAAATTTAAATTTATCACCGGGGAATTTGTACCTTTTTGTTTGAACTTACCTAAGAGAGAGAAAGGTTACAGTTTCTGTGCTGTGAAGTGCTAAAACCCTTCACAAAACCAATATCAACCCCTGAAACATAAGTAAAACCACGAAAAACATGAAATACCTTTTCTCCTATTAGACACCTCAATTAATCAACAGCTATTAGTGGGTAAGTTACATACTCAACAGCTTTGTTGAATAAACATGTCTTAGTCTAGAAACAGCTGTGAAAAGTTCAGCAGTGCTCTGCTAACTCTGGGATTTCCAATTTTCTGGAGAACATCACTTTTTCTGGATAGCATGTTGAACACGTAATTTTGCAGATACTCATGCTGTGTAATATCAGCTCAATCTTTCTAGTTCTTTCAGTAATAGCAAGCAAATTCACAAAAGCTTCGCATCGGATTTCACAGGCATGTGTGTGCCTCTCTCTTAGTACCCAGGCCGCCGTGCCAATATGTAGGATTAAACTTTTTCCAAGGTTGAATAAGCCACCATCTGTCTATCTTGTGTGGTGCTGTGCGCCATCCGGGAGACTTGTCCCTTAGAGCATGTTTCTACCATATGTCACTCCTGAGTGATCAGTTATGCCAAGACATTTGGGAAAAAATGACTAAGTCGAGCTGGAAAACCCTTTCCGAATTCCAGAGGAGGTCTGCCAAGCCTGTATTTGCAAATAACTTCGCATCCACTGATTTTTGCATACCTTGTATGTAAAAATAAGTAACCTTTAGCCAAACAGACAAAAGAATTATTCAGATGATGTACCTGCCCTCCATTGTCCAGAACTCATGTACTTTTTAGTAAACCAAGAGATTCAAGTATGATGCACTTTCAGGAAAAATACAACAAACTTTTACAGAAGAATTGTGACTTTTAGGATAACTAAGTTAAGAAAGGAAAAAACCAGTTGTAAAGAATATATTTCAAGAAAGGCTCTACCTGGTATTTTAAAGCCACAACATATCAGTAATTTCTTTCAAAATACTCAACTAAAAATACATAAGGCAACTGAATGCAAGGCTTCTTCCTAATAATAACGGTATCTAAAATGCTCACCTGCATGCAAAGTGACCACCTACACTAAATGTTAAACTGCTGATATATCATAGTTCATGCAATTAGAATTTGTCTAATAAAGAATACGACTCTATCCTATTTTAGATTCAAAGAACCATTTTATGTTCCAATTCCTCAATTATTAAATTAAAACTCAAGCCAGCATCGCTCTTATGGCCAGCTCAAGGCTGCTCATTTATGTAACTGACTTTCAAGGGCACTTGGTTACACAGCAATTAATACCAGCAAAGAATCTACCAGATCTGCTACTTAATGTTAAGGAAGACATTCTTAAGAACACTAAAAGAAGAGAGAAATTAGTAAGTCGTGATTACAGCCTCCCTGAGTAAGTTTAACATGAGAAGGAAATCTATTCCTAAGGGCCACAGTAAAAGTATTAAATATCAGAAGACAAATTATAGGAATTATTACATTTAGTGACAAAAGTGAGGTGAGGAGCAGTACTAATGTCCAAGAAAGAACATTCACAGAATTTTAGGGTCCTTTGTCTGTGTTTTTTCTTCAGAGTTTGGACAATCATTGAAAAAAGGGGAAGATGTGAAACAAGAATTCACTACGGCCCATTTGGATTTATAGAAAAAAGGGCAACAGAAAGCAGAAAAAGTTCATGTTAGACGAAGAATAAAGAAGTGATTGTTAAAGGAAAATGAAATAAATTAGCACCTTAGAATGGACTGCCTTTTTTTTTTTTTTTTTAATGTATCTACTTTAAACAGTCTCCCTATGCACAAAGAGCAAAGCTTGCAAAGGTGAGGGCATTTCAGTCAGGCGACAGGCAACAAAGCAACCTATGAAGTAATGAAAGCCTCATACTGCAACACTGACTTGCGGCATGGAAGAGGAGAGGAAAAGAAATATAGAACAGCTAGGCAAAACTGGACTACTTGCCTACATAACACACCTAATGATTCTGAAGCCAGTGTATTTTTTGAAAGGCTCAGCTCCTTACTGGCCCACTCCGACAGCCCGAGGCATTCCCACTGCTCAGCCAAGAGAGGCTGGAGCTGCTGGTTCTACAGCACCAGCTCTCTGCTGGCCCTTCTTATCCCAACAGGAAAACTTCAGACTCACGTGTGTCCGCTCTAACGTTCCAAACCTTGCTTCTTGCATCCACGTACAGATCCAAGTAATCTTCCTGTTAGGATGAAACATGATTTGGGTGTATCACTGACTGACTCAGAGGGCTGCAAATGGGAACAAGAGGAGGGGTGGGAAATTTATCAAAGCTGCCAATTAAGAAGATTCTTATTCTGGATGAGCATGTGTGCTATGAAGCTGGTAAACAGCTTCCTCACAGAAGGAGCAACTGCGTAGCTTCTGCACTATACTCTCTTGCCAGAACTACAGCAGAAACAATAGTTTCTCCTGCAAGTCATCGTGAAGATCCCCACGTATCTGTAAGGAAAAACTACAAAGTAAACAATATAAAGGGAGAAAACATCAAAACATGGAGAAAGATTAATATTTTCCTTCCCTTTGTGTTCAGCTGAGGAGGCTCAGGATCTGTCACCGGCTTGTCCCACACTATTGTAGGCATACAAGCAGAAACCCTATCAATCTTTAGAGAAATGATGGGGTTTAGTTTGGTTTAATCACTAGGAGTCCCTTGGAAATGCTTGGGACACATAGGCAGTGTTAGTTTGTGTTCCACTTCAAACATGTCCTAAGCCTCAACACTCACGGTTGTTCTCACAAACTTTTTAGGAAACTCTCCTATCCTCCTGGAATTCATGAGCTCAGGATTCCAACAATCACACGCAAACCCATTCTTCTAGGAATAAATTCACTCTGTGGCACAAATAAATATTTCTGTTACATAAATGTAAAACTTAACTGAAACATCTGCTGATAAACATAAGACTAGGACACGTAAAAGGCAGCAACAGTGAAATTAATTTCCACAGGAAACCTCATTTAGAGGGGATGACTGCAGAGACTGTTTACAGACAACAAAGGCTCTCTGAGCACAAGGCAAAACTCGAAGAGTTGTTATGTTCTCCAAGCCACCCATCTGCGGGGCATTTCCTATTTTCCCACATTCATTCATCAAAGTTCATTCCCCAGCAGAGGCTCTGGGCCCTAGTTGGCAAGAGTTTCTTTCACTGACCAATAGGTAAGGGATAAAATACAGGTTGGTGGGAAGCTATCAAATGTCACTAAACACTGCAAAGGAAGCAGTCCTCTAATATAAAGCCCATTCTGCAAGTACTATGGTACTACAACAGAAGAAGAGTTTGTTGCTCAAAAAGTTAATGCAATATTAAAACAAAGCACTATCTCTCTTCTCATCAATAATCAGTATTCGTAAACTAACTCAAACAAAGAAAATTTCTACATGCAATGTAAAAATAGCTTGGAGTTTAGTGAGTTACCTTTGTTAGGAGTTCAAAAAGAGGGATTGGGGTGGGGTGAATGAAAGGTTCGCTTTTTCCAAGCACAGAGATAAAGCAGTTTTCCTCACATATCTTTCATCTTCTTCACTTCCCCCCTCCACCACACAAAACCCAAGAAAATCTGCCATTGCTTTAGGTCAAAGGAAAAACAGGCCCAGCTGCCATAAGCCAAACAACGTACAGGTTTGCTGTCTCCCCTGCTGTTTTGGCTCGAGCTCTTCAGACTGGAAAATTCAGAAGCACGATCTCCCAAGCTCTGTAAATGCCAGAACCATCTAAGAGGAAAATAGGACAAGGCCACCCCCAGGCAAGTTTGTACTAAAATCTGCTGGCTGCAAGGCAAAAAATACAGTAAACATCGCATAGGGACAGACTGCTCCTTGGAAAATGTTCCACAAGAACAATATAGCTTCCAAAGAAAGGCTGCGCTAAAGGGACTTCTGGAGAAAAAAAATGCAATGTTTTAAGATCCTTGTGAGGAGTTAGCAAGCTAATGGCACACTCAACGACAAATTGTGTGACAGGCAATATGTTTTTGACATTAATCCAAAGAAGAAATGTGAAAGCGACATTGAATGTTCTCTACAAAGCGGTAACAAATTCAGTATCCTAGAATAGTTCTTCAGTTCACTAAGGAAATTTCGCTTTTGTCTTGACAATTGATTTCATGGAATAAAACAAGTAATAATAAGCAATTAAACCATCAATATCATCATCTTGTCTTTTCAGGAAAGACAACTTAAAGTTAAATTTTTGCAGTCCTTCAGAGATGAACTTTGCAACTGATTACTGTATGTTTTAACGTGCTCTGTACTGACTCAACCTAGAAAAACAAGCCAAAAACAGAAGTTGAAACATCCTTTTTCCTGTGTAGCTCCAATTTGCAGTAGCAAGAAGCTAAACAACATGCTCTCCACCAGATGGCTGAAATAAAAAGAACACTCTTTCTGATTAATTAGGAAACAAATGAATCTGCTGTTAGCACAACAAGTTACCATCAGGAAACCAGGGCTCCCATTAAACTTTGGTATCTGTGCTTTCTCTGCAACCGTGTTCAAGACCATCCCCAGATTCGTCTCTCATTCCAGAAGCAAAACATTACACACAAGTCCATCGCACGTAAGTGTCACACCAGATACAGCATAACCAAAAAGGGTATTGGCCCTTTTCACAGACAAATAATGCTATAAGAGAGAGAAGCTTCCTGAAAGAGAAAGTGCCCATCAGAATAGAAATGAACGAAGGTCTCCTAGTGCTGCAAGGAATCGCCCCAGGCAGAGTCACTAGGTAGACCGCCGCATCCCTCCTCAGGGTTCAGCGAGCAAGGGAGCCTCGTGCGTGCACACTCAAGCTCTCCAGCTGGTCCGGGAAACGGAAATCCCCAGACTAGATATAGCACAAGGAGCAAGGATGTGACAGCCCGAGCAACAGAGGCCAGCCCACGGGTCCCCGACGAGGCTGCCAAGGATGACTGTTAACATCTTGAGCAAAGGTGCAGAATACAATGCAGGCGCTGGGAATGGAGCGGGGAAAGGCACAAAACGCACAGAACATGCGCAAAACACAGGCAAGTAAATGCGCTTCAAACACGAACGTAACATAGGATGCTACTGAGGTGAGTGACCTTGGGAAGAAGGGAAATGAGCTCACCCAGCCCGGCGAGGTGCGGGGAGTCGCAGCTAAAAGCTTTCTGTGTTGTCGTTATTCCTCTGCTTTCAATGGGACACCTGTCGTTTCAGCAACATATGGCATCACCTCCAAAACTGGGAAAGGCATATTCAAGAAAACCATGCCCTGTTGCTAAGATGAGGATACCGGGGCAGAGAGCTCCTAGCTTTCTCTTGTGCACAAACAACTGCTTTTTTGCACCAAACCTGGGACCCGGTATTTCAGTAACAGTGGTTAAAGAAGGACCGCTTCAGAAGAAGCTGGCAATGCACTGAGAAGGAACGTGCCATGTCTTAGGGCTAAAGCACAATTTCACCTTCTTTAACAACATCATGCGTGCCTGAAGAGGCATAATGCCTTAGTGAGAATCCAGGGCTGCCAATAAACCCACACCACTGTAACTTAAAGTATTTCTCCTACGTGCGCAACCAAAGATCTCAAACAAGCTGAGAGATTTATCTTCTAGGGGCAAAGGGAATGGTGGAGACATTTACTAGAAACTAAATCTAAGACTGCTTTTTAAAATCCAAGTAGAGGTACTATATCCTCTTAAGTAATTGAGGAAGCTGGGACACTAAATAAGGAAAACCAAAAAGACTTCCTCATACATTAAAAAAGGATCCCAATAATTTTATACATATAGGGAAGCCACTTAATTCAGCTAAATGAGCTTATCTCACTTTTCATTATAGGCTTGTGATAGTTACCTACTGCGGGAAAAACAAGGCTACACAAAACTGCAAAAGACCACAGAAAACACTAATGTTTCAAAGCATACCTATCCATTACGTCATATGTACAATTACAGATTTTTTTTTTTTTTTTTTTTTTTTTTTGAGCAAGTAGTGTCAGAAAGTGGACCCACGTAAACTTTCAGCAAACACAATATTCTTTGGCACAATGTTTTAAGAAGACCCACTTCTCTCCCGTTTGCTTATACTCTTACTTTACTTGATGCTTCCTAAGACTCATGTTGGAAGATACAGCGAACAATTAAACCTGTGCACCCCCTCCCCCCATCACTCACAATATTGCAGACCTCAAGAATATCCTCCAATGTCTCTTTTTTCCAGGATAAAGAGTCCCAGTTTTCTTTGTACATCAGCCTTTCCGTATCTCTTAGGAATGCTGCTTTCTCTAACTTTTTCCCATCCTACTGAATTGTTTCTGAGCTGAGGGAACCTGAACTGCACATGCTATACAAGATGCCGGTGAGCTGTGAACTTACACAGAGGCAACAACGATGCTGTCTGTGTAATTCTCTATTTCTTTATTAGTATTTCCTAGCATCTGATTTGCTTTTCTGATCAGTGTAGAGTAGTGAGTTCCTGTTTTACACTGCTGTTTGTCATAACCTGGTAACTGACTCACCCATGGTAACTGTCAGCTCAAAGCTCGTCATTTTTTAGTGTAATCACGGTTATTTTTCCCCATGTAGATCACTTCACGTTTATCTGCGCTGAATTTTACCTTTCCTTCTACTACTCAGTCACACACTCTTCCAGTTCTTCATGGTTCACTTCAACCTTACTACCATGAGCAAGTTAGTATCATCAGCAAACTTCATCACTTCGTCAACGAGCCCCTTTTCCAGTGTACTTTTTATATGTTGAATACACCAACCTGTCAAACTACACTGGTGACTGTCAGAAGGGACCACTTATTCCCACCTTACTCTTCCCATCTTTTACCCACACATTAGTCCATGATGTGACCCTCCTTCATGCACAACTGCTCGGCTTCCTCCTGGTAAAGAACACTGTCAAAGACCTCTTAATGCCACCCAGATCTTTTTTATTCACTTGCATATTCACCCTTTCAAAGGGCTTCCCAAAGTTTGGAAGGTGGCACTTTGTGAAAGAAAAGCTGACTCTTCCCACAGAGCTTGTATTCATTCAGGTAACATATTTGTAAATATTGTGTTGTGAAGTAGGTATTATCCTTGCAATAGATGAACTGTGCATCTTTGCAGACAAAATGTTAGGGAACAAAGGAATGTAATTTTCTGCCCCTTTGTTGCTTGTTTGTTGTTGTTTTGGTTTTTAAAAAGATCCATAAGCATTTGCTTATTTTGAAGCCAAACAGCCAGGGAATTTAAGGTACCACCCACCTCTCCCCTTTATATATGGCTCCATATATGATTAAGAAGCAGCACATGCACAACAACAACAATTTCTCCTCCTGTAACTCTTCAGTGAAGACAAGACTTTATTCATTTTTCTAACAATTTTTAATCTGAGGAACTTACTTTTTGTAAGCAAGCATTTAAAAAATTTAAAATATTTTCCTGCTGTTTGCCAGATGCCTGGGACTGCCAGCAACTGCATAGCACCAGGAAATTTTCTGAGTCAGCAAGTTACAGCTTCTCCTAAGTTTTCTCCTTGATCTTAGGCAAGTTTCTACTATTCTTTACCAGATTAATAGACTCATTTCCATCTCCCTATCGGATCCTTTTTTCCTGATCATTAAGTTAATGGCGCAGGGAACTGTGTCCTTCCAGCCTCCCACCCTAGCTGTTTCCCACTAGCACACCATGGAGGGCACGGGTACACCCACCTGAACTCTGAAAAGATCTGACAATGCTTTGTAGGAGTTGGAGATGGGAAACAGATTCCACTTACTCCCGTGTGTTCCTGCGTTAACAGTAGCCACAGCCCAATCCTTAAATTTATGTCTGAAACCTGCAATGACTCTTCTCATAAAAGTTCCCTCCTAACATTCTCCTAGCAGTATCTGTAACACCCTCAGCTTCTTTGGTATCACCCCTTCCAGACTCTTTGTGTCTGGCTCATGCGTGTGAACGGTGGCCAGAAGCTCTGAAGAGCACAGGACACAAGATGAGTACTGGGACCCTCAATTTACATTACGTCTCACACCAAATAACTAGTTTATCAACAAGCTAAAAAGACTAAGAAAGCAGCATAAAGAAAATTTTCAAAAAAGTATGGCTTCATCATTAAAATCTCTCTTTATTCAAGCTTTCTCATTGGTTTCATTATACGGAGAGGCAGAGAGCTCTGTAAACAGAGTTGCTTAGTTTCCATGTCTGTTGCCAAATTTCCATCCTGTGGAACCAATTTTAAATAGAAAAAAAGTGTCTCTTTCCATCCTCTCTTCCTCAGTGTCATTCTTACTGAGGATACAGAGTAAAAATTGAATGGAAATGAGCTAGTCACAGTAGGGTTCAAATCCAAATGTTGACTTTTTTTTTTTTAATTGCCAAAAAAACCCAGATCACTTTGATCCATAATTTTCTTTTCTTGCAACTACGGAAAGTTTTTAGACTGAAGGCTGCCAACAATGACCTTGTTATAAACTGGAGTTCACAGTTACTTTTATGGAATTTTGTCTTAGTAACTTCTACCTCAAGCAGTTCTCATGAAAATATTTCCAAACCACCAACTTGGTTACATATTTGCAGTAAAGCAAAATAATCCCCAGCTCCTAAATACAACTCTACATCCTTTTTTAACTTCACTTTATCCTTCGGAAAACCAGTACAGCTTTAAAAATGGGAAAGACAGAAAAGGGAGAAAGGAGACCAAAAAAAAAAAAAAAAAAAAAAAAAAAAATCTGAGAACTTCAAGCAGCCTCTAGTATGTCTGGGTTATAGCAGATGCAGAACTGGAAATGGAGATGAGATATGGGAAATAATCTCCCACATATACACAAGTATTAATAGCAATAGCAAATAAAAACAAAATTAACACCGTAATTCAAAATAGCATAATACTTGCCTAGCAGAAAGCTCTCAAATGGATCCAGCTGTTGTTAGCCCATGCTCACAGCCAGAGCTTCCGCACTAACGTAAAGGACTTCATAAACAGGAAAGAAAATCTGATGGACTTTGTCTTATCGTTTTGTTTAGCTTTTTCAGAGAGGGAATGCAAAGGAATCATTTATTATAACCTTTTTCATATCTGTCAGAGGTTGCATGTTTTATGTAACTATCACACATTTGGCAAACTCTTCCTACCTACCCATATGCTAGGCAAAAGCTCAAACCATGGAAGAGAAACCTTCTTCCACAAAGTAAATTTCCTCTTTGAGAGGAACCGTGAGTTGTACCTAGGGCTCCAAGATCTCCGCGCTCTCCACTCATTGATAGGACTGGTACTTCCACATAACCCAGAACTTGCACATCTGCCTCCCCGGGAAGCAGAGCTATCCGTCCTGCGCTTTACACATGCCGGAACAGCTGTTGCATTGGAGCATTTCAGATACCAGACCACAATGCAGACGCTGTACAACCACAGCATCCATGCACCTACGACGGCTTTCTCAGAACACAAGGGCCAGATGTGTTTGCACAACTGGCCAGTGTATTACCATCACTTATTGACCAGGTCCATTACCTGAAGCAGAATAGAAGGACACGCACATCCAGGACCCCACCACAGACTCCAGGGCAGTCAGCTGAGCATCAGAGCTGCTCCCAGGGGCCAGCCCACGCAGGATGCACTCTTCTGTTTGCCACAACCCTTCATCTTCCACCTCGGGCAGAAGAGGCCCCCACCTCCGATCTTGAATTCAAACCTCATTCATCATATGTAAGAAACCAAAATACGCGAGCTCCACAGGTAGTCCTGAAACTGGTATTTCCCAGCTTTTTATGCAGTACATGGGGAAAATGGCAGCAGCTGTGACGAGTGGGAGCTGCCACCAGAATACCCCAGCAGAGGAACGAGAGGAGCGTACGGAGAGCACGTAGGAAGCTATGGAGGAACAGAAGAGGGCACGCCACAGAGCAATTCTAGCATGACTTGGGAAAAAATAAACCCTCCTCAAACAATGGGGCTAAAAAAGAAATGACAGCGAGGGAGCAGATGCTGAGAAGAGTCCAGGTGCAGAAGAACGGGAGAAGCTGTTCCAGGCAACCAAAAGGACCTTCCTTCTTGGCTCACCATTAAGACACATTTTAGAATTTAGGATTTTAGAAAAAGATTTGCAGAGCGCACTGGTAGTACATTTCATTCATCAGAGCTCTCACCTGCAATGTATCTATACAATTTAAAAACGCTTTCAACTAAAAACATTAACTCATTAAATGCTTCACATAAATGTCATAAACAGTTGCGTATCTTGGCAAATATGTGCCACAAGCAGTCCTCACAACACAACCTCACTATCAGATCTCACATTCTTTAGCAGGTTTAACTGTGAGATCAAGCAGGAAATACCATTTACCTTCAGTATCAGGAGTCAAGGCATACTGGTAGAGCTTGTGTGGGACTTCTCAAACTGAAGACGGACCAATTACTTTATCTACCAGGATTGTCCAGTCAACATTTGTTGCTGACTTTGTTTGGAAAGCTGCTTCACTAGCTTTTGGAGCCCCTTGAGTTACAGAAGAAATTACTGTAAATCAAATATATAGACACAGTTTAAAATATAGACACACAGTTTAAAACTGTGATGCATTTGAGTTAACAAGAATTTGGAGGGTCTGTGATTACAGCAACCATGGCCGCGTTTCTGAATGGGAAGAAAAAGAGACACTGTTCTGAAAAGGAAAGTGAGCTGTCAAGCGACTGACAGGAGGAGGTTGCAACAGGATGTTTCATTGCATCTGTAGAAAATAGTGCTAAACCCATCCATGAAACAAGAACAGGAAAGCGATTTAAGGGTTTAAAAGATACAGCACTTTTGTTTCTTAATCTAGAAAATGAATCCTACAAGGAAGTATGACAGAATAAGGGTGGGACAGACAGATGGACAAGAGTAGGCTGCATTAGAGACCTGCAGGATACAAGTAACTTGTCCTGACTGAAAAGGTTCTGACCAAGGTCTTATCAATGCCCTACACTGCCACTACGAAGAAAATGGGGAAGCAAATCCTTGTACTATCTCCTGCTGGCCCACCTGAACACAGCTGCAGCATGACATCTGAACCTGACAGGCAGAAGAAATCTTCAGTGAACAGACCAGGGAAAAAAATGTATTCATTTGTCAAGTAAAAGGGACCGCAACTGCTTATTACCATGAAGTCCTGCCTGTTATTTCTAACAAGGTACCAAGGCACTGGATATTAATTTCTAGAAATCAAACAAGGTAGACAAGTCCAGAGGAAGACTTTTTTTTTTTTTTTTTTCAGTGCTAACTGATGCTGTATTAGGCAAGAAGCATGGGTTGTACTGAAATAATGCAAATTTCTGTAGCAAATTGTTTCAAACAGCTGATAAATGCCTGCACAAGCGCAGTGTGGTTTATAAACCTGAAAACCATGGAAATTAATAGCCATTTCTGGACAGTATGTTAAAGATACTGAGTTTCTGAGATTCCTTTTTTTGGCCCAGTGATAATATAAACAGAATGCACATTGGTGGAAATGCAGATTGTGGTAAATATTCCCGCTTCGCAAACATACCAATATACTAGATAGATTACATAAAATTCTCAGCCTTCCTAAATTCCTCAAGTATACTGTGTATATTATGCTCAGAATAGTGATAAAGCAACAAGTTAACTCCAGTGTTGTCTTATGATTGACACAGGCACAGAAAACAAAGATATCAACTCACTGCTAATTTTCAAACAGCCAATTATTTAATCCTTGTTAAAGTAAGCATGAAGGACCCACAAGCCTTTTGTTGTATTTTTTCTCCCTTGTCCAGCTGAGGAGTGGGCAAACGGCCTCCAGCCAGAGTCAACCCATCACAAACTCCTAAATTATTTCAGAAACAAAGGCCTCAACCCTACAGCTTGGGCCCAGCCCTAATGAGAATTACATTCTCCTGTGATTTAAGAAGTTTCTCTTTGAATATTCCTTTTTGTAGGTATATAGGAGTTTGTGCTTTGAACACCTGCTAAAAGCAACAAACTTTACCTAAAAGAAATCAGACCATCTTCAAGAACTATGCAATGCACTCTGTGATAGAAACACTGACAACGAATCATTTCACATTGGTACTGTACAGTTCTAACTAAATATTGCTAAATAAAATGCCATAATTAAGACAGTAAAAAACTTAACCAAATGTTTTTGAAGAAAATTGTGGAAAATACATACATACTTGTCAAACTGTCTGCAATAACTCTTATATTTTTCCCGTGTGTACCTGTTATGCAAATTTTTAACACAACTGTAACTCAGTACATCAAAAAATACTCCCATTACACTGTATTATACTTGATATACTGTATTAATTATTCATTTGGTACCCATATATTACATATATTGGGCATAGTACATCACATATATTCTACACTTCCTGCTACTCTGCTCCCTGAGACCTTTTCCAATAAGGCAGTCATACCACCATCTCATGACTTGTACATTTTATTAATCTGTAGTGAAACCAGCTGAATGCAAATCATTTTAGCTGTCCACATTTCTACACTTTTGACAGTATGAATCCTAATTTCACTCCATGCACCCCTTTAAAACATTAGAAGTATATTCATGCTTCCTTAAACCTATGTGCCAAATGATAGTTTTGGTTATGCCAGTCAATATACAGGTAAGGCCAAACATGCATATAGAACATAACATATGACATAATAGAGACTGTGATGTGTCACATGTTGCTACTTCCACCCTTCAAGCAAAAAAGGAACATGTATTTACTGTTCAGTCCAGAGCTAGCCCCTTCTTTGAGACAGAGAAAAAAGAATACACAATCTACTAAAAAAGTAAAACAAAAGAAATTCATCAATTATGTGCCTAATCTTCCCATTTGTAGCTGCATTAAGGCAGCTTCGCATGCACAGAGCACAGCATGCTGTAACGACTTAAGTCAACTGTGTCACAGTACTTCACCACATCTGTAAGTTCTGCAGCTTGTGTGACCTCCCAAATCTTCTGCATAATACTCATCCAGTTAGAGAAAACATAAATAATCTAAAGAACCAATAACATACATGATTTACATAATATGTCTTGCAAAATAAGACGGTGGAACCAGTCTAATGAACGAAAGCAGCACTAAAACTGCAAGGGGTCCAAGTCCTCGGTTGGCTGAGCAGGGCACTTCGCATCGCGTGCGCTCACGGATAGATCGCTCCTCTGAGACAACGACAGAGCATCTGCAGAAGTGGTTATCTGTTTGACTTGTTAGGACTCAAAACTACTTAATGCCGCATGATTTACCCTGTTTTCAAGTATTCGCCCACATTTGTGACTTGTTTGATGGCATTAAAAGACCTCACAGCAGATCCTACTGCAGGAAAAAACCTACCACCTATTGCCACTGACTGCCGGGAGAAAGGTAACCCCATTTGGCTGAGAGACAGCGAGTGAACCAACACACCAGTCACCTCTGATAATGTGGGTGTGACAATCACTAGGAATACAGTGAAGCAAATCACATGAAAAAAAGCAGTTTTATGTATTTGGAGTATCTGAAGTGACTTCATCTTGAAGAGCTTCACCTGTGAAGCCACCTAAACAGGGAAGAGAAAAGCGATTCACTGGTAACTGCCTCTAAATTTTTCAGCATCTTATAAAAATCTAAACCATCAATCGTAAAATGATACCGACTTCTAGAAGATAGCAGTTCCATCTGAATTGTTTTAACCCACTAGTAACACTTTGAAACGATTTTCTCTTGTCGCAGCATTTTCATGTTTGCCTTTTCTGATGTTCATTTAACAACTTGCATTTTTTTGATGTTCATTTAACAAACAGGTCCAGACAGCCACTTTCCCTTTTCCTGTCACTAGGCTTCTGCTAAGCAGCAGGGGTAAAATCATTACAATAAAATAAGGAAACATTTTAGAACATAAATTACTGGAAAGATTTCAGCAGCTTTAGTATATGCAACTACTTGCAATTTAGCTCTGCAGTAGTTAGGACTCATTATGTTACTTTAACTGTTACTGGTACCATCACAATTCCCAGTGATGAAAATATCTGTGCAACGGAGAGCCAAGTGCGAGAGAAGGGGCAAGAACGGAAGAAACGTGAAAATTGCAAGCAAAAGGGAAGATAGCCGATCCAAGAAGCTTTGGAAACTGCAAAGGCAGGCAGTGAACTGAAAATGTATTTTATAAAAACACAGACTGTTTTCCCAGACAGTTAAATATTTTCATTAATGGATAACACTCCCTTAATATATAATTTCTATACGGAAACATTAAAAGAAGGAAACAGGGAAAAACCAGCAACGGACACATAAAAATTGCCCATTCCTTTCTGTCCATGGCCATCTATTTGTTCTTCAGTCTGTTCTGGAGCATCTACACCATTAACGCAGAGAGAAGGCTGTAACCAGAAGCTTAAATATGACAGAATACAGACACTTGCCTTGCACGCACACTGTCATTGTGAATTAGCCATGAGTTGACAAGCTAAAGACCTGGCTTGCAGTCTCATCATTCAATCATCCATCCAATCTCATCAATTGAGCAAGGCAGTAACACATGTCCCCTCTAGCTTAAACGACAGCAAAACTGCGGGTTGTAATCACAGGTCATCTTCAAACGACACTTATCATTAAGGATGGTTTTGTTCCAAATCAATTGTTTATTGAGAATTACTCTAATAAGATACTTCTCTCTGCTCCTTTTAACTCTTGCACTTAACACTGTTTAAAAGAATGTGTATCAAAATAAGAATTTTGTAGTTTCTTAGGAATAAGCTAAAAATAAATGACACTGGGTAGAATGCGAAATTAGCCATTTACGGTCCAAAAACTTTGACAAAAATAAGGTAATCTAGATGAACTTCCACAATTGAATCTTTAGCTAGTGCTAATCTATGGTGCCCTATTTACAGTCTGAACTATTTTAACTGTGTAGAAGCTGTCTCAAATTACTCTGGACATAAAACATTTGAAAAATAAACCAAAATATAAATTACAACATAGGTACCCTTAAAAAACAGTGCCTTATTTACACATAGCATGTAATGTTTTTGTAACATGCAAAATGCATGCTTTGTTCTAAATTTGCCAAATCAGGATTCTCTTCTTTATTGCCCTTCTCCAGAAGGGACTGAGCAGCAGTTGTCCTCTCTTTTTATGGAACTTGAGTGGCAATCCTAGACTAAGTCAGCCAAAGTGTGACCTCAAAGGATGCTGATGGAGCAAAAGTAACAGGAAGAAAAGTTACAACCCTGTAGAGAGGGTAAAAGTAAAGTGAGAATCACTACCTCAGTGAAAGGATAGGGTCATCTGGAGCTCATTCACCCGTTTTTAAACACCAAGAATTCCTTAATAAAAAAGGCTCAAATCTAACAGACACCACAGCAGCATCTCTGGGAAACGACAGACAGAAGGACAGATTCTCCACTAGTTAGAGAAACATAATCAAATCTCTATTAACATCATTTGCGTTGTGACAGTTTACATCAGCTGAGGATCTGCCTTGAGGATAACCGGAAATTAGTTTGTTCTCTCACATCGCTAGACATGACACACGCTTCCCAAATTCTACTAAGCTTAAACAAAATTCTAACCACCCGGCACAGACATTTCATCACAAGTTTATTTTATTCTGTTGCACCCTCACCACCTTCCCAAGCATATCAATCTCAAACATTTGATAACAGCTACAGAAAATATGGGAACAGAGTTCAGTGACAGCATATAAACACTACCAAAAATATATTGTATTGTCAGAAAATCCATTTTAAAATTTGCACTTAGTGAACTGTTAACATACCATTTTTCCATCACTCTGACAGGAATGTTTTTACCCAAGTCAAAAGAGTAAAGGACGAGGTTATAGTTAAGGATATACACTGTTGTCCAAATAACTGCACTCTCAACAACATTGCTATTATATTTTAACAAGATTCATATTTTCACCTCAACGATGTTATAAATGATCCCACATTTACCAGAAATCAGAGCACGTGAACCATGTTTCAAACTGATCCTCCCCATGCAATCTGTCCCCACTGCTAGCTCTCCCATCCAGCCTGGATGCATCTTTTGCAGCTGACCTTTTTGCCTCAATTTCAAGGAATTTTCAGCAAAATATTTTTGTTGTTCCAGAAACTGAGTGATGGGAGTTGTAACATACAGTTGATTGTTTACTCTCTCTAGGTCTATATCAGGTATGATTATTACCAGCTTGTGCAAAAAGATCACTTCAGTGTGACAAATGGTTCAGCAGTGTTCAGTCCAGGGTAAGTTGTTAAATCAAAAAACACACTAAAAAAATATTTTAAATAACAAAATTTAGACGCCAAGGATCAGTTTACAGCTCGACTTCATTTTTATTAAAAAGTTTAGATTTTTTTTTAAGCAGAATAATACCACAAATATTGGTATTTGTTTTCTTCCATACAGCAATCATGATTACTTTTAAGATGAAAACTGAGTCACTGAACTGCGAAATAAAAGTATTTCTATTTTCAAATGAAATATTTTGCATCATCCTAACTCTGGCAATATTTCTTACCCATGCAATTACAGACTCACAATCTCATTTTCACTAAATCATGTATTTTAACTCAGAAAACATACCAAGTAGTTATTGTAAGTAAAAAAATGCAAAGAGGAAGCCATGTGTGTCAATATTGGAGAGTGTATTTGATAATGGAAGTGCTGCTCTTTTAAACATTGGGAGCAGCTAGTAAGAATGGATGAATTTGAGGAGCCATGGCATAGTAAAGTAACCTAACTGTGAATTTCAAGAGAAACTAACTTAAAAATTAAAACCACCAGATATTTAATAACTGGTATTGCTAATATCTTAAGAAGGAATACTAGTAAGGCTGCAACTTGATTATTCCAAAAATTAAGAACAAAATAGAGGCTAAATGCACATAGAACAAAGCAAGTACTTTGGGATATGCACAACAGACTCCGTCAATCGTATTTATTTTTCTTCAAGCTCTAACTCGTACTGTATCCTCAAAGTTACCTTTTTATTTAATCTTTGGCCAAATACACTTTCTTTCCTCACACAGTTGACAAATTATTTTCATTACAGTGCTCAAGTGGGGGAGAAGGACTACTAAAACTTACCTTGATACTGTAAAAAAGAACTGGCTATCAAAAAAGAAGACTCCTAAACCAAGATTTAAAGAAGAACTTGGAAAATTAATTCAGATGTCCAAGAAGAACAGTAAAACTAACACAGGGAGTGTCCAAGAAAAACGAGCAATTGGAGAAATACTACCTTTGGCATACTCTTGATGACAACAAGCTCCATGCAACAACTGAGGAATGATAGATATTCTGTAATTTCTTTCCAGCCACTTCTTTATATTTAACTTCAAATGTGAATGGCAGGCTTCCACTTTCAGAGGTGCGCTGCTCCTATAAAGGCTGCGTACCCAACCAGGGACACCAGAAATGGTTGTTATTTCCCACAGTTAATATAACCACCACCTCACTGTACTGGTATGGAAGTCCTCACACCGGTAGTTCTTGTGTGTAACTCTTTACATAAGTAGCAAAAGTTCTGCTGAAAATCTGATGAAAAGAAGAATCTTACCCCAAACAGCTCCAGTCAAATGTCAGACATGGTCTCCCCATGTGACAAAGCAAATCCAAAAGTCAGAAGGCAGACAAGGTATGTCAGTAAGCAGGCCTTTGGTGTGACCTCCCTGCCAGCGAAGATCCCGCAGGGTTAGCTGCAGATTTATGTGGTGGTACTGCAGGATATTAGCACAGTACGTCTTAAAAAGAAAAAAAAGGAGAAAAAAAACCCAACAAACAAAACCTCAAAAACAAAACCTTTGGTATCCTCCTAAGATTATAACAGTTCTTAAGTAACTAGGTAAAGAAAAAGCAAACTTGAACCTACACAGAACAACTAGTAACTTTTTTTCTAAAACAGTGCTTAGTTAGGAGGATTTCATGCTCAAGGTGACAGACTGGCAATAATGAAATGTGAACTCTTCCATTTCTCTTCAAAATGATAAGCAACAACACAGGGAGCTTCTCACATTGTCCAGTTCAATTTCCTTCTCACTTAATTATAGATTGGGAGTAATTCCTCTACAATTAATTAAGTTACATCAGAGGCTGACAAGAGAAGTAGCAGTCTGTCTACAGCGCGACACAGGGGAAAGACGACTGTTCTCCCACCACGGCAATTCATTTTTAGGCTCAAAGAACATGAATCCATTACATCTGCGCTAATGACTAGAACCATTCAATCAAAGGGCAATTAAAGTTCTGCAAAATTCAAGTCCTAAAGTCCAATCCTACTTTTTAGTAAAGTACCTTAATGAACAACGTAAAGCCAAGCCCAAGAGCAGGCTCCCCAGCGTTCCTGTTTACTTGACACAGGAGCCATAAACAGAGGAAAGGAGGGACAGCCTGTGAGGACAGCCACCGTTGGAGAAGACTCCCCCAGCGTGGTCCTTCTCACCCAGACTCCTGCTGCTGGCACTGCATTTCGCAAACGTCCAAGATTTGTTGGACAAAAGAAAAGCACCCCTCTTCAGGTGTTTCTTTTTTTTATTTGCTGCTTCACAGCCATAGTACTGACTGTTGTGAATCCCATCTTCATGTTTAGTTCTCCCTTTTCATTGCAGTGGGAACAAAACACTCTGTTGAACTAAGTCGGGTGTACAACACCCACCCCAGAACCAAGCAACTCAAAGTCCAGAGCACTATACCTCCATGCATTTGTGAGTCTGCCCCAAAGCATGCAAGACATTGGAAGTAAGGGGAGAGTTTTCAGGCCTGGGCTGGATGTGAGTAAGTAAACTACATGTGAAATTCATTTATTTATAACCAAATTTCTTGACTTGGAAAGTGAGAAGAATTAAAAACAAGTAAAATGTAACAGAACTCCTTACCACCCTTTCTAGATATTTTTTTATAGTATCTACAACTTTTCAGTCATAATTCACCGCTCCTGTGTTCTGTTTTTAGTTTATCCATTGGTTTCTCCCACCTCAGACCTTCAGCGTTCTCTCAGTCAGTTTCTTCCCTTCTCTGCTCTGTTAATTCTCCTTCCACTTAGTAATTCTCCCTAGTCCTTTACCATACACAGCAGCTTCATGCTCTCTCTCTCCAGATGTTACCACCTCACTTAGGTTTTACCAAGAGCAGAATCAACCTAATTCTTACCCGCTCATTCACAGGTCACTGCACAGTATCTCAGAGACTGACCCCAGTTTCATTGAGTTGCTAGCACAGACTGCAAACTGGCCCTAAGATGACAGACCTTAAGCACAGAAGGGAGAAGAGAAGCAAGGCAAGATAAGCAGGGACGCAGATGCACCCCATATTCTTTCGGGGGCTCTGTCTATACCGCACAGATGTTGCCTTACACAGCTCATCACAGGAAGCAGCATGTAAACAAGAATCTTGGTGCTTCAGACACTTTGAAGGAAAAGACTACCCAACTACTGGAATGCAGTAGAATAAAAAATAGAACGCACAGGACACAAAATTTCTACTGGAAATACAGATTAGATATCAGAGGGCTAAGAAATTACCACAGGCTGCATTCTAGCAGATGCAGTTATAACACTTAAAAACTAGTGTACTCTATCAGCACTGGGAAAAATAAATTTGAAGTGACCGGCACGCACCTGAGTACAATTAGAAGATAAAAAGTTGAGCAGCACAAATCTGAAAGAGTCACCTTTACACAGTGGTGGCTGCTGCAAACATGAGCTGCAAGGTGGGTAAGCACTTTCCAATCCAAGCAAGGCAGCGCAACTCAGACCGTCAGCTCCTCTCTGCACTGCATCTACATCAAAAAGCCATGACCTTAATATGAAACTGTATCTTAAACCAGTACCCAAAAGGCGTTGTAGAACTTCCTGTTCGTACATCAGTATTCCCTTTCCCTCCATTACAATTACGGAAGATGCCACTGGCTCTGATCCATCCAAAACCACATGGGTCCTCTGTATTCCTAGCAATGTTTATTGACATTTTGATAGGGCCACCCTTACTAAAGAGAACAGAGACAAGTTACTTATTAGCCTGTGTGACAGATGGACAGAAGTCTGCTTTAACCAGCCATTCCAGATCCATTTCCACTTTTTATACGACAGCGTATGCTGTTGTTACTTTCTGGGAGTGATCACACAGGTTACTGGCTAACTTTACAGAACCTGTTTAGTTTTTTTCCTTCCTCGGCCTAAATCTCAGACAATGCATATTTCTATATTTAGCCTGATGGCTTAAAGCGATTTAATTCTATTAGCCTAGCCATTTCCTCTGTTAAACAACAGAAATCCAGGGATTTCTGGATTCTGCAGGTCTTCAAGCCCCACTGGCAATCTACAGTTCTTCTGCAAGAACCTGCAGCATAATGTTGACAAAATGCATAGGAAGAAGAGAATTAGAAGCTATATATCTTATCAGCTGCAGCCTAAGTACCTACATGGAAGCCTGGCCTCACTGAAGTCAATGACCAGCACCATGTAGATCAAGTCCAACCAAAGGGGATGCTTTTTCATCTGTTTTTAAGTCAGGTATAAAAAAATGCCATCCACTGCTGTCATCCAATATGGTAGGGAAAGTTATTTTTCCATAGTTATTCTTCACATCACCCATTCACTCACATCACCCTTCCCTCCACTCGCTCCCAAATCCAGCTACTTCCAGTTGCTGACACAATCAAACAACCATTTTTATAATACTGGTCCCATACTGGGTCGTTTATAGAGGCTTCTTGTTTCTAAATAGTTTTTTTTCTTGTTATTTTTCTTATAAATTCCTCCTGCTACCTCCTGCAGTCTTTTACATGCAGACAGGACTCAGGATCCCCGGAGAGGCATTTTCCCCAAACAAATGAGTGCTCTGTATTCACATACATCTGGGCCAGACCAAGATCACAGAACACATACTTATGTGCTCCCAAAGTGCTGATGGTGAGATTCAACCTCCCAAGAAACCATCATTTAAGCACAGTTTATTCTCTTAAACAAGATGCTTCCATGTAAAACGTAACATGGTACCCTTGCTAGATGGGAGACTGGCTTCAGCAGCAGATCTTGCTTGTGAGATTTTTCCACCCCGGCTGGCTACTCCATTCCCAGCCCACAGCTTGCTGACCCTCTCTCTTCTTCCCCCACTCCACTTGGGCCTCCACAACCACTTGCAGGGCTGCAATCAAACTGGATGGCTGGAACGATCTGCATTAACAGTAACTCTCTTTCTATTCCCACTCGGATGGTTAGTCTAAATCCAGACCCTTTCAGCAACCCTCTTTAAAGAACAGGGCCACAAACAGCTGTACTGGCACAGCTCCAGGTATGGTCAACGACCAAGTGTCAAGCCTTCCTTCAAAGAGACTGTCACGAGTGGGTGAGAGCTTCCCACTGAGGTAACAGTGACCATTTTTCTTTCCTAAATTCACCCTCAGAAATATTTCAACTGGTTTGTTGCATGTGAAATGCTTTCCAGCCCAAAATAATCAGTCCAAAGCAGATAATCAGCAGGGAAAATTTCAGCTGCGATGGCTCACATTTGAGAAAGGTAAAAACAACTGAACTAGTCTTATCTAACTGAAAGCCACAGGCAACCTCAGCTACAGATACTCAGTCTATTACAATACAAGCATATATTTTTCCCTTTAAATTAATTTATGTTTAATACTGTGTTATATTTTTGCATTTTTGGCTCCTGAAGATCACAGGAAGTGTTCTGTGCTGGTTATTATTATAGCCGCTTTTTATCTGAAAAGTATTCTCTCAAACTGATTGATACTTGTCATAAAGACATATAAACCAAAGTATTTAGCATAACCCAGAAGACTTAAGTTCTTTGTCCATACAACTTAGTTATCTGTATTAAGACACCAAGGCCTTATGTATCACGACAGTCCAAAAAATCGCCTACAAAAACGAAAGATGAAAAGTCCTCATCAAGACAGACACAGTTCCTCTAACTTCTATTGAATGCCTACTTTTAGAGCTGTTCAAAGAACAGGGAAAGCAAGCATACAACTCTTCTTTCCCGGTTAAACCCAAATTCAAGAGGATTCTCGACCTTAAGAACTTCCCAAGACAGATTCTAAGCACAGCGGTCAGTGTTCGAAGCAGGCAGCCAAAGGACAGAGCTCTAGCCCCATCTGAGAAGTCACAAAAATACCAATGTCCATACTTCAGACAGCAAAAACCAGCAGTAACTGATGTAAGTCTAATACCTAAAGCATAAAATGAGATGGAGCGGCGAGTACATAACATTAAGGTTATCCTCTAGAAATAAAAGAATGGAAATTCAAAGCCTCCACTTCTTATCATCAGCCTAATAGTCTTGACTAGTGGCTTTCTCTTCGTAACATCGCCAGATTTAAGATACAAATTTCAAGAAAATACAAGGAAAACTGTAATCTTTCTTCCAAGAATTTAAAGGAGAAAGGACATCACAGTCTGAGTAGCACACCCCCCAAACCACCTCCCATCTCTGCAGTTTTATGTAAAATAATCTGCAGTGAATATTCATATTGCTACAGATTAGAAAATTGACACCAATATGCTTTTGGGCTACTTCTCTGGACAACAACAGTTTTACAGATGGGTCTTCCCTTCCAGGTTCAGTAGAGCACACCACAAACAAAGGGTTTATCAGATTGCATCCAAGGCATAAATCAGTTATTCAAGATACCTCCTGCAAAAGGCAACAGAATGAAAAAAGGGATGGACAGCAAGGGGGGTGCTTCTAGTCTGAGGTGAACACAGATACAGTGTCAGATCACACCCCAATCACCTCCAGTGTTATCTGCTAGATGAATGATGTACTTCTGAACAAAGGCATTCTGTAATAAAAGGGACTCTATCAGAGCTGATACTTCACAGTGCCAGCAGAGTAGTAATGTTACCAGCATATGTGATTTTAAATACAATATTTATTCTTTCACAAATAGTTAAAAAAATAGATCCCACTATTAAATCTCTCTTTTAAAACCACAGATGGAACCACAAGTGGGCTTGTCCAAACTCGTTTACACTAACTCCCACACCGAAATGCAGTCCCACAGAGGCCCTCACTACAGGCAATGTCTTTATGGTTGTTTAACAGTTCTTTCTCTCCACTCCAGAAACATTCCAGAGGTAACTCAGACTCTTCCTGGTTTTTTGTGCCATATCCAAGCATGACATTTACATGTGATTTCTGATACAAATTCTTCATGCTACCTCCTCTAAAGCACCCTATACCCAAAGGAACAACTTCATGCTGAGCCAGAACTGCTGTTCCTCCTCTAAATGAGGATCAGAACTTAAGTTCCATGTTTTGAGGTCTGTTCACACCCTGCTCTGGGGAGAAACACAGCATAAAGGCTGGGGAGCTATCTGGCTCTTCGGGGGGGGGGGGGGGGGAGGAGGGGGGAGGAGAGATAGATAAAAGTAATATTTTATTTCATAGAAGTTTGTATAGTGTTCATATTACTGTCGTATCTAAGCACTATGCACTAAGTGCAAGCTAATGAAGACTGGGTAACTGCCTTTCATCTTAAAAAGAACTGGAATAAGCCCACTGAAAAAATCTAAGTTAAATAGTAAAACTAAACAGATGAAGGAGAAACAGTTTCTTCCAGCGTTTCCAACTGTCACATTACATGCCATTGCTTCTACTCTATTAACTTGCAACCATGAAACAAATCATATTGGAAATTCAACTTTAAAATGGTTCAGAGCGTAAGTGGGGGAAGAAAAGGAAATGATCAATCTTCTAGGGGAGGATAAAAATCACAATGAATCTATTACTTGGCTCTTGAAGTGGAAACCAGGGTTCTTCTGAAGCATACAGAGTACATTGGATTGACATGATGATGCCCAATCAAACTGCAACACACCTTTGAAATTTTAACTCACTAAAAGGTAAGGAAGAGCCACTACAGTGCAAATAAATAGGTGTCTTTGCAGAAAATTAGCACAGAAAACACATTTTATAACAGAAAAAACAGCATCTAAAATAAATACAGATGAACTCCATTACAAAACTATTGTGCCACAGTGAGGTCTGAGCTCTTTATGCTATAGACCTAAAACACAAACAATTTTGTCTTAAGATCAGCTCTCAAAATCAAGAATAAGTTTTAATTTTGTAAGAATTATTATATGTTTGGACTTGTGGTTTCTTTAGTTATCTATTATTAGCTCGAGTTTAGTTGTCAAGACAACAGTTTCCACTTCTACAAAATGCTCTAACTGTAAGCAAAATGTCACAGTCAATATCAAAAGTTCACCAGATTGGCCTTGTCTATAGCCAGGAAATAAGAGAATCTCCTTAGGACAGGGTCAGGCTGCCACCAGAACAATGACAATCAAACACAGGGAGACTGGATATTTCTAAAAGATCACATCCACCTGGTAGAAACTGAAGAATTCCAGGAGCAGTCCACCTTACACAAGATCTGCTGCCCTACTTGGCTTCTGTGCAGTACATTACTACAATGGCGACTCCAAAGTAAAGTATGATATGCGTAACATAACTGATGAATGTATATGTTTCAATAGAGAAAAATCAGATTTTACATACCAGAGATATTTTAGGGTATGGCAAAAATACTCCCAAAACATCACAGTGCACTGAATTTTTATTACCAGAGAAATGGAAGTCAAAGGAACGCAGCAGTTCGGTACTGAACATATCCCGTACAGCAATGCAGGGAAAAAAGGAACATGCTCCCAGAAATTAGGTCAAGCCTCATATCGTGAGAGAAAGTGAATGGACACCTAGACTTTTTTTTTGACTATGTGATGTAAGCATGATAGCAATAAACATAACGGCAGCATGAGTCACATCCAAATACCTGTAACTCACAAGGTTCCTGTATGTCCACAAGTCACCATTGGGAAAGCCTGCCAACATGCAGTTTAGTATTTGTAAAACCAGGTCAGGTACCTTATGATTACACCCATTATCCTTATGATCTATTTTTCTCTCAAAACACATGTTTTGTATTTTTTTTAAAAAAACAGAGTAGACCAACATAAAAAAATAATGTCGATGTCCTCTTTACAGTCCCAGACTCAGGACTCTTCCCTATGTTAAACGTTCTCATGTATACAGACCAAACATACAGACAAAACAACACACAGCTCCATGGAAGGTAACTATGTAATATGTTCCCTTTTTCCAATCATCTGCAGGGTTACATGAGCCATAGGTTGAAGCAACAGCGTAACAGTCTACCGAAACCATTTTTCCCACCCCGCTGGTATTCATTCAACACAGGAGAACAGGAAAGGACAGAGGAAAGGATACTTCAGGGTAACTGTGCATGGAATACTGTAACGGAGTTAGAGTCAGTTATCGTTAGTCGCTTCATCTTAAAGATCCATGTGACTAATTATTTTCTTTATATATAATGTATATATCCATGCATAAACACCCTCCCTACGCAGTCATCTTCTGCCTTTTATCTCTTTGCCTCTCTAAATATACACTCGCTTTAACTTGGAGAAAGCAACTGTACCCTAAATTCCAACCTCAGATGCAGTCCTTCCCTCATGGAATGCTTCATAAATACTTAAGAGTATTTAGTCAGAACATTTATTTTGTTGCAAGAACAGATGGGAATAAGCTACCTGAAAGTATCAATATTAGCTTGTTAACTCAGTTTGCAGAAAACCAGAAGAGCAGCAAAACACTGGCAGCAAAACAAAGAAGTGGAGAAAGAAAGGCAAGTAGAGAAGAAAAGAACATCGATGTACAAATAACCTCCTTAGCATGCCGTACAGAGGGGTATGTCGGGAAGGTGTCTGGCAAATTGGAAGCAGTCCTCTTGAGCAACAGCCATTTCTGTCAAATTTGCATTTTCTGGGATACGAGAGTATTGTTGCCTGCACCCCTATGTTGGAACAGGTCCTCAGCTCAGTCAAGGCATCAGACACTCATTTGTCAGATTTACATCTTCTGGCCTCTCCTTCTTAAATACTATGTTTTATTTTTATCTCACAGGTGATTTTCAACATGTGGCAAAGTAAGCGCTATAATGTCTAAACAACTCATTTCATTTGCATTAAACAATGCCACTGATAAACTATTCAGATATGTTTCATTTCCTTTAAGTTTCCATATTTACTTCCAACCACAGTTGGAAGGCTACAGTCGCCTAGGTTGTTGTTTCTAATCAACATTTCATATTAAGACCTAAAGAATATTATTTTTTTTTATATAGTTAAAAGTTATTGCTTCTTTCAATGTCTTTGCTAATACATCATTAGCATCATATAAAAATTCAAAATTTCAGCACTTGACATTGCACAGTTTTTGATCCCTAACAATAAAACAAAGTTCTCAGATGTTCAAAATACAGCGATACCTAAGCATGAGCAATAAGCAATATTGTCACGTATTAATGTCCTTGTGGTCCTGGTTTTAGAAAAGAAGAATTTTTCCTACTGAAAGTCTGTAAGTTAACTATCTTCTTCTGTATCTGGCATAAAATGTAAGAAAATCACCACAGATCTGTGAACACTGCTAAAATTACAGTGCTAACATTTCTCTTTCAAATAGTCACAATCAAAAGACTAGCTCCTGGGATCCTTCCATACAGCCTACTACCCTTAACTTAAAGCAGATCATTTTTTTTCTTACGCACACCCCAAAACATAAAATACCAAGGTGAGCATTCCTAAAGCTTTACAGAGAGCAAATCTTGATGTGTTCAGTAACTCCCCTCACACCAAGAGGACCTACCTTTGCACAGACACAATATGCAATAACTTAAAATGTAAAGACATTTTTCCCCTCACAGACATGAACAGAAGTTCAAATTTGAAGATATCCCACATATTCAGTTATGAACACAGAATTAGGTATAAAAGGAGAATCTGTCTTGACAGTAGTCAACGTGTTTTCCTGGTTATAATCTCACTTATGAACAGTACTCTTACCAGTGAGCACAGCCAGCCAGCAACATCAGCACAAGACTCCTGCAGAGTGGGGACCGGTAAATTTGTTTTCCTGAAAATCATATATAGGAAATACTTAATTTAAGTTCAATCATCTGATAAGTTGAGCAGAACTGGGGAGGGAGGAAAAATCATGTTTTATAAAAAATTAAAACAAGAAGCCTAAAAAAGTATTGATCAGGGAAAACACACCACTGTGTATCGGTTCATAAACACATTTCCATCTCTTCTACTTTCCCCCTTTTCATGACAACTGTTAACTTGGAGTTTGCAACAGGAAGAGTCTGTTGGGGAGTTTTGGTGTTTTGTTTTTTTTTAAATGCAGAATTCAAACCACAGGACCAAACTGATCTCTTGCAGTGAAATAAGCAGTGTTGTCCATTTACAATTCATGCCTGTCCCCCTTTGCAGCTTTTAACGAAAGCTAGAGCAAAGCTGGTGGCAAACAATTGGCAAAGTTTGCCACTTTTCTGCTGCCTTGGAGAGGTTTCTTAGGCTAGGAGAATGACATAAGCTCTGTATCCCATACAGAGTCCACAAGTGACCTACTCAAGAAGGCTATTTGAATATTCACAAACTCAGGTTTAGACCTGGCACCCAGGAAACTCTTACTAAGCTAAGATTCCCAAAGTTTGTGGAAATGGATGGAGAAACAGTCTCAACAGCAGTGAGAGGACAATCAAATTAACAGTGACAAGAAGGTCTAGAAGTCATCTTGGTGGTTCTGGATAGCAGATGGTCCTCTATACCAGCCAGTTTAATTAAGTAACGTATGGAGCGAAAGCATGTAAAATAGCACAGGAAATAGAGTCTTGCTCCCTCCTTAAACATTTGAGATGGCATGAATCTAACAGCTTGCTCATGCAAAAGAGAAGAAAAAGAATAGCAATTTTTTTTGGTAAAATTATTACAAGCCTCTGCAATTTATGTTTCATGTTGTTTTTAAGTCCTTGCTCTAGTTCATACTGGATTCCAAGCATTCATGAACTTTCATTTCAAGTTTTCCATACGCTAGCTTCATTTTAAAGGTTCTAGACCAAGGAAAACACATTTGTAAAGCTAATTAATGTACTTATGCATTATAAGCATGTTTGGGTTTTGCATTAGCCGTATTACTTTACCCCATTTTGTCAGTAACTTTCAGTTATATGGGGTATTGTATTTGTACTGTTCACCTTTTACAGGCTATCTAAAAATAAGATGAAAAACATGAATAACATCTGAAACTTTTCTCTTTATTTAACATTAACAGATAAAACAACATTTTCACACAAGTATCATCACGAGTAATTTCTCAACAGTTATTCTTAAAAAACAATGCAAGAAAATATTTCATGGTCAGCTCTTTGCAGGACCATCTGACACTACAAACGGAATACAGTGTTCATAGCATAGGCACAAAAACAGTGCGGGGGAGATTGCACAATGATACTCATGCCGCTTTAATCAAATTCTAATTAATCTGATGGGTTTACATTCTGACATAGTTTTGGTGAAAACAGACATACCTAATTACAACATAACTTGTTTATCCAGCAGCTTATAAGGTTTTGACTGTAAAAGTGACATTCACAAAATAAATGCACCCTGTAGCATGTAATTTACTTTCGTATGAAGAACCCTGAACAAAAAAAAACTATGCTGTGTCAGCAACCAGACAGCTAAGCAGAAATTTAAAAGGTGGCTAATTGCTTTGGCAGACCTAAAGAGCAAGTACTTTAAAATAAAGTGAGTGTTTTCGTATCATCTACCATTTCCAGTAGGTCAGACTTTGATGTGATAACTCACTCACTGTAGGTTGTTCCACTACTAAAGTTAGACATTGTGTCCATCTGTAATTGTGTATTCAAGGCCTAGCCCCTGTTGAGCAATGTCGAAATAATCCTGTTGGCTCCTGCAGCATTCAAGCCTACCACACATTCAAGCTCACACAAGAAACTTCCAAGGCTGAAGTCAAAGACACTCTTCTTTTTCACTTATTTTCTATGTCTTTTCCTTTTAACTTAAGTAGCATTAAGAGCATAACGCAAAATAATGCCAACCAGAAACCACTGAGCATCAAGCATAAGGACTTTCCAAAGTCAAATATTTGTGTATATCCCTTTTTTTTTTTATTATTATTCTGAATATCCAAATACAAAGACAAGGACTTATAACTCTATCACTGTGAGACCCAAGCAACAGCATTCCAGAAATCACTCCAGGAAGATGCACCAGCATCCTGCATCCCCTTTTTTTGGTTAGTATGTGTTACAAAGCTATCTTAGTAAGCATGAACTAAATTGGAGAAGACAGTCCAATTTTATGTTAATTATTTCAGCAGAAGTCAAACACATAATCATCTTTCGTAACACAGCACTTCTGCATAACCAGACAGGAACATTCAATGACAGGAAAATCATATATGCATCAACACATATGAAGTGCTGGAAGAAGGAAAACACTTGGCTAATGGGAGGAAGACTTGACATAGCCAGCACTATGCTCTTCAGAAGCAAAACCTCATTTGGTTTATCATTAGCCTCAATTCCAAGTGAACAGAAACATAAAGTAGGTTCAAAATTATTAGGTTTCTGTATAAGTTGTCTTCCATTTGTAGGAACCATTAAGCTACAGAGGATTAGCAGCAGGTAAACAAAACTGGGAAATCGGCAGGAGGAGATACAATAAAAATAAAAAAAAATTAAGATCTTGCATAGTATCTTTACATGTAAGAAATAAAGTAAAGAAGATTAATACTACTAGCTATCAAGTCAGACAAACCATATGCAATAGCTGAGACCAATCAGGAAGATACCCCATCTTTTATACAGTAATACATACTCTTACATGGTAAAATAAATATGAAAAATGAAGCAACAGAACAGAATGAAGCATCAGAACAACAGAAGTTTAGTAATCTCCCTAATCAAATCCCAAATTTGCAGTGGAAGTGCAAAGTAAAGGAACTTAAAAAAAAGAAACCTGAAACAAATAAACATAACTAAGTAATACAAAGCAAAGCTCCCAAACAAGTTTTCAGTTCTTGTAGAAATACGCCTGTGGATCTGTTTTCCATCAGAAAATCCAATGCATTAAACCAGAAATATTTCTTGTAGAGTATCCTTTTGATGACACTACTCATGACATAAAAACTGAAATAGGCATTTTAGAAGGTAGAAATTTTACAATATTTTGTAATGTTATGACTTTTCATTCTAAGTGATTTTTTCTTTTATGTTGCATGTTATCATACCAGACTACAGAAGATCACATCAATCCAATATAAATGTAATTTTTGTGGAAAAGTGCAAAAATGCTTTTTTCATTCTGTTTTAAACCAAATGTTGATACAGTAAGCTTTCCAGCAAGATGTAAAACCCCTTTCTCACTAAAAGCTTATTCAATGTTACTCTGACCCATCAGAGAGTTACCTCTGAGAGGAGTTCTATGTTTTTATAAGGTGAAGTGGAAAAGATGCTTTGATTGTGTTTTATTTAACAATGGATAGTAGCCCTGTGGCAAAAGGAATACAAATAAAAATACATAACGTTCGTATCAGTGAAGAATTGTCAGCTGTCCCCCTCCTCAAAAACTAAACTGCAAGATTCTTTACTAATTACATAGACAACACTCAGAGAAGAGAAGAGCTCAAGGAAATAAAACAATGTTGATTACTTTAAACACATGCAACAGTTTCCAGCTACTCATGAGATGGTAGCTCCCTCCCACTTGCAATAAGAGTTCATGTCAGCTTTGCTCTTTTTTCAGCACTTACTCAGAATCTTTAGAATTAAGGTTGTCTTTTTTTCATAATTTATTTTCTTCCACTTGACCTTTACTGCTCTTCTGCCCAAACACAAGCAATTCAAGACATATGGAAAAAACATAATTTTGAAACTTAAGTTCTAAATAACAAATTTCTAGGTTCAAGATCATTTCTTGACAAAAGTCTTAGTCCTATTACTGCAGGTTGGACTACATAAGGTCCCTTCTGACCTGAGGTATTCTACAATTCTCTTTGTATCATTAGAAGATGAAACAAGAGTGAGTACTGTTCACCTCTTCAATCTCTGTTTTGCCTGGAAAACTCTACACTCCTCCATGGAATTGTCCTGATCTTACTTTAACCTACTTTTTCAGCTTAGAGCTGCTACTATGCCCACAAAAAAAATGTTTTACACCTGTAAGAAGAGAGGCCTCTAGTGTACAGCCAAGAAACAATTTTTTTTCTGTGCCCTATTTAGGACCTGCAAAGACTACTAGTTTTTTCTTGCAGTTCACTAAGTATCTTTATCCATGTCCACTAATTTTTAAACAATGACTGTCGGGTAAAATTTACCAAACTCAGTAGATAGCACTGTGTTGGCTCCGATCATACAAACAGCTGCATTCAGAAAAAACTGCAACGGTCTCTCAATTCCCACTGAAATCAAAGTGATGCTGCATGTAAACTCCCTTGCAAGGTATCAATGAAGATTTACTGATGGACCCAATTTTATATTGGTTTGGCTGAATACGCATATGAATTTTTTCACATTAAACTCACCAGATTGCCTCAACACAGATTACTATAATTGCTATTAACACAAAACATTCTTTTCATCTAGATTTGCATTTCTCCTGTTGTTTTGCCTCCTCAACTCAACTCTGACCCACAGATAAATTAGAAATCAGTTCAGCCTAGAATGTGCAACAGTGACTTAGCCTCTTTGGACTAAAAAGAAATGGCAGATAGAGCTGCTGGGAAAAAAACCCAAGCATCAATGACAGTCAGTACCAATGTGCTCTATTTTACGACAGTAAGAACGAGCAGTATCTGAAGTTTACAGGGCTTCTCTTCCCACAGTACACTTCCACCACAATTCCTGCACCTCTGACTTTACAGGGCCATCTGAGAATACAAATATCTAGAATGTGTAAGTTGAAGGCTGTGAACCCCTTAACATTGAATAAACATTTCCATTAAAGCCACCGAGTGAAATAATCATGTGATTTCTTCTGTGTGGCTGGGTAAAATGTTTACTATGACAATTCCAGCTCTGACTGCTGCAGGAGGAAATCCTCACACAGCTCCATGTGCTAAAATAATACCCTAAAGTAGTAGCAGCATGATTGGATTTCTACATGCATCTGAGGTCACCCAGGTCTTGCGTCTAGTCTGGTGATCCCTCTGCCACCCAGACACCTGCACTGCATGGGCTCCCTGCACAGGAAGGCTGGAGCGATCTCCCAACAATGTGCTCACTCAGAATTTGGGAGTGCAACATCTTGAAGCAGATAAATAGATCAAACCAATCAAGCCACAAACTTTCTCACATTCTCCAGAATGGGCAGGTTTTTTTCTCCAGAGCACGGAAGGTTTTGGTATTAATTTGAACAAGAAGGAAAGCTGGAGTCTGCTACGCAGAAACATCTAGTCAAATAAATACGTCATTAAACTAACTAGCTACAGGATTGTCTAGCAGATGGATGACATCTTGGTTGCTAGTGGAACACTCTTCTATAGCCTTGTTTGAGGCAGACACATATGGCTCTCCCAAGCATTGATGCAAGCTCCCAGATGGACTAGATCATTGCTGACACCTTATTATAAAGCCTAGAGATGAAAGAAGGGAGCACAATTTTTGAATCACAACACAGGACTCTGAAATATTCAGACTTCCTAAAAATTGAGTTTATAACAGAATATCTTAACTTCTGTTGAAAGAAGCTACTTCTAACCAGGAACAGAAAACAGGGGAAAATGCTTTCTCAAGGATGGTTATAAAAGCCTTGAGGAAACTTAAAGACCAGAAGATCCTTAATGTAAATGTGTATCATAACTACGTTTATGGAGTTACAACTATTACAGCTCTAAGGATGCAAAAAATTATCTGCGGTGCAGCTGTTACTGACACCAAAAAGCTTCCATCTGGAATTTCTTGATTGGGGTGGAAGGGGAAAGGAAAGAAGAGGAAGCCATTTAGACATTACAGATGCATGACGTACCTGAAATGTCTGTATCCTAAAGGACTGAGAGAAAAAGAGAGAGGTCTAGCTACAGGAACAACAGGAAAACTAGCAGAAGTATGTGGGAGAGAACAGAACCAGTTGCATACATTCGTTTTTTGGTAAGTGTCAGGGACACCTGAGAACATCTCAAGTACATGAGGGACTATGGCTTATTTTATGCATCAAGGTCAGAAACAGGAAAAAAAATATTCTTTTGGCATTTTTACACTGTGAAAAGAGACTATCCTTAGCATCCAGTAAGAATTTTACTCTTTTCCTTCACCCAAACGTAAGACTCAAGATATCAGCAGGATGACTTATCACATATTTTCTCATCTCCAATATCTGCTATACCACGTAAACCAAGAAAGTTAGATTTCTGAGACTATTATAACTCTGTGACAAAACTTTTCAGTTAAAAAAAAAAAAATCAACTCACTGACCCTGGGAATATGTTAGGAATTCCGTACATTCACAAGTCAAGGAGATGCTTAAGCTGCTAAAATTTGTCTGCCTCTGCTGCAGTGGCCATAAACTTAACAAGTATGCAAACATCTTGGAAGCCCCAGCTCGATGTACAACAGCTAATATATCATATCTCATTTGCCTCTTCATTTTCCAAAGGGACAATTGTGCATGGTTGAAGATACTGAAAGCACTAATTTCAACTTATTGAAATCAGTGTTCCTCCCAAGTTTCCGTTCACAGCTTTTAGTGCAGCTTTTATCTTCTTGACCAATTGAAAGTTCAGAAGGTTTTTCCTTATAGGGAGAATATAACAACCCTTGAACCATCTTATAAAATAGAATTTTTATAAATAAAGAGACAAGGGTATTCTTTTCCTCTTTGGAGAAAAAAATATAATCTCTACCTCCATCACATCATGGACCTCAACAGGAATGTCCAGGGAAAGTCCCAATTTTATAAGGGTCACTTACAAAAGGGCTTAGGTAGAAGAGAATTTCCAGCTACGTACACTGCATCTGCAACTACTTCAACTGGACAGTTCCTCTTCTCTGCAATACAACTGCCCCTCTGGGAATCAAGTTCAGCTGGACAAAACCAGAAAAACCATGACAACTACCTCCTGTCTTTCTCAGAACCCTGATGAATATATGCTTCACTGTTCATTTTAACCTGCTACAATATAAAAGCTTCAGTATATTCCTTCTTTTATGTAAGTCTTCCTATGCAAGACATAGGGAAGTGCAGCTTGCAAACCTCTGTGGTCAGGGCTGACATGACAAAGGGGCAACAGAGGCTTTGGTTCTCCTGAGGTACTCCTTTAGATGAACTCCAGATTGAAAAGAAAGGGCAAGAGAGATACTAATTGGCATCCACAGAAGCATAATGAAACATGGCTCAGACTAGAACTAGGCAGTTTCTGTGCTGCAAGGTATTTCCAATACTTTTAATTTCTCTCAAAGCAGACAAACCCCCAAAATCTCCTTATTTCCTACCAACTCAAGGCTTCAGTTTTAAAACCATCAAACAGAATGGATATTTTTTTTCTTAGTTTTACTCTGTAGAGGACTGACAGTTTCAATATGTAGATACAGAGGATCACTGCAGGTCCCCAAATCTGAGGTGGGTCCACAGCGACTTCCTCAGTCCTTGACTTTGCAGCAGACTTCTTGTGCAGGCTGTCCAACGAAACCACATGTTCCTAGAAACAGTGTCCCTGGTCACAAAGTAGGATCCTTGGCAGTTTAGCTCCATGCCAAGGACCCTGAAAACACCTGGCCTCTGGCCAAAACACAGTTGTCCAGGAATCAAAGAGAGGTTGTGTCTTATTTTGATTTCAGTGAAAGTCTGTCAAATCTAAAATATTTGCAATGAAACATCCCAAGTTCAAAGAACTGCCATTTTCTGAGTAAATTACGTTCACTTGTTGCAATTAGCTCCATCTAAGACGCCTCTTAATAGCAGCATCATGAAAACTGATCAATAACAAGTGACATGGAGGAAAGTTAAGATAAATCAAGTACAGTATAAAATGCTGAAGTTAAAGCATGGTAAACATCTATGTCAAGAGGCTCTTGTTCATACACAGATGGTTTTAGATCACTGTAATTTAACTTATGTTCTGAATGATGTTCTCCTGCAGATGTAAAATGACCTATGATTGATTCAAGCTAAATACATAAGCCTGTTCTATATTCAACACAGCGTTCACACACAAGTTTAACATACTTGAACATATACATCTCGATTTGACACTTCCCAGTGATTTGCTTTGGTGTCTCCAAGTAGACATGATTAAAGGCTTTTATCTCCAACCTCTAACAATACCCAGGGGAAAACAGGGAATGGGAAAAGGCAGAGTCTGTTGCTGGTTGCATATTCAACTAAAGAGAAGACTCATAATTTCAAAAGACACTTTCAGAATATCTTACACATCTAACTCCCACTCTACAACTCATAGAGGCCCTCTTCTTCCTCTCTCTATTGCTTTTAAGTCCTCTTGGTTTGCTATGTTTTTAAGTAATTTCAAACAAAATTAAAAGGAACCATGAACCAAATGCTTCTTAACTCATTACTGTGCATTATCAGCACTAACACACATCAGCACTGCTGTATTTGTTTCTTGAAATTTACCTACTTGCCCAGCCACCCCCTGTGAAAAAAAGGAGACCAATCTACATAGATTATTGCAGCTTTCTGCTGTAGAAACTTTACAGTATTCCAGTCATTTTCATCAAAAGGCTGTAAAGATCATTAGAACACAACAGTGATTTTCACCTACAGCTGTGAGTTAGAATCCTCATCTCTGTACTCACTCCAGGTGGCCTCCTCTTGCAACTAAAGAGATGCTTATCTCCCTAATCCTTGGTACATTAAGCCCTACATTAAAAAGTGATACCACCATTGTTATCAGTCTAATAAGGCACTCTAAGAATAAAGATATTTGTAAAATGCTTTGATGAGAAAGCTTTGCCATAAGGTGCTAAGTAGAACAGGTCAGATAAAGCACACATTTGACAAACATTGGCAGTATTTCTGTTCATCAACAGATGGTAGCTTTTTAAATTTTTTTTTATTATTATAAACTATGTGAAAGTAGGCACCAAACAGTACCTGTATTCAACATTATGCAAGCTGCTTTGATTGGATAGATGGATCACAGTTTTAGGCCTCCCAATTAAATAACGATAACTCATAATTTAAGACATTTTAAGTGAAAATTGGGTACTTGCAAAAAGTTAATCTCAAATGTGCTGTTTCCAAAAACCTGCTAAGAAGGTTATTAAAACAGCAAGAGGAATGTCAAAGGGTCACAAGCACCGAAAACATCCGTTTTGGAAATATTCATAGAACCCCCTTCCTCTCCACTTCCACTACCCATACGAGTTTGGTGACGAGCTAGTCAATACAAACCTTTTGTAAAACAAAATGTCTACATGTGAACTGCACTGGCCAACAGAGGCTATTAGTCAGCCCAGGTCTAGCTTTCATATGACCAGGTGCAATCTTTACTTTAGGAGTATTGTATCTTATCTGCACATATTTTTACAAACCTTCAATTTAATTTTGCTTAACACTAGCTAAGCAAAACCTATAAAAGCAGTCATCCATTAAGGTGAAATTATAAGAGAAGAACACACACCAATTTACTACTTCACAGAAGGCACCAGTTCAACAGCTATGGAGATCAAGTTAGGTTATTTATAAGAGTTCCCCACATCTTCTCTCCCACACCTTCTGCTATGCTCCTCAACTCTGAACCATAGGGCAGAAGCCAGGCAACTCGCTGTTCTCTTATGAAAATCCCAAGGAAACTATGGCAAAGGTCCAGTTGAAATTCTGTATCATACAGGCCAAAATATGCCCTACGAATTAGCATCACTTAACTAAATAACTAATGGTTAAGCAAAAGCAGAAAATGAAGCAATACCATTTACACCCAATAGTTTAAGAAACACTGCTACATTTAGGCAATTACATATAGTACATCCCTACTAGACATAGGACTAACAAATTCATATTAATTCTTGCTTCATGTGTCATTAACACCTAGTGGAATGTTTAAAGGTGTTTACAAGTCCAAAGTAATAATGGATCACTCTTAATTAACACACAGTAAAAATTTCATTAAAGTCTCAGTGGAAGAAGGTGGTTGTAAAGAGATTGCTTCATATCTCAGCTACAGACTGCCCCCTCCTTTCCCTCTATGAAATGGAGGACAAGTAGGTTACAGGTGTGAGAAATGAAAATAATAGGCTCAGCTACACAACATAAAGAGGTAATTAAAAAAGAATCACACATTTTCCTTACAAGGAGAGTGGAAGTTGTGTTAAAAAAAAACAGAGTACTGTTTGAAGAAGCTTGCAAGTACTAGATGCTGAAAATGCAAGACAAAGCACAGTAGCCTTATATTGGCATATGCTAAATAATACTAGGCAGATGAGTCAACTCTTCTTTTAGAATTCTGAGTAAAAATCAGGGTTTATCCAGAAGGAAATACTGTTTTCCAGTCTTCTCTCAATGTGGGAGAGATTCCAGAATTTACTTTAGTAAGTACTAATATTCGTTCTAACAGGAATTCTAACAGAATTTTGTACTGTCCTCTAAAATCACGACTTAAATACATTCAGTGGTCAAAGATTACGAGAGAATAATTCAAACCTCAAGATATTTATCATACAAACATTCAAAAAAGCACATCTTCTCTAAAAGCCAGTACATCTTTTACAAACAATTTCAGAACATGGGAACAAAACGAAATATTGAACACAAAAAGAATGGAAATCTCCAAACTCATCTTTTACAGGCAATAGCAAGTGCAATACTACATTTTTTCATAAGCAAATTTTATTATCAGTTTTCAATAAAAAAGGTATCAGGGTGCTTAGCATGGAAGAAATCAAGAGCACTAGGAGATGGAAACACAAAATTCCTACAGACACTTCATCGACCCACTCCATTCTCATGTGCAGCATTTGCGCAGTGTACCTTTTCTAGGAGATGCTGTCCTGCCTTTTAGAACTATTCCTGAACACAGGCTCGTTTAAAAATGTGGGTACAATGTCCACCACTCTCACCACTTGTTTTCCCTGTCCTATATACAGCTAAGAGTCAGCGTCAACACAGATAAAACTTTGCTACTATCCCCATACAACTGTCAAAACACACTTGTCCTTTTTTCCACTGCAACCAGCATTAAAGTCCAATGACTTTAATATTGTCATTTATCACCTCATCTTAGTGAAACCAAACAAGAGCACCTGGATTACATTTTAGTCCTACCCAAAAGTATACATCAAGTAAGTGCTATTCTAGTAAGTAAAATTCTTCTTAAGAGGAATAGTTCTCCAAAACTGTAAAATATACAACTGAAACTTATACTGAAAAGCAAGTAACAAGCACACGTTTCCGAATTCAGCCATGTGCAAAAAACTCCTATTAGAATTATTTTGGATAAAAAAATATTTTCAGTCATGCCTACCAACCCAATGCCTATTTATAAATTTGTCTATACAGGACTAATGCTTTTTTGGCTTGGTAGGGGAGAGACTGAAGCCTGGGAATGCTGAAAATGTTTGTGCTTTAAACATCTGAAGTAATGTTCAGTTCAGAATATAACCAAGTTTGCTTAATCAGTTTCAACCTCCAAGACTAAATGTTTGATTCAACACAAAACAATATATTCTGTTTCTAATGGCACTCTAATGGAAAAATGCCTCAGCTTGGTCTATGACTAATTTTTTAACAGTTATCTAGCCATCAGAGAGTCTATTACACCTACGATTCTACTTAAAACGTAGCAAAACCTAAGCACAGTGGCATCAGGCAGAGCCACACACCACAGGTTTACACTGAGCGTAAGTGTTCTAGCAGCAGTAGTTTATTTATCCCTGCCATTGTAACTTTAACAGCCTTTCTGTGTGGATGCTGGCAATCACTGACTTCCATTGTCCCCTAATTGTCTAACCACACTTTCAAATGCTTTTCAGTTTTAGCAGATAATAAAACAAAAAATCACTATCATTTCCCATCCTCTTTTGGTGCTATCCTCAAAAAAAACCCTTCCTAATTAACAAATTACTTCCATAATAAAACTATATTTCTATGAGAATGCAGCTACCTCAATATGGAGCATCCAGACTCCTGCGCCCAATGAGTTTTCAAAATCCAGTGGTAAGGATTTCTGATCAGTTTCTCTGCAAAATGCAGACATTAAAAATAAATTAGGGGTGTGGATGCGTCGCCTTCCCAGCCCTCTCCCCACCACACACACTGCCACCCCCAGCTTCTTTGCTGGTTTTCATGCAGATTTGTGCCAGACATTCGGCATCCTCATTAAGTGGTGTCTGGCAACCTGCCTAAGTTTTAGTGGGTTCTGGGAATGCCAATATATTAACCAGAGGACTTTCTGCATACCCTAGAGAGGTTTTATTCTAGAAAAGTCAACCATTTGGCACAAAGAAAACTTGCTTCAAATCTAAGAAAGCTTTCCACTGGCAACAAGAAGAGAAATTGCATTTAGCTTCTTCTTAATTTCTGCCTCCTATCTGAAAGAAAAGTTTGATGTAGAGCAAGATCATCCAAACAGTTTAAAAGGTCAGTGCTGTCTGTGGTAGGATTTTAGAGAAAAGAAAGGCAGAGATGAACAACACAGACACAGCGCAACATCAAGAAAATGATTCATTTTCATTCCCTTGTCTCTTGTGACTAAAATAATCTTCATCACGAAGATTAAATTCACCCATTATTACACTGAGTGATAATGAATGGTGATATGGGTATTTGCAAATTTCCACTGCTTAACTAAACAATAAGAAAAAAGCGCTTAGTAAAATGCATCTATGTTTAGCATATTCCAAATATGCTAAATCAAGGCATACACTACTGAAATGTATATATTAAATAGAGATGATGAATACAGAGATATTTTGCCAGCATGAAATACAGAACACACTGTAATGTTGTGATCACTCTTACTCACCTGCAAGCATTCTTTCTACTGCAGTCCCCTTACAGTTACTATTACTCAACTGACAGTCTCAGAAGTAAGCAAATAAAACTCCTCTCTAAAATAAAGTACTTAAATTTCTCTTTCAAACACGAGGTTCAAAAGAACACAATGGGGGAAAAGGTCAATAGTTTTCCTTCACTGGCATAGTCTGCCTGTGCAGCACATAGAAACAGTTAAAGTACACTGGACAAATGTGTCATTATTTCATTCTGAGACCGTTTCTGCAGACTAGAAGTTACTCGGGTAATCTGCTATCATTTAGATACTGCTACCCATTATTATTAGAAATTGCTTCAAACTGACATTTACTTCAAACTCATCATCTTAGTTTGTGCAAAAAAAATGCTGACTTCCTGACAGCAACTCCAAAATGTCATGATTCCTTTATAATGACCAATTAGCACCAGAGATTTAGCAAGAATCAATTAAAATCAATTCAATTTAAATGTTTCAGCGTACATATTAGAAGTCTGGCAAAAATAAGATTATGTTTGGTGGGAAAGAAATTTTTAGCTATCTAGGCTGCCTTTGCTTAGATATCAACCTTCTAGGCAAGACGGCTACTCTTAAAAATAGCTGTCAACTGAGAAAAGAAAATGTATATGTATGAATCATTTCACTACAGGGTTGGATTCCCAGCAACTGATGCACCACTGTTCTGGCATCAGTGCCTTTAACGAGCAGCTGATACTAGCTTGGTGCCATTGAAGAATTTCACGGTTACCACAGAACCAATCTGCAGCAAAATTCATCTCTAAACTCCTAGAAGTATTTGTATTCCATAACTGGCAATTTACTTGCAAGGAACTGCTTTAAACTATTCAAAACCAGACAGAAAAAAACTTTTCCAAGACCACTCGCAAGTTAAATGCAACAATCACGACTGCTGATGCAAGAGTTGTTGGGCAGGCATGCCCAACTTTTTAACACCTCATTTCTCTTAGAGATTGTATTGAGTTAAATTACTTCTAAGATACCTCTCTATTAATTCAATCATCGTTTTCTTCTTTCTGGCACATCATATCCTGAAAGTATTCCAAATTATTTTAGGCAGCGTCACTGAAACGTGACTAGCTCTTAGTGGAAGGACAGCAGCCACTAGACAGAGTACTGCAGGGCAGCTGTGAAAAAGAGAACTAAATTTTGGTCAAGAAAATCAGAGAGAAAACTTCTCTCCCTACCCTCTCCCACCCTCACCCAAAAAACACGGTACCTTCTGTGCACAGAAAACTAACAGCGGCTCTTCAAGTCTCACCTTAAAAGTCCTATACAGAGAAAATAGCATTTTATCTAGTTAAAAATAACAAGGAGACAGGTTAATTCTAAATTCTTAGGTTAACCTACGGTTCAACAGTTTTAATCTTACCAACTATGCCTCAATCTTGAATCCCAATTTCTTTCGACATCCACAAGTTTTCTTATAAAAGTCTAAGATGCTGAAGGCTAAATTCAAACTTCATCAGTCAAACGCTGCCTACTGCCTGTAATGTTTCAATTAACGTAAACCAATGGTCTGAAATATACTGTCTCACGTTGTTAACTCATTCAGCGTTATACATTTATCATCATTTAGGCCCGCACAGGCATCCGAATTTACTGGAAAATACTGATATGCCTTACGTGTATGCAACAATGATCTTCGCATACCTAAGAGTCAGAATTAAATACGGTGCTATAAACACAGATTATATAAAAAGATGTATTTTTACTTCCATACATAACTGCATATCGTTGACGCATTCCAATTTAAGTTCTCCTCACGCTGGTTGCTTTATGTATCACAGTAACTTAATACCTGGTGCTAAAACACCAGTACTGATATAGAACTTCAGAGGACCATCGCTATTTCAGCTAATATGGACGTATTAGATGTTGCTTAGAGTGCTTCCCACCAGTGCACTAGTTTTCCAGCAGAACTTCCCCTCTTATTTACAGCCACAAAGCCCTAATATTTATATTCTCATTAGTGGAACCATACAAGTGTGCACCACACGCACAGTTATTCAGTTCTACTCAACAGTGCATCATATGTTATTTAAACAACTCTGGATTGTTTCAAAGAGTAGATTTCCCAAAACATTATCCTAGAAATTAAATTGGAAGGCAGAATAAAAGTTCTGTCTAACCAACATACTCGGGGATTGAAGGATGAAAGCGAAAAGGCGCATTCCAGGAAGGAACATTACTGTACTTATGCAGCACCTATGTTCTCGTCTCATCGACACGTACCAGCAATTGCCCCTCAGGCTTTCTTACTGGCAAAAACTCTCCCCCCTTTTTGGCCAGCCTCAGATGTGCCATGTCACATACATTTCAGTCTTCACGTTATGTAGCGTACCTTTCCAGTCCACAAACATTTCAATGCAAGAGTTTTCTGTTTACAAGAACAGACAAACCTCTTTAGAGTTTTCCTTCCCGACAAGAAGACACCCGTGTTTTAGATCAATGAACTTTTATAACACCGAGCACACTATTTCTAGTTCCACAGAAAGTTATGAACTGGATTTCTGTTCTCTTGTACGACCATCATTTGCTATTCAGAAAAGGTTCTGAACAATAAAGAAGAAAAGCGCTACCTAAACCCTGTATCATTCTAGGTGTTCCATCAAGGTCTCCTCACAAAGTAAAAGTTACTGCTGCATTTTGCCCGTTTCCTGTTTATTCTTCAGTGAACTTAAGCCTACACACAATGGTGTGTTTGTCTCTTCACCAAGTACCAAATCATAACCTACGCATAACCACCTACCCACCTACACGATGGAAAACCTGGCACACCATTCAGAAATTCGGGATGCACATATTCAATGCAAACAATGCAGGCAGGCGTCAGATACAGGCAGGCAAAGCGAGACTTCTCCTAATAAACTTTTTTTCTTTTTTTTGGGGGGGGGGGGTAGAAAAGGCACTTCATTAAACACGGGTCACTTGTGCATGAGCCCGGCAGCCACACCGCAGGAGCTGCCTGCTCGGACCTGGGCGCCCAGACAGACCCCGCTGCGCTCTCTCCCGCGGGGCTGAGCAGCACACCCCAACGCGGAGGGGGCGGCGGGGGGGGGGGGGGGCGGCGTCCGCCAGCGCTGCCCACACGCCGTGTTCCGTCGCTCCTGCGGGGCCGAGGCGAGGGTCCAGGCGGAGCTGCGAATCTTTACTTTCGAGCAGCCGGAGAGAACGCGCCGCGCTCTCCGTCTTGCCCGGCGCCCTGCCCGCCGCGGCGGCTCTCCCCCGCGGAGCCCCGGCGGTCTCCCCTCCGCGCCGCCGCTCCGGCTTCTCCGCGGGCGGTGTGCGTGTGTGTGTGCTCCCCGGCCGCCGCCCCTCCCTCCCCGGCTAACGGCGCTCCCTGTCACCGCTGCCCCCTCACGCCGGCCATCGGCCGCCCGCACCCCCTGAGGCGACACCCTCTCCGCCGCACCTGGGGGGGGGGGGGGGGGGGGGGAGGGGGGCAGGTGGGCGGCGGGCGCGGAGGGACGCGCTCAGCCCGGCCGCGGCAGCGGCTCTGGGGGGCCGGGGGCACCCCACTCTCCCGCCGCTGCGGGAGGGAGGACGCCAGCCGGCGGAGCCCCCCCCCCCCCCCCCCACGGCCGCCGCCGGCTCGTCCCTCGCACGATCCTAGACCTTCAACTCGGCCCTCCCGCACTTTCCCCGCCACTTTCCGCCGCGGCGACGCCCCCCCCCCCCCCCCCCAACTCGTCGCCACAAATCACCCGGCCCCGGCGCGGCGGGCAGCCGGCCGCAGGCACTCACCTCCCCCCGGCCCCCGCCGCTCGCCCCCGCGCCGGGCCGGCCTCCTCCGGAGCGGACGGGGCGCCTCGCCGCCTCCCCCTGCCTGTCTCCGGCAGCCTCTCTCCCTGCGCTGAGGCTGTGCCTGCCTCCAACTCATCCCCAGCCTCTCCTCCTCCTCCTCCTCCCCCCCCCCCCCCGCCCTGCCCGCTCCGCTGGCTGCCGCCTGTCTGCAGCGAGTCTGGCTCTGGCGGACGGGCGCGGGGGCCGCCGGCGGGGGGGGGGGGGGGGGGGGGGGGGGAGGGAGGCGGGGCGGCGGCACTCCCTCCCTCCCTCCCTCCCTCCCCTCCGCGCTCCCGCCCGGCGCCGCAGCCCACACTGACACCTGCCGGGCGGATGCGGGCGGCGGGGCCGGCGCCGGGACCCGGAGTCGGGCCCGGACCCCCCGACCCCCCCCCCCCCCCCCCCCCCCCCCATCTCGCCCCGACGGCTGGGCCGAAGCAGATCCTCGAGGAGCGGCTGCCGCTTCCTGTGGGGCGAGGCCCGCTCCGCCCGCGGCTGCTGCTTGCGGCGGTTGCCGGTGGGACGCTGGGGGTGGCGATCGGGGCGGGGGAACTGGCGGCCGGGAGGCAGCCCCCGCTAGACACCCCCCCACACACACACACACACACACACCCCGCGGGGTAGCCCCGCCGCCCACAGGGGCGAGCGGGCACCCACTGGCCCGCAGCCGGCCCCTGCCTCCGCACCTCAGTTTCGGACAGAAACCGAGGGCCCAAAAAAAGTTACACATCCGTCCCGTGCAGAATGAGAATTTTTTTGACATTTCAAAAAAATGTTGCAAGACAGGAAAACCCAGTTCCAGTCATGGCCCAGCAGGCATGAAAGCAAGGCAGGCTCCTGCCCTGCCTCTGTTCACTTGCAGACGCTGTCCACTTCAGATCCAGCAACACAGTCCCCAATAAAGCCATCAAGCTTTCCCTTGCCCCCCAAATTAGAAAAACATGCCTATTTCTGTTAATTCTGGTCATCAGCCTCAGTCCCCATTCCCACCCACAATGCACGCTGAAGACTTTTCCCTTCCCAGTTGTACCTGAGACCCCAAGAATGAACAAAAGAAATAGCAGGGAGCAGGTAACGTGATGAACGGTCAAGGTTGCTAACTTTAAGCACGCAGAAATTTGCCTCAAACGTGCTTTTTAAGTGTAGCTGGTTTCCCTCACCTCTCCCTAGCTGCAAGTTGGAAGGAAGATGCAAGTCTGCCTGAAGGAGCCAGGAAGCTGCCAAGCCAGAATTCAGAGGACCAAGCTATGAAGATCATGAAGGTGATGTCTTGCAGGATGTGCCATCAGTCACCAGATGCAACGGGAAATGGGGAACCAGTGGAGTAGTTCCAAAACAGAGAAAGAGTCAGATCAGCAAAGATGATTTTAGCAAACATGTTTTGGATTAAGCTGCAAGGAGCCAAAGGAACGTCAAACAATACAGGAAAGAACTTCCAGTAACCTGGATGATATACTGGGGCTACTTGTCCTGAAAGTTGTAAAAGTCATCAAAAGGTCACAGGGTTAATAATCACCATGATCAACTATTTATAATCCATAAATTGGTATAATTTACTCATAATCTGACAAATTGGGAGAACCTTGATGTCAAGTTTGCTCCATAGTTAGCCATCAAGAGGCAAGTGCTCCATTTCCAGCAGCACCCCAGTCATTGGTATATGCTTTGTAACACGAGTTCGACATGCTTCTGCTGAGTTCCCTTCAATGACTTCTCAAGGAAAACAAGAAGTCATTCACTTCCAGAGATTCTTGCCATGTGCAGAGGAACATCCCTAACCCATGAAACACTTTGTAAAGTGTAACAAAATCACCTAGGAAGTAACAAATTATTTCTATACAATACCTCTGGAGTGGAAAAATTTGCCTGGCAGCAATTTGGGCTATTTTGGGCATGTAAGGAGGAGGACAGCAAAAATCAGTGAAAATGTATAGACTCATGCACATGCTCAGAAAGTGCGATGTATGGATGGATCCATGTCTGGAAAGTGAAACGCAGAGAACACTCAGTTCTCAGTACTGCTGGTACTCTTGTTCCTATCTAAGATAGCTATGGAAGAGACAATCTGCAACCTAATATACTGGCACCTGCCAGAGGACAACAGTGCCTCAGATATATAAATCCCTTTACTTTTTAACCACCAAAATTACCATTACAAGTTCAGTTTAGTGTCTGGCTCCACTTGAACATGTCCAAAGAATGTCAGTATTTCTGAAGCTTAAAGAGAGACAGTCTAAGAGGACTGTGTGTGTGTGTATATGTCATAGGAGATCTTGGAGCTGTGTAGAGGTTTTTATTCTAATGAGAATCCCAGAGAGAGTTTGGTTATATGAATTAATCTTAAAAAAACCCAAACACACAAACAAACACCACCCAAAAACCAAACCATCTCTTCGGTGAAAGCAATACTCACAGTTATCACAGTATTGGGTTTTCATATCCATGAGGTTGCGTTGCCATCCTGACACTTTGTTTCCTGGATAAATAAGAGAAAGTTCTTATAATAATTGACTTAAAGTATAGGCATATCTGTGTATGATTTTATTTCTTTATGCTCCTCTCTAAACCTAGTAATAATATAGTTAGTATTTGGACTGTTAGGGGGTGGGGTGGTTATACTACTTTATCATTAATCTGAAATTAAAAATTACTTCAAAGTTACTGGTAGACAGCATGGTGCGGCGTTCCTAAGGGTGTAGCTTAACAACAGGAGCAGCCACTCACCCCTGCCATGTCCAGAACCCCAATGCAAGAACCAAGGAAGGAAACCTGGGAGACAGGTTCTCTGCTGACTGTAATCAATACTTGGCCCAATCGTGCTAGTAGATATGGTAGGAGATACACAACCTGGTGGAGCACATGATCTGAGTGTCTTATATCCATCATCACTGGTAGGGCCCCTTCTCTCGGCTTGTTACGTACGCTGTTGCTGCTATCACTTCTTCCTTCCCAGTCTTGCGGTCCACAAGATGTGCAACAGTGCTAGGGAGGAAGTCAGTGGAGAAAGAAAATATTTGAACAATTAGACTGAGAGGAACCAATTTTAATCCAGGGACATAATAGCTGTTGGTTTTAGTTACTGGTGACTCATCTTGTTTCCCACCAGGAAGCCACAGATGAGTGTATTTCAAGTATTACTGATTCCTATTATCTGTAACACTAAGAGAACAAGGAGGAAGAAATCAAAACCATTCAAATCACAGGAAGAACAGAGCCAAATACCATATGGGCACATGTAACAAGCCAGTCTTACTAAACTACATGTAATAGCATGCTACAAATAAACCACCACCTAAAACCAGTTAGAAGAGTATTCAGCTGGGTTTTTTTATCCAACAGGTCATCCAGATTCATCTCCCAGTTGTCTACCATGAGCAGATAAGCACTGCTCATAACCCTAACCTGGTGCTGTTTTGCAAAAAAAGAATGCAACTTTACTGACACCCACCCTGCAGTTCACAGGGACAGAAAAATCTGCAATACACTAACTTCCAAAAGACACTACTCAGTCAAGCCCCTCGGATGGGGGCGGCTGGATTTTGGTGGTCTGGGGTTTTTTGGTGGCGGTGGTTTGGTTTTTTTATCATGGCAGAGCCTAGTAAGGGAAGACTTTACAATAGAGAAAGAGGTGACAATTCTCTCTCACTAAAGCCAGGAAGTTATATTCCTTCTCTTGGATGATTTCCAAGAAGGTAATTCCTTCCAAGGGCTTCCACTCTCCTTCCTGATTAGACTAACAAAAGTACGTCAGGGAAGAAAATGTCTATATTAGGTGATTTATGGAACTAATGGCAAGCAATCAAAACTCTTCAAAATTTTAAAAATCAGTAACATACAAAAAACATACCCCAAACTTGCCATAACCTTCTTGGCCATTTCAAAGGAAAAAGGTCGCTTAAATTTTTTAATAAAAAGATTCTGAAATTTATTGAAGTGGTTCAAGATCTTAATGCTAATTCTCATCTTTCAGTCACAGAGGGATGGAGGCCTGACCCTGCACCAAGCTTCAGACTGGGTGCAAGGCCTTGACACGTACCTCAATGCCCAAGCAGATGTGCACAGATGGACTTGTAGGGCCCCTTGACTACACACACGGGGTTCCAGGACCCACGTGGTATTTCCAACAGCATGGTGTTACAGTGGTGTGCACCTGTGTCACTCCAGCGACTGCACCATCACAGAAAAGGACCACTTTGTGTGCCTTGTTACGTAGGCGATAGGTATTAAAGCAATGATGGGATGGGGAAAAGTACGTAAGGATAGAGAGAAGGCAGCACAAGAAAGATTACTTACAAAATTTTGCTGTTTGTACAAAGTTCTCTGTTCTAGTCATCACTGAAGTTAGACCCCAGCTAGTCTGTTGTTCATGGGTGCACACGCACACACTTGTTCTGCAATGTGTCGTTCATCTGCCAATTCCACCCACACATCTGCAGACCCCTCCACTAGATGTCAATCTCTGTTTTGGATAATCCCACAAGTCTTAAGAGATGTTTTGGTTTTCTTGTCTTGATGGACATAACCAAAAAGGTTTTCACGCTAAATAAAATGCAATGTCAGACTGTAAACTTATCGAGCACTATGAATATCTGGATTGCATCCTCAGGTTTTAACAATAAGGGAACATTACAGAGCATACATTTCTTTGTTCTCAACAATAAAAAGGCTTGGAAAGGACATTGTTAGACAAAGTACTGTAGAGACAGCAATCAGCTGAGTCCAGACTGGAACTCTCCCAGCTACCGTACACAGTAAGTAATCTAAAAGCTTGGAAGAGGCATGCCAGAAATGTCAGTTGGACACACATTCTGTACCTCTTGTTGAAATTCCAAAAACTGTACTGTTGGTCACAATGACATTCCCTGACGGCAGCACCAACGCACCAGTGAATTTGGAGCTTGTAAAAAAACAGGGGAATAAAAGCTCTGGCCACTGTTACTGTCTCAGAATTTATACAACTGACACACAGCTAAGAGAACTGGCACCCCCCAAACTATAACAGCAGTAATTCCCTCCTCTTCCTCCTACAAGAAGGCCTAATGCAAAAATACTCCACTGGGAAGAAGCATGGATCAGGTTGTCAGGTCTACCTTTAGCTTCTGATAAATCAGCCAAGAAAGCTATGATGTGGAAACCCTCTGCAAGGAACCAAGCAAAATGGACTGGAATCAGATCATATCACATAAGCTACCAAATATGACATATATTATCATAATAAAGAGAGAAATTACATTTCCTGTTAACAGGGGCTGGATGACTGAACAGCAATCAAAACAGAATTCTCTATCAACATCTTACGATATAGAGTCAATAATGTATGTAGCAATTAGACAATATTTGATCATCAAATAAGAAACAAATTCTTGTCTTAACCTGGCTATTCTTCTTTTATAAAAGAACCTCAAACCATCTTTCTTAGAGTTAGCAGATCCTTAAGGAGGTACTGAGGCAGCATAGATTGAAAGAATGGAATCTTAACCTGAAAAAGAATTTTTCTTTTTGAGGGCATTGCTTTAAAATAAAAATGGCAACTACAGTTCTGAAATGATTCCCTGATTTGTAAGTATTTGAAATACCAAACTGTCTAGTTTGCTGAAATGTCAATAGCACTACCACATTAAAATAGAAAGATATTTAGCAACTTCCATATGCTTTCACATCCATTTAACTGCTTTACAAATTAGTCAGTAAGTTTTTCAGATGGGGGGAAAAAGAGCCTCCAGTATGCAGATTAGTAATGATAATAAAATACTATTTCCAAACTCTCTCACAGCACTAACGCACTTTGGACACTGCTTCAGTAATTTAGCACATGAATGAATATGCAGGATGTACTCTGTTATTATCAATTTACAAACAATTTACAAATAGGTGTATTTTCTGCTTTGCAAAATGAAGTCTTTACCATGTGAAAGATACAAGATTTTTGTTTATAATAAAATTTCCCAAATATTTTCATTTTAATTCCCAAGTCTCAGATTGATTTGTGTTGGAGGACAAGCCTTAGTATTTCCATAACACAGATAGAGCATCTAAGTCATAAAAGAAATAAGGTTTGCCTTAAGAATGTACTATGAGAACAGGCACAATCGGGAACTGATCCAAATTCTTCTAGTTTATTCTACAGCATTTTGTCTACTGGACCACAAATCAGCTACTCACTGGTTGTTATTCTACAATCTTTTATTTTTAAAGTACTACCAAAACCCCCCTTTTCTCCAAAAACATAGCCAGAATTAGCTACCAGTCCTACTGTACTGGTTTATGTTAGTTGTAAGGGAAGTAATTAATTTGCAAAGCACTTTTAAATAAAAGACTTGCCAATTATTGTTGGACAACATCCTAACTGTTTTCAGGTCCACATCAGACAGACTTCAGTAGGACCAGGATCAGACTCATTTTACACACACATACAACCTATAGAAAAAGTATTCTACAAAGAATGTGGTGCCCATCCAGTACTTGGATGAAGCCATGACCCAAAATCTCCAAAACTGTAGGTAGTCTTACATGAAAAGAGGGAAATTGTATGAGAAGGATGTGTAATAGAACTTATTATCAATAACAGCATCATCATCTTATGCTTAACTGTAATAAGGGAATCAGTATTACAACCTAGAAGCTTCTGTCTTTTCTGTTCACCAACATAATCATTCCTATTCATCTGCCCATCCTGCTAGCTTTCAAATCCTTCCCAATAACTTGACACATCCACATGTGTTTAAAAGCTACTCTATTCTTCTTCAGGGCTTCACAGAATAATTCTATCTTTCCATTTACACACTTGAAAAAAAAATCCTTCATTTTTTGCATTAAGGACCATCTTCACTGTGTCCCTGGTACAGTACAGAGCACCTGGTCAATGATTAAACTTTAAAATATAATTGCCTTCATTTTAAGAACCTTACATTGCAATAAATTTCTTTTAGTTCTGCCCTTCAACTCTCCCCAAGGATAAAGGAAGTTTCCAGTGTCCACTGACCACAACTACTTCTTTTTTCTTTATCCTCCCGCCCCCCTCCCCCCCCTGCTGTTTGGACTCCTTTTAAATTAAAGTCTTCGCATTAATGCAGCATTGAAAAATCTGAAGGCTTTACTATGATGAAGACAATTAAAATTAAGGCAAATAAATTGGACAGATTACACTACTCGAATTGCATATATTGTCACATGAGCAGTAGCTGAGAGTTTTTCATGCCTAAGAGGCAACCCTACGTCACATTCAAGCATCCCAGGCTAACACTGCCCACTGAATCAGATACCTGTATCGTCCAGAATGAGAACAAGTGGAAGCTGCTGCTGACTGTATGCTTGCTTTGCTTCATCTGCTGCTGTGACCAAATGCATTTTTTCATGTCTGGAAAAATGTTCTACAGTTGCTTACAGAAATGCTGCAAATAAGAGTGTTATATTATTCCCTTCTAGCTTACTCCTCCCAAAGGGATCTTCGGAACTGCCTCTTTGCTCTTTCATGTTAAATGTAGCCTAGTGACTTTTTTTCATCCTCCCCACTGCTTTTTCAGGTCATCTGTAATATATTTTTAATATTGAAAATCTGCATAGCATACAGTTGTTGAATGCCTTCCATTAAAGGCGCTCAAAGCATTTTGTTGTCACTAATCAGTTCAGTCTCACCAACCCAGACGTACACAAGCATTATTCCTATTCTATAGACAAGAAAACAACTAAAGAGAAGGCTGAGTGGCAGAATTCATTCCTGCATTCAAACTCAACGGCTAGATCACGAACAGCTTGAAGAAAGACAAACCATTCTCTAATGCTCAGATCTGTACGACTGTAGTAACAGGAGTTCCTCCAATAACTTACTGTCTCTTCTCTCAGATACTTCCTTAGCTACTCATTTATTTATAAGCAGGCTACCTACAGATCTTAACATACCTTACAGACACCAAGAACAGAGACCAATATAAAAAAAGTTGTTAAAAAGGATCTTTCCCAGTTATTTTAGCATCAGTGTAACAAGTTACGAGAATGCAAAAGACAGAAAAATGTTAGATTTTTCCACCTTTTTCCTTTAACACACCGACTATTCCTTTGACTAATATCTTCAGCACTCTTCAGTGACAGCTGAACCACTTTAAACAAGATACTACTAGAAAAATATATTCAAAAAATGTGAAAATAAAAGCATCGACATCTCAAAATTTTAACTCCAAAGCTCTAGATCATCATTATAGATACCATCCTAACAGGTCATTCACGTATCTCTCTAGCGAGTGCTAAAGCACCAAGATGTGCCTGGTCATGCTGTGAAAATGATACCCTGATTCAGAAGTTTAACATGAGATGCAAGAAAAAAACCCTGTATTTCTCTCTCAAATCTAAGCAGTGAGAAAGTACTAAGTTCAAGGAGAGTCTTCTGCAACTCATTAGAAACACTACACATCATACACTATGTAATAAAGACTTTAACAAGTAAAAAAGGAAATGGTTTTCCTAGGTTAGGAAACTATTTACACCATAAGCAGTGATGTCATATACTAAAGTTTGGGTTTTTTTTTTATTTTAACTGAAAGGATGGATTGTAAACCTAACATTGAAAAACTCCTGTTGCCGATTAATGCAACTTCAGAAATTCTTCTGACAAAGTATCATCCTTTGCAGAAAGATGAGTTAATTTACACTGTGGCATTAACCTTTATTTTTGTTCATTTTCTATTATTACATGTTATAATTTCTACAGTAGTCTTCCCCTTCATTGCACAGAACGGAGACTGCCCAAAGGATGAATCAGGAATACATATGAAAAGAAGTTCTCCTTGGTAGAAGCTGTGCCTCACTTATGCAGATTAACATCTTGCTCAGTACTCCACACTCTAACAGTAGGAATTAATGAACAAATTGCCACAAGTTGAGCAAGGATGTAAAATTTACTACAAATCAGTTCATCTCCAATTATTTTCTGTAAAATGTATACTCTGCCCCAGCAACGCATGCAAAAGAAGTTGGTCTTTAACCAAGAAAATAAATGGCTTTGAATTAGCTCATATTGACCTGACAATAACAATTTGCATGCAGGCAGTTAATGCAAAACAGCTGACTTGGGGTAATTTACTTAGAATAAGGCAGTAGAGACCAAGCAGGTTATTCGCATATATATACTCTCAATATACATGTGCTTACATTATGTCAGCCAGTCTGGCAACTTTTTTATAAAATGCAGCCACACCTATATCTTATGCCAATCTAAGTTAAATTGTTTCCAGAAAATGTCACTTCTTCAAGCTATGTCTTTCTGGCAAGATGACAAATGTGTGAAATAATCTCTTTGTTCCTCAAACTTGAGACTTTTCACCAGTGTGCATAGGTGGGCAAATAAATACCTGCTTACAGTTTATTTGTAGCTATGCCATTCACAGCTTTTCAGCACGTAACTATCCCAAACTGTATTGTTTCAAAGCTAGACAATTCTAAGACAATAAAGGCTGTTCCTGCTCAGAGGTATTAGAACAGTCTTCTTAGTGTTTATTTTTGTTTTCACAGTGCTACTCATTTATTTCTCTGCTGTACTCCATTTGTTATCCTGAAAGCACGAAAGATGAGCAACATCAAAACTTGAATTACACCATATGCAGTGAGGCAACACGGAGACCTTCGAGCCTCCCCAGGGAAACAGAAACAGCATGATCTCCAAGCCCCTTCTCCCTCCAAATATCTGCCCTTCTGCTTGGGGCAAGGCAGCAGACCAAAGAAGATATTGTTCCATCCAACCCCGTTCCTGGCACCGCAGCCCAAGAGCAGTATGGAAACCTCGGCAGGGAATGCCAGCACTTGGAGTGACTCAAGAAGCTGCATGGGGCTTCCAGCCAGCTCTGGTTTCCCAGACCCCTCGTTGATCCAGCGAAGGTTGTAGCAGTATTGAGGAGACTTCTCCCCATCCATGAGTCCTAATATTAACTGGTATAGACTCCACTCGGTAGTTAACTGCAACAACCCAGGCACAGGCTTGATGATGAGTTCATTTGAAGAGACCTCCGAGAACGTCAGAATCGCATCTGCCACTAGAAATAAAACCAAAACCGCTTTGGAGTCAGTGTAGCTGTGATTTGTCTGTTCTTAAAGAGAACTACACGAACATAGGCATTTATTTGTCTGTGGGCAGTCTCAGCTTTGTAGCACACATATGATTTTACATGAAATCCAGATGTCATTTAGAACAGTGTCAAAAGTCAGACTAAAATTAGTATTCATCAAATTACTTTCTTAAAGAAAAAATATGCTCTGCAGCTTAAAGAAAGAATTGTAAAAACATCTCAGACTCATGTATTAGCAATGTCTTTGGGTTTTCTCTCATACAAACACAAAAGCCTAAAGAATCAACAGTGGAAATATTTTCCATGCTTCTGCTTGGATATGGCTCATAAGTCAGGATCAGTTTATGACTCTCAGTAGTTTCCCCCGAGTACAGAGCTGTCCACCACTGCAGTTTGATTTACATGTATGATATCTACCTACATGAAAAGTCTTGATACACTGGAAAAGACCAAGACGGGCTTTCTACATTTATTTAGCAAACAAATGGAATTACTTTCAACAGTTTTAGGTTTTCTTAGGCAGTACTAGAACTGCCTGCACGCTACTCTCTAGTAGTTGGTGCAAGCAGGGGAGAAAAAAAAACAAAAAAGAAAACCCAAAAAACCCCCAACATTGCTTATTTTGTTCTGAGACAGCCACCCCAAAGCTCTACCTACCACTCTACAGAGTGAGTTCACCTTCATGCCATGCTGTGCCTACCCAAATTGTAGCAGTCACCCACTTTCACTGAACAAAATGGTGCTTTATTTGCAAAGATTTAAATAAAGCTCTCTTTGTTAATGAAAGATCTCTATTCTTTTCACCAAAAGGCATGATCTCATCATTCTGATATAATTGTCCCATTAATTGTGTGAAAGAAACTTTGCATGGCCACAGCTGAGACAGATCACTCTCGAAGGTGACTCTGGGAGTCTAGAGGGATGTTTACAATTTACCTCATCAACAGGAAGAAGAATGCATGTCATTTAGCTATTCCCTAAGAATGAGAAAGCAAGATCAGCACAGGGCTAGGCTGACACCGAGATGCCATTCAAAGAGTATCCAGCCCCAACAATGTCTCAGCCTCATAATAAGCCTTTCACAATCAGTTGGCCCCCAGTTGCCTTGCAAAATTCCATCTCAGAAAGGGATTAAAGATATCTTTTAGCCAGGAAAATTCAGTTGCACCTTCAGGAACACCTGTTTATTTTAATGGTTGGTGTTGATATTTTCTGCTGCACAGTCATCTAAGTTCTGCAAAGACATACTATATGTAGGTTTTTGTTCAATTGCAGGGTTTTGATTAAAAATTGTTTAGATTTGTAAGTCACAGCAAGACAAATTTCACAAAGAAAATGGTATTACTATAGTTGATATTTATTTTTATTTAAGAAGAAGACATTGTGGTTGTACAATATATAAATTTCTCTGTTGTAGCAGATGTTACCACTCAATACAGCTTTTGAACTAGTGACTTTCTTCAAAGTCACTCTTCCTTCCAGAGTTCTAAACAAAGAAGTGAATAAGAAATGATCAGATACAACAGCTGCATGAAAGAAAAATCATTTCCTTCAGATGCATCCCAGTGAGTAGATTGTTTCAGCAGCTTAATGCTTACTCTTGAACTGACATGAGTACTTGAATCATTTGTAAAACAAACATCACAAGAGCTAGCTACAATAGAAACATGTTACTGTTCAGTGCTTTAAGAGTTTCAATTTATGAAGACTGACAATCTACAGAAGCTTGAAGCTGAAATAGCCATACTGATCTGGATGCAAGGATGCTGCATTAAATGGCCAGCATGGTCAGTAAGTCCCACTAAGAAGCCTGAAGTCCTTGTGATTACACACTGTTCGTGGTGATTAAAGCCAGAGATTCAGGAATGTGGAGTTACAAGATTAGGCCCATACCCTAATCACTACAGAAGGCAAGACCAAGTAGAACACTGTCTCCATCACAGGTCCTTCTACTTTTCTCAATTAGAGGTAGTGGTGCACACCAACACTTCCTATGCCAGAACAAGTGAACAGAGTTTTCGCCTTTCCTCCAGCTCCCACTCTTGTGGCCCAAGGATTGCAGTCCTACCCTTGTACCCCCACCACTTCCACTTGTATTTCATCTAAAAGATTGGGTTTGCCTTTTTTGTTTCAGAGTTTGTGTCTGACATACCTGACCTACAGGCACGGCTCTTCATCTGCTTTTCCTGACATGACTTCTTGAAGTTTGGGACAGAGTACAAATAGATCTTCATCTTCAAACAGGAAGATCCATTTGAGGGACCATGTATCAGTCTGACCTGCTAGATCTTAGCTCTATCATACTAACACAGAAAACAGACTTCATCCTAGCCCTGCATAATCAAGTAGGGCAAATTTTTGGCAAGGGGAACCAAAATTTGCCTCCTTTAGCTATCAATATTTATGATGTTTCGTATCTTGAGATACATACCTCAACTGGGCAAACCACTGTGGAGTTCTTCCTCTACAGAGAGGAAGTACTGCCTCCTATACTAACAAGTCCTCAACTCATGCATCTAGAAGAGCAAATGCTTTAGCACACTGACCTGTATTGGCTTTGTTGTTTGAGGTGGACCATATGACTTATTTCTGCACTGCCTACAGATCTGTTGAAAACTGCTGCTCATAACAAGCTAATCTCACGACAGGCTGCTTCCCTCCCTCTTTAAGCAGCAGGATACCATCTTTTTCACAGATCTGGCCAAGAGATAGCAGGCTTTTTTCTTGGGTATTTGTTTTGATGTGTCAAAGGGACTAAAAGAATATTTTGTCCTGGTTGAAAAGGGACCAACCTCTGGCCAGCAAGTATTGGTGGTGCAGAGGTGCACCCATTTGTGCATGGACTCTCTAACACAAGACTCTTTCACATGACAAGTATCTGCCTATGCAAGCAGCGTGGGCTTTACCCATCAGAAGTGCAACATATGAAGCCCACTGTTCCCCAGGGCAATTGTCATGCACTGTTCCAAGCTGACCTCCTTTCCACTCCAGCATGTCTTTCTGACCCGAACAGGCTCTAAATACTGACACCCTGCTCTAAGTCACAGGCCTATAGAAGGGAGCAGATGATCAGCACGGGTGGCTCCTGGCTGTGGAAATGCCAGAAGCAGCTTTCCAGGGTGAGGAGTGTCTCCAAGACCCCCACACCTGCAGCAGATATGCTTGCTTCCACCCAAGTTTTGGAATAACTAAAGTGTATTAAAAAACTCCTCTAGCTCAGAAGAGGTTACAACCTCCAGCCGCCTGTCATCACTCTTCTGCTAGAGATTATCTGCTGGAAGGGCTCTCATTACACATGTTCCACAATCTGTTGCCTTCAAAGTGAACTAAGTTAACTTGGGGAGAAAAAGAGAAAAAAGAAAAAGAAAATGTCTTTCTGACCTAACTCATTTTGACAGACAAGTTAGAAAACAACACACACAACAAACAGATCCGAGACCATGATAATCACCAGCCAAAAAGACAGCGACAAGCAGCTGAGGGGCAGTTACCTCTTCTGCAAGCGAGCCAAGATCCAGACAGTAACTTCCACGTGACTTCATTAAATTACAATTTTGTCTTCTAAAAGGCAGCTCATTTTCTTTGCATTGCTAGAATCAAGAAAAATTGTATATTACTCATCTGTGTTGCTAAAGCTAACATCTACTTAACCCACAAACAACACTGCACAGCCAAGTGTCAAAGTACCCAAAGTCTCTTCCCAAAACCTTAGTTTAAAGGACCTCACAACTTCCTTACCTTCAGTAAGCTAACATTTTTCACCTGTTTGTCTCATTCTCTACTGTACCAAAATAGCAAACTGTTTTAAATTATTTATAATGTTCCAAATACAAGCTTCATTTCAGTATATGAATGTCTATTTCATTCTACGCTCATAAATGTGCTTTTGCAATTGCACAAAATAAAATCCATCTTTGCACAAAAGACTGGATGAGAACCTCCATGCCATAAAATAAGATCCATGATGACCTCCTTACCGAAGCACTGCAGGAGTATCTTACCCAGACACTTCCTAAGAGGGTAACTACTATGCTGCAGCAGCATAGCTGGTTTCATTTCTGGTGATGCTAACGATTATTCTTCTTTTGAGTAATTCTGTATTATTATAGCAGTTCTGGGAAACAGCCTCAGTTCTTCTGGGGGTGGGGTGGTTGTTCATTTGTTTTGGAGTTTGGTGGGGGTTTTTTAAGCTCACAAACATCTTTTCTTGTTTACAACAGTACTGAAAATCCTAACAGACTAGTTCCTACAGGCCACACATAGATGCCTGGAGCTATGACGGTAGTTCCTCTGAGGACTCCAGGGGCTCACCACAAGGGAGAGACGTACACAGAAACTATAGAGACTATGCAAGCAATGCACAGTGAATGGAAAACGCTTTGAAATGACTTCCTAGCATACATCAGGTGCCTAACATGTATTGTTTGAACCTGGGAAAAGCTACGCAGGTGTGAAGAGGCAGCAGAAGAGTTTTGGGGAAGCACATAATTTGCCTACATTAAATGGTTTATGCAATTAAACTACAAGATTAAGCACCAATTGCTGTTCTAAATATGCAAATGCTTTGAAAATTCCAACATGTGATTTAATTTACTTGATTTCTAAAAATACCAAACTTCTTAAATTACTATTCAACTACACAATAGGTTGCTAGCCTATAAGCTAGCATTCTTTCCAGAGACAGCTTTTACACTCATGGTCATGTTTTCACAATTAAAACCAGGTAAGAAACTTTATCTCATGATCTTTGGTTATGTTCACATCCTGTTCATGTACATCTTGCTTTCTGTTTTGTCACAAGGACAATACAGCTTAGATACTTTGTACTACCACTTCCGTCTTCTCATTTAATTCTTTTAGTTCCTTAATTCTTGTAAGGTTTATCCAATTTTCAACTATTGTCAACAACAAAGTGCATCAAAATTTTCCTTTCTTCTTTTTGACTCTCTAGGGAGGAAGCTAAGGGGCTGATGGATGTGTGAAGTTTAAAAATTTAAAACTAAAACCATTAAAAGTTAATGTTGTTAGTCCATTTCCTCCATGTTTTTCATATCAAATACACTACATTTAGAAGGAAGACTTTTTTGAATTGTCAGTACAATCAACTATTAAAAAAATAGGTTTTTAACTATATTGTAGAATTATACTCAGATAATGACAACATATATATTTATATAATCTACATCCATAAAATTTCTACTTGCAGCAAAACTGAGATTGCACCATACTATGGGAAATGCACCTCTGATCCTAATGGACAATTCCTGTTTATCCCATAGAAGAAACTATGAAGTACACAGGTAAGCCTTCAAAAGGCATGGTTTTGTGAGAGATTCTTATAGGTACCATCTGTTTAAATCATTAGAAAATAAACTTTAACATTTCTCTAAAATTTATTTTGTCAGGTCATCTCTAGATTCTGTTAAATGAATCTTCTGTCCCCAACACACACTCAACAAAACAATTTAGAAAGGAAAGCATGTTTGTTCAAGAGAGGCTTAGAACAGAACACAAGGTCCAAATATTCTTGAATTTTGGAAAGTCTACTCCACACTGCTGTCTTTCTTTACACCAGGGCGGGGCGGGGGGAGATGGGGGGAGAAAACTGTGAGGAGCTGTATCAATATCAAAGTGAGGAGGACATTTTAATACTTTGCCTTTGCACTCCATGTTTCCCATAGAGAAAATAAATCAAGAAACCACTCCAATACCAAACATTGCAATGAAAATTTAAAACAAACAAACCAACCAACCCACAAAAAAAACCCAATACTTAAAGCTCCTAAACCCTACAGGACATTCTCAGAGAATCAACAGGGTGACATACCCTGATTTACCTGAAAGGAAGAAAGTTTTTCCTGCTCTTTGGATCTTACACATGCCAGTGGGTTAAATTACAAGCCTTCACTGCTTTGGCATTCCCCTCCCTCTCCATAGAGGCCCTGGTCTCCAAACACTGAGAGCATCCACAGGAACAAACAAACAGAAGTTCTGAGCTGATTTTCACACAATTGCTGAAAACCTGTAAAATAAAGGTGAAGAACATCCTGAACAGATTATTGAAAAAGAAAAAAAAGAAATCTGCAATACAAGGACACAAGATATTTCTTTCTGAATACAGAAACCCCACTTGCCTAGCTATCATCCTTTACTATGAACAAACTTTCAAAGACTGTTTCTCTCTAGTACTCATGAGTCATTTTCTAACATCGCGTCTTTGGCGGCTTGAAGCATTTTGAAAGTGGAAAGCAAACAAAATTGCTTTTAATGCACTCATAAGAGGGTACTTCAGGTTTTTTAAAAGCCATTTTTTCTCTATCTTTTAGCTGCTAGGAGGCTTTAAATGGGACCCCTGTAGGTTTTTGTCTGTAAACCATATGAGAGCATAAAAGCTTGGAAAACTTGCAGAAATTCTGAAGCAGGTTCACACAGCTTCATTGAAACTGTGTGTGGTTTTGAAGCTCACCAGGGCTCTACTCACCAGGAACCATTTAAAATTGCCAACTTAAAACATAGATTTAAAACTCATAAAGGATTATGATGAAAACGCAAGACTTATTTTGTAGCCTTCCAGCTTGAAAGAAAAAATACTGTTCCGTAAATAGGGAGGAATAGGTTTTCATTCTCTACAGGTTTTTGGGTATTGTTTCTCTGAAAACACTTACAGTGAGCCTGAGAAAGTGATCAGAGTAACCTCTGTAAACACAGCCTGAATTAACCTGCATCAAAGTGATTTACCTGTATCAGAAGAATTAAACTGATCAATCCATTATACCAACACACTTAAAAGCACTTGCAGAATTGTTACAATGGAAATGTGTCAAATCTTTCCCTGTCTTTGGAGGTGACTCTTCTCAATCCATTTCAGTATCAATCAGAATAGCCAGCAAGAAAAGAAGGCTTGGAAAACCACCACTGCCATCCATAAATACCATGACAAGCATGAAACTACTTTCATTTATATGAAGAATTAGTCAAATAACATTTCCTGACTAACACTGTTATCTTGCTAGCACAAATTTCTCATTTTACATTGTCAGGTTCACTAGAACTTGGTATTGTGAAAGAAAATGTAAAAGTATTGTTTCGAATGTTAAGGAAGACATGAAAAGTTTAGCATCATAGGGTCTAATATGGCATTTCTTGTACATACACAGTTGTCAGTGAAGCTGGTGAGAGTTCTGTGAGGAAAGATTGCCAGACTTGATTTTTACTTCAGTCAACATTGAAATTCTACTAAGATACCAAGAAGTTGGTCCAGGACAGAAATGAAACTGTTTTTCATGTTTTCTGATGGCAAGCAGTACATTGGATGGATGACATTTGGTATCATTTAAATTTGTTGTGGGACTGATTTTGCCACTAGTGGTTGCTGTTAGCTTTTATACTCATTACTTGTACATTTTATACTCCTTGATAGTGAAGAATACTCCACAGTGCTGTTGGTTTCAGATTAACCATTCAATATGTCAGCAGCTGTGCAATGCCAGGGAATCAAAGTAGCTGTTCACTGGGATCATAAAGAACATGGGGTTGGTCACAGAAGCTTATTTTTCCACAATCACAACCAGCCATAGAATTAATTCCTAACTCAGGAAGGTCTATGTAACACCACTGCTGTTAATATACAGTACTCCAAAAGCTGTTGACTTTGTTTCCCAGCATCCTATTTGCCTAGGAAACCACTGGCCCACATTAAATAACCAAAATCTATAATATGTGAGCCCTAGCATAACAGTGGGGGAGAGTAGAGATCAACAGTTTCCTAAGTCCTTGTGATAGCTCAGATTTTAAAGAGCTCCCAGAGGTACAAAGGTACAAGGGAAAAAGTTCAAAGTATGAAGAGGAAACAAAAATGTTTATCCCTGCCTATTTGGCCTGGAGAGGACAAAGGACCTGACCCCAAATCTAGTGACAGGAAACAAGATACACTAACCGGGAGGGGAAGGGGAATTCCTTGCTGGATCCTACAGGTAAGCAGCAATTCTGAAGCATGGCATTAATACAGCACAAGTGTAATGTAAACAGATACTCAAGTAGTCTGTTTTAAAAAAAAAAGAAAAAAGAAAAAGAAAAAAAGAGGAGGGGGAGAGGTACTATTCAAAGTACTGCTCAAAGAGAGTAAAGTCTGGAAGAGCATGGCCCATAGCTGGCATCTCAGTATTTCTTTTCCATCACTTAGACCAATTTGAAGAAAATCCCTGCAAAGAAGCTTTCATAAGATGGCATTTTTGTGATTCAGTATAGCACCAATATTCCTTTTGAGTTTTATAACTGTTCCTAGAACATTCTTGGCAATGAATTTAAACTTTTTGAATGAGGTTGCATTTCACTGTAAATGGTTATCTGGTATTCACAACACAAAATAAGCATTTGAATATTTATTGTGAGCACATTGCATTTTAGGGAGAACACACAAAGATTCTTACCACAATTATCTTGTTCCAGCTTTAATATATTAGCTGTCACCTCTTTAATGGATCTTGTGAGAAAGGAAAGTTTCTTTCTTTAACTCTCTTTTCCCCCTGAACGCAATTACCACCTCATTCAGAGCCCTTTGTGTCCACCTAATCTCTCTGATTATGTCTCTGACACCACCACAATACTACATGACTGACATACCTGACAGCTGTGACTAGTGACAGAATACTCACAATGAAAACCAGCTCTATGCAGGATGAGTATTACCTACCGCCAGCTTCATAGAACAAACATGGAAGGAAGGTAAAAAAAGGGGTGGGGGCATTTCACAACTAGCCTAACCCCTACCGATTTTTTCTCTTTTTAGAGCCAAACAGCATTGACAAGCAGAGCCTCTTTGTACATACCTACCTAATGAACCAATTGTTGGATGAATACAAAAGAACACCCATTAGTATTTTAATTTTGAATTTATAGAGTAGAAAATGCATGTTTGGAGACCTGACTTACAAGTAGGACTTGATGGATCATTCTGTCTCTCTCCAGCCCTTTTATGCTTCTCCGGGTCATAACTCCCAGCTGGTGCTCAACTGTCAGATTTAGGCAGGTGGCAATAGATGAGAGCCTGCAAGGAAAGCTATACCTGAAAATGTCATTCCCAGACAACAAGCTGCCACTGGAATCGAGCACAAATTATTTCAGAATTCAGCATTTTGAGCTATAAAGACATGAAGTAGTATTACAAATAATTGGCTAACACAATAGCAGTAATTAATACACTAATCAGGAAAAATATGAATGTAGAATGTTTTACAAAGCATCTTATACCTAAAAAATTCCAGGTTTTCAAGTGGCATTTCTACATTAAAAGCTTCATCTTGTCACAGCACTAACTCCCCTGCCCCCCCCTTAAAAAAAGGATGAGAGTTTTGGGAATAGGGATGAAGCAGATTTTTCCAAATATACTGAATATTCAGAACAATTTAGTTGCATCATTCTGAGCTCTTGAGCAGCTTCAGAAATTACACATTCCCAGAATCAGAGAGAAAGGGCAGAAATCAAACTATCATTTTCAAATTGGAACGTCTAGTGCCAAAATACCACTTTGGCATCCAGTGTTCAGAGATGATCAGATAATATTTACAGAAAATTAATCCAAGTGCTTTACATCCATCTGATTGTACATCTAAAACCTGCTCATTTAAGAGTTTCCTCAGACAATCATACAGCAAAAATAAAACACACGAGCTTGAAGGATATGCTCAGGAAAGCTTTGTGATCAAACAGTATATTATTGAAAGCTGAATTGTTCATTTTCTATCTTAACCTTCTTATGCTGCGAGTAAGGTGTTCATGCTGTTACTATAGATTCAGCACAACTATACATTAATTTTGAAATGGTTTAAGAACCAGTTTAAGTAAATGAATAAAATGTTTAAAGAAAACTCTCTTTTTAATCCATCACATTCCAGCTTGCAATACTTGTTTATTCTGTACTTTAAGTTACCACTACCTAGGAACCTGTAACACAGATTCCATGTTACATCATGTATCAGTGAACTAATGCAGGGTTGTAAAGAAAAAAAATTAAGTTAATAACAAAAATCTATTCTACTGTTAATGCCAACTCAAATTTTCAAATGGGAGCTAGAATCAATATTCTACTTAACTGGTAAATTTGGTGAGAAAATTGGTATGATGCAAACATTGCCACTTAAATTATTAACAGTCATCTTTCTTACTGAATATGAGACAACACTGCAGACAGGTGGATTCTTCACACAAATACTTCATGTCTGTCTTACTGATTATAAGACATACATAGTCTTCATCTAAGCCATACAATGAAAGCAGTAAAGCATGAACTTCTATTATCTAGTTTTGGGGGGAAAAAAGGTAGAACAAGACAGCTATGAATAGAAGTCAGAATATTCAATTACAGTCCCAGGGACAACTGGTCTTACATAAAATGCCCACTCTTTCATTAGCTTCCAAGGACCTTTGTTCCTACAATGCCTTTTCTCATTCCCAAAGATGCTACAATATAGAAAGCTAACATACTTCATGTATGTAAGATACATTACCTACTAACCTCATAGTCAACTGTAGCCCCTCAACTCCTCCACAAAACATAGGAGCAAGAATATAGCAGCATTTCACCTAACAGGCATTCCTACCAGAGAATGCCCAAGAGTCTTTAATACTCTACTTCAAAAAGCCACCACCGCCCTCAGTAACTTACCTTATACACCAAAAAACCCTCACAAAATTCTCTTTACCATTTTAACCTTTTATATGTTCAAAATAATTTCTAGACAACCAGGCCTTGATATGCACCTTTACTAGGTTTTCTGAACACTAATTAGTTTCAGATGCCAGGGCAACAATCTCCAAAACACACTGAAGCACGTGTACAGAATGTATTATAACTCCATTTGTAGTCAATGATGTGAAAACTTTTACAAAGCTGTTGAATAATTATGATTACTAATATCCCAATTAGGTTGAGCAGGTACAAAGACATCCTCAGTGTTAGACACTGAATGAATTTTTTTAAAGAATTTCTTTCTGAATTTTTTCTCTGACTGGTCTTAAAACCAACAAGTAAGATTACTATAATTAGAGATATCGTTGGGGGGTTGTTTTGGTTTTAAGTTTGCCTGCTTGGGATGCTTGAGCCAATCTTCCCAGTCTGAGACAAAGGATTGCATCCAACAACAGGAGAAAATTGAAAGAAGTTTCAAAATTGACAATGATCAAAATGAGAGAAGAATTATACCCAAAACTAATTCTGATTCTTTTATCAAAAGCATCATGGTATAAACTCTTAGTCAAATCTGCAGTCTTTGAGAATTGGTCAAAGTTGTTCTATTTTTTCTGTATCCCTAAAAGATGTAGAGACAGAGCTCAGGGCTCCTTCATAGAGGAGAAGTTGTCACTGGACAACTCAAAGCAAGATTATCGCTACTACAAAAGTTTACTTCATAGATGAAGCAACCATGGGGAAAGGAAGCAGTCCCCTTTTATGGACGAGGAATGGAAGCGGTTTGAAGTGACTTCCTTGAGACTTTTGAAGTCCCACTTATGTTCTCACTTTGCAAGTAAAAATACATCGGCTGTGCTCCAGCTCTTACACCTTCATTACTGAGGAAAAAAATCTTCACCAAGAACTGACAAATCAGCTATCAGACTTGGGCTTCCACTGAAGTACTCCTTCCATTGAAGTACTCGTTTCCTCTTCCTCGCCTTCAATGACTCACCAAAAAAAAGACAATAAAAAAAAAATCCATCTTCAAGTTTCTATTGCACACACTAGAGCATATATTTTCCTAGAGATAATTTGCTTTACCCATATATGACAAAGGTCCATGTCTAGAGATGATAATTATTGCCAATACAACCAATGACTGTTGTAACCATACCAAAGTAGTATGGGAGCACTTAAATTGAAGGGGGGGGACGGGACGGGACGACAGGAAAAAGTCATGCGCAATTTATTCTTCAGCAAGTAGGTTAATTACATGTCATGTAATACTAATAGAAACTTCTGCTAAACATTTATGAAACAAGAACCTAAGGAGTAGAACAACTAAAATATTAGAAGATTACCTATCCTTACGTCACCTGGAATCACTTTGACTTATCTTATGAATGCAAGTATAGCAATATAATTCACACACCCAAACAACTGCTGGGACAAGCGCTCTAGGGATGTTCTCCAGCACAGAGTCTGGTCGTGGAGTTACCAGCCTGTAACTTCCTCTTCACATGGCAAAGAAAGTCATTGTTATTAGAAGAGAATCAATCAAAATGGGTGCAAATAGATGCCAAAATATTTAGCGTCACCTGCAAACCAGGAGTCCCTCGGATGATGAGGGCAGGTCACTTGCGCATGCTCGTTCTTCAAAATGTGTTTCTCCCTTATATATATTTGCACACTTATACACACACACCTGCAAGCACAGTTCAGCAGAGTATCCACAGCAGCACATTCTGCATCCTTGTCCTCCCTTATGTCCAATCCAGGTGGCAACATAGGAAAGAATGCATAACCATTCCTCCCACTGTGAGGAGAGTCCCAGACAGCAGGCCTACCACAGGAACAGCATGCAACAACAATTCTGAATTTAGACCAAATAAACAATTATCCAAAATTGATGTTTCTTATTGCAATTCAAAGGCACTCTTTTACAATGACCACTACTTACGGGGAAATTCTCTGGGACAATATTGACAGCCTTTTTAACTCCTTAGGCATAGAGAGAAACAAGGCATCTTTTTAAAGAGGCTTGTCTTATTAATAAAGAAGAAACAGAGGCTGGTCCAGCATCGAAGTAATGAAGGTTTAATTCTACAAGATTGAAATTTAGAGGTAAAATAATCTCGAATAAATTGAAAAATCACAATCAATCTTTGACAAAAATTTTGGATGTGTTCAAAGAGTTAGTTTATCCTTATGGAAACCAGCATTATGAAGACTCCTACCACAGGACGGACTGTCATCTAACCTTGTGGAAACAACTACTAAAAATGGCCCAATGGATAGTGAAAGGTACAAAAATCTCATCGCTCTTATTAACAGACAGGGATATTTCCTCCTCAGTAATCCGGTTCGTTATTAACAGACAGCCATCTAAAGAGAATTTTTTTTGAGAAACCAAGGTCCTTGAGAAAGAGATAATGGTTAATCAATCCCTCCAGAAACCGGTTCAGAAACAACTACCATCAAGTTGAGCATGTAAGACTAAACTGCAGAGCTTATTAAAATGTCAGGTTTAAGTCCATGGTCAAGAACAGCTGCTAGAGTAGTAAATGTACAGTGAACATGACTTCCACGAACAACAAACCACAAGCCTTCTCTTCAATAAGTAAGGATTTAGCTACATTAACACATAACATGAAACAACATAAGAGAATCCGTAGAACAGTTGGAGCTAATGACCTGAAGACCATACTACCTGCATCTCACAAGGTTTATTCTATACTAACAAGGGGCAAGGACAACTTTAGAACAGAGAGTGGCTGGAAGATACTCAACTAGGAAATGCAAAGGCTTTGAAGACAGTAACATCGAGCTTGGTCTTTTTTTCCAGCTCTGGAAGAGACTTCTGATTGTGCTTCTAAAACTGAACCAACATAGGCTTTTGGACACTAATGTCTTTCTCAAATGAAGCATCTGAGCCTGATGAGGTAAGGCAGGAGGCAGAAGATTCCCTTCATTCCAATTCTGTATTCAGGAGAAGTACACAGGCATCACATCAACCAGGGAAATGTTCAAGCAACATCTAGCAGAGAGAGGGCAAGAGGAACACAGTGACAGTATCTAGAAGACAGGAGCTTACGTGTTGATGGGAGAATAAGGAGGTAGCAAGTCTTTTGATGTCAAGTTTAATTTCTTTTAGTAAATTTTCCCTTCCTGGTTTTCAGACTGCTGAGAAACAAGGTTTTATGAAGAAACAGCAGCTTTAGTATACTTCAGTGTAATACTGGTGGCATGTATCAAAAGCAACGCACTGGGTACTTCAGGTTTTTCCTCCCCGTTTTTTGAAAATGCAGTTAAACAATCAATCTCATATTGAAAGGAATTTCACCCACACTTCTACCAACCTGAAGAAAGGAATAATGTACATATGCTATGACAGAACTATGCTGTCAAAAAGCTACATTAAGCTTAAGGCAACATCAAACATACAGCTCCCTGCTACAGAAATAAAATAGCAGACAGAACCAAAGGGTACAAAGACACAGTAACAATGGGTAAGCTGATTGTGGAACTGTTGTTCACTGAAGCCTACAATAAGAACTGGAAAGTACTCAACAAAATTGGAAAGAAGCCAGTTGCACAAAAGTTTTGTGTGCTAAAAGAGCACACAGTGAACTTTTGGAGTTTGCTGGCACGTGAAGTTGTGGAAACAAGGTGTCAAAAGGGTGAGCAAACAAATTCACAAACAGGTCCATGAATGGAAAAAAAAGGGGATAGGTGGAAATCTACCTCCCATCCCTAATCCAATGACTGCAGATACTGAGGAAATGCAAGCTAAGTGAACCAAAGGCAGCAGCCAGGCTTATGCCACCTCTCAAAGCAACATCTTTTCACCACTGTTCGAGACAGAATAATGGGTTAGATGAATCATTCTGGAGGGCTGAAGGTAGTGTTGCTCATGTTTAATTTACACTGACATTCTTAGAGTTAAAAAACAATGCTTATGCCTGCCACTGAACTGTGTAAAAAGTTAGGGGCTGATTGTCAAATCATGGATCTGGTCCCAGCTTTACCAAATGGAGACATGATATTAACAGGTCAGCTTCTGTACTGCAATCCCTCCCCCTGCTCCCCAAATCCCACCCCCCAAATTCGTATTGCCCAGGAGTAGGCAGCTTGACCTCTTACCTACAGCAAGGAATCCTCTAACCAAAGACAGAAATCAGGTAGAATCAACTGTTAACACATAGATTTTATTTCTGTATTTACAATGCTTAAAATATATCAGTATCTAGCTATGCCTAATAAATGCAAAAATAGAAAACTTCCCTTTTCAACAAAAGTGCAGAAACATAAATTAGAACATGATAACTTTAAAACATACAATGTTATTTCTCAGTGTTTTTACTATGAAAACAGATTTGTAAAACAAGCACCACAATTCATCTTACAGAAGACCTTCCATCAAAGCAGCATCATAGGGCAAAACAAGTAGGATGTTAGTATGGAAAAGTAGTAGCAAATCTTTGAATATTTTAAATGGCATAAACTTATAAATTATTATAAACAGTTATAAAACTGTTCTGACTAGGTTTTTGCGATAGCTTTACCACATAGACGGATATTAACTGAGCCATATTTGGTTGTCAGCACAACGAAGAGACCTTCAAATTTTCCTTCTGCCTTTGGCTTGAACTGGACTGGCACATTGATGTAATGATGGGATCTGTAAAAAGGCAATTATGTGCAGACTCATTGTTAATAAACAAGTAAATCCTATCAGATAGAGACATTCTTGTCTAGTTTTGATTTTCACCAAAATAGTGTATTGGACATACACTGCATCATCAAGTTTATTTTTATAGATTTGATTATCTATTATTCTTCTGAGGGACTTGGATTGTAAAGGTCATTCTTTCCTACTGATCATACAAAGTGCTACAATACTTTATTGCTCCTAGTTTACCTAGATAAGTTTGGCCTGCCTCTTTGCAGTAATATTGATAGTGCATAAACTATATTTAGACCAAAGTTACTACATTTCTTCCCTTCAGAAGTCATGTGACAAGTACACTAAAATTTCCAATCATTTCTGAAATTCCACCAGTTTGAAGCTAGTAAAGTAATTTCAATTACTTCTAATTGCCTCCACATTACAAAATATTTTGCTGAATCATTGCAAGTCGATATGCCCATCCTCAAGCAGTGTTTTAATGATTGTACATTATACCTTTTTAGGTTATATAATTCCTCTTCTATTCAGATTGCATAAAAACATACCAGATGTAATGTGTGGCTGTCTTAATTGTCAAAAGCCTAGAGTGAATGTTTTAAAAGTATAAGCTACATGAGCAACAAGCTGGAAATGCTGAGTGGCAGCCTATTGGAATCCATGGCATCCAATGGAAATACCCAGCTCTAACAGACAGGTAACAGTAACAGGCACATATTGGAATAAGCAAAAATGAACAGCATCACTTAGTAGGACAAAGAAAGAAAAGATAGCTTTGTTTTCTTTTATTGTAGCTTCTGTTTCCTCCCCTTCACAGTATTCAGCATTATCCAATGTCCTCTGGAATGTGCTTATTTTCCCTACTTTTTCTTATTCTGTTCCTACCTCTTCATATTCCTTTCCCCTACACTAATCCAACCTAGCATGATCAGTCTGTGCTCTTACCCTTCTCCGACAACTGGAAATCATAATATTGGTCTTGCATATAAGACTGACTCCAGCCTCATTTGTTTAGTATCACCCTTAGTGCTAAAACAGTCACACTAACAAATTTTTTTTTTTTTTTTTCTCTCTCTTTTTTTTTTTTAAACAGATCCTGGTCAATCAAGTAACTTAGGAGTACAGACTTTCAGAATAAAGACTGGTATGCTACTGTATTTTTTTAATTGGGTTAATTAAAACAAAGCACTAATTATGTTGTACTGAACTAGAATCAATGATACAGAAAACGAGTACAGCCAGAATAGGGTTTCACATCTCATACTTGATTGCCAAGTGTTGTATAATAAACCTGGCATGCTCTGTCTCTTTATCCACCTATAATATATGGGATAAAGATATTTACTCAGCTTTATTTTTTAAAAGATCCATTTTTTAATCTATTTTATAAATTAAGAACATTGGTATGACTAATCTGTAACAGATGCATTATATTAGAAAACACAAGTTTTAGTAAGAATAAAGTCTGAAGCTGCATACAACCAGGCTGCCCCAGAATTTACAGAAATAAAAGTAAATTCAGTAGAAAGTCAGGAGGGATGCACAAGTCCGTATCATCTCCAAAATAATATACTTATGCTTCCTTACATATCCTAACGCTTACTCAAAAAGACCAATATAACCAAACTCAAACTCATACTATCAAAAACTTATCAGTAAGTTATGTATCACTCTTTTAAAGAGATGGCCACATCTGGCTGTCAAATATTAAATTCCAGAATAGGTACTATAGGACGTCAGTGATACTAAGGCAGAGCACAGTTTCTTAGCATATGACAGGTATATTCAATTCCATTTGACCTCTAAATTCAGGTGTCCATTTGGTTGGTGCTATACACATTATCGTTCTTCTCTAAAAGCAGAATTAGTCAGCACCTCTCCTATGAAGACAGACAGAGAGTTGGGGATGTTCAGTCTGGAGAAGAGAAGGCTCTGAGGAGACCTGATAGCAGCCTACAGGGAAGATGGGGAGGGACTTTTTACAAGGGCATGTAGTGATAGGACAACAGGTAATGGCTTTAACCTGAAAGAAAGTAGATTTAGATTAGATGCAAGGAAGAAGTTCTTCACTGTGAGGGTGGTGAGGCACTGGGACAGGTTGCCCAGAGAGTTTGTGGATGCCCCATCCCTGGAAGTGTTCAAGGCCAGGTTGGATGGGGCTTGGAGCAACCTGGTCTAATAGAAGGTGTCCCTGCCCATGGCAGGGTGGGTGGAACTAGATGATCTTTCAGGTCCCTTCCAACCCAATGATTCTATGACATTACTTAGAGGTTGTTTTGTAGCAGTCAGTTGATTTCTCACAATTGGGATAAGGCTCAACACAGTTGAATTCTCATGCTTCCTAATCTAAAGGGAAAGATGCGATTTTCATTTTCTTCAACTAACAAAATGGGAAAGTTCAGACTCCAGCTACAACAGCTCTTTGGGCTACTACATAGCACAAATGTTCTTAGAAATGAAGCAACCTGGAGGATTTTTCTCAAGTACAGTAGCCAAAAACTAGTTAAGAAGAATAGTGTCAGGACAACCAGAATTCCCCTGCAATTAACTGTTTTTCTCTTAACAAAGAGTTTTACTTCAAACTTTTCACTATTCTGGCAACAAAACTAGTCTATGAATACTATATGGCCTTTACAGATTGTTGCATCAGTTTCAAGTGGTATTTCTGAGAAGTAAGGTATGTCCGAAGCATACTTCATAGACAAACTAATACAGTAGTCCTCTAAACACCACAGCAGCAATAGGTAAGTTTAAAAGGAACAGTTTGGGTCAGCTGCATCTAAGCCATAGTAACCAGATCTATTGTCAATGAATAGTGATTTCCCAACACCCAAAATGGTGGCTACTGGAAACAAAAATAGTTTTACCTTTCAGTAATATCTGAAATACATACTACCCTGTAATCAACTTTTCAGATGTTTTCTGAAGGCAATACAATAGAAACGCCTTAGTTTTCGAAGGCATAACCTGCTAGTCCTTCCAGAAACAGAACTTAGCCAAACATTTTTAAAAAGTCACATGTTTAATATTTCATCCACATGTTTACATCACTTAAGAGTCATCTTGTTAAAGATACTCTATTTGCAGTAAAAAAAAAATAAATTCTACTCTGTCAACAAATGGAACTCCTCTTTTGAATGTGAATTCCAGACAGAATTCCTTCCCACCCATTCTTTGCAGGACTTGTAATATTAGCTAAATGACATCTCTGTGGATAAAAAAAACATAATATGCACTTTAAGATACTTCAAGATTATCAAAATTCTTCTTTCTTTTTGGCCACAGTTTTGGTTGCGAGATACTGTATTTGGATAAAGCCCATTACTATTTTCAACGGAGCAAACTGTGGTGAAGGAACCAACAGTGCTACATATTGGTACTTGCGCTGACATAACCATTTGAACAAGAACTGGCAAGCCACTATACCAACTTCTGAAGGTGAGACTCTTGATATTAAATACAAACTCACAATTCCACTATCCAGATTTAAAGCTTGATTACACAGGATTGCTTTCAAATTTGGCCCTCAAAATGAAGAGCATGCAACAGACCATGTTTATTACATGACACTTTTCTGATTCAAAAATATAGGTAGGTGGTACTTTATTTTTACACTCTTATTTACAGACTAGTATTCCAAGATACAAGATCCTGCAAACATTTTTCTTATCCAATTACTTTTGAACACTACTTTGTAAGACATCCGGTTAACCTAGTTCAGATGGAAATAGTTAACACTGGCTTTCTTGAAATCCTCCTTGATGCTGTTCTCAAATAAAAGCCATTTAAAGAAGTTCTTTTAACACTTCTTTAAAAGCATCTATCCAAGTCAAGTAATTCTTCTGTGCTTTATGCTCTTAAATGGGCAAACTTCTTCAGAGAGCTATGTTGACTTCAGACAAATGAATTTTTAAAAAAGCTAGGAAAGGCCAATATTTACAACTGGAAAAATCACAGCCAAACTTACTAGAAAAAAAACCACTGTGGAACATTATTGGAAGGTGCAGTATATTTAGTTGATAACCTTTAGAAATGGTAGACTGAATTTTAAACTTAAGTCTACTTTGGCTGAAAGCAACAGGAGTTTATCATCTCTCACAGAAAATATACCAAATAGCTTTTACAGCATTCCTCAAGAATATTTTTGAAATATCCAAGTGTCTTCCAGTGAAGTTACTTATCTTTTTTTTCTGGGGACAATCAAGTCATCCTGTCCTTTGTCTGTAGCTATACAACCTCAGACAGACCTAGCTTGTGGTTTTTATTTGGATAGATTTTATCTTGGTTACTCCCTTCATAATAAAAAAACCCTTTTGTGCCATCTGATGTAACTTATTTAATAAAAAGATGCCAGTTAAATAGAAACACTGGAACACATAGCTAAATGGAGTTATAACACTTTGCACTGAAAAGTGGCCTTAAGAATACTTTGAATACCTGCAGCTAACACCACCACAGCCCTGTCTTTATAATAAATACCAAGTACCATTGGCAGACCCCAAACTAGATTTGCAGCAAGAGTATATAGTTCCATTTACGATTTTGCTCACAATTTCTGTTCTGTACACCCTTAGCTTCCCCATCTTTAAAACCGGGACCTGTTTGAACACTGAGAACACATGCTGTATGACTTTTAATGAAATGGTTTCATTTCTGTCTTCCTGACAATCCCACTGTTACAGATGAGCACATGAGAAGCTATACTTCTTGAAGAGATGACTAATAGGACTGTCAAACACTTGTTGTAATGAACTCCAAAGATTACTGGGTTTATTTTGAGGGACTGTTACCACCAACTTGAAAATTCCTTTTATGCAGGTAATATGCTGAAATACTTGGTATGACCAGGCAATTCCACTGGATGCTCAAACCTTATATTTGCAGAGAATCTTTGATGCAGCTCTGCAGGTTTGTCAAATTAGAAGCATGATGAAAGCAATTTGCTTCATCTGTTGTGCAGAAAGTATAAATGGAAGGAATGACTTGATTGTGCACAGCATGCCAAATGGTTAAATGAAGCATTAGGCTTAGTATTAAAAGCAACAGCACTGTTAGAAACAATTTGCAGGGAAGAAATTGGCAGATGCAGAAATAACTGTGTGGGCTCATTCTGCTTCTAACCAAGATTACACAGTACAGCTTAGCAAAAAAAAACCCCAAAAACACAAAACCGTCCCCCACCCCCCAACCAAAACCCTTTAACTACACGGCCAGAATATTGGATATTTATATCTACATTTTAGCACTGTAGATATAGAGAAGATATTTATCTTACTGAATCAGTGGTTTAATTTTTTTTGTTGGGAGAGAATGTTAGCATATGCATTACCCACCTTAGAGAGTATTTCGAGTGCTTGATGTAGAAAGGCTCTCCGGGACTTACAAATTTCAGCTGCAATTTAACACAAAATGCTTAAAAGCGCACTACATCTAAGCCTATCATATCCAATTTATGACACACTTAAGATAAATCAGATCACTTACAAATACAGCTTTACACAGATCCAGGGTTTAAAAATAAAGCATGTTCACATTTGTGCATAGTAAGAGAAATTCACATCTCACTATTTTAATGAAGTTTAAAAATAAAATAAGTTAATCAGGATAATAAAAAAATCTATGCAAACTATAATTATTATTTTTTCAGTTGCAAATATATTACAAATACAGTCAGTGACTCAGACTAAAGAAAGAAAAATTACAGGAGAGCAAAATTCTTCAGATATAATACTGACTTTTGAAACTAACAAACTAAGACTTGTACTATTGCAATCTTCTGTCAAGAGTAAAAAAACCAGTGCAGTTGAACTGTTGGAAGGACTTATTAAAATCTATTTAAAATAAAGTCTGTCAAACTTACCAAGTGTGTTGTAAAGGAATTATTCCGCAAGTTGACCTTTAATGTGCATGATTCCCCAACTCTAGTTGGAGGAAAAGTGTACAGGTCTTCTGGGGCATATACCCCTCGAATTATCTCATTTTGCCTGATTTGAAAAAGGGATTTAAGATATTAAGACTTCCTACTTATATGGTCTAGATATATTGACTGCATACTTCAAGATAACAGGTGTATTTTCTGAGACTAAATCAGGAAAAATGGGAAGATCCTGAAAGCATCAACTCTCTCACCATAAGTCTTACAGGCATTACATTTTAGCCAGAAAGAATAATGAAAGCATCACTGTGGCATAAATATATGTACATTTACTTATATGCACTTTCACAGTCTGAATTTTTCCCCCATATGCTTTACTAAAGAACCAGACTCTTCTCAGAGATGCCATGTTTAAACAAAACAAAACATTTTACTCCCCTGCCATATTCACATCATCCCATAGGAAAGGAACTGGCAATTAACTTAAGACTGAAGAACAGCAAGGTTAAGACATGCAGTACAGTGGTCTTCTCAGAAGTGACTTTACAGTTCTATGGAGTGCCCAAAAGGGAAGTACACAAAAAGTATACACAAGATTCTACTGTTGATACCAGTCCATTTACAACAGCAAATCACGGTTAGGCAACTTAGAAACTCAACCGAAAAGAAAAAGCATGGGAGATTAAGCAATAAAAAGCCATTAAGAGGTTTGGCAAGTCTGGTTTTTGCTGCTGTTTACTCTTTAACATAGAATCATAGAATAATTCAGGTCAGAAGAGACTCAGGAAGTCTCTAGTTCAAACCCTTGCCCCAGTCAGGGTCAGCTGTGAGGTCAGAACAGCCTGCTCAGGGCTTTGTCCCGTCAGATCCCGAAAACCTTGAAGGACAGAGACTGCACAGCCTCCCTGCACAGCCTGTTCTACCACACAGCTGTCCTAATGGTAAAAAAGGTTTTGGTTGTCGGGTTGGTTTGGGTTTTTCCCCCCGCCTTTTACCCAGTTGCAGACTCTCTCCTTTCAAGTTTTGTCCATACATACCCTGCTTTAATTGTACGTGCTTCAGAGTAAACCTTCATTTCTGGTATGACTGGAAGCTCAGTTTTTGTGAGGGTACTTGCAGAACCTTTCACAATGGAAGTTTCATTTTCTGTTTTACTACCCTATTGGCAAAAATAGAGAAGCCCTTAAACTTTGCATTCAAAAGTATTTAAGTATTCAAACATGTAAGTCATTTCCCTTACCCAATCCAAGACTTTAAATAAAAAGTATAATCTTTCAGGAACAGTAGAGTCTGGATCATTGAGACAGAAGCAATGATTTAGGACAAATACTTTAGCAGGCTTCTGTGTCTTATGAATACTTAATTTGTTACAAGCCAGTTCACAACAAACTAGCACTGCACGTGGAATCTCGAGAAGGCTGCTAGCAATGAAGATTTTACTAAAAGCCAAAACAAAAAAATTCCTCTGCAGATATTCTGCCCATATGCCTCAAGAACAGCAATGTTGGCTAAACAGCTGCTCAGAAAGAAGGAAGGTATAAGTCATCATTATAGTTTGAATTCTCAGAATAGCAAAAAACTTTGTAGTAATTTTGCATTATGAACAACACATCCTTCTCAAAGAAAGGTCTCTCCAGAGAGAGAGAGAATCTGATAATGCATTACATGGTAATTGTTACATTCAGAAATTAGGCCAAAATATTTACCATCATCAGGACCCCCATTCAGTGTATTCTAACACAAGGAGACCAGATCACCCTAAGGGAATACTTTGCCAAATAGCCAAGTTCAAATTCTGCCTTGTTTAACACACCTAGCTAGATACTGTTTGGAGTCCCTTGGGTCACAACATCTTGAACAAAGTTAAAGAACCAAAAGAACCTCCTACACTTATGGTCGTACAACATAATCTCAATTTTTGAAACAGTGCTGATGTTTTAGACAAGCAGTTGATTCCCTTTCGCAGAAAACATTAAAAAAATAGATTCATCTTCAGCAGAGCTGCTATGACAAACATGTCTTTCAGACATTCATTTCTTCTACTGAAAGAGCTGCTAATCAGTCTGTCAGAAAAAGCAACAGCCAAAAAAATATGATCTTAATTTTAAAGAATATTTTTCAGTTTCAAATAACCCATGAACCACACTAGAACCCAACACATAAAGAAAAGAAAGGATTTGTACAGGTGTCTTCTTTCAAGAGCTTTTAATTTTCCATGTAGTGAAAAATGATGGGTGTCATGCTTCAGTGTTATCATTCAAATTCTAATTTATCAATAAAGCAAGTTTACTGCATGAGAATAAGGCATATTATGGAAAACAATCAGAAGTTCCCCCAGTCTTTATAAGGGCATCTTGAAGTACTGCATGCTTTATTATAGCCCATACTGCCTTTTCCTGTTTCAAATGAAAGCAGTATGTTAACACAGTCCCATGGTTACAACTGAGTGCTGTTGTTCCAATGCCACCTCAAGAGCACAGAAATTTGTTTAGCTTTAAAATTATTTTGCTCACAGAGTTTAAAAAGATTATTCTTCCTCTCACTTCTGGGATTACAAAGAAGATGAAGCTTTGTAATGCTGATAATAATAATCAAACCAGGACCCTTAGTTAGCAGTATGTTTTGTGTTAAGTAAATTCAGCTCAGTTTGCTGTAAAATGATACATTAAAAAGTTACGTAGTTAACACAGCTGAAGTACATAAACCATGTGAACTAAAGAATAGTACAATACTTAACATTTGTAGTATCTTCAAACAACACCAGAGGTTCTTTATGAAAACCTTAGCTTTCTATGTGCTAAAGGAACAATCAGAACACAGGTACTGCCTCAGCCTTCTGGCAAGTTCTTGCTAGTTCCCAGTTTCACCCAGAAGGGACCAACAATTAGACCAAAATACCCATCCAAGACTTCTGTGCACAATGGTGATAGCCATTCTTATCTCAAGGATCTTAGAGCAATACCTGATAGCAGTCTAACAAATGTTTCTCAGGAAAAGAAAAAAAAAAGTGAATTTGGCCAGTATCGAGAAGCTGGGGCTGCAAAGCAGACGTAGAATCCCCCCTTCCTTTGCCTCTAGGATCAGTTTTGGAGACATGATTTTCTGAGCTCATGACTATGGTTTCCAGTGGTAGGGACTGCAAACACGTGCAGAGCATAATCAAAGTCACAGTTAATTAGTTTTTCAGGAAAAAAAAATGGAAGTGGTAAGTGCCGCTGATTTTCCTAACTTCACCTTGTTCTTTCAGTTCTTTCCTGAGCTCTTCCAAATTTTTCATTTCTTTTGAAGTGGTGCTATAAATAAATACCACTCAGTCACTCTGAATGACAGTCAGTCTTCCCACTTCATTCTATCAAAAGTCACATTAACCAGAGCTGTAGCCCTCTGCCTCAGCAAACCCAGCAGGATCCGAGTCCTTTTCAATGTTGCAGTAACACAGTCTAAAGTCTTGATCACTAGGACATAACAGATGATAATTGACTTGTCTTCTTGACTAAAAGTGGATCTGATTAAAAAGCTGCAACAATCTAAGTAAAGGTTCTCTGTTGATCCCTCTTCCAAACAGATGTATAGTTCCTTACCTAGCTGATAAACTATTTCACTTCCAACTCTTTTTTAAAATGATCATGACACATTTCAAGTATTTTCTACAAAATTTTTCCCATATGCACGAAGAGATGTTGAAAAGATCTAATCGTTAACAGCTTCGAGAACAAATCTGACACGGTAGTTCAAAAACATTAATATCAATTTGTGCTGCTCAAAGATTTACACAACTCTGACAACTAGTCACTTTTTAAGAAAAGAATTCTTCAAAACTCTAGATTTCTGATAAAGAATGCATCTTCTCTCAATTTCAACTAGCTTTAAACAGACAAATGACATAGACATTTTCCTCATTTTAAGGAAAATTGTGTTCAAGAATTAGATGAAAGCGGAATTAAAAAACCTCCCAAATGAAACATTATACACGTCCAATTCTTCATGCCAAAATTAGAAGTTATTTAACATATTCTTTTTTAATAAGTCCCCCTTTCAACACAGTTAACTACTGGGAAAAACAAAGTCCCTATAAGATAAAAGGTAAGCTACCCCAGCAAGAAGGATAAGTAAGGTTCCTAGTACTGAAAGAGGCTCGATACTCTAAAGAAAGATCCCAAATCTTTATTTAGGCTTCTGAGAAAAATTAAGTCAAACTCTCTGGAGAGAACAGCAAAGCTTATATAGCAATCACGCAATACTGAACGTACAAAGCTCTTCACATTCAGCTCATTTAAGTAATCATTAGAATTAATTCTTCCTAATAGTAATAGATTCTCTGTCCTACGTAGACTCCTCTTGTATGGATGGCGAGTTAGGAATTAAAAGCAAGGCAAGGAGGGAGAGCACAGAAAACCAGTTCTAATTCACAAACCCCTCCTTCCAAGCCTCACCATAAAGTTAGAGCTGAGGAACAACAGGGGAGCAAAAGGAGCACTCAAATCCAATTGCTCCCATGTACAAATCTCAATCACCACACCTACACTGTTACTCTGATAAAATATTCAAACAGATTCTATCAGAAACACATCCATACCTCCAATATGAATATTTTAAAATTCCAATGTTGCGTTAAGTTACGTATTATAGCAAAAGTCAGTTGCTTTGCCATCTATTTACAAAACCAAAATCAGTCCACTTAGGGTCCAATACAAACAAATCTTGTGTCTACAGAAACAATTCCCACAGAAGGCAAGTTTGTCTCTTTCTCTGAGCAAAATAAAATTTTACATCTTAAATGGCAAAAGATAACATATTATCACATAAGCAAGATGAAAAAGGTACTTTTGTAACATAAGAAAACCAGCAAAAGTATCAGCAGGATTGGGGTTTTTTCCAGCATATGCCAGTGCATATGAAAGAGTACTGTATAGCAAAATTAAGTTGTTATCAAAACTTTGTGCTCAGGACAGTGTTTATAGCATTTATATACTCACTGCTCCACAAAGCTGAAATCTTAATTTGTGTTTCCAACTAGGTTTTTCAACTGGGTGACACTCAAGGTCCCAGAACTGGGAGTAATCCCCTTTATCTCTGGGCAAAAAGATTACAGCAACCTACAAAAACAAGAGAAAAAATTTTGTACAAGCTTATTAGAATAATCTATACATCTTCACAGTTTTACCTACAAAAAGTTACTGTTAAGCCAGCACAAACTTTACACACTACAAACACACATTCCACACATAGGTGATCTTGCAGAAAACAATACAGCTTGTCCTTTACCCACAAGAGAAGAAGTTCTGATGAAATAGGTTGTGCAAGCAATCTCGAACAAAATTTGAGTTCAGCTCATCTATTTTAAGCAAAGTCAGCAAGTGCTTGCACAATTATTTCTATTAGTAAAATGGGGGAGAAGGGGACCAGGAGGGGAAATACATGAGCTGAAAGACAGCACTACCTTCCTTCATCTGTCAGCTAAGCTGTGAACAATTGTACTCCTTCAGCTCCAAGTCTGTAAGCACACTGTGGTACAATTACTAGGCGGCCTGAAATTTAAAACAGCTTTCGGGCTATGCATTTGATCATCCTTAAAGGCCACCTATGTAACAAAGGCTTTTCTCCACATAGTGCTATACCAGGTTAATTCAAGAGTAAACTTGCATTGTTTTAAGAGTTGAGGTTGAGGGAAGAAAGAGAAGGGGAGCAGCAGATTAGAATAGATCACTACAACTGTATCTAATTAGCTAAATATTATCATATCCACTGCAAAAAACAGCAAATCATGATGAAACTGTACCTTATCAGCTCCAGCCAACAGCCTGACATGCCAATAATGTAAATGTTATTCAAATAGGCCTGAACTAGTACGGCTAAGGCAAAGACAATTGTTTAAATTCAAATAATGGTTTTCACTATTATGAAATAACTATGAAACTGGACAGGAGAAAGGGGTTTTTTTATGTCCTGTAAAGAGATTACAAACCGCATCATCATAGTGTCGTTAAGGAATGTCATAATAATCCATGAAGATGAACAGATAGAATTGAAGTAACATTGAGGGAGAAGGTGAGGGACAAAAGCCCCACAGAAACCCATTCAGTATGTCCATAGATGTGCTTTATAATTGTGGTTATGAAACCCTCTACTGGCCAGGAGATAAAACTGTAAGTCAAAGGAAATTAACTTTAGGAACAGACAACTGTTCTTGAACAAGTATGACAAGACTGCTTCTAAGAAAGGGAAACCGGTTCTCACACCCGTTTCATAAGAAGCCAGTATTATTTGTGATTTTCTTGTGGATTTTTACAAAACATTTAAAAACAGTTTTCTGTTCAAGAATAATTTCTTGGGAAAAAAACCACCACAAAAACACCACCACAAAGTCAAACTATATACGTATTGCATAAATTCTTAGAATCAACTCAGCTGACGCAACAGCTGTGCTAAGTAGATACTGACTACCTGATACACCACAGAACCCAATTTTTGGAAGGTCAACATTTTATCATTATCAGATAAAGTACAACCAGCTTCAAAAATTCAACTGTTATTTCAGAGAATTTCTCATGTAAGATCCTATTTTACAGCTGAGATACACTAATATGGTTGAAATATTTATAAATGTCAGTTTACCTTCTCTTCTCCGTAAGCTTCAAGAGTACCAGAAACACGGGAACATCTGAAAGCGGAGTAAGTAACCCTATAAACACAACCAGTTCCATCTACATCCTGCAAATAAAGTTATGAGTCAGATTCAGAAGGCGGGGAAAAAAAAAAACCAAAACAAACAAACAAAAAAAACCAACCCACACAATATATCCCCACACACACACCACCCTTGCAAAGGACTGAAGAAAATACGCCCCATCAAGCTGCTTTCAAGTGAAGAAATAATATTGACTCCCTAAAAGCAAATGAACAAAGACTACAACTACTACATTTATGCAGTCACCATGACTACTGGCTTCCAGTTTAGAGGTGGGTGCACTGGCTGGAACACAGCATACTCACTCTTCTGGGCTACAGCTAAGAGTACTACATAACCATTTTTCATCATTTCGCAACAACAGACCACAATAATTCTAGCATAAAATCAAAGTGATCATCACAGTATTACAGACTATCAAAAAATAGGGAAGCATTCACCAATATCAATGGTACAACTACAGTAATTGTACAGGCGACAGCAGGGTAATTCAAGTATCCTTGACCTAACTTAAATTACCTACAGGGGTACCATGTACAGCATAATTCCAGCAGCACAAGTCTCGACACAAGGCAAGTCTAGCATTCTGGAGACAAAAGGGACACACATCGTTCATGTATGCTTGACTACTTAATGCAATCTGGATGATGACACTGGATGAGCACAAGCAAACTCTATAAGCCAGAAATTGTCCCACAGAGCACTGATTGATTCACAGTCAGGGAGCACATCAGAGATGAAAAAAAGTTCCCTGACATGGACAGAGGCAAAAAGAAACTTTGTAACTGAGTCCATCCTCAAATATATATTCTTTCTTGAGAGACTGGAGGGAGAAAGAGCAGCAAGAAGAGAGAAGGAAAAAAACCATAGAGATTTGCACAAAACTACCAATGCAAGCATTCACTCACTTTAACATAGGGTGGTGCAAAAGATGACAAATGCCACTTCACGTTTTCATCCCCTTTATTCTCCATTTCCAGGAAATTCTCTAGAAGAGAAATTTCAGACTAGTATATTAAATGTCTGTCTTTGAGTGTTCAAGTCTCTTTAGCAGAAAGAGTTTAAACAGAAACTGTGTTTCAAGACACACAGAAGTTTAATGGAAACAGTTCTCATCACAGACTCAAAGCACACTGTCATAAAATTCTTCAAAGCTTGTACAAAAGAAATTTGGTAGTCAAGTCTTCTAGTGAAGAATCATATTGAAGATGCTTACAAGAAACCAAGTGAGACCTAACTCTCACCCTCAATAACCCTAAAGCAATAATAGATAATACTCTAAAAGAACCTGAAGCATATCACGGGCTATTACTTGAATGTTTTGCTGGTAGTAGGAAGTCAGCTTCTTATAAATGCAGAACATGACAAATAGCAGAGTCACCTCCAACAGTCTCAGTTTATTGCATTCACATTTTTGGCAGATACCTTCACATACCAGTGTACAAAAAAAAAATACAAAAAACCCACAAGATATCCTGGGAGGGAGTTAGGTATTATTTGCCTATTCAGGAAAAAACACTAACAACATTCTAGTTTGGGACCAATCAAATAAAGCTGCATCAAATAAAATCTGTTCTCATCCTAGTACAGATTTGTTACTCAGCATACATATATATATATAAAGCGTACATATACAAAAACTCAATAAAAAGGTTATGCTTGACTTGCAGAAAGAACAACTCACTGACATTATCAGAAAAGCAACTTTGACAGTATCAGTAAGTATATTTCACGCCTTGAAATGTGCCTCTTGCCAAGAATCAACAGGACATTATGTTCATCTCAGTCTAGAGTAGCACTTCAGGAAGTTTAGCTGCATATATATTACATGGGACATTTATAAAGATAGGAAAGGAAAGGAGTATCACATTATACTCCTCTTTCGTAAGTGTAGCAAAAAACCCCAGATATAATTGATAAATTAAGCCTTGAAAGTTCTAAAGTCTGTTAAATAAAAATGTAGTGTCAGTGAATCATTTAAAAAAAAAATCCTCTTTACCTAGAAAAGAAAACTAAGCACTACAAAAAAAATCTGGTATCTAGATAAACAGAATGACAGTTTCATACAGTAATTTGGAGAATTTTAAGCATTACTGGAATTACAAATACAGACTGAGGATTTGAGACTCCATTATCAACAGTGTCCTCTGCGACCATTAAGTACAAGACAAGGATAGCCAGACTCATAGCTGACATTCTTATCATCTTAAGGAAGAACATTTATTTCTCTGCTACATGCAGGCAGATTTATCTCACATCTTAGGGACACACAGACAGATGAGGAGAATGGGTCTACTGCAAAAGGCCATTGACACAAAAGAGCTTCAACAAAAAGCAGTAACCTCATAGTGCCCTCTTTGCCCAGGCACAGCATGGTTGCATTCATCATAGTTGCTTAAAAAAATTGGCAATGTACCTGTCTGTATGCAATTCTATCTGTGGGGAAAAGTGTGACTGTACTGCATAAGCAGAAGAAAAAAAGACAGGAAAAAGGACCAAAAAAGGACAAAAAAAAAAAAAAAAAAAAGGAACTTCTGAAAAGAGTTTCATGACAATGAGTAACATTTCAATCTAAAGTCGGGAGCTGGTCAATCACACTTATCAGACTAAAAGAACAAAAACAAAGTCAAGGCATTTAAGTTCCCAATCATGCAATATAGTAAACAAACCCACTGACCACGAGATACTACAGATGTTGCATTTACTAAGCAAGCAATATTACCTGAGGTTTGGCCAGGTCTTGTTTTAGGAAAAACAATGGTTCTGTTCTTTATTTCCATTTTTGTTAGCGGGAGCACTGGGAGAGGCTTTGCCACATGAACAGTAGGACTTTCAGACTGTGGAATAAATATATCACGTCTTCTAGATGGAAAGTCTGCTCCAGATACACTCTGTGCGACTGCCTCTCGAATTTTCACTTTAATAAACTTTTGCACAATTTTAAGGAGAAAAAAAAATTTACATAGTGAACACTGATATATTAGCAAGTCAAACTATTTAGCTGTATTTCCCTGAGTTGTAAGAGCTCATGTTGTTCTGCTTTACATTCTCTCAGAGAAAGAGTCTCATACCTTAAAGTCACCAGGTCTTCTCTAACTTCAGTTAACAAATTTTAAAGATTTTAGGACAAGTTTAATCTAGAACAGGAAAATCTACTGAAAATTTGCCATCTAGATGTTTTAATTCAATACCCATAATAATTTAAACTAGTTAAATTTAATTGACAACTACAATATTCTCTGCTTGCAGAGAACGAGAAGAGGGCTGCGTCACACAGAATGACCTTTGTGTTCACTTGCGCTACATAATTAGCACTCCTAAAAGCTTCAGTTAATGCTAGTAAGATCTTAGCATACTTTTTGCTTAATTGGATAGGTAGCAAAGAAATGGCAAAAGCATTATCAGCTACCAGATCCCCTACAGTTTGATTGTTTTTGCTACATTCTCTAGTTTTGTCCTAGTGGGTTTCTTCTCTTAAATCCTTTTCTCATATTGTAGAACATAACATAGTTAAATATGTGCACAGTCTCCACCTCCTTCTCAACTCACTCTTTTCAATAACTTCCCTGTTTGTTTGGGTTTTAAGGCAGTTTCCCATTCTGTATAATACCTCACCTTCCTCCATCAAGGAGGAAAGTAGATGTGCCATTTTATCCTTTCAGTGTCTTTTATTTCTCTCTCCATGCATTGTTACAATTAACCTAAAACACATACTGGCTGTAATAATTAAAAAAAAAACCCAAAACCCAGGTATCTATTTCTTTGGGGGAGATTACCAAGGGTCTTTCTGCTTTTACATTCGTATGCCACAATTTAATCAGGGAAAAGTCTTGGATTAAAATGTATGAAGAGCAAGAACCTGTTCTAGACATTCTTTATCACAGACTTGTTGGACAGAAGGTTAAGTTTATCTTAAGGGAGCTCAAAAGGAGCTACAGTGACTTGTCCAGTAACCTCCTTTAACTTCTTTTATTTTTAAATATTCTATAGACTACTTTTATATACACACATGTACATATATGCATTTAGCTCTTCTAGAAAATTATGCATAAGGCAGTGGTGGGTATACAGATGCAATTTTGTTGGCAATTCAGTCTAAGTGTTCACATCATAGTATTTCTTTAGAGATGAATGAACTAAGAATCTCAGTTTGCAAAACAGCATCTTAACTACATTTATTCTTTTCTTCCCCCCCTCCGCCTACAAGAGAAATTTACAAATCAGAGAGAATAATGAAAAGTTGAAAGAACTGCTGTCTCATACCTAAAAGCTTTTAGCAAAGTTACTACACCTTATCCAGCTAAGTAAAATAAACAGTTGCCATCGCAACTCAAGTAAGCCATGTACCTTTTGTCCATTATCGCAATGGATATAGATTAGGCCACTCCAAGGAATTAATGAAGGTTTTGTGGCAAGTGATGGATTAGGACTCACCAGAATTAGTGTACTGCTCCTAATAAAAGAAAAAAAATATTAGCATGATCCTCATATTAGAATGAGTATCTACAACACTAGCCCCCATCAAAAAAGGATGTGCTTTTAAGATAGCAAGTCAGTGAAGGTGATCTAGATTTAAATTTAAGGTATTCAGATATTCAATATATTTTCAAGATTTAGTAGTCAGAAACTTAACATTAACACACTTTATAAACTTGTCGTTGATGTTGTATAAGGGGTCATAGGGAAAGAGTAAGTCTTATCTACTGTTAACATATACAACCAGTCAGACCATGTAAAGCAGACATGTAACTACATGTTTCAGAAAAACAAGCTTCAATACTAGTCAACAAGGGAATTGTACTATTCAAAGTATACTGCACAAATTGCATTTCACGAAACTTTTAAACTAATTCTAGTTTTAGAGAAGCAGCTTGCTTTCCTCCTTCCCATGCAGAACTGATCGTGGAAAAAAGAAAAGCCCTTCAATGTAATCAATGCCTTCTATAGTTATTTAGAGTAGGGGACACTGAAGAGTCTAAACTCACTTGAAGCAGTTACAGCAACACACAGTAATTTGACCAGTGAGAACATAAATTCCGATTTACTTTGTTCCATATTCTATACTAGAGACATTTAAATAAAAGAGGGTAGAAAGTAAGCAGTGAATTATTTAAAAACCAAGTATAAAATCGCTGAAGTAAAGGTCATTGATTGTATGTTAGCAGCACGCAAGCTACACCTGAAGAATTAGCTTAAAACGTCATTAGCACAGCACTTCACATTTGAAAAGTTTAGTGTAGGAGCAAGATCAGTCCCTATAGGAAAGTCAGTTCCATAATCATTGTCACAATATGACCATCTCTACAAACTGCAATGATGTTAACGGCCTTAAAATATTACATCAGGATACTGATATTTCCCTAATGGATTGTGGGGGTTTTTGAATCTCAGTAGTTTTCAGAATCTTTTCACTCACAGTTCTCTCAGGTACAAGCAGCATACATGAGAATATGATTTACTAAGTACAAACACTACCTGTCATCACAAACCATTCCACTGTCTTTACTCCTACCAGCTTGTCTTTGACATTTACTGCAAAATTCTCATGGAAATCCAACTTGCATGGGGTCACAAACCACGTGTCTTTCAGTCAGAAGAGTCATACTCAACCTAAAGACACTACCTCTCAGTACTTCCATTGCGATGGAAAGGAGTAGAGCCTACGGAAGAAATAGTTTCCAAAAGGCAGCTCTTGCAGCCTTCGGAGATTCCAACAGTCCCTGCTCCAAAAGTACAATTCCTTTCATAGCACTTCACCAATACTCCCAACACTGAGGCACAGCTACAATGCCAGAGGCTAGTTTCAGTTGGCCTCCAAAGAAAATCTCTTGGAATGCTACCAAATTCAGTAGGGACGCAGGACTTTATTACTCCACATTCAGGCAGGTTTGAAGTTGCCTTTAGCTTATTCCATGGAACTTAAGGGGTTTAGTCAAGGTGAAACAGGGGGTGGTCTGCTTGCTCTAGCATGGCAGAGTCAGTCTTTGATCTTAGGACCTTCTTTCACCATCACTGAGAAATCAGACTCTTCTCCTTTCCTGGCCTAAATCAGTTCAAGAATTCTGTCAGCTCCAGCCATTGCAGCACACAGTATAAAAGATTCTAGCTGTCTCCTGTCCTGACAGGATGACTGCTCTTGGCACTGCAAGGCAATGGTCACGGAAAGTAGAAAACCAGGCAAGCACAGCAAGCTGTGCTTAAGTCAGCTTTTGCCACAGGTCCATTTCTTACTTGCAGGCCTCTGTTCTTTGATCCAGACTACTTACCTGGACCCAACATGTGAGGCTTCAACTCATTCTTTTCCAGTGAAGGGAACACATTCTACAATTATGCAGTGCAAGAAAGTTGCTTTCAGGTGGCCTTCAATTCCCTCTTTTTAAGAAATCATTCCACAGACAGTCCTGAGTCTAGGGTATGAGACACTCAAGATGTCCTTACTTTCACAGCTACTGAAAAGTTGTTCATTATTATCTCTTTTTGAAACTGCTGTTCTCGGCACAGATTGAACCTGCTAGGAGTGGCAGATATCCTAGCCCTTCCAGAGAACCCTCTTTATTTTGTTCTCACTAGTGATGAGAGTTCCCCAACAATACATCCTAGAATTTACATCTACGTGAATATGGAATTATGTGTTTAAATGTATCACATCTTGCACAGTGATGCAGAACCGAAATTGAAGTATCTGCTTTGGGCAAACATCTACAAAGTTTAAGCAACTACTTAAATAAAACTCAGAAAGCAAAACCTATTTTTGTGGAACTCAAGGCTTTTTTTTTTTTTTTAATATGAGAATAGTTTAATAACAGGCTCTTAAAAGCCTTTCTGAACTGACCTTAAAAACCCCATAAATTTAGAAGTGAGAAGTGGTCAGAACTTTGAAGCATTTTATTGTGAAAGACACTGCTGACATCTGTGAGAAGTCTCATACATACAAACGGTGATATTATGACTACTGTTCCAAAATACTGCTAATTAAGACATAGGTGATCTGACACTGGCTTGTCATTCATTTCATATCTACAAGATATTAAGGCAAAGGTTGAGTGGCAAAAAACAGTTCTGGCAGAACACAAAAAAAACCCCTACAATCAAGTTCTGATGAGTATCAGCACATTTGCAAAAGAAAACATTAAGTCCTCAGAAGAGAAGCACTCTATAGGAACTGTTATTTTGGGGTTGCGTTGGTTGGTTGATTGGGGGCGGGGGGGGGAGAAGTCTTTTTTTTTTTTTTTTTTTTTTTAAAACACACAGGTCATTTTTAAACAAAAAACTATTGTGAAAGGAGATTTTTAAAACTTAGGCTTTGTTGACCATCCAGCTCCTGGAAAATTATACAATAATAGTATTTCCAGGCACAGAAAACTCCTGATAACTTTCTCGGTGACAGAAGAACATTCCCTCTATACAGAACTATAAAAGCATAAGGTCCTAAAATACAAAAGGTAGATTTGCATGTTAGCTGACAAACTAAACTAACTGAACAAACTACAATAAATTCCTAAAAACTAAAATTCCTAAACTAACTAAAAATAAATTCCTCCAAAATCTCACCACACTTCCACACGTAAAGGAAATTAAAAGAAACTTACTCTGGTTCAATAACTCCATGTTGGGGGGTTATAGTAAGGCAGTGAGCTGGCCAGGAAAGTTCAAATGTCAACATCCTATTAGAACTGTTGACAATTTGTACATGTCCAGTGTCTGCTGTTCCACCTGTAATACAAGATAAAGCTATAAAAAGCTAACAAGTACAAAAATTTACAGAAGAGCCCAAGATTCAGATATGCACCAATTAAGATAAAGCATTTTCTGCCCTATTTTTACCTTCACGATGCTTTAAAATCTTCACAGGTATGCAGTGCCTACTATATGTATACACACACAGAGCACACTACCTCCGACACTTTAACCAAAACTGTGTTCAAAGCAAGTTTATTGTTTAGATGCAAAGCTACTGCAGCAAGGTTATTGGCAAAGCCACATTTACAAACACAAAATAATTACAAACATAGTATGCAGTACAGTTATTTTAATACTAGAATGGTTATTTTATTAACTTTAAAAAAATACTTACTAATAGAAGGAGATGTCAAAGTCAAGTACTCAGGTTTTACAGCCCAAGTCCGTTGAGCATCTGACTTATTCTGAACCAGATCATCAGTTTTTACACATAATGGAGGACCCTGCGGTCCTTTAACAGGAAGAACATCCAAAGTTGCATTAATATGTCTGACAGAGTTCTCAAATCTGAAAATAAGATTGCATTACACAGAAATAGTAATAAAAATAACTTATGAGTACTTATAATAGCCTGCTCCTAGTATTTCTCAAAATTTAGTATTGAAATACAATGTTCTTTACATGGGCCTTCAATTTAATTCAATTCTCCATTAAGAAAAAGTTAATTCAGCACCTATATCATGTCACAGCTTTTTCACAGAATATTTAGAAGTAGAAGGTACCGTTCAGAATGGAAGGTACTAAAATAAACAATTATCTTCAGGTGATAATAAAGTCAAATGCTTTCTCTATACATATTTTATTCAGATTAAGAAGGTACTGTAGAGAGAAATCAGGCAATGCAACCTGTGTTTCAAAGACTGCTGGAGATCAGTAGGGGCCTCTGGAGATCACCTAGTCCAACACCCCTGCTCAAAGCAGGGTCAACTACAGCAGGGTACTCAGGGCATTATCCAGACAGGGTCCAACCTTCTTCACAGATTAAGACGTCACAATCTCTCTGAGCAACCTGTTCCAGTGTCTGACCACCCTCACCAGGAAAAAGTTTTTTTTCCTCATGTTTAAATTGAGTTTTTTGCATTTCAGTTTGTGTCCATTGCCTCTTGTCCTGTCATTGGACACCACTGGGAAGACTCTGTCATCGTCTTCCTTTACTTCGCTATCAAGTATTTATACACATCGACAAGATCCTCCACCCACCTCAAGCCTTCTCTGCTCGACACTAAACAAACCCAGCTCTTAGTCTCACCTTGCAAGACAGATGCTCCAATACCTTCGTCACCTTCATGGCCTAGCATTTCACACCTTTGCTTGCAAAATACACAGCAGGTAAGCTCAAGTATGAAAGCTAGGAAGCTATTATTTTAGGATTCAGAGTATTTTCTTAAGTTAAAAGCTAACTCAAAACAAGTTTTATTTTAAAAACCAAGACAAAAGCAGAAATCAACAATTCGAGAAAAAAAACAGATAACACTTGCTCCATACAACATTGTGCAAACATACAGCTCTTACTCCTATTATTTCTACTTCTACTTTCAATGCTTCTGAGAATCCTGACTCAGTTCAGGACAGCTGAACTAATACCTGTGAGAATTCATCCCTTAAGACAGCAATTAAACTAGGAAGGCAATTGATTCACATAATTCCTTGACACAGAATTTCCTAAGTCAGATTAGTAGTTAACACACTCAGGTCTCTTCTAAGAATTACAGTTTATTCAGAAAATGAAGATCCTCATGATGCTTAACCAGGGAATAAATTCAAATCTAGAAGAACTGCTAAGGCTATCAAATGGAAAAAACAAACAAATGACGACCACCAAATAAGAGAAACATTCTACTTGCTGCTGCAGATACTTGTTTCCTGTTTCTCGAAATGAGCATTCGCAATCCCACTATGCCTGACAAACATCTTGCTAGCCAACAAATCTGTCAAGTATCACACAGTGTTCAGCATCCGGAGTGCAACAGGTACAAGCAATTCCAAGACAACATCTACATAAGTAAATGTTAAACACAACAAGACTAGGTAGGACCCTTTTGTCACCTGTGTAACAGGATCTTGAGAACAAAAACATGAAGACTCAAGAAACAACCTATGCAAATATATTCCTTACAGTGTTAAAGTTAACCCATCTTTATTTTCTTTTTATGCTACACTATCTTAGTAAGTAGGACTTGTATAGGATTTGGACATTTCTTTCCCTTCACAGGGCTCCAAATGCTACAGCAACCTGTCTAAACAAAAGTGACAGGTCCATTTCAAAGACTAGGTCTCTGCCAGTCCTCCAAAGACATCCTCCCAGTAAGGGACCACTTCATTTGAGGGAGTGACGGAGATGAGGGTAGCCTCAGCACTGATCATTCTTTTCATGAGTACCGTACACACCACATTGAAAGGCTGGCATACAGGCTGGACAAGGAAAAGGCCACTAAGCCTTTGTATTATATCTCTACTTCCATCCCAGACATCAAAAATTCATTACAAGGAATTAAGTGGTTACAGTCCTATTAGCACTACAACAACCAATGCACTTTGGAAGTGCCTATGGGGGGTGGGGGGGAAACAAACCCAACACATCTCTTCAAATGAAGAGCAGGAAGTTGCAGATGAAGTGAATCGTGTCAGTTGAGTGAATAGTTTAAAAGTTAACATAACAGTTTAAACAGTCTATATAGAGAAAAATTGCAAGAGCCACCTAGATATTCATTAGAGCCATTCTCATTATAGAGCCAGCTCTTTCACTTGTAAAGTCAGTCAGTTTTCTTCATTGACATTAAAATCTTCAATGAAAGGAGATGCACCTCAGCTAGGTGTTATTTGACAGTTACCCTTATAGTTATATTACCTGTCTGATTCCAAATGACGTCCAGGAGACTGCTGAAATCCATCCCGATCAAAAGTGGAATATCCAACCACAGAAAGGATAACCTTACGCATATTTGCATAAAAAAGATGGATATCATTTGTCCCCCGTGGGATATCGCATACTAAAAATGAGAGCAATAGAGCAATTCTAATAAGAACAAATCTATAACACTCAGAAATTACACAACAGAGATTTGGGATATAGACCTAGTTAATAATCTGTTTGCTAAGATATCCTGGATCATTCCAAAAATTACTTACTACAAATTCAGTTATCAGGTATAAATCAACATGAACATGAGTTGTAACACAAATCTAAATACACACCAATTTTAACTTCTTAATTGTAAAAGATATATATTTTCCACCTTGATACAAATGTTATATACTAATCTGATTCTATGCCAAATTAAAGTTAAGGTTTACTTTTTTTACCCTGACAAATAAGATTCATACATTCCTATGGCTTCACCAGAAGAGATTCACCTTGACAGAAGTTACTTTTCAATTACAGCATCCTGTAAAATATAGTCAAGTACATAGTGATACCTAGAAGTGCACAAGAGGATTTTGCAAAGAATACTTGATCAGAATTCCTTCCCTCCTCTTTAACAATACATCCATATACAGACAAGATGCTAGTACACATTGCAAACTATATTCATTTTGATGACCCAAGTACAGAACTCACAAAACTTTTCAGACTGCTTTAGAATAAATAGTTGCTAGATGTTAAATATCAACTCGTCTCTGTTCAATTAGTAATTGAAGCATACTTTAGCAACTAGCAATATATTAGATCAGTATGTAAAAGATGTTCGGCTAGTGCAGTAAACCACATGAGTGTTAGAGAGTAGCTGAATCTGGTAGCCTTTAGAGACAATACTGCCACCGGTCCAACCAGCAGCAAAGTTGAACATGTGTTCCAAGTAAACACCCACCCACACATGAACACACACAGAGCCAGCCACACAGACCAACCCAGAGAGAAACACTCAAACACTCACACAAACACAAAACAGTGCCAATGGCCTTATTCTGTTCCCTTCTCTGGCTGATGAGAATGAAGACTCATTACTGGGAACAACAACATGGATCCCTCCAGCTGCTGACCCTGGGCCATACCACACTGATGCATCAAGTGAGCAGAGTGGTGAAAAACTGACACCTTACTATTTCAAACACCAACCTTCGTATGTCATGTCTTAGTAGGTTTTTCAAATACCTCTGTGGATTAAGGCAATAAGGAATGGAGACCAAAACAGGGATCCAGCTTTACATGAAAAGCAATCCTTATAGCCAAAGCATTCTATTTCTTTGAGCATTTTTTTCAGCATCATCTCTTTAACAGTATTTCATTTAAAAGGCCAAAAAGTAAAAAAGTATTTAGATGTTGAAAAAAATAACTTCTCACCTAAAAGAGCATCTTACAGAAAAGAAAAGAAAAAAAAAAAAAGAAATCCTATTTCTTAATTCTAGGTACCACTATTAGTTCCTGCAAAGTATTTGAGTAAATAGAACAATTGTGACCAAATAGGGAACAATAAGCTATATTTCACAAATTCAGGAAAGTGCACTCTCAAACAGAGAGTGAAAAACATTAGGATGCAAGAGATAAGCCTTGTTTTCTACAGAAAGAAAAAAAAAGTTGAACTACCATTAGCAAAACTCTAGTAATAAGGCGGTAAGAGATAATCAAGGATGCCTAGGCTCTAACACTGGCTTAACAAATTCAGAGCATACTCAAGAACCCAAGTATCTTATCTTCACTAGGATTTCACCTCAACCAAGATGAATGATCAACAATCTTTACTTTTCCAAGTAAAGACAAGATACCATCAATACGTAAAGAATCAGACTACAACCTTTATTCAGTTGTAGTAACCTTACAACAGTAAAGTCTTTCCATATGTGAATACAACTAGTTCAAGAAATAGGTTTGACAGTAAGCTTGTTCATGACACTTATGGGATTGAACAGTTCTGGTGGGGGGTGGGTTGGTTTGGTTTTTTGATGGTTTGGGGTTTGGGGCAGGGCGATGGGTTTTTGTGGTTTGGTTTTTTTGGGTTTTGGGTTTGTTTTTAAGGACACCTTTACAATATACTGCATTTTTTTAACAAATACCTTGTTAACACAAGCAGAAGTATAAAAAAGAAGTTATTTAATTTGGGAAGGTAAATACAGCAAAGCAAAGCTATCTGCCTCTCAATTTTCAGGTATAAGATATATCTGTGTGCAACAAATTGAATATTTCTCAATTATTAATGAGACAAATAGTCTCTAAGTTTCATTTTGCTAGGAGAAAAGTACAGTAAATTGTTTAAATAGACAGGCATTGAATGAAAGAAAGCAAGTTCCATCCAAATTGGGAATTTTGCTTCTACATTTATCAAAAAAGAAATAGTGGAAAAATAACTAGGGTTCAAGCCTAAAAGCACATTTTTCCACCCGAAAAAAGTATTACATTTTTCTTTTAAGAAGCCACAGGCTTACCTTCTGTCACAAGCTGCTCCCCTTGAAATTCTTCATCAAATACAATGTTTCTCAATAAGCTGTTTTCTGGGATTATGTGTTTTTCTACCTCAGGTTTATATATCATAGCTCTGTTAAAGAGATAAAGAAGGAAGAGTCATTAAATCACACAAAGTATTGGAAACAACAATCTGAAAAGACAGGTAAGACTGGTAAGAATTCAGCACAATTTTAACTTTATAATTTCTCGAATACACCAATCTCAAATCTGTGAGCATTCATTTAAAACTGAAATCTTTTCATCATCTTAAAACAGTTAAAATAATACCTGCTCTAATGCTGCATAGTAAAAGGAACCACTGAAATACTGGCTACTATACACTTATCTTTCCAAGATATTTGTTCTCTACTGTTAGTCACACCTACCTAGATTTCTGATAAGTACATCAGGCATCAAAGTGATTTTTCAATCACCACAGGAAGCAGGAGAATGCTATTTTGGTTGTGAGTTAAAGCCTTTTGAGGGGAAAAATTGACGAGTCAATGGCAGAGTGGCAGCAGGTTCCAGCCAACAGCAGGAACATAGAGCCAAGGAACATGACTGCCAACAGGACAGAGAAGACTGGGAGGCATAGTGGTATAAATAGACCTGGGAAAAAATGGGAAGCTACAGGTCAGGAAGAGGAAACCTGGCACTCCAATGGGGTCTGAGCCACAGAGGTGGAAAGAATACCTCAGCCCTACTAACTCTCAGGTCTAAGGTACTTACCAGGCTGCTGGCTATGTATATTTTTGGAGTGAAGAACTTGAGCCACAAGCTGGCAGACTAGGCAGATTACTCATTTCACATTCCTGCCCCTAAGTCCCAAATCACATTCCCGTTCTAGTACCCAATTACAGAATGGGGTTTGACTGGCTTACAGTACTCTGGCATTTCAAGGAATCAGTATCTCTTCCAAATTATCAAGGGAGACTTCAGAGAAGCTCCCACTAAGAAACAACCAACTAGACCACCATGTTCAAGACCCAAATGCCATGCCTGCTGGCTAATAAAATCAGCAACAAATAATTTCACTCACACACCAATGTCCAGAGTCTGCATAAAAAGTTTCCAACACTACCTATATAGGTGCATCAAGCTTCTCAATGGGTTTTCTGTTGATCAGCAGATCAAAGCTTTTCCCCAAGTATTTCTGCCCTTTGAGAACGTTTCAATGATAGTGAGCATTGCCCAGACAAAACAGTTCCTACAAAAATCAGTAACAAGCATCTTCCAAGATAAGCCTATTTTCTATCAAGAAGGTCAAAAATGCAGCTATTCCATGAGCTTTTTAGTCAGTCATACAGTTAAGTTCAACTATGTTTAATACTTTATTTGGATAACAATAAATACAATGACTTTCATAAAGTTTCAGGCAATCACATTTAAAAGCAATATTGAAATACTACCATTTTAAAATTTTGCACTGAATAACGATCATCAGCACCTTAGTACTCTGCTTATTCTTAACATTTTGCATTATCACTATACACAGCACAAGTCAAGTGCCACTTACGTCATTAAAAGCAGAGTATGCCATTTTTATGCATTTGAGTCAGGCAAATTGAAATACAGAGTAACGTAGCCTCTATTTAAGCTTGGTAAGATACATTCTACAAATTCCCTTAGTGTGTTAATGAGTGTATGTGGATGTTATTTCTCTCAATATATATCTACTCAAACACTGTCTTTGTCAACAGAATTCAGCAAACCAAGATGCGAATCTTGTTCAAAACTTAATACTACTAAATTTCATTACTACTACTTTCATGAGCCTTTTCCTTAAAAATTAAACCTGGAAAGAGACACCAAGATAGAACACAACTCTTTTCCAACCCAAAAAAGCAAAAATTTTCCCCCAAACCCAACACACTCAAATTCAAGAATGTAAGAAGCAAATAAACCTCTTAACTAGGATTGTAGCTACAATACATAAACAAAACCACAAATTAACAAATGAAACCCCCACCAAACAACCTACCAGATATAAGACATACTAAGTCTCTCCATATCATCACTGTCTTCTGGTTTGTTCTTGCTATTTTTGGAAGCATGTTAAAACTATACTTGTGGCAGCACACACCTCTAGTTTTAACTTTTTATTAAATATCTGTCTCTGTTACAATAGCAAAGTACCTCTTACCTACGATACTGCTGCCTAGAAACTTCATCTCCACAAAAAAAACATACTGTTGATACCAAAGTGTTTGTTTTATGGAAGTTCTTTTCCTTTTCCATTGGATTCCATGTTATAGTAATGACCTGATAAAATAAATAGACAACATACTCAGAAAAAAAACAAACTTGTTAGCACTAACATTTGGACTACGAGTCAACAGATTACTGCAATGCAAGTGAAACAGGATTTAACACAATTTAAGTAAGATTTTAATAAAGAATTAGTAAGACACATTCTCATTGATTGCATTTATTTTAATTTAAATTAATAAAACTTGCTCAGAATCAGGTATTATACTTACTTCATGTGTTCCTTCTCTTAGTACAAACTTCTCTGGAGATACCATCATTACCTGAGGATCCATAACTGTTTTTGTCCGTAGGTTTGCAAAGCACAATGCTTTAACATAGGCAGCCCTAGAACCTGTATTTCTTATGCGGAAGGAAGCTTTCCTTAATCTTGCAGGCAATAATCCATCCAGAGTTACCATGTAGCTATCTGAGAGTTTTTTAACATTTTCTAAAGTTATATTGCTTGTTCCTCCATATCCAGATAATGGTATCTGGGGGAAAAGGAAAAAAAAAAACACAAAGAAACAGTATTTCAAATGAAGGAAAGCTTCTTACTAAACTTCTGCACAATATGGTAAACTATACACAGAGTTACAGAAAGACAAATGAAAATGCTTAAAATGTGAACTGAAAAGACTGCAAGAAATAAAAAAGCCTAAGTTCAACATTTTTCAAGTTCTACTGAAAATTAATTTAAGGCCTACCTATAGAACAAGACAAGCTGAGATTTTTTGACAGTTCTAGAGTTAAAAATCTTAGGCTACTTCTAATACAGTATACAAAAATCTTTCTTCTTCCTTCTTAAGGGGAAAAATTGCATGCAAAAGTGACACTAATGTTCAAACTGCAAAATATAGCACCCATACAATCTTTAACATGTTGAAAAGTTTCAGCTTTTTGATAGAAACAGCTAGTCAGTACTAGATTTTAAATAATTATGAAAAACGTATGTTTAAAATTATTAGAAGTTAGGTTGGGACTCTTACAGTAAACTTAATTCCTGGCTGTGATCGAATCCCCAGCTGTTTGATTTCCAGCTTTGCAAAGAAGCAAGTTATTCGAGTAGGTGCAAACAACAAGTATATGTTAGTATCTTCTTTGGGACGGATTTTGAGTTCCCAATTACTAGTTAAGCGTTCTTCTGATCCAAATATACTTTGCAGCTGTAAAAAAAAAAAAAAAAAAAAGACATCAGAAATGAGTGACTACAATAGGAAAAACACAGAGCAGTAAGACTTACTTCACTAGTAACCCAAAATTAACTTCTTCAAAATCTGGATTAAGTCAGTTGACAGTGGCATGTACTTAAAGTCACAATGCTTAATATGCAACAAAAAAAAAAAAACAAGTTCAAGAATCCCCACAATAAGCCTCTCAGTTTAGACCAGATTTTTTTGCCTTCAATGCACAAATACGGTAAGGCTGAACTTGACCAGCACTACGTTAATTCTCTCTCAGTTAAGATTTCAGATATCAAAAAACCTCCTTTAGTTACAGTAGTTCCCAAAGGCTAATTCCAGTTTTTCATTCCCTCCCTCCCTCACGTACACAGAGTCCTTTGGAGTGAGGAATCCCTCCTGCAAGAAAGGCCACTGACAGATCACTCCACCAGGTATCGACTCTTGTGTTGTTGTGCTACAGCAGCTTGAAGACCTGTAAACTGAGCTGCAGTTTGCCACAACACTGTTACGGTTTCACATCTTCCTAAAGGTTGCCAGTGTAGCTTAAGCTCTGCTACCATGTCTATCTTGGCAGTCTCAGAACAAATACTCACAAAGCCTGCTAGTCACTGACATTTATAAAGGAATAACACTTCAGGGCAAAGACATTTTTATTGTAAACATATCCTGATAATTGTCATAAACACTAAAGAGAAATTTTCATGACAGTTACCTGAAAGCAGTCTTGATCCTGGCCTCTTATCAACAGTCTTAAATGTTGGGTCACAGACAGAGAGTCATTTCTTAGAGTTAATTTCTGCTGGCTGAAAAATATGAAGTTTAGTTATATTTTACAGCAAATATAAGTTAACTGCATAAATTTATTCATGGAAATAATGGAAACATGACAGCCAACTTTAAAGTCATTTCATGAAAAAAAATCACCTCTTGGAACAATAGAATATGTTAGCTAGAAAGTAATTTCTGTGTTCTCAAATTTACAGACCTTACAACATTTATACACCATTACACATCAATCCTCACACAGCAAAATAACCCCAAAATATATATAAATACAGCTTTTCTGAAGTTCAAGTATTGTACTTAACAGCTTAAACTTTTAAAGCAAGCAGCAGTTGTGTCAATACAAAAATTCCTTAAAAAACAAAAACAAAAAACCCAAAACAAACAATAAAAAAACTAAGACACAGTTTTAATTAGATTATCCAGAGCCACTTAGTTATGCAGAAACAGTCTTGTGAGTAGGCTGGCCCAGATTCACTGGAACAGTTGTAAAGAACTAAATTAAGGATAACTTTTCCTTTTCATGTACTTTTCAACACAACAGTACCACAGAAAGTTATGGCCACTTGGCAGCATCAGGTTGACCAAAAAGGTTTTTTTTTCCTCTCTGATATATCCTGGCATTGACCAGGCTTCTGGTACTCAGATCCTTCCTCAACAAAGGAAACCTCTCCAGAAAGAAGAGCAAGTGCCTTTGTTTTTTGACTTGTTAAAATGACAATCACAGGAGGATGTGACAAGCTCTAAAGCTAGTTAAAAACATCAAGGAAGAGGAAGGATCATGCAGATGAAATCAAAGAGGAGGACAGAGAGAAAGCAAAGCCTCTCCCTGATTTTCAGTGGCAGGCACTGTTCGGTACTCTGTTGGAACAAAGATTCTACAAATAATTTCAGGTTCCTAAAACCAATGGTGCATCAAAACTATTTTTCAGAAGGAACACAAAATAAAAAGGTAGCAGCATACAGGGAAGAGAAAGTAATTCCCAAACACCAAACAGCCAAAACTACTATGTTATTAATACACTATCTTAACAACACAGAAAAAATAGGAATATAGCTATCAGAAACAGTTCTTGGCTACAAACATGGATCACATTTATACAACAGGAAACATTTTTAGATTCCTCAAAAAGTTCAGTATGAAAACAACAGTTGAATAGTCTCTAAAATTAATACTTACTAGAAGTCCAGAGATCTGCAAAACTTGCAGCCTTTACATACAAAAGAAGCAAAGTATATCTACACAATTATGAAGAGTTTTACTAAATCAGGGCATAGTGAAGCTGTAAACTTGAAACTAAAAAAGTCCAGACAAGAACTAGTCTGAAGGATAAAGTAATCATAATTAGGGATGCAATGGATTCTCCATCACTACAAGTTTTAATATTGGAACACATTCAAATTCAAATAAATTAAGGGATGTTCAACAGCCTATGCTATTTGGATGGTCAAACTACATTACCAGACTGGATTCTTCTAGTCTTAATGGATGAATGGAATTAAAACAAGCATAGGAATGTATTTCTATCTAGAGATAGGTGTCAAAAGAACCAACATAATTTTTCCATCAAGTTGCTTGAAAAATATTTTCCACTACATTTCTACTTACATAACACACTAATCTTATAGAATCAGGTATTATTCTCACAATAACCAAAGAATCCTGAAGAATACAAAAAGGTCAAACAAGATCACAGTTTGTTTCCAAAAATTTCTTGCACAAAAAAATAATTGTAATATACTGCTTCTCTCGAGTCATAAAACAGCTTAGTTTATCACCTCTGGATTATTAATGTGAATAAGAAGTTTTACTTCAAAGAAGAACAATACAAAATACTTAAAATGATATTCTGTATGAATGGCTGCCCAATTTATACTTACACTGATGTTCCAAGTGTTACTCCTCCCCAGGCAATGAACTGCTTGTTGGACAGAATGGGTGGGATGTCTGAGCAGCCAGCAGCTGTAGACACAGATCTGTTTTCCTCAGACTCCACCTCACCTTTTATCACCACTTCATACTGAGGCCCAGATGGCAGCACAAGGATTTTCAGAGTACTTCAAAAATAAATAAATAAATTTAAATCCCACCACAGAACAAAATTAGCTGATTAAAACAAAACATAACTGGAAAAAAAAATTATAGATAGGCCTTTTTAAACTACCTTCTTAGGGGGAAAACACAAATATCTTTTTTTTTATTTTATGACAAAGGCCAGCTTTAGGCATACCAAAGTTTAAATCCTTTGGGCTGTAAATATGCATGCCACATGTACCTCAAGCAATTTTCTGAAGTATTTCATCTGGAAATGGTTCAGGTAAGTATTTCAGAGACTATAGCTAGGCAAATTATTTTTTTGCCCATGCTAACTTCTGATTATTTTGACACACTAATTTTGGAGACAAACAAAAGCTGGCTGTCTCTACATAGATTAAAGAGATATCTTTTGAAATACCTGCAAAATGTCAATGAAGTTTTACAAGCGTGAGATACCCTGAAGCATCAAAATTAAACTCTGAATCCTGTTAACAATGGTAGCATTCTAAGCCACAAACCCAATATTTTTTTCTCACTTTGTTTCCTGGGTTTGCTGTGAAAAAGAACACTGAGCCCACAGACGGGGAACCAGCCACCTACGGCTGGCCTTTCATGGTACAGCCTCTACCCTATAGGACACAAGTACAGTGCAGATGACTACTGCCTTCTTCAGGCAGCACAGAGAAACAGATGAATGAGAACACCAGGAACAGAATCAAATAACGAAGTAGAAAGAAATGGGCTAATACTGAAAAGGAAAGCTAAGCAAAACTAGCAAAGAAAACAGAAGAAACTAGACACACAAACACACAAAAAACCCACCCAACAGAAGAGGAACCAGGAAAAAGAAAGTGCTGCGTAATTAAGGGGGACAGAAGCCAATAGAGAAATAAAACAGAAAGCTAATTTATACCAGGAAGGAAGTGGAGATTCAACATATCTAACCAACAATACAGGAACAGAAGAAAAACCAATCAGAAAACCAAAACTGGAAAAAAAAATCCCAAACCAAACCCGAAAAAAAGGCATAGGGCAGGAAGGAAATTAAGCTTTTAAAGAATAGGCTGAAGCATTTGCTATAGCACACTCACTTAGAGCCAGGAATGAAACTCAAGCACCCCCATTCTATGTGTCATTGAATTCCTATGATGCCTGCTGACATACCCTGTGCCCCACGCTACTGCCTAGAACACTATCCTGGGCCTTGAAAAAGAGGCAGAACCAGAGGTAATCACCCGATCCCTGTCCCTAAGTGAGCTGGGAGATATGCAAAAAGATTTCAGCCATCATCCAGGTGAGCACATTATCACCTGGCTGCTATGATGCTGGAATAACAGAGCCAGTAGCTTAGAATTAGAGGGTAGGGAACCAAGCAGCTGGGATCCCTCTCCTTGCCCCTGCTCCAGCTAGGACTTATCCAGTAACATTGCAATGAACTTCCCCCCTTGCTCCTAGCCTGGCTAGCAACAAGGGATTGTTGCTGCATCCCATCAACAGGGAACATGAACTCTCATTACTGCTTTAGTTAGTTTATTAGTCTTTTTGGCATCACTTGCAAGTGGACTGCAAAGTTTCCAACCCTACTGAATACTCTGAGCCTGTAAAGCAAAGCAGTTATGTACAAGGCCATAGGAAAGCAAAGATTAATCACTTTGCGTGCCTATCCATTAGGATCATACAGTCATTAGCACAAAACTTCTCGTTGTTTAATTTAATGCACTGGGTAGGCCTAGTTAAGCTAGATAGTGAAGCTGAACATATTTTGGACTGATTACTTTTGTCCATTCTTGCTCTATTACAGCAGAGACTGGAAAACATGTAACAGAAGAGGAACAGCTGCTCTGGAAAAATGAGTCTGACCCCTAACATTGCCAAAAAACTCCTACAACACCAGAATAGTCACTTGAACCAATCAAATCTGTTTCACAGAATGAAATTCGACAGGTACTAATGTGCAAAAACATGAATGCTTACATCTGCAAAGGAACATGTACATTAATGCTGTACAGGATTTACAGCTGAACTTTTGTTTATGGCAGCCAAAATTAATTAATACATTTGATCCTGATCTGTGCTTGAGTTTTTTCATATGTAAAATAGAAATAACATTTCCATTGTCTCAGTGGAGTGAAGAAGAGGGAAGCAACTGAAGGGGCTGCTGGAGATAAGTATTTTAAAGCTTTGCTGTACTTTAGAAACAAGTACCATACAAAGAGCCTTAGGGACTTACTCCATTTATTTACACGAAACAAGACTCAGGACATCTGTTGATCTGTGATGGGAAATACTAGCTACTCATTGTCAAGCATGGGAACATGTTGCCCAGGGAAATCGTGAAGTCACCATCCCTGGAGATGTTAAAAAAATGTGTAGCTGTGGCTCTTCAGGACATGGTTTAGTGGGCATGGTGGTGTTGGGTTGATGGTTGGACTTGATCTTAAAGGTCTTTTCCAGCCTAAATGATTCTATGATTCATTAAGCTATGTACAGCAACAGAGGGAGGTAATCTATGGAACAGGTGAACCCTAGTAAAAATCTACTTTGTAATGAATGAGAACTCTCATGAAAACAACTGAATTCAAAGTTCCCCTTGTGGGTAAAACTTTTAATTTGTTCATGACCTTGAGGTTAAAAGTAGCTCTGTTTAACACAGCCAGCATGAAATCAGTTATGTTACCTTTCTGTAGTCATTACATTTTTTGGAAAAAACAGGACAGTCACTTCTCGTTCTTCTCCAGGAAGAAGGAAAAGATCCTCAGGTTCAACAGCAAAGCAGCTGTCCTGATCTGACGTCTGAAAGTGGGTAAGGGGTAAAGGGAGGGTTGGTTACTCATTTTAAGGGAGTAAACATTTCTACAACATGTAATGCAATTTGGTCACGCATCTGAGAGAATTCAAATATACCTGGCACCTTTAGAACTTTACCATAAGCCTGCACTAGTTAAAACTCTTCTAAAGTTGGACACTCTGGTACAACACTGAAGGGGCCACAAAGAGATTTAAAGAATTTAACAGTAAGTACAACGTGGCAATGGTACACCACTAGTGAAGTAACATCACTAGTCTCAACAGTGGTACCACCCATTACTGGTATCAATTAGTATCCAGTATCATCACATTGATGTGGAATTTGTGATACTAGTCATGCAGCCTATTTCCATGGCCTCTGCTCCAAGAAATGATGGGCTTACAACCCTCAATTATTTTTTTTTTTTTAAATGTAGAAGGGGACCAAATGCTCCTGTTGACTTTGAAGTGTGTCTACCTTTCAGTCTGGGACCATACTTTCCACAGATTCTCAAGAAAATTAAAGTCAAGTAAAGTGATCACATATCTGAAAAGAATTCGCTTCATACTTGGGTTGGCAAGATGTCCACTGAAAACTAATGCAGCTTCGTTAGAACAGAAAATAAAGAAGTTTCCCAATGCTAATATTCCTCTTTGCTCTAAATGAGCTTTACTCCACCAGCTACATTAATATCTGCTGTGCAGCACAGGATTCACTACTTTTACATATTTGTTATATGCTTGTTAAAATCTATTTGTTAAAAAACATAAAAGTATGTTTGTTAAAACAAGTATAACTAAAGCTGGGTGACAAAACTCCCATATACTTTCTCCAATAATGTGAGCTAATCTCTTTGCTGTCATTCATTCTCTTCATGTAAACTTGTAAACCTTTTGTCAAACCACCCAGGTGAGCTAGGATCCCAAGGCTCAGCTCTAGTTTCAGTACAACATTAATGGCACAAAACTCATGATTTCAAGAGGGAGAAGCCAACCTACCTTAACTTTCAAATATACACCAATGTTTCCAGCATTTTTCAATGGTAGCTGCTGTTTGGCTGTTGAACCCACACTAGCAGACAGATGTATCCTCTGGAAAAAGTAAAGAAGTGTGTGAGTATGTACATATATATACATATATAATAAAAACAAACATTACAAAAGTAGGCGGCTAACAGAGGCAAACTATTATTGAAGCACACTTTGTAAATACTTGCAAACCTGTAAGTCTTTTGGAGCATGTATCCTCGCTATTCCAGCTCTTGCTCGGAGAGGAATACTTTTAATCACACTGCTAGGTCCTGGACTATCCACTTCCACATCAACTCTGGCCAAGAATTCATCTGCTGGACCCAAGGAATCTAGGAACAATTCCATGAATAACAAAAGCAAGCAAGTCTGCTAGCAGCAAAGCCCATTCCTATTGATGCATGTCTCACTTCAGCTACTATCCAATCTTAACATATTGATGTTGTGGTGATATTAACAGAAGTTCTCCCATTACCCTGGCAACACTTGTTTTTCTTTTAAATAAAGTCTCACAGGATCTTATTTAAGAGTTTTACCTTTCTGTCAAATGTGGCTGAAATTGTCCCCAAAGCAAACAAAAAAAAACAACTTAACACATTAGCCAACCTAGTTGATACGTGTACTATTTATTATTTAGGAAGCCAGAAAAACCTCAGAGGTTTCTTCAAATTTCTTATCTATTTTGCAACTAATGTAATGTTTTCTTACGCGATGATTTAATTTCATCAGCAAAAGGTATAAAGCAAATTGCACACATTTTGCAGCAGATAACCACTTTGTACAGTTTGATACTGAAGTACAAATACCCCTGTTACATCCAAAAGATTGACATAGAAGTATTCTGCCTCCTGTTATCAAAACTGAATGTGATGCCCAAAATATTAGGGGACACAAACCAAAGACAGAATGTTTCATTTTAAGTTTGCAGCCTGTTCCTGCAATTCTAACACATGCATACATTTTAAAGTGAAATTTTTTTCAGCTGAAGTGAAAATCAAATTGCTATACCTGAACAAGAAATTTGTTTCTTAGGTGCATGGAACAGAACCCAAACTGTTAGAGCTTCAGGATCCTGAAAAAGAAATTGGTTGATTATCTTACAGGAGGGAGATAATTACTGAAGAGAAAACAAAAACAAAACAAAACTAGCAACAAAACTATACTGCTCAAATAGGCAGACTCCCCAGAAATCATTACAGTGAACTCAGATATTCAGAACTGTCATTTCAGACAGCAAGTAATAGGAAGAATCAGCCAACTACAAACTACTCACTTGCCCATCATAGCTTGCATGTATCACATGATTTACAACTGATGGAGCTGCTATCTGAGAAACTGCATCCATTTGGAGTGATTGTTCATTAGAAGGATTAACTGGTTCCTTGGAAAACGTGAAGCAACGCCAAGCTACTGCATTCTGTCAAAGAAATAAAGTATTAAATCTCTTATTGTCACTAACAATAATGCTGACAAAACTGAGAAATGCAAGGCAAGTTTTGAACGATCTAAGTAGTCTGGAAAAAATAAAGATTAGCCTGTAGTTTCAGTTGGTAGGTAGTAGTCCAGCAAACCCTCTAAAAACAGTCAGAAACCATTCTGCATTAAAATGACACAAGCTAGAACTGGTTAGTTTAACCCTTCAAGACCAAGCCTCACTAGTCACCAAGATGACCTGATCCATCTTAATATAAGGCCAGTCCTTTCTTGTCCCCCCACATAAGGAAACAAGACCAGCTCTTCCCACAGCCTAGCAAAAAAATATGAAATCTGCATTGCCACAGATATGCAGAGAGGAGCATACCATAACCTGTAATACAAGCTATTATTGTCTAGTGGAAGACAAAGCAGATAGAGTGAAGAGTCCTGCTCTTGCTCCTGCAGAGGAAAAGAGATTATGTTAAACTTGCTATGAAGCAAGTTTGGCTGCTTGTTTGAACAGTGGAATACATCTCTGTCTTCTCAGAGGGAAGGATTAGGCAACACAACCCTTTTGCTGTCTGCTGCCCTGTGCTCTCAGATCAAGCACCACAGAGGCAGCAGTCCATAGCTGGGCTGCAAGAAAAGGAAAATATAAGAAAAAAAACAAAACCAAACCACTAAACAAAACCTCACACCTATCCCAGAAGCAATTCTGTTGGTACTATTGTAGCCAAATCAGATTACCACCTTGCAAAAAAAAAAATTACTTCCTCGCTAACGAAAGTTTTCTTGGGAATCCTACATCTAGTGTCCAGGGTATGTTTCTTAATGACATATAACGTGAAGTGTTTTGATATTAAAATTCAGTAACACAAGAAGTTAACGTTCACATACAGGAAATTTAATGTACTTACAGCATTAATAATAAGTCTTAGTGGCACAAAAGCATGGGTTTTGTTGATAAGTTTTAGAGGAAGAGCCTTCCAACTGCCAGAAGTCAAGTCACCAAAATCCAGATAATCTCTTTTTCCTGTTTCCAGCTGGTTTTAAGGCAAAGCAGAACTTATAAGCAAAATCTCCAAAACACACTATCATACAAAAGCACCAGGCAAGTAAGGATGTTATTCACCTACTCCATCCTCTTAATGCTATACCCATATATAATACACACCTCCTACCAGGAGCAGGAGGAGTCCAAGAAACACGTTTCCTTTGGTATCAAAAGGGGTTACATCCAATTGGCTATCTCCCACATATTTTGCCTCAATTAAGTCAATCCTAACACAGTATTCATCCACCAAAACCCAGTACACAACCAAATAATTTTGGCTAATTTAAAATAATTTTAAACTATGATTATTGCTAGCAAGTAAGAATTGTCAATTTTAGATAGTTAAAATGTCATTTTAACAAGTTAATAAGATAACTAAGTAGTAGTTAATTTTTTGTTAGCATAAAGACACTTATGTGTCATGATCTGCAGCAAAACACAGCTTTTATTTGGTACTTTTTCCAATCTCAGGAATACAAGACAGGCAGAAATACAGCATAGGGTTTAATTTCAATTTAAATACGAAGCAAGTTTGAATGAACTATACCATGAAGAACATGGAGAATGAAGGATTTTGCCAAACTACGTATAAAAATATACATTAAAAATTAAATTAAAATTTATAGAAGCATTAAAAAATTATATCCACTCATGTGTATTCAACTAGAATACCATTACTTTAAAACATATACTTAGCCCAAAGCATGTTAACAGACCACCTCAAGATGAAAAAAAATTGTTAGCTGTGCTTAATGACTGAAAATTTTACTTTTATCAGCAACGTCACAGACTATCATGTAATTTGTTCAGTCACCTCCAAAAGTACTATCAAGCCCATTTCTGCCTGTCCATACCCTTAAATTTAGAGCTACATAAAGCCAGATTTAATTTTTAATGTCACACTCTCTCCCACCTGGCTGTTCTTCATAAGACACAAGACAAAGCATTTTATATATCCACTTACTTTTAATTAGCCCAAAATAAGAAAATATTCTCTACGCCCATAAATAAGCTGAAAGTAATAAGAAACCAAGACAAAGCCTACTTGATGTAAAAAATAAAGAAATTCTTACCACTGGAAATAAATGCTTTTTGTTACATTTTAACGCCCAACGGTATCCAACATAGCAGATACTTTGAAAGCATCAGATGTTTAAGATCTCATCCATTCTTTGAATAATGAAAGAGTAATGCCATTTAATTTATTCTTTTCAGACAGAATCCTTCATTTCCAGCTAGGTGCTTTTCCACAACTAAAACTTCCCAGATAGTTATAAGCTTCTCAAACATACTTCTATATTCCCTCCCCACTCCAAATATAAGAAATTCCAGGTTCCTCTGAGGAACAACCTTGCATTCCTATTCCTTTCTGGTATCATTAAACTATTCCTAAAATTCCAATAATTAAAAAAAACAAAAACCAAACAAAACACAATAAGCAGCTACTTACTTCTAAATAAGGATTTTCGGCAACTGCTGTCAGAACTACCCTACTTGCCAAAGCTTCTGCCTGAACAATTGTCTCTGCATCCGCAGAAACTGGCCAAGATGAAACATTGAGAATACACTGAAAGATCCCCGAATGACCAGGTAAGAAAAGTATTTTCAGATCATTGGTAGAGTAGGATCCTACAATGGTTTTGTTCTTGAAAACCAGACATTGATATTTCATGGGATCCACCTGAAAAACAAGATCTCTGTCATTTTCAACAGACCTCTTGCCAGAGGACACCTTCTTTCAAAATACCACATTTATCCGGCATCATAGCTCAGCACAGACATTTTGTGTATGTTTTTGCTCAATATTAATTACTACATCTCCATACTAATGTTCTACTTCCATCCCACTCAAATGTAGGCATTTTCTTTTAATTGAAAGAGTTAGGTAAGTCAGCCTGAAAGTTGCTGGGGTTTCTTTCCAGCATCTAGTTAAAGATTAACACCAGGATTATAGTATTTCTTATAGTTGAAAACGAATTCATAAGTAAACCCCTGATTTTTGAGAAAGAACAACAGTAAAATAAATAAACAAAGCCAATTCTACTTGGTGCTTTCTGCCATCAAAGATGGGAGGAAGAGGTATGGTGGAAGATTAATGGAAAGGTCAGTGGATGGAGGTGACAAGTAAATCCTAGTGCTGATGCCTTAAAGTTTCTGTTGTGAACATATTCATAGATAATCTTCAAGCAGGAGACACAGTGTATCTCAGAGTTAACCTGACCAAAAAAATGTTTTTTAATCATATTGTGCAGCAACCAAATTAAATGTATATATTTATTCACAGAAACAAATGTAAATAGGACTGTCAACTGTAATTTAATGAAAAAAATCACCTCCTGGTATAACAGAATCTCAGGTTTGAAGAGCTGCATAAGAGCCCCATGATACTTAGTGACTAGAAAAATAAGTAAGAAATCATAACTCTCATATACACATGTATATATACACAAACACAGTATTGCGGTTTGGTGGTTTTTAAAGAGGAAATATTCAGACAAAACAAGATCAAAAACAGAAGTCATACTCCTGGAAAGGCACATGCTACATCTGCTGGAAAAATGTATCTAAGGAGGGATATGATAAGGGTTTATAAGACTTATAAGCAGCAGTATATGAAGTGAATTATGGTCCATTATTTCTCAGTAATAAGGATCATCAAACAAAACCAGCAAGAACCAGAATAAAAAAAAAAAAGAAAAGAAAAAAGTAGTAGTGCATAGAATTCACAACTGAACTGTGGACAACACTACACAATTTCCAAAGATTAACTAGATAAAGAGCAGTCCAAAACCTAGTAAGAACAGGAATAACAGCTAGGTCAAAAGTTCCCAAGCAACAAACTGCCAGAAGCTCAGAGATAGTACACTTGTTCTGTTGTTATATGCTTCTCTACTAAAAGTACTTATCAGTAAAGGAAATTAAATTATATTGATGGACCTTTAACTCATTCTCACGTTCCTGAGACCTTTTACATCTGGAACTATTACTATAATGACAACAGTAGATAGAATTTAACAAAATTAAAGTGCAAGATGCCCAATCTATGACCTACAAGTTACATATAACCCACAGAATAACCAGTCTAGCTTAAAGCCTGCTCCAAGTATTTCTCATTCTATCACACAAGATCTCTGATTTCAAAAAAACAGGAGGAAACCGCACACAATGTTTCAGCAGTAACAGTCCTCAGCGTGGATGCTTTCTTTTCTAGGGCTGACTTTTCTTGCATACAAAGGTGGGAATGAATAAGCAGTAAATTCAAACCTACCACACTTACGCATGCAAATCAATTCTATGAGTCAATCCCATCATGTGGCACTTACCTCTATGCCTACGGTGGCCTGGCTGAAAGAAGGTAGCACTTTTGTGCATAATAACTATAAAATGGGAAAAAATTACAAGTCTGTACAGAGGCCTCTAGTTTTACATATGACATCTGGTAAGATTACAGCATTATTCCTATAGCTTTATTAAAAAAATCTCTTACCTTTTCCCCATTAACTGAAACACTAAGTATTCCAATGCTGACCTGCAACCACCGTTCAGTTGGATTAAAAATGCTAAGAACTGTCTGTGATGCAATTCCCACACAACAGGCATTAGGGAACTTCAATTCTTCTGGTACTTTTACATGGCCTTTGGAAGAAAATATGCTCCTGTTAGTTCCAAGTACCCAGAAGCAAATCAGCACTCAGGCTGCCACCACATCAAGTTTATAAACTCATTTGATGAATGCTTCGTTATGGCAAAGAATGTTTGACTCCTACAAGTTTTCATAACAATGTTTTCCCACAAGCCTGATACTCAGAATTTCAATCAATTTTTTCTAATTTGCATCTTACATGGAGTTCTAATGTCACAAAAATAGCACATCCCTTGCAGCCACTAACCCACAAAGTGTGTGTTTATATAGATACACACACACACACTCTCCTTATATAAAATACTCAGTGTTCACAACTTAATCAGTACTAGCCCAACTCAGAAAACGTTAATATCAGTATTACATCCTTAGAACATTTACACTGATCAAAAGAAAAATCTTTTTTTTGCCAGAGTATAACTGTTACCTAAAAAAAGTGTTCAGGCATTTTTTTCTACAGAAAATACTGAGTACCCCTAGAGTTGATTTTTGCTGTAGAAGTGCAGTCATCAAAAGTTATCATCAAATCAATAAGAAATCCTGCTTCAGATATTTTACTTCCAGGAAGTCCTTACTTCTAAAATATTCAAAATAACCGTTTAGGGGGAATTATAACATTATAATGACAACTCAAAACTCAAATGGAGTTAAGAGTTCTCTGGCACACAGAGGATGAATCTGTATTACATCCCAAAAATGCACTAATGGGTACTCATGTCAAATTAAAAATTTGACTTCGCAGTTAGACACACACACATAATCACCTGAAGTTTTTTTAGTTACTTGAGCAACAAGCTTTATTTTAAAGCCACATACTCTTATTCCTCTCCAAGAAAGAAAATTTAGCACAACTATGAAGGTAAAAATATAAAGTAAGACTAGCACCACTGGGAATTAAGTTCAAAAACTCAAGTTTGCCAAAAAAATCAAGTTTCGACTATATAGATATGCAGAGTTCAAAAACATGTACAAAAACCTAGAAATTATGTACATTAAAAACAGGCAAGGAGTACAATTGTTCAGATTTTACTATTTTAAAATGCACTACCAAGATCAATGATTTATAACAATCAACAAACAGAAAATAACCTAAAAACTGTCACAAATTCAAACTTTCAACCCCACTAGCTTGTCATTTCATCTGAAAGAATTAGCCAGGAAAACAAAAAGAAGTCTTTGAAATGAAACATTAATTTGCATATCTTAGGTTTAGAGCCAAGTCAAGATACAGAAAAATAGCAGAAGTACAGAAGGCACTTGGCAGATTGTCTTTCTCCTTCATAACCAGAAAACAACTTAAGCCCTCCACTCTCCTCAGATTTTTTGGCTTAACTGACTGTTAATACCAAGTTAGGCTAGAAACAGAGATGTCATCTACTTTCCAGATAAAATACGAACTGAATTTCCAGAGCATGACTTGTCTTGCCCACCATGAACTGCAGCTAGGACTTTTCTTCCCATAACAGTTCTAGATCCTTTAAACAAACACAAAACCACTGAATGCTGAAACTCTTCTAGATTATGAAAAATTTCTTTTAAGACCATGAGGAGGACTAGAAGAATAGACATTGAATTAAGAGAGCATCATTAAATACGGAAAATTAGTAATACCTTTTTTTAAAATAACAAAGCTCACATAAAGAATATTTGTGGTTACACTTACTAGTGATCTTAATTTTATTTACTATAATACTAGCATCATCATTATTGCCATTCTTGTCCACAGCTGTATTTCAAGAGCACTCTCAAAACCACACTTACCAATACCAGGTGACTTTGGCAACTCCCACTCATTTCTGCCTGTTCCAAAAGGTTGTCCAGTACATGGTTTTATATTTACGAAATTCTTGTTCCAGGAAGTAGAGTGTGGATGACAAAGTGAGGCTGCACCGAAAGAGCCAGGACCAGTATTTGGACCTGAAGGAATTCCTACCATAAGTGGATTCTCAACATGTCCTGCTGGGGTACTGGAACAAGAAAGCCCTGCTGGAAGACCAAAACCTGCAGAGCTGCAGCCATGAAACTGAGACAAAACTGTATTTCCAACAGATGTTATGCTTCCCAGATGCTGTTGTACAAATGGAGTTGTTGCAAGAGAACATCCTGTAAGCACCGTGGGAACAGAAGAAACTGCTTGACTCTCAGAGGTAGTGACATGGGGTTTAAAGCTTGAAATAGGAACATACTGTTCACCAGAAGAGTTTTGATTGAATGGCATATAAGTGCTTAATCCAGGATATACAGGTAATATATTCAAGGATGATAATCCTTGTCTCTGTGCTTTGCTTGTTTGACCCTGCCATGCTTCTTGTGCATCTACATTAACAGAAAGTGGCTGAAAGATACCGCATTTACTTGGTAAAGCTGATTTAACATGGTCAAGCTCTTTATGATTTGCTGCTACATTTGAAGGAATAGATACAAGCTGCTTTTCGTTCTTCGGAGAACCTTCTTTGGACAGCTCTTGACCCAGTACATCATCAAGTTTTCTTTGAAGACCTGCAAGTTCATTTTCTTCTGCTTTCTGGTCAACACTAAGCACTGCTTCTTTTCTATTTCTTTGACATGAGTGGTCTTCTAAATTTTCGTTTGTATGTTCCTGCGAAGGAGTTGGGCTGGCTCGAATTATTGTTGTGCTCAGTTCACCAGCGTTTTCACCCTAGTAAATAAATATACAGACTATTACAAATTTTAGAAAAGCAAATAGGGTACATAAAACAAGACAGACCTTAATACTGATACTGCCATCCAATATAAATAATCAAGTTTGTCAAGTCTTATCTTAAGTTTTGCTTTTTTTAACATCTGTGGCTCTTCACCTTGAAAAAAAAACAAACCTGCAACTTCAACCTGTTTGCTACCTAAAGTCACATTCTAGCTAGGTGTACTGGGTCTGGTTGGGATGGAGTAAATTTTCTTCATAGCAACACTTACTGTGCTATTTTTAGATCTGTGACCAAAACCATGTTGATAACACACCAGTGTTTTAGCTATTGCTGAGCTGATACTGCTTGCACAGTATCAAGGCCTTCTCCATGTGTCACGCTGCCACTCCAGAGAGCAGGCTGGGGGTGGGCAAGATGTAAGGAGGGGACACAGTCAGGACAGCTGACCCCAACTGACCAAAGACAGAATCCATACCATGTAATATCATGCTCAGCAATAAAATTGTGGGGGAATTTTTCCAAAGTGGCTGTTGCTTGGAGACTGGCTGGGCATGGGTCTGCTGGTAGCAAGCGATTGCTCTTGCATCACTTTTCCACTCCTCTTCACTGATTAAACCACCTTTGTATCAACCCACAAGTCCCCCACCCCACCCTTTTGCCCTTCCAATTCTCTCATCCATCCCACTGCAGGGGAGTGGGCAAGCAATTGGCAGGGGAGCTCAGTCAGCTTGGTCAACCCACCACACCAGGCATTAACACCAGAGGAATGCTCTGCTCTCTGAAGTTACGATCAACTAAAAGAGTTTCCACAAGGCCAAAAATGTTTGACTTGCTATGATTTTATAAACCCATTCTGTGGGAAAGTAACAAAAAAAAACCACACACAAAACAATTGAGCAGATTCCTCAACTCACTGACAGGTTCACAGACTTTATTATTCTAAAAAACAGAGACCTGCAGTGAGTTGTCTTATTTATTGACTTTGGATCCAATACCAGGAAGATTTTCACGTTTAAAAATGCATGAATCGATCCTAAATAGAAGCATCCAAGTGCAGTACAGATTACTTCTATCCATATTCTTTGACTTTCTTGAATGCAAAAGGTGCCTACTAAGCTCCAAGTTTCTTCTGACAAGAAATGAGAATTCCCAAGTATTAAGAATCCACTAGCAAAAAGCTGATGTGATCAGGTATCAAATCTGTACTTAGGGTTCTTAGGAAAAGCTAAGTACCTAGACACAGTAAGTTACAGTGACATCATAGCAGATAGATTTTTTTGAGAACAAAAAAACTAACCCCAACCCCCCCAAAAAACCAATAAAGACATACTTGCCAGCTTTAAAAAAAAAAAAAAAAAAAAATCAAAAAGCTGAATGGCCCCAAACAAAATTCCTAATAAAAAAGGATTTGAGATGCATGAAAATGCACTGACACAAACACTTTCTTTGTGCACTCACACAAAGAAATCAAGCCCAGAGACCTTCCATTTCAGCAGGTATGCATGGTGTAGGCGTAATGAGCGCACCTCACCCCCATTCTCAATTCCTCTTAGTCCCAGAGTCTTGGAGTTCCTGTACTTAGAAGTCAAACCAAGACAAAAAGAAGTACAGCTCATAAATATGCATACACACAATGTGTTTCAAAGAATCTGCTGTTGGGTTAACTGTCAAGAGCAGAAGTGAATACACCCTCTCACGCACTGTTCATAGCTACTAACAATAGCATTGGCACTAATCAGTGAAGGAGGTTTGACCATGGGAGAACCACCCTCGCACAACTGGCATCACATCATACTTGGCAGTCTTCACAATACAGTGGATGGAACTCAAGGTATCTCCCCTACCAACCTGAAAAATTAAAGTGTTCTTTAGATATGCCACAAAGGTTAGGTTTTTTTCTTGTGAAGTACATCCAGATCACAGATTCCATTTTCAAAAATGGAGTTTCAAAATAATTTTTAAAAGTTTTGACACCAAAACTAGACAGCATGGTATCAAAGCAATCGGACATCAGCTCAGGACAGGTGTACCTAGAGAACTCTGACACAGCAACAAGAGAGCTACACAAAAGGATGAACAGTATCTACAGTATAAAGCAATTGTTCAGCTTAAGTAAATAGGAGTTGGAAAGCAGGGAAAGGCATGTGAAAGAAGGGGAAAGAACAATAAAGTAGCTGTTCAGATTGCTGCAGAAAAGCAAGCTGCAAGTTACAATCCTTTAAAAAGGGCATTCAGGGCAGCTGCCTGAGGTAAGATGGCTCACCAGGCCAAATCAACCAAACAAGAAATTAAAAAAAAAAAAAATTAAAAAAATTCAGGCACCTTTGACAACTTGACCCTAGTGTTAAAGGGAAAGGGCACCACTGGTTAAACAGATTGTGCTATAGTAAGCATTCAGATCTGAAGATAACATCAATACAAATATTCTTGTTGTCTGTAAGAAGCTTCAGGCAAGGGACATGAAAGCGGCTCTTAACAAGTACAAATGAGACAAAGCTCTTGGTGTCTCTCATCATAAAAGATTACTAACCCAAAGGAATAAATTAACACTGCAGTATTACACATGGGACTTAGAAACGTACTTATAAGACAAATGTAAAACTTTGGCAACGTACTTGAGGATCTCCTTGCTGAACTATCCTGGGGAACAAAGACTACTCAAATAATAACATCTCTTCAAGAGAGAGGGGCAAACTAGTATGCAGCCAATTTACATCAAAGCATCAAGAGCCACCCATTTGCATGAGATGACAGGAATCTAGAATTATATGCATTTCAAATGTGAAAAGGACCGAAGGGCTGATGCTATGGCACCATGGACTGCAAGCAAATAGCCATTTAAAATTTGCCCTTGGGTTCCTGCCTACAGGACAGCAATTCCCACTGGAAACATCAAGATGGGAAAGAACAGATATTCCCTGGGTAACTTAAGCAACTAGACCTAGAACAAAATGGGCTATAGGCCATAACACAGGCTTCCTTCTTCCTGATGCTTTCAGCATGAAGCAACATTGCTGCTGGTGTTCCTATAGGAGGAAGAGAAGGCTTTACTAAGCTTTCACACTAGTCACCATACCTGAAAAGCCTCACCCTCTGCAAATGAAAAAAAGAAAAAAAATGCATATTAAGTAGCATTTCTATTTCCTGTGTTAGAGGAATCCACAACTGATAAAGACAGTATAAAATAAATGTAACCACTGAGATTCACACAGATATGGATGCAGTCAGAGATGTTTTTCAGCTGTGTTTGTTTTTTAAAGTTCCATCCACATTTCCACACACTTTGGAAGGAGGGAGGTATAACAGAAAGATTCCAGATTACAAGGAACCCATGGATTTAGATAAAGAATGCCAATTATCTTAACCAGCATAAGATTTTAAGTCTGAACAAAAGCTTCACTCTCAGAATACATTCTTTGCTAAAGCAGTAAGAACAGTCAGAATGACTGCCAGAGATAGAAAATGATAGCTTCAGTCCTGAAAAAAGAAGTTAAAGCTAAAATATGTATTTATAAACATTTCTGCAGAAAAAAAAAACCACGAAAAATATTCTTCTAACAGCTGAAGCTGAGCAGAAAGGGGGCCTCAGGAGTGATGAACGCAAATATAGATCCCGCAAACTACTACTGGAATACTGCACTGCATTCCAAGAACGTAACGACGTAACAAGAAATTGAGGAAAAAATGAAAGGGGAAAAATACACCAACTCCTACTTCTGAAAAAAGTTAGTTGTTTGAATGTTTTACTATGTTGATACTCATTGGAGTTTGTGCATTTAACACAATCTATTTCAGAAGTTAAATTTCTGAAACTCTGGAGTGGGGGAGAAGCACAATACCTTTTCCCTATGCACAGCATGTTCTGAAACCCTTACAGCTTTCCTGATTTTGAATTATTTTGACCATTTAAGGGTTTGGTTTGGAGGTAAGGGGGAGGTGCTGGTTTGTTTGTTTGTTTTAAAGAAAGGGAATTCATACATATTTACAGTTCAAGATTGTCTTACCCAGTATGTCTCTGGATTATGTATTACATCTGTATTCTTAAGGGTACTGTCAGATGCAGAGACATATGTTAATCTGCTCATGCTAAGACTTGAGTAAACTGACTGAGGTAGTACATTCTCTTTGCAAGAAGATTCCTGATAACATGACGTGCAAGTAAAGTCAGTTTCAGACCTGAAAAACAGATTCAAAGTATGTCAGTATTAGAATATATTTCTAACACTGCCCCTAAGAAAATCAATGCTACACATTACTATACCATTCTAAAAGTCATCTGTCCTAACCATTCTGTTTAGTACAATCAGTAGAAACGAGAAACCAGCTCTCAATTAACCTTTGCAAGTTCTGGCTTTGATGTACATAAAACTCATTTTCATTGCATATAAATTCACAAGGCAAAGCATTAGAGTTCCACAACCGCACTCAGATGTTAAGGTCACAAAGACAACACAACTTATTAAAAAAAAAAAAAAAAAAAAAAGAGTGAATCAATATACTTGTATCTAACTAGATGGAAGAATGTCAGATGAAATCATGCAATATCCCAGGCATCACACATTACTATTTCCTATTCACTGCTGAAATTCTCTTCATATCACACAGCTGAAAACACAGGATCTCTCACTACTTTGTCCAACAAGAAGAGATAACATGAAAACAATTAAAGTCACTGACAATTTTAACACACAAGTGTTAAAGTGTCTCTGTAACACACTTAAAAAAATACACATACTTCTGCACTTTTTAACGTCTGAGAAATGCCAGACAGCCTGTAATTCTAATGTCATGTACAACACACTAACTGTAGTTAAATATCAAACAGTGAACTTAGAAGTTAAGGCAAAGAAATCAGCTGCCTCCTCTTTTTATGAGAATGTATGTAGCCATTGGCTACTGGCCATGTTTATATATTTAAGGCTACACAATCAACTTAGTTGTAATCTTCTGGTTCATGTAATACTTACTGTTATGGGAGCTCATTTAAGAAACACTGCCCTTTCAGTTGCTAAGAAAGCCTTAAATCTTAGACACAAGTTCCAATTTCAAAATATGAAGCAGTCAAAAACAATACCAGTATTTCCATAGTCTCTCACAAGCAGCAGTGGTATGAATCAGAGAACCAAACTGAGTGAAATACTTATAAGTTTAAAAAACACATCTTCATTAGTCTCTACAACTTCAAGCTTTGTTATCATATAACTAACAGCATAACCCCCAACCAAACAGCTTTATTTGTAATAAATGAATTACACTAGAACAAAAATTAATAAATATGAGATTTTATAGCTCCATCAACACACAGTTCTAGGTATCTGATGTCTCTGACTAACAGGCTGAATATTTTGTATTCTTGCATTACTGGATAATCCTAAGCAGAAACAGCAGTGTTGCTATCCAGCATCTCTGTCTCATCGTGCCAGTGAGGAAAATAAAAAGTTAACAATTGCTTAAGACTGCTTCCCCATACACATAATAAAAGCAAACAGAAAGCTTAGTCTAAGAATGAAGTCTTAGCCTAATAAAGATCTTCCATAAACTGAGATCAAGGACAACATTCAAATTAAAACTTGATCCCTCAAAAATCCTCATGAAGCATTAATAATTCTTACAAGCTGCACCAAGAAATTTACCCTGAAAACGCTGTTCCAGACGTCTCACTAGGAGAAGAGTGAATTAATGGTGAAGTTGAAGGTCTGAAGCTATACTGCTCATCATCCAGAGGCTGCAAGTCACATTCAGGTACAACAGGTTTATGCTCTGATAAATAAACAGAATTTCATAACAGTATATATTTAAGCACAGGGAACAAGTCTACTGTCAAGAAAAATCTTTTCAACAACTGGTTACATTTTTACAAGTTTACTTACTTACCAGTACTATTCTGAGAAGTTGGTGAGAGCTTCTCAAAAGTTACATGTTTTGCATTCCCACCACAAGCAGTACTCACATCTTTGTTTCTCTTCTCTATTTTTGCATTTTGCTTCTTTTCATCACTGCTCAATTTCTGCATAGGCTTTGCTTTTGTAGGACTTACTGAGACATATTTACTAGATTGCTTGGCAGGTTTTAAGTTGCTGAGTGACAGAGTATTTCCTGTACTTATCTCCACCAAATCATTACATGGTTCAGGAACAGCATTTGTTGCTTGATCTACTGTTTCTGTATCTTCCCTGATACATTTACTAGTGAGATCGTTGGTCAGGTAAGCAAGTGGATTTCTCTGTGCCACTTCCATTTCTGCTGCTAAAGGAATTCCACACATCTGTGCTCCATTTCCATTAGGTGAGGTTTGGGTATCAAGCATATCTGATCCAAGATCAGCATTCACTGCCTGTAAATGTTTACTATTTACTAAATCTGACAACTTTTCTGAAAATTTAACACTATTTGCAGTTACATCTTCATGGTTGGGAACACCAGAGAGCCTAGAGAAATTCTGATTATCATTTTCTTCCTGAAGATAATCCAGAAATCGCTTCTCTATTTCTTTCTGCTTGCTATGATTATTTATCAAGCCTTCTGCAAGAGTATCCTTGTTTTTATCTTCACTCAGTAAAAAGGTATCAGGCATAAGGTTCTGGACAGATACTTCATGTTTCACAGTACTCTCATATTCACTTTCATGTCCGATCTCATCTGTTTTTTTGAGGTATTTTTCCATATCAAATGTGCTATTTTCCAGATTGCTGGATAATAGCTGATTAGCAGAAAGTTCTGTCTCTTTAACAATTCCAGGAAGGAAACATGTTCTTCCACTTTTTTTAGAGAGTGCCATCATCATAGCAGCTAGCTGGGAAGGATCAGCACTGGAAGAAGCATTAGCAATAGCAGATGCAATTGTGCTAATACTCAGGACAGAATCAGAATTATTAGATAAGCCATCTTCAAACTTGTCTTTATGAGTTCCATCCTACAACAAACCAAAACAAGTTAAGCACCAAATTAAGAATTTTTTGTTTAATGTTTTGTTTTCTGTGTTTTGTTTGTTCGTCTTAATTATTTTGCATTTCAGTATATGGTAACATACTAACATTTCTAGTTATCACATTTTTAATCACCTGTCAAGAAGGAACATTGTAACAGGCATAATTCTCATTGTACTGATTTTTTAAAGTCTACTCCACAAAGTGTTTTTTTAAAAGATTCGATAAAGATTGCCTACTAGGAAGCCTTAACTCCTGTAAAACTTTTAAAATCCTATAATGTTTTAATTCACTTGGAAGAACTGGGAGTAAAATCCCATCAGGAACAAACAGCAGAGAAGAAGCTACCATGACCAACACGCAGTACCTTCCCAATTAACTTTAAATCATCTGCCTCTCTACAAGGGGAAGACAAAGCTATTACTACAGTTTTCTCTGTCACTCAGGTCTGATTTCTACTTTAGTTTTCACATGGGCTCTTAGCAAGGGGCATGAAAAAAGTCACATCCAGACCACAATCTCTTCCCACCTCTCTTAGATACACATACATTAACGAAGAAAAGAAAACATCTGTCCTCCTGTAGATATGCATGCATTTCTTCACAACATCCTCATAAAGACTGAGGAAGCATGGAGCAGATAAGTAGACCATGAATGGACTGAAAACTGGCTGAACTGCCAGGCTCAAAGGGTTGTGATCAGCAGCACAAAGTCCAGCAGCAGGCCAGCCACTCACTAGTGGAGTATCCCACAGATCAAGACGGGGACCAGTACTGTTCAACATCTCCATTAATGACGTGGATGAGGGGGCAGAGCGCAGCATTAGCAAGTTCAATCATCATACAAAAATTGGGACATGTGGTTGATACACCAGGAAGAGTAGGCTGTCATTCAGAGGGACCTCAAGAGGCCAGAAAAATGGGCTGAGAAGAATCCCATGAAGTTCAAAGGGAAATGCCAAGATCAGCACCTGGGGAGGAATAACCCCATGCACCCGTACAGGCTGGGGACTGACCAGCTAGAAAGCAGCTTAATAGAAAAGGACTTTGGGGTCCTGGTAGACATGAAGTTGACCACAAACTTTGCCCTTGTGGCAAAGAAGGCCAGCAGCATCCTGGGATGCACTAAGAAGGACCTGCCAGCAGACTTTGGGAGGTGATCCTTCCCCTCTACTCAGCACTGGTGCGACCACATCTGGAGTGCTATGTCCAGTTATGGACCACCCAGTAGAAGAGAGACTTGGACATACTGGAGAGAGTCTAGTGAAGGGCCACAAAGATAAGTAAGAGCTTGGAGCATCTGTCATGTGAGGAGAGAGCTGGAATTGTTTAGCCTCAGGAAGACAAAGTTCAGGAGGAAATCTTACCAACGTGTATAAATACCTGATGGGGAGAGAAGGAGGGCAGGGAGGAGTAAAGAAGATGGATGCAGACTCTTCTCTGAGGTATCCAGTAAGAAGAAAGGAGGCAATGGGCACAATGTTAAATATAGGAAATTCTATTTAAATGTAAAGAAAAGATTTTAATGTTAACATGATCAAACACCAGAACAGGTTGACCGGAGAGGACCCAGAGAGACTATAGGGTCTCCATCCCTGAACATATTCAAAATGTGACTGACCTTGACCAACCTGCTCTATTTGACCTGGCTTTGAGCAAGAAGAAATGCACGAGATAATCTCCAGGAGTGCCTGCTGACCTCAACCATTCTGTGATTTGCCTGTGTTTGAGAACATTTTAGCATTCATATCAAACTAAGGGTGACCTAAACTTGTACAAATTGAGGGTAGGGTCAATCACTATCTGGATACACATTATCAAAACCCCTAATTGTTCATTTTGTGTCTAGAACAATAGGGATAAGGATAAATTAGAAAGAAAGCAATTATGACAGTACACAGTCAAGTGTACAACCCAACCAGTCCTTCTGCATTTAAGTCTGCACCTTTCATCATTTAATCAGCTAAACCAAGCCAAACTTGCTAGCTACTGATTCCTTTCAGTGACCACATCAGAGAAGGGCTGTTTCTGTAACTGAATGGGTCTGTAGTGTTCTGCTTGATAAGAAAAAGGACATGACACATTAAGGCAGAGAAGGTAGGTGTCTAAGATTACCAAATTGAAAATACACCTTTTTCAGACTTACACCACACCAGTATTTTTCAATTTTATCAAGTAAAATACTTTATCCACATGCACTAAGACAATTGTTTTATTAAAAAAAAAAAAAAAAAAATAGAAGGGGAAGACATAGCTAAAATTCAGAAACTTGATTGCAGAACATCAATAGCCTAGGAATCTCTGAAAAACTATGGGCTGACAGACCAAGTAACTCCAGAAGTGAAGTAGGAAGAAAAAGGAAAATGAGATGGTGATAGTACACCTGACTCACTACAGGAACATGGCATTCCAGTGAAACTATCCTAACAAACAGTGGCACCTGCTAGGATTCAAATGATCAATATAAAAAGCAGTGAGCTGATATGAAAGTCTAAATTTAGCCATATTCAAGTTCATAGTTGCACTTAATAGGAAAATAAAAGAGAAATACCTTTGCTTTACTTTTGGTAGCAGTTTCTATATTAATGCTTTTATGTATTCCAGCTGCAGTATCCATACTATGCCATGCGCCATCAAGGCTGGTAGAATTTGCATATTCTTTTGTTTGTGCTTCTAAATCATCTAAGAACAAAGAAAAAGACAGGGAATTAATTTACAGTAAGTAAATCCTCTAAAGACCTCCAATCTTGGGATACACATCCTGCCTTAATGCTCTATAAAGAAAAAAAAAAAATAGAGCTGCTATAAAGGCACAAAGCCAAATACTGCAAACATCAATTGTATGTAAACTTTGAGTACCGTACAGGAAACAAGTCACAAAATTAGCTGGCTTTATGAATACCATGCTTACAGTCTTCGAATTTTATTTTCAGGTAGCTTATCATATTAGCATAAGCTAAACAAACCTTTTCATAAAATGGTGTTTGCAAGATAATATGAATATAGACCAAACTCCAGTAGAAAACCAGAAGAGTTAAATCTGAGTAAAGCCAATGCTGAAGACAGGATTTGACTGAGGCAGATAGCAGTGAACTGGTGATTTTGAAGGATTATGTTTAGGAAGGACAGGTATGTTTCTGAAATCATCAAAACCACAAATAATCTTCTTGATTAGGAGATCAAACCCAGACTAGGAGGTATTGTTCATATAAGATCTGGAGGCTACCATTTCAATAAATGAGTTCCTGCTTGAAGGAAAACATCTGGACTCCCTAGAAGACTAAAACCAACTTTTAAAGATGCTCTGATTGGTGAGAAAGCAAGTATGAAACAACAAACATTTGGGGTTTGTTTGGGGGGGTGGGAGCGGGGTGTGTTCCGTTGTTTTTTTCTTACCCCCCCTTACTTCTGTTCTTATAGTAGATATTTGGGGTTCGGACATACTTCATATTTCAAGTAACACCCTCCTCAGGTTGCTGACTTCTCAGCTTCCTCTTCATCTGCTGCTCCTTAAGCAGGAATAGCACACTGGTATTGCTGATAAAAATTATTATTGCCAGTACTACTGAAAATCAGGTGGCAGTAACTTTTAATATCTTGGCCACAAAGTGACCCAAATACCTTCTTTCTTTAAAATTTCTAGCAACCCTCATATCAAAAGAAATGCAGACCACATTAGGGTATTTTTCTATTGTTCAAAGCAACAATTGTAACTGTACTTTAACAGATCAGACACCATGAACTCAGTGAACCCCTGGTATTTTTTGAAAAAAATCCCGACTATTGCATAGTGAATTTAAGCACACTAACACCAGATTTAAAAAAATCATTAGAGACCCTTTAAAAATATTTGCAAGGTTCCAGCATGAGGAAAATTACAGCTGTAAAGCTCTTTCAAGAAAGCAGGCTCCTTAAAAGCCTGATCAACATTTTTCACCAATGCAAAAAAGTATTTAAGTCACTGTACAGACTGTACAAGCAGGTTCATAAAGATTGATGTTGCCACAGTTCTATCAAGAGCAGTAGAGATGCTTTAAAGTGTACTCATCCTTTCCTAAACATACCTTATTAAGTTGATAAGCATACATATGCACCAAAATGCATGCTGTGATCTTTACATATAAAATTTTGGACAAATGTCCTAAATTACTACTTTAAGTTAAGCAGGTATCATGGGAGCATAACTTTTTTTTTTTTAAAGATGGTAGGAAAAAATGTAGACTAAGTTTTATGCACACACTGTCAGTTCAGCTATAACCTGAACTGTCTTCCTTCTTTCCCTGTATCCTCTATACCTGTATGAGCAAACAGACCAATTTTCTGAGGTTCTTTGTTTGGGGTTTTTTTGGCAACACATTTATACAATTTTTTCAACAGGAAAACCTCTGAACAGACTTTAATAATTACAAGACATTCTGGTCGTTACCCAGTATCTGGAAATGCTGAAATATCCAAGACAATTTATGGTAGTACTTGATATTAGAATGTTCTCTCTTGTGAGTATTTAGGTTCTCTGCTTTTTTGCGGGGAGAGGGGGTGAGAGAGGTGCTCACAGCAAAAAAAAAAGATATTTGGTGAATGAAAACTAAAGTCTTTCTATAGGAGGTTACTCTTAATAGTCTTTAATAGCTATATAAAAGTAATTCTTAACTACCATTATAACCACTGTCTAGGGCTGCCCCTTCTGTTCTATAATTACCTGGAAACACTTCAGACAATTGTGCAATCTCTTGGCCAGTGTCACCTCCTGATGAATCAGATTGCCTTAGCAAAGCAACAGGTTGCCTTTTCTTCGGAGATGTAATATAGTAACCAAAAGATGGCTGTAAAAATAAATAAATAAATAAATAAAATTACTCTGGAATACAGCATGAGTAAATTTAATCATTAATAAATAGGTTCAGTGGGCTTGCAAAGTTGTTTCAGCCACAGTGCCTCCACAGTTGGTGTTTGGCTTTCATACCACTGAGAAATAACATATACCTCCTAGCATTGCAAATGGCTAATCCAAACACACACACTTCCAATATATACATAAAATAAACTAACAGCTTATTTATACCAGTTAGACAAAAGAAAGTGCATATGCTCTCAATATCTCTGCCTGGAGTCATGCTCTGCCGCTCAGCACCAGGACAGAACACATCAACTCTACCAATTGACCAGGACACCACTGAATTACACAGGTGTATTTGATGACTTCCTCCCATTGTACATACTTGCCCACTTTTTTTTCTACTGAAGTTGTGCATTTGCCTAGATAGCACATCAACTATCAACAGCCATTCAAAGATACCCTCACTGTTCAAATACCCCTGTCCGACCAGCATTTCATTCAAATACTATGTGGATCATTTGCTTGGACCTCCAACATGGACCCTGTATATGGTGTACTTTTCTCTCTCTAATACTACACATAATTAGTTCCTGACCAAAAGGTAAAGATCCGGATTCATCCATAACACCAGCTAGCCCTTCACTTCAAAAATTCCAAGTGGAAAACAAAAGCCAATCTAGACCTGTCACATATAGAGAATTTTCTTCACAAGTGAACGTAAGAAAGTAGTTCTCGGAAAGAGTTAGTTATGATATAAAAAAAAAAAAGCCCAAAAGTAGTGCTAGCTGTTGTTCTTGTCCTTTCCTTGTGTCTTAATATTGAGATACATACCCGTTTCACATCACTGCCTCCACCAAGACAACCAAGAGCTTCAGATCTCTGACCGAAGAACTCTCCCAAAGACAAACGTAAATAACTGGCATCTTTGTCAAGATCAGATGTTCTCAGCAGAATGCAGCTATTGGCAGATTTCCATGAGGTATCTCCTAATTCAGATGCATTTAGAATGTCTACTTTTTCCGCCTGCAGACAAAGAGATTTCAGAAGTTGTAACTTGTAAATAGAGAACTATTCTGCTTACATTGAGATAATTAGTTACCTGCACAATTTTGTGTGCTTTTTCAAATTCTTCCTGGTCTTGTGCAATCATAGCTGCTGCTTCAGCTTAAAAACAAAGAGAACATTTATTAAAATAAGGCATAAGTTATTAAGTGCTGTCATTACTATTTTGTATCATTAAACTAAATTTCGAGCAACAGATGTTGCAATATTTCATTCTACATCTGAGACAGTTTGGAACACACTAGGAGTTATTCCATCCCATTATGGTGAGAAAAGTTCATATGAAATCCATTTTAAAAGAGTACTCTCTGGATTTTTAGGGGCCAAAGTAAAATCTGCATTTAACTAACTAGCGTAGTGGTGAATAAAGAAAGTCTCTTACAGCCTTAATCCCAAACCAAAACTATAACTTTTTTCATAGGTTATGCCACCCATACTAGCTAGAATTGAGCATTATATGGTTAATTCCAAACAAACTTTCACTACGTTTGGTTTTGAAAATTTCATCAAGGTGGTACCTGTGAATTAGAGCAAAAGAAACAGACTGGTTTGTACCAGTTCATGAAACACATGTGCAAATTAACAGGCCAAATACATCAATACTTCTTTTATATTCAAATGCTTGTATTATTTTCACAATTACAATTCACAGAACAATGAACACTTAAAGTCTCTTCACCGAAACGATGTGAAAAACTGCTGATCAAGAGATATTGCTCTACCACCTTATTTCAATGTTAAGGTATCATTAAGTCCATCAAAACTTATAAAATACGTGGCCTTGTACACACAGCATCCCTCGTCACAGAGGACACAGGGCAAATGGAGGAATACATTAAGAATGGACACAAACTTGTAACATGAATACAGCTGTTGTCCATAAAATTACTTACAGGAAGTTGCAATACATACTCTGAGGAAATAAACAAAGTTGGAATACATCTTTATTGAGCAATCCAACTGTGTTTCCCAAAGGCAACCTAGCACTATCACATGACACATGGTTAGATCCAGTTGAACTCTAAGTCAGTATCAGTTCTTCCTTAATCCTCTGTATAAGCCATACAGCTCTCTGAAGACTTCCTGAAGCACCAAACTGTCAAGTGAGCAATCCTGCACTATTGTATACAAGAATACACTGTGTGCACAGTGTGCTGACAGAGATAGACACGTCATAAATGAGACTCAGAAGCATTGCATGTAACATTTCCTTTCTGTCCCTACAAATAAACTCTCTCAGCTGTCAAACATCACACTTGAGCATTGCAGACAGACAGGCAAACTAGCAGCCAGAAAAATGCTAAAAACATTGAATCTGTAAGTGCACGTCTTCTATCACATGGACAGGTAAGCCAATCGGCTCAAAAGGAGAATTGCTTTAAAAACCTATCAGGTGGGAAAAAGCTAAATAGCCTTGGAAAAATTTACAACAGCCAAATATTGTAGTCACTCGACAAACTGAGTCTGTGATGCAGGAAAGTGTCTGAAATATCCTGGCATTTGAACAAGTAATGGAGGCACTCTGCTTTACTGACGTAGTAGATAGGGAAGTTTGTACCAAATTGGATCACATCTGCTTGTTCCAGCAGAAAACCACTACAGTGTTGAAAAACATTATTTCAATTAATCAACCCTGTCTGATCACTCATTCAAAATAAACAATTCTAGACAGCAACATATACAGCATTCTCTTTGAAAGAAGAGCATTGAGTGGACCGTGGACATGTTTAGAATACATTAGCCCATCCATATGTCAACTTCAGAAAAGACTAGGAGAAATGCTATTGCACGCATTGCTTGAATCTATCTAGTAAAACAGATGACCAGATGACATTTTGGTGCTAAGGAATCGACTTGGCTACAGCACTACGTGCATATTATCGAAGCCTGTATAACAAACATACAGACTCTCAAGAAGATCAGTCTGAGATAGCTTAAGGAAAATAAACAACTTTTTAAGTGAACAGGAGTTCAAAAAGCCTGGAATTTGTTTAAAAAGAGTCCGTAAAGCCCCTCAATAAGCTCCAACATTTTTCAGTACCAGTACCATTTTTCAGCATCAAGACATTCCCAAGGGGTTCACAAAAGAAATCACCAGCTAGTGGATTCAGCAGCTCTTTTCACATTCTAGCTGATTTTGTAGAAATTTCTTGTTTACAATTACTTCCTGTCTTATAACCATCATGCAATACAGAATGACTACTGTTTCCTCTTCTTGAAAAAAAAAAGGATAATAATAATTAAAGTCCAAAGGCAAAATTGTGGAAACGACAGCTACAGGAGTTACTTTTGCTCATACAATAGGTACCAGTGACACATTAGAATGCTCTTTGAAACAAAAGACTCTTCACAGGAACAGTAGGGAACATGGAAAGAAGCTATCAACTATAACTAATGATAATATCATTATAGGCTACTACCAACATCAGCTTTCAAATAATTTGTATTATCTAAAGCCTGAAGGCTTTGCAACACCAAATACTGATATGTTCAATTAAAAAAAAAAAAGACAACGAAAGTTTACTTAACACTATTACAGATAACAACAGCTATCTAAAAAAGATTACATACATCCAGTAATGAACTCCTCATTTATTTTATCATCTTCAGACAGATTTAAATCTTGTTCTTCATCAAATGAAGTATAATATGCAAGATCAGTCACCCATTTGCCCTCTTCATTTTGATAAACAATGCTGTGTGGTAAGTCACCTGAAAGATATATCAAATACTACACTGTTGATTAAATTAAAAAGAAATATGGCAAAGTCTCTTTAGTTTAGATTAAGGAGTTCACTTGCCAGAAGTCAGCAACAATTCAAAAAAAAAAAACCAAAAAAAACATAGCTCAAGTTGCTGCAACTGCAAGATTAAACTAGTTTCATCATCAAGTAAACAAGTTAAGTGCAATATACAACAGTCAGGTTTGTTTGTTGGTTTTTTTTTTTAAAAAGTCAAAATTTATTCACGCTACATCGGCTTTTATTACCAACCTGCACAACTAAAGAAAAATGCATAGCTTACAATTTTATTTCTTTCTCCACGCAACGAAGTCTGGTTACAATTGCATAGATGTGTTATACCTAAAGCAACCTACCTTTGTCTGTGGTAGCTAAACTTATGTTCTCACAGCTGTCTGCAGTTGGAGACAGGTAAGTATCAGGAAGACCAACTTCACATTCAGTTGCATTTGTCAGCAGTGCATTTGCACTAAGAACTTGAGGAGTGGTGGAGTGCCCCAAAAATCCTCTTGCTGTGTGTAGTACTTCTGCATCAGAAGCAGCAGCCTGACACTCGGAGGACTGTATTTCCTGCTTTGGAAGGACATCCGAAACATCACCTTTATGGCTGTCCATACACTGAAGTGAATCTAATTGCAACTCAGCAGCCGTGCAGGAATCTAGCACACCTCCAGTAGTCACGGAATTCTTAGAAAACAATAACCATTTGAAAAGTGTCAGAAGTGCAGTTGTTAACTGTTTGTGCTAACAGTTCTAGGTACAAAATAGTGCAAGATAACCAAGTTTGAAAAATATATCTAAAACCAAAGTGGTGTTATTTTTTTGTACAGAAAGGTTGGGTTGTTAGTTCAATCTCTCAACAAGTTTTCAAATACACTGCTACCTTCTACTACAGTCTTACTCTATATGATAAACAGAAGTTTATGACAATTTCATACCAGTTGCTGTACTGCTCTGGGCAGCACTTCTCTTTGCACAGGACATCCAGTTATTACTTGATTTTGTGAATCTTCATCACTGGCATTTCCAGAGTCTACTCCTGTCACAGCCTGGTAAGTGTCAGGAATCTGAAAGTTCTCCTTTTAAAAAAATTAAGATTTAAGTTACACTAGAACAGATATACCAAAGAAAAGAAAATTTTAAGAGTTCAGTTGTTTTTACAATATTAAAAAAATTCTCTAGTAAACAAATTATCATACTTTGTTCACTCATGTGCCACTGCCAGAGGCATCTCTAGCTGCTAGCACCACCACCAAGGACAATCGTTCCTGGCTATGCCGATCCACGAATCTGCCTCCAAGGGCATACACAGCAAGAAGACGGGAGGATCTATTCTTATTCCTACTACATCCCTTCATTCCCTTTAGCAAGGGCACCATGCTGCTACTCTTCCTGTTCTGGTTGACCCACTGCTGGATGAGGACTCCAAATCCAACTCAGAACCTGTTCTACTTGCCCAACTGCCTATCTACAATGGCAGTGAAGCAGGAACATCTATCCTACACAAATAGAGAAGACCTGAGGTCAGAGAGCAGAACTGTGTTATTCTCACTCTTCAAACAGCCACCTATCCCCTTCTTCACATACAGCCGTAAATCAGCAACTGGCAGCCTATGCAGACTACTTTTACAGGGTTAACATATCACTTCTCACAGCTTGGAAATTCTGATGTCAGTTGGGAAATTTCTGAAATTTCAGGAGCTACAGTTCATTTAACTGTTCCAATCAATCACACTTTCCCATTCTGGTCAAGCGTGCAACTGCCAGGATTGCATCCACTGTTGCAAAGCCAAGAAAATGGAAAGGCACTTAATCCACAGCAATCTGTAACGGAGCTAACTGCTGCTCAAAGGCAAACCACAAGCCAGCCACTTGCTGCTCTACACTTACCTTTCACACACTAACCAATTAGTTAAGAGACTTGTTCACTCTCCTGGAAAAACGAGTCTCTGTGATGCTATACACTTAATAAAACCTTGGACATTGCTAGCCAAGATAATAAACCAGTGATCAAAGATTTTTTATGAACTAGTTGTATGATAGAAAAGAAGTGCCAGCACGTTACCTTAATAGTTATAGAAACAAAAAATAAAACAGAATCAGTTACAGTTAAAACTGTAAGTCTAATTAAGAATAGCAACAAGTTAAACTACTGAAAATAGTTTTGTCACAGAACCATCATAGTAAAATGAAGCAATTCCTACACAGACAATAGGCCCATCTCCTGGACATTACAAGCAAGTTACAAGCAAGATCAAAAGATGGCCTTAGTTTCAGTTTAACTGACCAGCTTGCTGGGGCTGGAGGGAACAGGGTAAAGCAAGCATTTTATAGGTATTAGCTTTTTTTAATGGTGATTTGTCTTTCATCAAAAATTCTTTGCATTCAGAAGCTGGTAATCAAAATTTAAATCATGCCTTCACAAGATAATGCTATCAGTATAGGCTTCTGCTTAGTTACCAATGATATAATTTCCCCTTAGTGAACTTGAGAGGATCCCAAACACTTATCTACAAACATTTTACCATCTCTGACACTAAAAACCACCACTAGGAAGCTGAGAGGGGAAGCAAGGTGTGTAAGAAGCGTTCATACCTTAAAGCATTCAAGAGAATGCCTCAGAGGTACAGTAAGTTCAGACCAGCATAAACAACCCAAAACTCTAAAAGCAATTTTTACTTTTGAAATAAGGATTAAGAAATGCAGTATTAAGTAGTCCAGCAGAAAAAGTCCATCTTCAGGAAATATTACTGATGTTATATTAATTACAGGATTTCTCCAAGGACAAGTCTCCATCATCCCAGAGAAGGGACAGAAAACCAGTCTCAGCAGTTTGGGGTTGGTTTCTTCCCTCTTTGCAAGATCAAGTAACAGAATTGACTGCACAAGGTTCTCTACCAGAGCTGCTTATCAGAAGAAAGGAGAAGACTATACACATGACAATGAGGAGTGTGAGGAGCAGGGTTAGACAGGGGTGAAAAACCTGAATGGAGACCTGAATAAAGATGACAGCATAATAGGAAACTCTTCAGCTTTGCTGCAAGCCTTCCTGACTAAAGCCTCTTGGGACAGCCAGCTACTTACTTAATTCCACCTTATCTCATAAACAGCAAGACTTTCTGCAACAAACAGATGAATCGGCTGCTAGCTCTGCACTACAAGGAAGAGGAAAATAAATACAAAAATAGCTACCTAGCTTCTTTCCTTTTTTTTTTTTTTCTTCTTCCCCCAGGGAAAACCTTGCAGAGGGAACAGGAGAAAGTCAGAAGCTCACTCAAATAGCTTTGTTTCTAGTTTAGAGCTGTATTTGCTATCTTTACATTTTAAAAGAATCCTTTGCTGTACAGGCTACCTGTTGGACAGTATTTGGGTTTGTCAGGAAAGAAAAAAAAACCTAATTCACCCTGGCAGACAACCCTCAATGATGCTAACTTTTAAGGGCCACTGGGCAGGCTGAGCTTTGAACTTCACTTTATACCTACCTGAAGTAAGCCATTTTCAGAAAGCTTCAGTGCTGTACAGCATTCTGAGAGTTTCTGTATTTCAGTGTCTCCTCTTGTCATTTCTGGTTGTATCAGCTGCTCAAAATAGGCTTCTAGTTGGTTATCAAAGAACTCTTCATCATCAATATCGTCATCTATTGAAAGAGAAAAAGATATCCTGTTCACCTTTTATGGACATTTTATATCACCTGACATATTATCAAAGCAACTCCATAATTTTTAATACATTGAGTCTCACAACAGTCACACAGTCAGAGCAGACTTATGCTGGTCTTCCCTTAAAATAAGTGGGTCACAGAAACATGCAATTGTCTTACTCCATGATTACTAGTGATAAACAGCAAAACAAGATGACCATAAGCTATCATTTTAAGTCCCAGGCTATGAAGTGACTCATCTTCCTCCACATGATCTATACACCACCACATTTCAACTAGCAAATCATATACGTACTCACAAGTTAAAAGTAAAATATATGTAACATTTTTCAAACTTGACAGAACATGATTGAAGCATAGTTCCGTATTTCAATGGCAAAAAATGTTAAGTGCTATTACTAAGAACAGTACTATTCCTATCTGCAAAGTGACAAGTTTTCAAGACAATACTTTTTCTTGGTTTGGGGCTGGTTTTTTTAATTTGTGGGGACTTGGGGGAGAGGAGAGTTTCCAGGGCTTTTGTTTGTGTGTTTTAAAGACTCAAACATCAGTCAGCTTTTTAGGGCATGGTTAAACACATGGTTAAACTCTTAAAACCATTTTAAAACATGAAGAAACATGTAAAAACATTGTAAGCCAAGAAGTTGTTTGACATCATTACTTTTTATTCTTTCATTTCCCGAAAACAGCATCCTGTTTGTGTTTCTCCTTATTAAAAAAACAGTATACTCAAATAGGCCTTGCATTCATAAACTCACTCATTTATAAACTCTTTTGTTTTCCACATAATTAAAGAAATGTTAATTTTCAGGTTGCTGGTAATGGTTTAAGAATTCTCCATCAATTCTGCCTTTGGAGTATATTTCAATTCTTCACCCGCAAAAAGCTAATTCTTAAGAATCTTCTCAGTATTTCCTTCTGCCAAAGAGGCCTACACAATGCCAAGCACACAAGTAAGCCATCATTTTGCATTCCCAGTTTTGCCAGTGCCCTGTACAAAGAGCCTGATTTAGAGAAGCACATTCTTTCAACAAAATCAGATTTAGTTGAATTGGAAGTTAAGGATGCTCAGCAACTTTGATATTACAGCAAACCAATCAGGATCTGTTACATTTGAGAGTCAATAAATGAAAATCTGAATCATGGCTCTGTTTCCACATATGATACTGGAGAAGATGGAGGGACTGCAGCGGGCTAAGTTTCTTCAGTTTTTTCAAGAAGGACTAATACATACCCTCAGAACAAACATCCATAGAATGCTTTAAAAATCATAGAAGGATTAGTTAGTTACCTGAATGGTAGACAAATACCTATAATTCAAACTCAAATTAATAACACAATAATTGTTTTAATCTCATTTACCTATGTCTTGATTTCTTCTTTGTGAAACTGAAACAATCATCTGCTATCTTCCAAATAATGAGAAAGCAGATTAATGTATTTTACCTCAGATACCAGAGACTTCCTCCTTATTTTTAGAAATACTCACCTCCCAAATTTACACTAAATAACATGACAAAAATTAGTACATTGCACACTGACCAGGAAAAATAGAAAGATCAGTTAGCTTTACCAGTACTGGAACCATGAATAGGCAAGTATTTCCAGCTAATGACTACCAGCACCTTAGGAGGGCAGTTAAATGTAATTCCACACACTTGGGTGAAAGAAAACAATATTTTTATTCAGCAAACTATTAACTTCATTATTATACGCTTAATGCACAAGTGAAGTTAGACAAGAAAGAACAAGGAGACTTCAACAGACAGTCATGACATCTGTAGATGTCATGGGAGAAATCCAGTAACCCTACTTGAATGCAGGGCTGCTTGATCTTAAGACGGCATCAAACCTATTTATCACTCTGCCTTCCTCATTCTTGGTGCATCTGAGGACATACCCTGTCATCCTTCACATTATGGGCAAAGTCAGCTGCATTAATAAAGAAGAGCATGTCTGTGCTTCAGCAGCAGCCACTGGAACGGCACAGAAATTTCAAAACTCTTGTTTAGTTACAAGTTACAGAACTCAAGCTCTCACTTTTATCCCTGCAGGTAAACTAGACTTCTGACTTGGGTGTCACTGTGCTTGTGTAGCATCTAAAGAGAACTGAAACTCAAATAAAAGTTAATTCTAACTGCATGTGTATGTTCTTCATCATGAACGTTTATCTCTACTAATCTAAACTGAAACTGTAGCTAGGGTTATCACTTTATTAAATGAATGC